>NC_141990.1:241903801-242503801 GCF_049901715.1 Pseudonaja textilis
TTCATCCAGGGCTTCTGGTTTGGAAAAATCTGGATGCACTTATTCACAGTAACCGTATCCACACTGGTCAAGATGTAAAACAGTACAGTTTTTGTATATTCCTCCAAATCCTCTTGTTCAAATAAATTCCAATTAGTATTTGAGAAATAATCCTGCAGCTGATCAAGTGCTCCCTCCAGCCAGATCTTGATGAGTTTGATTTCAGGCTTAGTTTTCCTTCTGAGGGGGGTGTATGCTGGTATAAGGAACAGTGATAAATGATCTGAAAGTCCCAGATGTGGAAGGGACACTGCTTTATATGCATCCTTTACATTAGAATACACATGATCAAGTGTGAGGTTTCTCCTTGTGGCACATGTCACATACTGAGTAAATTTGGGAAATACAGTCTTTAAGCATGCCTTATTAAATTCACCAGTTATTATATGAGCCCCATCAGGATAAGCCTTAAGTTGTTTATTGCAATATGCAAATATGCAAGTGCAGTACTAATATTTGCATCAGGAGGTATGTAAACAGCTGTAAAAATCACCACTGTCAGTTCTCTAGGTAGATAGAAGGGTCTGCACATGACTGTCATCACCTCTAAATCAGGAGAGCAGTATCTGTTCTTTCGCCCTGCACCCCTAAAGAAATTTCACTCGAACCTCGCATCCCCTGAAATAAATAATAAATAAAAATGACAACATATAGCCAATATCCTATTATTTACCTGGACTTTTCTCGCACCCCCTGGAATATCGTCTCGCACCCCAGGTTGGGAACCCCTGCTATAGAATATTAGTGATTATATTGTTGCTTTGTTTGCTGAAAACAATTACTGCTCATAAGTAACTCATAGGCTTTGCCCAATTGTTTGTTTCTTATTTATTGAGACAATTTATAGGTTCCCCAACTATGGCTTATATTTAAAAGTAAGGGAAAAAAATAAAAACAAGAAATTATAAATTGTCAAATTTGCCCAAGGGTAAATGTAAAAACACTTACACACAGACACACACACACACACACACACACACACACCATGGGTGCTGGGTAGTTTATTTATTTTGCAGGATGTTTTTTTCCAGATTTCAGTATTTCTTTTCCCTCTAACTGAAACTTTTCTTTAAAAAGAAACCCCAGAACTTGTCATGGAGATAAAGTAGACATAAAGCACTTTAATAGGATTCTTTTAAGCATTATTTTGTACTAGTTTACAAATCATTAGTCATAATTCCAAAACGTCAGCAAATCTTTTTTTTCAAATGTGCTGTATTTCCTGAAGATGACAAATTCTTTGTCTGGGGGAAAATAGCTGCCAATATAATACAGGCTTTCTAGGAAATACGTTCATGCACTGTTCCAAAACATAGAACATTCTGTATTCCTAACAGTATTCTTTTGACAAAACATGACACTCTTGGCTTGGCTATGTTTTGGAAATGAAGGAAATAAAGATATTTAAGCATCTTTATTCAGGAGTACAGTAGACTACTGTATCATTCATATTATCTTGGAATGTTTACAAGTGAGACTTAATGTTATATTATATCGCTGACACTATCAGTGATGCAGTTTATGTATTTAAAGGTCCCACCTTTAAATAAGCTGTCCTAATCAATTCAGCTTAGCAGCTACACCCACACCCACACCCACACATCAAATCAGATACAAAGTGAAAAGAACTTTAGCCGCAAGAGGAAAGCATTACCTTGCCTTAAATCCTCATCAATGAGATAGTGGACCTCCACATAGGCAAAAATTGGTCTTCTCACAAAGACATCTGAACAAGGTATTGTGGCACATCAGAAACCTAAGAAACTTCCTGGTTTTGCTTGCATTTACTTGGCTTTCTGTCCATGTTGGTAAGTCATGGCTTTAAATCATAGCAAATATATGTAGGAACGTGGCAGGGTTTAATCTGTGCAGTTATTGATTGAGTGGATTGAACCATTGCAAATCAGAGTGAAGTTCATGCTTTGAAGTTTGGCTTTGTTCTGGAAAGCCTCTCCTTCTCTCCTCTTCTCTTCCCCTCCCCTGCTCCCTCTTCCACTGTCCCTTTCCCATCCATCCATCCATCCATCCATCCATCCATCCATCCATCCACCCTCTCTTCCTCTATCTCAAAATTTTGATTTGTGTTTCTCCCTGAAATTTAAAAGGCTCCTGAAGAAAAGTGAAACAGCTGGAAAAGCAAGATATATATCACACAAAGAAACAAAAACCTAAAATCTGTTCACTACTTCTGCAGCTTCTGAGAAGGTGGTCAGATTAATCTTTCATCAAAAGAAATATAAGGACACTTTTTACAAAATTATTATAGGATAAGCTTTCACTGGACATGCTGAGGTCACTGACAAAATTCCCAGAGATGACTGTTGATACCTGGATATTATTATTTTAATGTCAGATTTGCCCCTATGTGTGTTTTTGCACAGAAGATGGTCAGTTTGTATAATATAAGGTCTAGTAAGCACTAGAAAATGAGAAGCCAGCATGGATTGCTGTATAAAAATATGGCAAAAGGAATTGATGGGAAAAAGAGCATATTTGGCATCTGAATCTAGTGTAGGATTTAATTAACTACTCTGTATTTCTACTATGGTTGCTAGTTAACAAGGGATCTAAATGATGACAACCTGTACTGTCAATCAGAAGCTGGAAAGCCATCTGTGGAGATTTTTAAAGTTGGATTTCTGCTCTGAGCAAAATATGTGATTGAGTTAAATTAATTTTAACTCTGCGTGTGGGATGTAGCAAGTAAGAAACAGATACAATCAATACTGACCTGAGCTAGTCATAGAATACCATGAGATCATAGGTCTCGTCACAGCTTGAAGCTATAATCTCGTATAAATTTATTGGATAGTTAATTCTCAATGAACTCAATTTCTCTCTAAAACGCAAGGTTTTCATGCATATGACATTACTTTATTCACCATTTTTAAGGATTCGGTCTTATATAGCTTTTTTTTTCAAAGTTGGTCTTATTTCTGAATATTCAGAATATTCAGAAAGAAACAGGTATATAAGCCCTACCATATTCTTTTCTTAGAATCCTAGTGCAAAAACAAATACTCCACCAAAAAGATAATTATATTTGTTCCTCAAAAGAATAGTAATACAGTTGAGACCTTGCTATATTACTATTTAATATATTACTGTATTACTATATGTATTATCAAGTTGTATTACATTGCCTTGCTTTTTTTTTGAAAAAGGAGATGTTTTAATACCAGTTAAAATTGTCTACTGCATAACTCTTAATGAAATAAATATTCATGTACTCACTTCTCTGTAACTTCAGGCAAGACTGGAGTTGATGTCAAATTGCTTCTTCCATTTGATGATTCAGACTGTAAATAAAGATATTCATTCCATGTCATTCAAATATCAAGAGCATAAATTGCATTTAAATATATGAGATTACCCCGATCACATGAAAAAAATATAATCTTTGTGTTTGCCAAATAACTAATTTATCCAATAGAAAACAATTTCACTATAAACTGGAAGATTGACAATTACTTCCTTGAGAGTTTAAAGACACTTTTTCACTTCCAACTTCATACTAATGGCTTATTTGGAGTGTAATTAATTTATATTTATATGAACCTTTATATATACCAGATTTAAAATATACAGCATTTTAAATTAATTGACATCAAAGTTTTATTCTTTAGAAGTGTATTTATATACAATTTTTCAAGTGTCAATTTTACCAGGGAAGATGACACCAAAGGTATGGGCGACTGGCTAGGTGACTGGCCTGGGAGCTCAAATTTTGAAACAACAGCAACACTGACTCTCCTTCGAGGCATCTAAAACAAAACAAAAAAGCATGTTATATTTCAATTTAGACATTGATTATAATTTATTGGGAAATATAACCAAACAGATTAGAGCAAAACAGGCAGAAAGGAAACCATGGGACTTTAGGATGCAGTTGCTGTACAACTGCATAAAATTCCCAAAGTAATTTTATTGTAACTTTCAAACAGCGGCAATAGTTTCTACGGCTCCAGAACACTTCTATAAAAGAATCTCACAGAAGGCAAAGTGCAGGAAAATTTTATACATGTTTATCATGTGATGGGATTCAAATATTTTTGCCACCAGTTTGTTGGGCGTGGCTTGGTGGGCGCACTTTGCGTGTGTGCACACACTTTGTGCATGCCAAACACACACTTTGCCCAGGTGCAGAGGCGTTTGCGCAGGTGCAGAGGTGTTCTCACTCGCCTCCTGCAAGCCTGCACATTCCTGGTCGCTTCAGCAACTAACAGGTAACAGATAATCAGAGTTGGAAGGGACCTTATAGGTCATCTAGTCCAACCCCCCGCCCAAGCAGGAGACCCTACACCATTTCTGTCAGATGGCAGTCCAATCTCTTCTTGAAGGTCTCAAGTGATGGCGCTCCCACAACCTCCGAGGGCAAGCTGTTCCATTGGTTGATTGTTCTCACTGTCAGAAAGTTTTTCCTTATTTCCAGGTTAAATCTCTCCTTGTTCAGTTTCCATCCATTATTCTTTGTCTGGCCTATGGCACTTTAGAAAATAGCTTGACCCCTTCCTCTCTGTGGCAGCCCCTCAAATATTGGAAGACCTCTATCATATCTCCGCTGGTCCTTCTCTTCACTAGACTAGCCAAGCCCAGTTCCTGCAACCGTTCGTTGTATGTTTTAGCCTTCAGTCCCCTAATCATCCTGGTTGCTCTTCTCTGTACTTTTTCTAGAGTCTCAACGTCTTTTTTATAATGTGGTGACCAAAACTGGATGCAGTACTCTAGGTGTGGTCTTACTAAGGCTTTATAGAGTGGTATTAGTGCTTCCCTTGATCTTGATTGTATCCCTCTGTTAATACAATTTAGGATTGCATTAGCTTTTTTGGCAGCGGCTGCACACTGCTGTCTCATGTTTAGCTGGTTGTCCACTAAGACTCCAAGATCCCTCTCACAGTTACTGCTATTGAGCCTGGTTTCACCTAGTCTATATATGTACTTTTGGTTTTTCTTGCCTAAGTGTAGGACTTTAATTTTCTCTATATTGAATTTCTAGTCTGTCAAGATCCATCTGGATCTTGAGCCTATCCTCTTGGGTGTTAGCTGTTCCTGCCAGCTTAGTATCATCTGCAAATTTGGTAAGTTCCCCTTCTATTTCCTCATCTAAGTCATTTATGAAGATATTGAAGAGTACTGGGCTTAAGACGGAACCTTGTGGCACCCCACTGTTTACTTCCCTCCATGTAGACTTAGACCCATTAAGGACTACTCACCGCACGGCGCTATTCTGTGCCGCGCAAAGCAGCTGCGCTTCAAATTCAGCAGATAAAGGTGAGTATGGGAGCCCGGGCAGGCGGGTGGGCCCAACAGCAGAGTGGCGGAGAGAACCGGTTTGCTCTCCACTGCTCATCACTGCTACCAGTTCATCAGAATTGGGCCGAACCAGTAGAATACCACCACTGATGTTTATTCAGAAGCAAACTTAATTGTCTCCAGGGGAGTTGATTCCCTGGAGGTTCTGCTATAGTCGGTTCTGCTATCTCCAATAGCTACATTCTTAATGTAGGGGCTTCCTAAGGGCCAAATTATATATTATGTTAAATTTATGTTTTCTTTGAAACAGTTAGCTATTTCCATTTCTCAATCACTGTTCCACCTCACACTGTTGCAGCAGTAAAAATCTCATGTCTCCACCCAATACAATTTTGCACAAAAGGGAAAAAAACAAACAAAAGTCTAAGCAGTCTAAGCAGTCTGGTGCTTTGTACATGGCTCATCTCCTGCCAAAGACATAGGGAGACTCACAGTGTATCAGCAGTTTTACTTCAATCGCTTTATATGGGCTAGTGAGGGGGAGAATAAAATTATTGTGTCAATATTCCCCTCAGGCTAATATTCCAAAACTAGGAGGAAGAATGAGACAACAATTCTCTTAAATGGGGAAACTATCTTCCTATGTTTTGCAAACCTCCTGCCTTTTCAGATAAAAATCAGCTTCGTGGAACTTTCCTTCTGCATTGCAGCTAACCTAGAAATGAGATCCCAAGCTGGCTTGGGAGTGTTGTAACCACTTGGGATGAAATATCCTGTCTGAGTGATAAGTCTTCTCTTAAGTAGCTGCCTGATTCACCGTATGGGCGAAGAAGAGTCATAGAAGAGCACAGGTTTAGCTAACAGATTTTCCAGAATGGATACTTATGCAAATAGTTCATTAAATGGATTATTAAAATTTGGAAAAATACCTTTCCAATAGAAAGAGACATGGATCTTGATGTCCGAGGCACACCATCATCTGTTGCAAAGTATCAAACAATATTGAATGGGAAAAAATAGTGGTAGAAAAGACAAAAGACATTATTTAACCAGACTGTTTTATATTGAAAAGAAAGCTCATATCAAGTAACATTAAACTTTATTAAAAACTATGATACAATATTGTTATGATGATCAATATGGATCATCATTTCAGTGAATCCAAAGATGCTTTTTCAAGAGGTAACTAGACTTTCTGTTTTTTCTTTGAAGATGTTTCACATCTCATCCAAGAAGCTTCTTCAGCTCTGACTGGATGGTAGGGACCATTCATTCAGTTTTGAGCTGAAGAAGCTTCTTGGATGAGAAGCAAAACCAGAGAAAGCCCAATTGCCTCTTGAAAAAGCACCTTTGGGACAATCATGACCTGGATGACTGACAATCTCCATAGACATTTTGGTTGAATGTGTCATAATCTCACAGTTTTTCTGAAGATACCTAAATCAAGATTTTTTTTTAAAAAAAATACAGTATTATTTAATTGGAGTTTGGTTCCATAGCTATGGCCACCATTCAATAACAGCTTTACCACGGCCATCTTTCCATGTTGTTTTTCACTTCTCATTTTAGCTCTGAGCTCTGGAATTCTCTAGTAATCTCTAAAACAAATAGTAACCAAGCCTGTTTGTACTTCGTTTTTAAGCCTTGGATGCCTCCTGCTAAATCAAGATGCAAAACTTTAATCAATAAATAAATATTCTATTTATCAGATACTAGCTCTATAGCCGTGTTTAGCTACGAAACTATGTGATCAGGCTTAGTTCTGAGGGAGGAAAATAATGGGAAAAATTGTGCCTCTGCCTACCAGCATTCATCTGGCTAGCATCCTGTCAGTATGTGTGAGACAGTTGAGGGCGGTTTGGAAACTGAAACAGTATTTGCTGTGTGAGCAACAAGGAGACAGCTAGGAGCCTGGGTGTGGCTTAGCTCAACTGTTCTGTACTAAAGCTTGTTGCTGCTGTGAAACTAAAACTGAAACTCCTCTCCTCTGCTTGTGTTTTGCATTTGGAAGAGATTTCTTTTCAGGTGGGGAAGGGGAGTAGAATGCCTTAGCATCAGGGGTGGGATTCTACCAGTTCGCACCTATTTGCTAGAACCAGTTGTTAACATTTTAAGCAGTTCGGAGAACCAGTTGTTAGAAGAAATTACTGGCCTAAGCCTGTAAGGAAGGCAGGAAGGAAACATTCTGGTGTTGCTTACAGAAACTGCCTCTCCATTAACCCTTATTACATTCTTGGCAGGACTAGACTTCCTGTCTCTGGAACTTCTCTGGAGTTTTTCCCCCCTCCTTTGCTGGTACTTTGCTTGTGTGGAGTGACCTTTCAAAGTTACAATGGCACTGAAAAAAGTGACTTATGATCATTTTTCACACTTATGCCTGTTGCAGCATCCCCACAGTCATGAGAGGCCAGACGAGGAGATGCGTGCCTCGATGTGAGTGATCGAGTTGGCTACACCCAGCCAATAACATGACCACCAAGCCATGCCCACCCAGTCACATGACCACCAAGCCACACCCACCACCTAAGCCATTCCCACAGAACCGGTTGTTAAAAAATTTGAACCCCACCCCCTGCTTAGCATCAGAGCATGTTAATAATAATATACAAACTACTCTGATGGTCATTTGAAAAACCCTTTCTTAGTGAGCACCTAGAAGCCAAGAGGAATATAAGTGTCAAATTTCAAGTGTGTAGGCTTTACGGTTCTGGAGATTTTGTGATGATGCGTCAGTGGTATTTCGCTTTTATATAGAGAGATTTTATATACACAAGATGACCCAAAAGTCTCAGTGCAGTTTTAAGCTTTCTTAAAAATATGGTAAGAGTTTTGGGACAGCCCATATTATCTATAACTATGTGGAGAGTAAATAAATTTTTTACTGCAATACAAAGAGTATTTAAAATTTCAGGAAGTTTTACCTGGAGAACCGTAGCTTCTGCTAGAATTCTGATTAGCAAGTTTCTTATACTCCATGAGTTCAGCATGATCCTTTTCATATGTTCTTTTTAAATTCTCTACATACTGCATCATAACTTCAGTGGCCTTTGACATACGTTTTTCCTGGAAGAAACAGATAAGAACAATACACATAAAGGTATATTTTCGATATCAAGGAAATAGCGGTATATAACAGTTTTTAGCTATATGATTTTACTCAAAAGGAGACCTTGCCAATTTGGCACATATGGTAATGACAATGCCATTGTATGGAATGTCATTTTTCTTTTTGTTATTAATATTGAAATAAATGTTTCTCAGGGAGTGACAGTATCCAAATTGTGTCTTTTAATCTATGACCAATTAACAGCAGAAGCTATCATACTATTGAAAATGATTGCCTGGATGCAATCTGATCCCAAGAACTGATATTAAAGTAGCAGACATTCTGAGATCCTCCATTTTGAAGGTTAGATCCTCAGGATCAACACTGCCAACTAAACCACATTTTAAAAACCTCATTATGTATTATTATAATATTTTAAACTTTATTATTATGTACATTTTTCTTGCAAACTACTGATTGGTTTACCTTATTTTAACAATTTATTCTGTGTGAACTTTCATTTACATTTCCACAGTATTAGAAAATTGAATGCCTTCAGTCCGAACTTGATTAAATAATAAAGTTATTTTGGATTATAAGAAATATTTAGGTCTATATTCTCACAAGGCATTTGACTATGGGCTGGAAAAACATATGTCTGGAATCTTAGAGGTGGTACTGGTGTGTTAAAAGAGAGAGGGGGAGGGAAGGAGAGAGGGAGGGAGTGGGAGAGAGAGAGAGTGGGAGAGAGAGAGAGAGAGAGGAATAACTAGCCTAGATGGACCAAAAATTCAGTTTAGGGTGTTTAGACTTTTGGATCATGCCTGTTATCTTGGTTTCAGCCTCTTTTTAAGCTAGAGTCAGTCATGGATTGACTAATAATAAAGTCAGAGTGAGA
Source organism: Pseudonaja textilis (assembly GCF_049901715.1). Lineage (NCBI taxonomy): Eukaryota > Metazoa > Chordata > Lepidosauria > Squamata > Elapidae > Pseudonaja > Pseudonaja textilis. Next base: position 241,913,038 of record NC_141990.1, read on the forward strand.
ATATATAGTTAACCGGCACTTTTAATAGTTTTTACCTGACGAACAGCACCAACCATTTCAGCCCGACTGGACAGTCTTGAAGCCAAACGATGAAGCACAGCAATGTCTTCCAATAACTTCTGGTACATCTCTCTATGTTCAGAGTGATGCCACAAGGAAGCTGAAGACTGAAACAGAGTGTTTTCTAACATATTAACTATATTATAAATTAAAATTATTAATAATTATTATTTTAATCTGAAAAGTCAAAGTGCAATAAAGTCATAAAAGGATAATTTGCAATAAACATAATAAAAGGACACCCATAGAATAACTTTTCATCTGTTTCTAAAAATCTAAAAACTTAAAAATACAATATAACATGAAAGCAATTTCTTTTATTCCAGACATACTTTTGACAGTCAACATCCAAATAACTACTTAAAGGATTAGTCAAGAGCAGGCTTTTATCATCCATTTCTCCTTCTCTCACTCAGAAAAGCATAAAGATGCTCAAAGCAGAATAATCTTCTAACTATAGTCTACTTGTATTTTACACTTGTTCCATCAATCCACTATTAATGTGGAAAATATAAAATACCTGAACAATATAATGTATTTTAGCATAGTATTAGAAAAAATACATCTTGAAGAGAGAACAGATAGGTCTTCATGATTAAAATTTAAAATGTTCTTATATTTTAGCAAAAGCTTTATTATCAGAAAAGTCAGAAAATATATAGACTGCCTGATTCCAATCAGGGAAATGCATGCTTTGCTGAATTCACTGTTTAGCAATACTTTTCCTTATTAGTAGCTGTTGTTAATTTAAAATATTTGAATTCTTAGGCTCTTTTTTATGTATAAAAAACGAACATAACTAATGTTTGGATCTAAAATTTAGAAAATGGCTTCACCGTGTCATGCAATTGAGAATTTCTTAAAAGGGAACTGTTAGACAGAAACCATGGCAACTTTTAATATAATATGTCAAATAATATTACTGCCAGTACAATCAACTTTCTTAAAAATGGATACTACTTCAAAATGATGGTAGTTGGATTTCAAAAAATCCTGATCCAAAACAATTGAGATGGATGGACAGATGGATAGTTGGGTGGTGGGTGGATAGATGGATGAATAGACAGACAGACAAATAGATAGAAAGACAGAAGGTAAGCTGTCCATTCTGCCTATTTACCCTTTTTCACTGAAGGCCATTTTTGACATTACACAAATTCTAGTGATAGTATGTTCATGATGGAAGAAAAGGTTTTCAAAATTTAAAATATTAAAGTTTCCTACTGTTCTGAATTTGAAATGGACTGTTCTAATTATTCCCAAAATGTTTGCATTTTGGAGTTTGAGTCCATCATGGAAGCTCCTTGCATGACAATCACTCTCTTAGACCAACTCACCTCACAGTGCTGTAACTAATAGAGGAAGAAATTCAAGGTACCCTGCCTTGAGCTTCTACATAAAAAAGGCAGAACAGAAATTTAACAAGTAACCCAGTGGTAGTCAACCTGGTCCTTACCGCCCACTAGTGGGCGTTCCAGCTTTCCTGGTGGGCGGTAGGGATTTTGTCCCCTACTTTATAAATCACCATTACTGTGGAACCAGTGGGCGGTTAGAGAAAATTTTACTACTAACAGAGATACAAAAGTGGGCGGTAAGTATAAAAAGGTTGACTACCCCTGAAGTAACCTATTGAAAATTTAAAAATACACAACACAGAACATAACAAAGGTTCCCAGCATGTTTTGTCTTACCGTAACTGCTCCCCTGAAGTTGTCTAATTCCTTCTCTGTATTTTCTTCAGCAAGATTTCTTTCCCTTTCAGCCTGATTAATTCTTGATTCCAATGTATAACTATCATTTCTGAATGCCAATGAAAGTTGTACAAATACATTCTGTTGCAGGAAAATAAAAATTAATTGAATCCTTTCATTAATCCTAAAGACGATGAATGAAGGAATTAATTTCTACCAACAAACTCTTACATATTGGCTTTTCAGGGGAATCATGTTTCCTACTCTAAAAAATTCTACCTGCATAACTAGAAATGGGCTCAAGGTATGTACAACAACATGTATATGATGTAGGGTGGTATTATAAAGAAGCTGTTGGTGGCAAGCTGAATTATATGAAATATTATTAATCTGCAGACTCAATGCCTTTGCAAGAGATTTTTAGGGGTCAGTCTCTTGTCCACTACAGTTTTAAAAACTTCTTGTAAAAGGAAAGGTGAGCAAACTTCAGTTCTTTGTTTAAGTAGACTCTTCACCTCTGCCTACCTAGGAATTTTTACATTGTGACCATCTGATAAGGTGAGTGTTTCTAAATTGATGCTACCGTAGATATAGAAAGTAATAGTTAAAATAACTTTTGTGTCAGCTTTTCTCAGCAAAAGTATACAAAGCTTTGATTCTATCATGGTTTCTTGATTTTCATTTCTTGAAAATCCTGACCATAGATCCAATTAAGTTTAATTCCTATTCTATAACTCATTACAGGCAACTAAATAGAATTCTTCTGTTACCTCTTGATGTAATCTGGTATGTTCACAAATGTTATTATAAGATAATAAGATATATTATATTGTATTTATTGTAAATGAAGTTTTGAGAACATTCTTCAAACATATTTTCACCAAGACTTTAACTGAAAAACATAGCATTCCCTGAAAGCAAGTAAAGCTTCTCAACAAAACATTGATCATCATTAGTATTATGTGACACACACAACTTGATTGCTTTTGTGCTGTTTAGATTCAAAACACTTACCTCAACCTCTCGTTCAGTTAGTGGTGGAGAACTGCAATAAGAACAGGAATAACTTGTCTGTTACATTTAAAAGCCATTTATTCTGCATACTTAATCAGCATCTAACAGGCCATTTTCTTAATTGGTTAATAATCAGCTAACTGCATATATGCTGTAATTAGAGAATGAAAAAAATACACTATACATGTCTTACTAAAAATCAAGCGCATTTAATTCATATTTTATCATTTGTAAATTTTATTATTACATTGCAAGATATATCATTTGTAAATTTTATTATTACATTGCAAGATACAGAATCTTGCTTTCTTAGAAAGTAAAGGTTGTCCACACAGAACCAGCATCATTATTGTGGCTATAAGTTAAGCATTTCATAAGGTTATAGGATGTGAATCATGTTTCTCTAGAGTTGAATGACAAGTATACTAAAATATAATGAATAAATCATATTACTTGTAACAACTGATTATACGTCGTGGTGATGTATAATATTTTATTTTGGAATAATCCTAGAAAATCTGAGAGTCATGATTGGTTCAGGGTCTCTCATAGTCGACTGAGAAGTAAACCCTGTCACCAGAGTGTGTAAAACTGCATTACTTTACGTTCTTTCTGTTATGGTTATGTAGACAAAAGTGGATTGAGAGAATCTCCACCTCTTCCCAACTCGCTTTAATGAGATTAAATACTTCTTTCGTTACATATGTTCAGACAGTAAAATACCACTCACAGATGGATTTACCTTCCTGAAAATGGTGTTTGTACACGAAGTTTTCGTAAAAGAATGTCAGGAATGTTGGGCATGACGTCATATCTGTTCTTTGATTCCTCCTCCTCCACTAAGAAAGGGATTGGTGAAGACCCTAAAGAAAAAGGTGTTTCATTGCTAAAACAGAAGCAACCAAACAACTGAAGAATATTAAGTATCGCACTCTGATGGTTCAAATGTTGTGGGAAGTTGGATGGAGAGAAAAAGGACATTCTGCTCTAAGCAACCAATTTCAGAACAGATTTAATTAAAAAAAATCAATTTCTCCATTACTGATTAAAGTGAAACTCAAATACCCCAAGGGATGATAAAAGAATATTCCATTATTCAAAAATTAAGCACGCGTTTATTTTTCAGCAAATGCATAATAAATCCCTATATTCTGCTTGATAGGTTGTCTGGTAATAGTTCTAATGATCTCAAATACAAATATCATTGTAATAAACTGAAAATAACTGTATTTAAGACCATGGGTCCACTGGTGAGTCATTTGCAAATTTTCTGTGCAGCACATGTACAATATACACTTGTACAGTTTCCATAATAGTCTACTATTCCCCTTTCATTCCAGTAATGGTGAACTTATAATTCTCTAACTGTTATTGGATGCCAACCCCCATGAGTTCTACTCATGTCCTATACTCATCCAGGAAGAGATTACATATGAAGTCATCCTAACTAAGATTTTTAGCAAAAGGCTCAAAGTTAGAAAAGTGATGTGGCTACCAAAGTCATGTCCCCTCCAATTTAATCATAGATAGATAGATAGATAGATAGATAGATAGATAGATAGATAGATAGTTGTACATCACCTCTTTCCTGTTCAGCAGCTTCACTAAGATCAGGAAGTTTAAGTCCAGCTAAATTTTGATTTCTCATCAATATATGTTCCTGGTGGAGAAAAAAATCTTGAATTATTTCTTAATACTTTATTTTAAAAATAAATTTTCAATAACAGAATAAAGTCTATTAAATTGAGTGTTATAAATACATATAAAGCTGACAGTAATCTAGGAACTGCTTGATTTAGTAACAAGAATATTTCTATCCTTCACTATACAACATTCCCAACATGATTCACAAATATAAAAATGATACCAATATATGTAGCTGAGGGTTAAAATGATGGGTCATTGGTGCTCTCTGAGCTTGCTTGTTTTCTTGCAGACATTTCATTACCCAAATTAGGTAATATAACCAGTGATTATGTTATCTAGTTTGGGTAATAAAACATCTGCAAGAAAACAACCAAATTCAGAGAGCTCAAAGGACCCCTTAATAAATATGATACCAGAAAAATATTAAAAGAGTAAAATATTGTTAAAATAAGACTGGTGGGAATAACTAAAGAGCTACGAGAAGGAGAAGAAAGTGCTAGGACAGCCAATTTAATTACATGGCATCACTATCAAGTAGTCTCACTATTGTCACCAGTCTATAAAATAAAAGTCCCTTTTCATCTCAATTCATAAATAGCACAGTTTTTAAAAATGAGCCACATTCTGAACTCTACCCACAAATGGATTAGGAAACAGTAAGAGAAAATATTCTAAATCTATCTACTAAAAAGCACACTAGATATGTCTTCAAGTAGCTCTAGTATTAAAAACTTTTAAAATTATCAGCATACAGTATCACTTCTTTGCTGTTTTAGTTACTATATTTATATGGTTGCCAACAACATATTATCTGGGCAACCTATTTATAGTAAATGATGTTAATGTACAATAAAATAGTAAATGCAATTTAAATTCATATCTGTCAAGACAAAAACAACAACAATAACATTAAAAATTTAATGCACTAATTTCCCAAATACCCTCAGTAGACTTATGCACTGAGGAATTTTTTTTTAATTAACTAATGAAGCTGAAATTCACATAAGTTTTCTAATGGTGCATGTGGAGTAGAGTCCGTCCGTTCCCCTCCCCACTCAATATAATAGCAGATCTGTGGATATTGGTTATGTGGGGAGGGAGGCCGGAAATTCTATTTAGCTTTTCCTCTCCTCCTAACATTAATATTATAGTAATGATAAATTTGCCACATAAGCTGTTATTAGCTAGACAGAAAATATTTTCTTTTAAGATGACCAAAAAGACTGCGAACTCAGTTAAATCAACCTCCCATGTGTGCAATTAAACTTTTAAACCCAATATTCTTTCTAGTGATGCACTGAACTGCTATATTGCAAAGACACTTTCTTGTCATATGCATTTTTAAACTACCATCATTTTGGGTCAGTGAAGTTCTTAATGTTTCCATTTAACTATAAAAGCTGAAACATTCCTAAAACTATACTAGCACTACAGTAAATGACTTGGTGGTTTATATTTTACATTATACATTACATTTACATTATGTTTAAAATACCCATTCACTTGATCTGTGCTCATATCCCTCTGAAACTGATTTAAAATAATATTAAATATTATTTAAACATTTTAAGATTAAAGGATAAGTGCTTGTTAATATATATCGTCACATAAGACTTTAGAGTATATTTACTGACATAAGAAGGGATACCACTGACTTCCTTAAACAATGTTAATAAAATTCTCTCTTTATTTAGAAATAAATTTCTAAATGGCTGTATTTAGAGTTTGTCTCTGATCTACTCAAATTGTACTGGTTATGAGCTACCAATTTTTGTACTGTTACCCTAGTGCAGGTTTGTTGATTTTGCCTCTATGTTGCTCCATTTTAGACAGACTATCTCTGTTGTACAAAAGTGATTCTCTTGAGATCAATTTAGCAAAAAACAAGATATAAAAGCAATGGAAGCACATTTATAGCAGAAACCCTTAATGGAACACTACAGATTTATATGCACTGATATATCTCCAGACAGAAAGGAAGATTTGGGGGGCTGTGAAGAAATAAAATGGTTTATTTCATGCACAAATATCTAAAATGACAGGAGAGTTTGTCAGCTTCTTCCTGCCTACTGTATATGTCTTACATAACTATGTCCGAAGCTACAATGCTGTACCATCATTTATGCTCATTTTCCTAATGGCAGCTAATGATGTTTTCTAAATCTAATAATAATTTTTAAAGGAATGGATTCTTCATATGAGAAATGAAACTGAATCTCCACCTGATGAGCCCAAAGTTAGAATGGAAGGCCCTGTTTTCTAGCCACCTCCAACTATCCTTCTTGATCCCAGCCTTTTTGTGAGGTAGGAAGACAGCCCCTTCTTCCAGGCAGAAATAAAAAGGGAATGACTGCTTCCAGCTTTCACAGAGGAGCCGGCTTCCTATCTCTGAATATGAAGGAAAAGGGCCTGCCTTTTGTTTGGGCAGAAAAAAAGCAGACAGAAATTACTTCCTGTCTTTACTTGCAAATGTTAAGATCTGCTATAATGCTTTTAGCCCTTCTTTATTTCTGAGAAACAGAATAATTATGAACTTCTAACCATGTTGCAAATATTAAAAGACTATAAAAACAGCCCCCCAGATCAGATCAAATCCTTATCTAGTCCAAAATTCTGTTCTTGCAGTAACCAATCAAAAGCCTGCAGGAAGCTACAGTAAGGATATGCCTAGGAGCATCCTTCCACTTAGGTTCCCCAGAAATGAGAGTCATATTGCCAGTGATAAGCTGGCGGTAATAAATATAACCATTGTGACTGTAAATGCACATGAAAATAAGCGGTTCCCACAGGAAACATAATGTCTTAGATATTTCATTTCAGTTGACAGTTTGCTATAATTTTGGGACTGCAAATATTAAAAACCATTTTTTGAAAAGCAAAAAAGTAACTGCATGAAAGGACAAGGCGATAACCACAATCCAAAATTGCACAAATACTATTGAACAGACTTTGGGAGAGGCTACAAAAAACGATGGAGACAACAGGCACAAACTCCAGAGTCTAAGCCCTACAAAAATAAAATCAAGGGATGTCATTCTGGCTACCAGCTTGGCTGGCTTCAAAAAATCGCTGGATCAATTCATGGAAGTCAGAGATCAATGTCTATCAGGGCAGATGGCAGTGTGGCTGCCTATGAAAGTAACATGTGGGGAAATTAATAGGTTTCCTTGTACATTTGATTGAGCACTTGTGAGAACAGATTACTAGACCATATGGGTCAGGGGTCTGATCCAGCAGGCACTGATTACATTCTATGTTATGAGTCAACATGATAGGTAGAAGGGATGTCTATCACATCAAGGTAGAGGCATTAATTTTGTGTAATTAATTTGAATGAATTGCCAGAGGTCTGCCTAGGCTTGCTTGTTCCTTCCCTACAGACTACTAATTTTACCCATCTTCCACTGTACATTTCAAATAATAAACTGTACATTTCTGGTACAATAAACTATGGAAGAAAAGCAATATTTTTCCAGGTTTAAAATATAATTTACAACAGTATAATCCTATTCTATTACATAAGACTGAAACAAATGCAGTATAGTTTACACAGGTCAACTTATCAAAACTAACCTCTCTGAGCTTCGTCAGTTTCTGCATTCGAATTGGCTGAACTTGTATTTGAAGGTCTTTGAATGGTGGTACTGTATTACCAGCTGTTATGTTACCAGCAGAGCTTTTAATATCTTCAGGTGATCTGAAAGGTGCTTTTTCTACATTACATGGTTCAGGATGATCCCATGACATAGCTCGTAGTAGAGAAGAGCGGTTACTAGATGCATTAAATTCAGTTTTATTAGAAACTTTGGAATCCTTCAGTAGTGGTGCTGAGCCCTTTAACTTTGTGCCCAGTGCAATCATTCCTGGTCCAGGTAACTGACCTTTGAAAGGAAACTCATTTCCTTTAATTTTTTTAGGAAATTCTTTCCCTACTTCAGTTTCACAGAAGTTCTTGCTACTACTTAGAGTTATTTTGCCAGTGTTGGAATCTGAAGTACAGAATTGAGGCAGATTATCCATATGTTTATATGGATCAAAGTTCTCCTTTTGTTCAGACACGTTCTCCTTTAGACTTTCCAAACCAGTTGTGTGAGGAACCATTCTTCCCTGAGAAGCTTTTCTTTGTTCATCCTCCTTTTGATTAGTTATTCCTTTTGTGGGATTCTGAAATTAAACAAACAAACTTAAAACCAGTTTGTCTTAGAAGTCTTATTTTCTAAACCCCTGCTTTTCTTTTGAAGGAACCAGCAACAATATTTAAGGGGTAGAAGCAATCTCTTCAATATGTCTTACTTCAGAAAAAAATGTTGGTTTTGATGACAGAATTCTAGAAAACAAATGTTTCCTATCGAGTTTCTTTATGGATACAGGCATTATACTGAATAGAGATTTACCAAGATTATTTTTGAAATACAAAATGTTATAAATAATTTGAATGGACTGTTTCTACGTAGAGAATCTGGATCCAGCCCATGTAAGGCTTTATAGGTTAAAACTAGCACTTTGAATTGCATCCAGAAATATCTGGGTAACCAGTACAGTACCTTCAGTGCAAATGTTCTATTATCAGAGATCTTAATAGAAAGCAGAATTGCAAGGGACCTTGGAGATCTTCTAGTCCAACCCCTGCTTATGTAGGAAACCCTATACCATTTCAGACAAAAGATTGTCTGACCTCTTCTTAAAAACTTCCTGTGTTGGAGCACGCACAACTATGGAAGGCAAACAGTTCCATTGATTAATTGTTCTAACTGTCAGAAAATTTCTTAGTTCTAAGTTGGTTCTGTTCTTGATTAGTTTTCATCCACGATTCTTGTCCTGCCTTCAGGTGCTTTGGATAATAGATTGACACCCCCCACCCCTTCCTTCTGGCCGCTCCTCAAATATTGGAACACTGTTATCATGTCATCCTTAGCCATTCTTTTCATTAAACTAGGCATATCCGGTTCCTGCAACTATTAATATCTTTTAGCCTCCAGTTCCCTAATATTTTTGTTGCTCTTCTCTGCACTCTTTCTAGATCCTCAACATTTTTTTTTACAAAATGTCAACCAAAACCAGATGCAATATTGCAAGTGTGGTCTTACCAAGGCATCATAAAGTGGTATTAACACTTCATGTGTTCTTGATTCTATCCCTCTATTAATGTAACCTAGGACTGCACTGGCTTTTTTGGTAGCTGCAGCACAGTGCTGGCTCATATTTAAGGGATTGTTCACTACAAGATTCCTCTCACAGTTACTATTATTGAGTAGCGCATTCTGTTTTTCTTGCTTAAATGTAGAACCTTATTTTTCTCACCATTGGATTTCATTTTGTTAGGTAGGGATTTCCTTCACCAACTGGTGGATTGCTGAAGTTTGAACTAATTGCATTGTCCATGTGATGCTCACATGCAACTTCAAGTAATGCTTGGGTTGCTGAGTGAAGCATCAATCACCATTGTCAGCACTCCCTCCTCCAAGAGGATAAATTAACATACCCTAAACCAGACATTTCACTTGTATTAACAGTACAAACTGGACAAGGAGAATGTTAAATGCACTAGCTCTTCTCAATAGAAAAAAAATGTTTAACTTTTCACTCATCCGCCAAGGGTTTCTTCCAAGTGACCTTTCATAGTGTTTTTGATTCTGTTCTCTCACATTCGACTCTGACAACATGCCCAGATTTGGGGATGCAATCACTCAGTGTAGCATAGCTAAGCTAGTTACTGCCCAGATAATTCCCATTTCTCAAAAAAACATTTAGTTTATCCTGACCGATCACATTAAATGAACAAAGAATATTAAAGCATATTTACCTGCAATGGAGACACTGACTCAACACTTGACGTGCATATATCAGAATCTACAAAATGAAAAATATCCAATAAAAGTATTCACCTTTTTTGAAACATATTACATGTTAAAGAGAGGTATGGCAATTTGAAGAAAATCACTGCATACTTTTAGGACTTCTCTTATGAGCCACTCCATTTGAACACATATAACCTGCTGAGAATATGCTACTCTAGATCTCATTGTATGAGGAGCCTTTCTCTTAAGTCATAAAACATCCTCCTAAAAAGAGTTATTAATTTCCCTGATAAACTTTACCTAATTCATATTCTCTCTGAAAATTAAAACCAACTGTTATATGATTTGTTTCAGATCTGCCTGCATTCCTTGTTATTTTGTTTGTTAAGAGGATAAGTGCTTATTTTACTATACAATTGCAAATATAGTCACTGCATGTTAGCCTTCCCCAATTTAGTTCCAGGATAGTTGGCGGTTCTAAGGGCATTTGATATCTGGAAGGCACCAGGTTGGTAAAAAAAGAGTTTTAAAAGTGATTAAACTAGACAAATTTGTGAATATCACCTAATTATGAGCAGATGATAGATCCAATTGAACCTTCAGGGTCAAAACCAACATGCCAATAAGTACTAGCTTGAAGACAATAGCATTAAGTCTTCTATTCAGCTGTGCTTTTCAAGTTGCTGATTTGATTCACCATTATGGGAAACAGAATGCTTTTTATTTTAAAACTGTTGCAAAATAGTTCCTATTAAATTTTTGAGGGAGACTTCTATGTAAATATATTTTCAACACGTTTTCATAGTGAACTTTATGGAGCATGAAGGTATCAACTAACACAAATGCATTGTTCTATATTAGAATGTTGCACCATTGATTTTACCTGTTGGATCTGGAAAAGTCAATGAGTTGCTCCGCGATGAAGCAGGTGAAACACTGGGGCTTAGTGATGGGGATAAAGCTGCATTAAATAAAAATGTCACTTATGAACCATTTAATAAATTTTCTATAAACATGAAGTTAAACTCAAAGCGTGTATTAAAATAACACTATAAAATCAGTATTACAGACAACAAAACACAGAAGGGGCTTAGTTCAACATAGTACAGTGGTACCTCGGTACTCATTGTTAATTGGTTCTGGAATCCATGATGAGTACCAAAAACAATGAGTACTGAACACATTTTCCATTAAGGTATAATGCACTCAGTCACAAGGCAGCTGATACCTACAAGTTCTAGCTTGTGTGTTGAGTACTAAGCAAATGATGAGTACTGGGACAAACTTTTTGTGTCAAAATGTGTTGAGTATCAAATTTGATGAGTTTCAAAGCAGTTGAGTACCAAGGTACCACTGTACTTCCTGAACATCCTTCCGTATGGGATGGAACAGTCAGTAAGGATCACCCCCAAAAAGCAATGTATAAAATCAGTGAATTTTCCCCAGAGCCATTATGATATAGTATTTAGGATGCTAGGCTTGCAGCAGGTCTAGGAACAGGGAGATCCAGGTTTTAGAGTCTATCCCCAGCTATGAAAGCTCATCACATGATTTTGAGCTAATTACTGTCTCTTAGCTCAATCTACCTCACAGTAAGATTTTACTAGATCTGAACATAGCAATCCCAGAACAAAAAATGTTCTAAGTTTTATTTCTGTCAATCTGTGGCCAATCTGGGATGATTGGGTAGAATCTTTATGGTAAACTACTTGGAATTGGGGAAGCTAGACAATTCAAGTAAATAAATAAAAAACCGCTGGAATGCAGAGCACTTGTAGCATCAGTGTTGAAGTAAAACACACTTTCTGTTTTGTGGACTCCTCTATACATGATTCTTGGAATAAAAAAATCTTGTATGTCAGCTAACCATGAGTTCCATTTGCATAGAGAGCCAAAGATGGTATTTTGGAATACATACCTGTGGGTGATTCTGAAAGGCTGCTTCTTGATTTTCTTCCTCTGCGTGTGAGGAACCTCTCACTCACCTTCTTTGCTTCTTCTAATAGTTCAAAGTTCTTCTTTTTATCTTCATCAGATATTTGTATATCTGGCAGTTGGTCATGTAGGAGATCAATTACATGACCTTCATTATCTAAATAGGAAAATATTGAATTAACAATGAATGCATAACATACAGTAACTGCACATTCTAAGTGTTCCTTCTTGACTACTGTAATGAGTGCATTATATACAAGATATTGGTAAATGTCTACTACAACTGACCAGCTAAATAAGGGCAATTTGTTCTCAATTTTGTAAGGTATTTTTACTATCTGCAAATATATCTATTATAATTGAGCCTGTAGGTAGCCTCATACAAGTGTTTGGTTTTTTGTGAGGCAACATTGGTTACAATAGCACATAAAAATGTCAAAACTTACGAAAGTGTTTGGCATCTACAAGGTTAGGTAGGGTTCTGTCCTAGGCTTCCCCAAAAAGCACTAAGCCAACTCTGAGTCCCAGCAAAACCTCTTTTATTAAATGAATGTGAATTTAGTGCATTCACATTCAGCCAACGGCTTGGCAAACAGTCTTGCAAAGGTATACTAATTAGCTCAGACCTTATCTATCTTGGAAAGCTGCCCGGTAAATATTTCCACACGTAGTGCTGACAGGGAAGGGTTGGGTTACACAGACAAATCTTCACGAGGCTGGAACGAATGAACGAACGAACAAGTGAGTTATTTCCTGCAAAAGCCCCCTCCCCTTTTGCTCCTCTTTTAATCCTGATGGGAGGGACCATTCATTGTCCACCTGTGGCCTTACTCCCACATTGACCCTGAGTTCTTAATTGTTCCTTCCTTTTGGCAGCTCTGCACATGTGCAGGCTGGGAACTGGTTCCAGAAGCTCCTCCACCTCACTGCTCTGATGACTACCAGCCTGCCCTGGCCCCATCTCTGCCTCTGATACACAGCCCTCATCCGAGCCTCCATATCTTTGTTCTTTGACATTTACAGGCCTTGAATCTTCTGTTATAGACAACATTCAGGATTACATTAATGCATTCTGTGTTTGTAAGAGTGTCTTATGAAGCCCAAAAGACTCCCTCACAACCGGCCCACGGAAGAAAATTATAATGCTGATCCAGCCCTCAAAGAAATCCAGTTTGACACCCCTGCCATATACAACATAAGATCAAAAACCTTTGAACTGCATACAATATAAGGAGCCATACAATATTTTTTAGAACAGATTCAATCTTATAGAAGCAAATGAAGCAATACTTGAAATTCTGCCAATTTGTGTGTATAAATAATTTGAAAGAAAAAAAAATAAGGCAATAACATACGATTCTTACCTACAGAAGTCAAAGAGTTCCCTGATTTTCTAGCATTTCTGTTAGAATGTCGCAGATGAGGGCTAATAGGCCTAGGGGAAAAGACCCAGCAATATTGAAAAACTGTTCAATTAATATGTGTGTGCAGGTGTGTGCATCTACGTGCATGAGAAGATTTCTATGAATCTATTCATCTTTATTTTGTACAGTGAACAAAATATTGATCTCTTTCTGCATTTATAGTTAAATTAGTAAATTTGTGATATATAAATACAGGCTAAAATCAAGACGCCACCCAAATGCTGCTGCTATGAACTCACTCATTCCTTTGTATGTGCTGAGCTAGTGGGAACTAGGCAGAGGTGGTATTCAGCAGGTTCTGACCAGTTCTGGAGAATTGGTAGCAGAAATTTTGAGTAGTTCAGAGAACCGGTAGCAGAAATTTTGAGCAATTTGGAATACCACCTCTGACTGCCCCCATCCCATCTATTCTCTGCCTCCTGAATCCAAGCTGATCAGCTGGGTCTTCTTTTGTTGCCCTGTACACGAGAACAGTGCTGGAAAGCAGGTTAGTGGGGTGGGGAGAGAATGGGATTTTACAGTATCCTTCCCCTGCCACGCCCACCAAGCCACACCCACCAAGCCACACCACGCCCACCAAGCTATGCCTACAGAACCAGTAGCAAAAACATTTGAATCCCACCACAGGAACTAGGCCTTTAAATCTTTATTAGATTTTTAAATCTCTCTTTTACATCATAATTAACTAAAGACAGCAAATATACATAATACTCCTTCCTCCTCCTATTGAGCTGAACTTTGCCATGCAATCCAAGAAAATGGTTTTTGAACTATATATTTCCAAGTTCTTAAACTTATCTGAATTCAACAGCATTCTGAATTATTAAAAAATATCATAATGGTTCTTATGGAAGCAAACTGAAATGATAAAAACAATCATAAGGAATAAGTACTTTCCTACATAGATAATGAAGGTCATGTAATATGTATGTAGGAAAAGGTTTTGGATTATTACAGACCAGTTTAAAAAAATAAGCAATTCAATTAAATATTCTACTCCCATTAAAAGTAAGATAAATAATGTACTTTAAAAAAAGTTAACAATAGGTGGAACAAAAATTAAAAATTGTGGCACAATGGGTATCAGCTACTATTAGGTTGAAAAACTGACTAACAGTCCTATTTTCTGTTTTCATCTACCTACCGATGCAAAAATAGTTAAAGCAAGCAGTAAAAAGATGAAAAAGAGGACATGGAAAAGCAGTAGGAAAGGGGAAGGAATAGAGAGGATAGTAGGGGATGGGATTATGGGTAAGGAACCGGATAATGGGCAGATGAGGAGGAAGATAAATGTTCCACTATGGAAAGTACAATTGTCCAAAGGTGCTGGTATTTATCTTTATTCAAAAGATGAGGTTGTACTTCTTTCGAACAAACATTAAAGGATTTAACCCACATTTGGAGGGCATCCATTGATTCTCACTTTAAATCCAAAATTATGTTATTCTTGAAAAAAATAAATGTGTACTTTTCTTCATAGATAGACAGATTATATATATATATATATATATATATATATATATATATATATATATATATATATATATATATATATATTTCTGAGGTTCTTGCGGTATTTGTATGTGGATCTTTGGTTATTGGGTTTCCCCGCGTAAGATTGGCAGTATCTGGGCAACATTTCGATGAAGTCTCATTCATCATCTTCAGGCTTCTGTCTTCGGCTCTGTGCTTCTCAGAGTTCTCTTCTCACTCTGAGAAGCAAGAGCCGAAGTCAGAAGCCTGAAGATGATGAATGAGACTTCAGCGAAACGTTGCCTAGATACTTCGAATCTTACGCGGGAGAAAACCCGAACAACCAAAGATCCACATACAAATACCCGCGAGAACCTCAGAAAACAAATATATATATATAGTATTCAGCTTTGTTCGGGTATTTTCCCACGTCATTATAGTTGTGCTTTTAAAGTTGTAGCAACGTTTTGGCAGAATCTCATCTGCCATCATCAGGCTTCTGTATTGTGTTTGTCTGTGAGTCAGACTTTTACAGTTGTTTCAGTTTTAAATTTGGGGCAGCCTATTGCTGTGCCAGAATGTTTTTTTCTTCATCCTGATTGGTTGGGAGTCTTGGTCTGTGTTTATTGGTCCTGGAGTTTGCTGTGTTCTGCTTGATTGGTGTTTCTAATATCTTCTGTCTGTTTTGTGGCTTTTTTTGTCTGGGCTGGCTGGCAACATTGTGTTCCTGTATTGGAGGCTTTTAGTACAGCTTGGCTCCGAGTAAATGGATGGCTATCATTTGTTAGGCAGCTAGGTAGCCCTTCATTAATAACCATTCTTTCAAAGTTATATTGGTGCTGAATGAGATTTGTGGTCTTCTAAGCAAACAGAAGTAATTTCTTGAAATACATTGAAATGCATTTGCTGCAAAATATGATTTTGTAGGCAAGAGGCTACTTCATTAGTTGCAGCCACTGCAGCATTCCCACAGTCATATGATTATAGCATGGATGCATGGAAGCCAACTCACAATTATAATCCTTCAGTCATGATTGCCATTTGTGTCCTTCCTTGCTGGCTTCCCACAAGCAAAGTCAATGGGAAAGCAGGCAGAAGACAGCAAATGAGATGACATAATACAAATGAGATGCTTAACACCTGTGTGGGATTCATGTAACAGCTACAGCTGGAACTGCTACAATAGCCACCATAAATTGGTGCATCATGTAATTTTATGCTTTACATCTGCATAGCTTAGCAACAGAAATTCCTGGTCCCAATTACCATCATTAACTGAGCATTACCCCTTTTCTTTTACCTTTTTTTCTTTCCACATAAGTGTAGATTTTTAAAAAAAATTGTCAAGCAAAAGCTTCCTTTTTATGTGACTTTGTACATTTATTTATTGAATCAAATTTATACACCCGCCCATCTCACCAAAGGTGACAATGATCATGGAAATAAAATGACACATATGCATTAATTACCTGAGAGGTACATTTGTGTCTCTTTCTGTAACTGGTCTAATGGCACACTCTGGAAGAATTATTGAAGGTGTGTTGCATGTAGCTGTTTCAGCAGAGGACTCCTGAACAAGAGAAGTATATCTCATTCAAGCAGAATAAAATATCCCATTATTCTTACACGAAAACTTAACCTTTACTCTCCCCAAGTTCGGTACAAATACTTTATTTAACAAAAGATAAACCTCCCTGAATCTAAGGTAAGTTTCCTCCAAAAGATAAGATGAGGTAAAATTCACCCGCCTCCATTCCCATATTCTAGCAAAACTCTGAAAAGATCCTTCTATTTTTGCGGGGGAAGGGGGATGTCTTCCCTTTCAATAATGTCTGTAAAGCATTAATATCACAAGGGAATTATCTAATTCTTGATTTGTAAGTGTGTACAGTTTTACAAGTTCTTTCAACCCTATCCTGAAACTAACTAAAGACTTGTTGACATATTGGACAAGTAAGATGAATCATACAATTACTTTCATTAGTAACAAGGCAAATTAAACAAGAGCAAATAAAAATATGATGGACTCTACAAATTTCAGCCTACAATTACCATCCTAATGGTAAGGGCTTGAACAAAGAAATATTATCTTCAATGTTAGTATATCAACCACTTAGCTTGTATAATAGTAAAAACAGAACAGGATGAGATGTGATGGGCATATACAAATACCAGACAGTAAGAAATTGTACATACATAAACAGATTTGCATATTTGTTTTTGCTCTGTCTTAAGTTTGTCAATTGTATATTTTAAGGGGAGTGCAAATTATCCTCTCTTAATTTATATGTAATTACTCTTATTAACAACAACCTTCAGGGAACAAGAACTTGATCACGATTACTGTCTTTAGTGAAACATCTTAGTTATAAATCAATTCTAAATATTTATACAGCCTTGAAAAAGCAACCTATTTTTAAAACATTCCCCCTGACGGAAGACAGATCTTGTGATACCTAGAAATACATTTATACAGTCACTGTAAAATATGATTTTGTAGATCAGAGCCTACCCCATTAGGTTTACAAGACAACTTATTCTGTAGGTGTATTGAGCCACAGTGGTTAGAGTGCAGTAGTACTGCAGGCTACTTCTGCTGCCTTCCAGCTGCCTGCAACTTGGCAGTTCGATCCTGACTAGCTCCAGGTTGACTCAACCTTCCATCCTTCCAAGGTGGGTAAAATGAGAACTCAGATTATTGGGGGCAATATGCTGACTCTGTAAACCGCTTAGAGAGGGCTGTATTAATCACATATCACAGTTTTAGAGAGTTAAGGAAAAATACTGGATTGATATTTTGACAGATGATGCACTTAATTTAAAAGCTTAGGATGTAGAAGTGACTAAGCTTCTATGTTTGTCAAAGTTGCTCCATTTCATGTCTCAGTACAGCAGATCAGGCTGACAAAAATGGATTTGAAAGATTAACACTTCCTTTGAATCTAATAATTTAAAATAAAAGCCTACATTTATGTAATTATGACTTAACACATATTTGGGCTTTACTTTTCTTCAAACTGTGTAGGGTAGATGTGGAAAGGATACCTTGACTGTGAACCATCTTCACAAGGAGGGGTTACATATTTGTGTACCCCAAGAGACATGGTACATAGAAGGAATACTTCATGGGAGAATTTTCCAATAGTTTTGATGTAAGGGTTTCTAGAGCTCTTTCTCATTTTCAAAGTATGTGCAACAATTTCACCTCATGTACATTAGTGTTTCAGGGTCCACAGTAGCCAAAATATCATTTAACGATTTATCTGGGATTAATGGAATTCAAGAGACTGTTTCTTCCCAAAATTTAGATGTCTGACAAGCCAAGCTTCCACTTATAACACCAGCAGGCAATCATTCTGGAGTATTTTCTTTCACTTTAAATACAATATTTTGAGAAACAAGAGACTCCTAGCTGTAACAGAATAAGTGAAATTCAGAAGTAGTCAGGGACTAAATTCCTCACAATCATTTTAGGCATATAAACCACATGGAAGAAAAGGCATGAAAATATCTTTTTGATGCATGTTGTATGCTTTCCATCTGACTGCTTACTAAATTCACATATAACTGACTTGTTTATCTTCCACCAGGAAACTAACTGTTAGCACAAAGGTGTAATTGTGTCAGAAATCATGACAAATCACTTAAGAGTTCAACTTTTTCCTATGAAACTAAAGGAAAAGTAGCGGATGTTTTCATCCAGCTGTAGAATACCATGTCCTAGGTTTGGAAGACAATGATAAAAGCAAAACTGAATGTGCCAGATATACATTGGTCTTAAAAGTTTTCAACACATCTCAGAGAACATAATGATAATTTTAAAAAGGTCAGTTAACTAAGTAAATCCTGACATTGCAGATATTTGGTCTTGTAAGTCTTTGAATGCATGAACTCATCATTGTACATTAATGAATGTTTCTTGTTTTAAACATTACACGTATATAACTTAGTTTTTGTACTTTATGTTCCCAAAAATATTTGTCCGGGGGAATTAGAAAGCAATGACGTTCATCAATACGCTATCAAACACACAAATGATTTCGACAGGATAAGGCAGCATGCCATACTGTTAATATTTTAAAAAAATCACAGACTGGTAAGAAGAAAGGGAAGTGATAGTTAAAAAGGAAACCTATGGTGTATTTCAGTTTTGGTAGTAACTAATACTGGCTGTCCAGTTTCTCCTTTAATACGTGTAGAGGAACCTATTATTTCTCTGATAACAGGTTCCACTATCAAACTTCTCTTAGCAATAGGAAATTTTATGTAGCATTTAAATGATAGAATGTTTTTCATACATTGAACCTGCAAGCTGGCAATTTAGTAAATGTGAGATTGAAAAATTATAATGCGAACTACAGGTAGTCCTCAACCATTCATTTAGTGACCATTCAAAGTTACAACAGCACTGAAAAAAAATGACTTAGGACTGTCTTTCACATTTACAACCATTGCAGCCTCCCCATGGTCACGTGAGCAACATTCGACCACTTGGCAACTGGCATGTATTTGTGACTGTTGCAGTATCCCAGACTTATGTGATCACATTTTGCAATCTTTTGGCAAGCAAAATCAACGGGGAAGTCAAATTCACATGTATTACTACCTTAATAACTGCAGTAATTCACTTAACAACTGTGGCAAGAAAGATCGTAAAATGGGGCAAAACTCACTTAACAAATGTCTCACTTAGCAACATAAATATTAGGCTCATTGTGGTCATAAGTCAAGGACTACCTGTAGTAGGATCCAATGTACCAGAAAGTATGTTTTTCTCTTGCTTAGCAATGTAAATTTTGGAATCAATGGTAGTCATTAGTCAAGGACTACCTGTAATCCATCTGCACAACAGAAATCTCTCAAAGTAGGAATTACCCAATTCCAAACATAATTACTGTATAATATTCCAATTCTATCTAGTTCTGCTAGAAAAGTGACAGACACTTCAAATATAATGTAAACAGTGGAAAACATATTTAAGAAGATTAAAGAGAATGGGACTTAGCTCAGATTAATTATAGTGGTTTTTTTCCAAATAAAATGTGATACAATATAGTGTTAGCATAAGGTGCACTGTAGTGAAACTTGAGTATAACTACACTCAGTAATGCAGTTATAATTCAATAATACGTCAGACTGTAGTCTGAAATGCAAAACTAGAAAAAAATATTACAAGAACATTAATCAAACAAATAGTGGTGTAAGATAGGTGTTTCTATGCTTCTGCTTTCCCTACCATCAAGTTTATGTTAATTGATTATATTATTAAGTTTATGTTATGTTAATTTGAAGTTTATGCCAATATTTTATCTATCCTCTCAGCAAAATAATAATGTGGACATAAAGAATAATATCAGAGAGAACTGAATTAGAAAAACAGCAGCCGTAAACATCTAAGCATGGATCAGATATATGACATCCACAGAGATATTCATACCCCTTGTAAAAGAATTAATACTTCTTGTAAAAGTTTGAAGGTAACACATAAATAAAGATAACTTACTTTGACAAGAGAGGGTGAATTTGAATGCTGTGTCTCAGTGGGCTGTCTGACATCTTCAGGTACAGTTGGCATGATGGGGTGGTGAAGGATACGTTGAAATGCAATGCAGATTAAAAAGCACTGATGGGAAAGTCTGTTTCAAGTTAACCTCTGAAGATATCTACTGTGGGTGGTTAGGATCCCAGGACTAGAGTAAGTGCCAAAAATAAAATAAAATCCATTTAAAGTTCAGACTGTTAACACTGGGATCAGTTTATAATAACAAGCAGCAATAAGGTTTAAAGTAAAGACTTAAGTTTCTCCCCGAGTTTTATTACAAGATGTAATGTAACATAATAGCATCATTAAGATAAATGTACTCAACATTCCATGAATAATTGCACGAAAGAGTTTACTGGTGAGTTTGAAAATGCACTCTCTTTTCCAACTAAACTAGACCCATCCCTTAGTTGTTCATAAAACTTTAGGAAGAATTTTGGATATTGTATTGCAATTATATCAATGGCATAACTTCATAAATGTTATAAAGTCAGTGTTAATATCACCTCTGATACACAAAGGACTTCATATAAATATATTTCAGCAGTGAATCTGTTCTAAACGAGTACTTGTTCCATTCCTAAAATATATTAGGTTTTTCTCTGGTTTGGTTGGAACTAATACTTTCAATCTAAAGAAAAATCAAGCTTGCTTGACAGTTATTGGCAGATTCTGGCCAGTCATTAATAATGTCATTGCCCAGAGAAATCCATTATGCCAGGAAGATGATCTGACTTCCTTGGGAATTTGTAAAACTTCTTAGTCTTTCTTTTCTCTTGAATGGGTTAAGAGTTGCTCCAAGTTTGATAGCCTTTAAACTAAATTTCAATTCTGAACTCTTACTTCCTTTCATCATAAGGATTGCTTTCAGTATTCTAACACAAGAAAAGATCTTAGGATATTTTGCCTATAACATGTGGCTTTCTCTGGAAATTTGTATGAATGTAATCTATTCAAATGGAAAGAACTGACAATAGAAGCAGAAAATGTTTAACAGCCATATATCATCAAAACTATTTATGTGATATATTTCCTTACTACACGCAAATCAAGTCAATGTCTATTACAGTAAATGACTAGAACAAGTTAGAAACACTCAAGAAATATCCTGTTAAAAATAAATAAAATAAAAATAAATAAATAAATAAAATATATATTAAAATCACAAGTTGGCAAATCCAATCTGTTAGTTGCATGTGAACAAAACACAGCATGGCCTAACTACAATATAATATCAATCTTAACTTATGAGGCCCATAGACATTAGATACTAAAATGCAAGAGAGACTATGAAAAAGAATTTGCTGCATTAATTGTGTAAAATAGCTATGATGGATTAATCACCTGGTTCTACATGTATGATCATTATTTATCTAAAGGCTTCTTTATTTTCATTGATACATGAATTGTTATTTTTTGATCACATGGACTGATTATATCAGCAGATGGATTAATTTTTTTAAAATATACTTCTATTTAATGTTGCATCAATCTTTTTATTTGATGAAACAAAAAAAATCAACCATGGATTAATTGAAAATGATACAAAAATAAGAGGAAGAAAACAACAAAGGAGACGGAGAAAGAAGGAAAGAGAATAATAAAAGAAGTGAAGTAGTAACATCCCACATAGATATAAAGAAATGTATGTTTTAGGACTGTGCTGATTACAACTTCAATAATGCTTCAGAAGTACTTTGTATTTTGCATGTGTGGGAGTGCAGCACTTCTCACCTAATCATTAGCCTGATTTTCAAGTTGTCTTTTTTAAAGAGTTACATAGCTGTAAGAATCACATGCTTTCGTCCACATAAGCAGAGAGTAGTTATGCTCTTGTCAGCCTGCAGCATTTCTTCAGAAGCATTTATTGTCCAGTATTGATCTTACAGCCTTACAACTGGGTTGGTTGGTGTTTTTTTTTTTGCTGATTCCAATATGTTAAGAGGAGTCAGAGATGCTTAAGCCTTGGATAGGAGACCATATAAATCCCAGGGCTGCAGACTGAGTAGGATGCTGAAGGACAGCACTGAAAATATTTTCTACTGTATGTTGCTGCCAGAGTCAAGTTTGAGTCTTTGTTATTCCAAAATTTATAAGCCCATTTAGGAGGAGGCATAGAAATTTGAATAATGGTCTATAACAGCCCAGAAATCACTAATGAAAATTTTACTACTTACATTGTACAATAGACCAAACTGAAACCTTTATCCTATTCTTCTCCTACCCCTATTCAGTTCTAGAAATGGTTCTAGAAAAGGCCTACTCCACAATTGCTCCACAATTACCAATGAATGCATTAGCCTTTTACTTCTATTGCCTTTCCTTAATTAAAACATATATCATTGTGAGGAGCAGCCTACAGGTTGCATTCAACAGTTGGGGCCAAAAGAGATTAAGCTGCAGCAATTCAGAGGCAAGCCACCAAGAGTGACAGCAAACAGGAATCTGGCAAGTGAATTGAAAGTGGCAGGAGAGATAGACAGAACCAAGAAGGGAAATGTCTGCTGACTATTTGCTGCTGAAAACTTGACTGTTAATTACTGCTACTGACAGTTTCCTGAATTTTATAGCTTGGTTGTTGTGTCCGATTTGAGCCTTGCCCTTCCTGACTTAGCTGAAGCAACTCAAGAGGACATATTAGGAATCTAACTTTCAGAGAGAGGAACTTTTATTTCTTCCTTCTCCCTTCAACCAATTCATCAAGAGGTGCAACTTCTGGGAACATCAATATCAGAGTATCAGTGTGGGGATTTTTGACTACTAGGACAATAGGTGCGAAAATCTCCAAGCAAACATAAACAACTGAAGAAAGCACTACTGTGATCTCCAAGGTGAGGGTGCAATGTTTGTCTTCTTGCCTGAAGAGAACCAAAATTATACTTTCTGTTTTTGACGTTGAAGAGAAGAGAGATGGAGAAATGAAGAAGTAATGGATAATAGGAAAAAAATCTCTTTAGCAAAAGCAAATGTTGGAAGCATATGACCCAAAGAAGTAAGAAGACCAGAAGGATACTTGATTTCAGTGGAGCTGCCAGACTGGCATCAGACTCAGGGATATCAAACTCGATTTCATTGAGGGACACATCAGGGTTGTGTTTGACCTCGGGGTGGGGGGAACATGAGTGACCAGCTCATCACTCATATTGGGGGCACCTATGGTGGCCTGAGTGCTCTGCCAGGGAAAACAGGCTCCCAAGCTCTATTTCTGCCTGTGATGGCTGGCTGCATCCTATTGCCAGTGAAAACAGAGCTCAGGAGGGCTATATGCGGCCTTCCCAAGCTCCATTTTCACTGGCAGAGGCACTTCAGGCTGGTCTTTTGCTGTTTCCAGGGAGACCCTGCAGGCCATATCTAAGCACCCCACAGGCTAGATCCATCCTTGTGTTTGACACCACTGTCCTAGATAATCCATAATCACTTGAATAAACTTTGCTCTAGATCACTATGGAAGACAGTATTAGTAACTGCCATGGATCAAAAATAAAATCCAAGAGCCATCTTGAGAAAGAAATGTTATGGTGGTAGGTGAGGTGATTCCTACTGAGATGAAGTGAAGTAGATCAGTATATTCCCATGACAATAATGTGGCTTCCTGTAACAAGAACATGGTGTAGATTTTATCAAGACTATTCATATTGGTTGACAAGTATTCCTTTTGATACACAGGTAGACAAATGGTATAATCACAAAGAGATCTTGAAAGAATCTAGAACAGAAGAGGTAATTGTTCCATTTTATTCTCCCTGGCCAGACTTTATTTGGAACAATGTGTCTAGTTACGGGCACTATAGTTCAAAAAAGACAGTGACATATTGGAGTGCATTCAAAGGAAGGCCACCAAGATAGTGAGGGTCCAAAAATAAAGTCTCATTGAGGATGATTAAAAGATCTGGGTTTGTTTTAACTGCAGAAATGTAGTTAAACTAAATATAGTTCTGTAGTTTTAGCTACGGAAATGAAATATAACAGCAGTCTTCTGACATCTGTAAAAGTAGGTTGGCATAGATGATTCTCAATATCCGTTCCAACTCCAGAATTCCAAGAAATACCATTTCTTTTTTTCTTTTTTTAATTATTTTAAAATGTTTTACTGCTTTAATTGAGGCATGTTATTTTGAATTCTAAGCCACTCAGTATCATTGATTGAGATAAGCAGACATACAAACTGAATAAAGAAACAAACGTCTGGCTGACTGTATGACCAATCTTAACAATAAGACCAAATCTTAAAGAACAAATGCACACAACCCCCAAATTCAGAAGACAGCAAATGCTGCACTAGAATTCCTACAAAAATATTGTTTGCCTGCAAGCAAGAACTGGTGGGACCACAAAATACTTTAGAATTCAAACAGACAAGCACCTGCCACATAACACCCCAGACTTAACAACTGTCAATAGGAAAGCCAAAAAAATAAATAAATGCTGGATAGTGGATGTAGCTGTACCTGGAAACAGGAGAAGAGAAAGAACTGGAGAAAACACGAAGCCCTGCCAATATAAGCAAAATGGCTGTGGTACAAGAAAGTAAAGATAGTACCAATAGTAATAGGTACAAACCTAAAACATCTGGAGCACTATTGGCATTTGAAAAATCACCATCAGTCAATTGGAAAAGGCAGCTTTATTTGGAACAGTTTGCATCCTACCAATTTAGTTTTACCACCATCAAAAAAATAACACCTGCCTATTCCAAGTCCTTGGGAAGAACTTGACAAGTGGATAAAAATGCCAAATCCAATATAAACATCCAACCATGTTCAGTGACCAAGGAAATGGTCTGAAGTTTCCCCATTCCTTATGTAGCATAAATGATCTGATACACAGGAGACACAAACTTGGCTTTCTGAAGTAAATCATCCAATCCCAGATTAGAAACCTAGGGATCATATATGCAGAATTGAAAAGTGTATCATTTATTCTCAAATAAGCTACACTATGCTCTTGAAGAGATACAAAGTACAAAGTTTCTTCAGGATGGCCTTCTATGTGTAAAATGAAGAGCAACACTATGAGGAAAGGACTGACTTTTAATCCAGATGACATTCATCTGACAGAAGGCAAACAGGAATCCTAGATTCAGGAGTTTCAAGGATACCTTGGATTAAAACTTTCTTATATATTTGACACAACACTACAACACAGGGGCAAAAAATATTGTCTACTAATATATAATATATATAATAACATAAGAAAATAGAACACAGAGGAAGAAACTGAAAAAGATTGCATCTCATTCCATGTAGATAAAATATAGTATATAATGGAAGTTCTTCATTAGGCAATGTCTAAATCAGGGGTGTCCAACCTTGGCAACTTTAAGACTTGTGGACTTCAACTCCGAGAATTCCTCAGCCGGCTGAGGAATTCTGGGAGTTGAAGTCCACAAGTCTTAAAGTTGCCAAGGTTGGACACCCCTGGTCTAAATGTTTAGCAAAGCCAGGTACACATATTGTAATGCTCAAAGAGCTAGGACTTTTAAAATTCAAATCTTTTCCATAACTACTAATTCTCTTTAAGACAAGTTTATGATATAAGTTCTGTATTGAATAGATAATTGGTGCTTTTAAAAAAATGTAGACTAGAAAATTAGGTTCTTTCTCCTGTAGTAGATTCTCATTCTGGGATTTCATTGTTCACCTACCCTAATCATTTGGAAATTATATCTGTATATATATGTAAGTTGTTCTATTTACATCTATTATCAGTAATATCTGTTCTCCAAAATATCGTTCCAATGATATCCTGAATCACAATTTCTACACCATTCTAAATTCTAGAAACCCTCTAGGATTCTTGATATCTGAATTATTTATGCAATGAAATACTAAATTAAATGCAATTCCATGTAAATATTTATTTTCAGTATTTAGTTGTGAAATTAAATATTAATGGAATAAATGCTTATTAACTGTGACTGTATTCAAATTTGGTTCTGGCATGCTTTCTTCACAAATTCCAGTTTATATGGCATCCATTGTCTATTGGGATTTAAGATATTTTTAGCTGTCTTCCTGGAAAAAAACAGTTTCAGGAAACTTTTAAAATATAATAATTAAAAATATTCATTCCTAGGAGACATACATGGTAATTTTAATGCTTGGGAAATTGCTCTCATTGGAGGTGCCTATTAAGTTGACTTTTTAAATATGTTTACAAAAACTTATTAACATAGACTGAATAAAAAATAATAATTTAATCATAAGCAGAATTACAGAAAAGAAATAAGTATTGTATTTTGTTGTAAAGTGGTATCTAATAAAAGTCAAATGAGGATAAAGTGGAGGGATTTATTAGTGAAAAGGCAGAATATATATTAAATATGTAACAGCCTTGAATTGAAATTAAGTTTCTCATTTCATGTTGTAAATCTTGTAGAAATGGACAAAAGTGAAGCAATATTTAAAGAGCCAATCATAGCTTCCAGTGAAATTGTGAAAGAAGCTAACAGGGAGAGCTAATAGAAATTTTCCAGGTGATTTCAGGAGAAAGAGAAGAGAATGACCAAAAAGGCAATGATATTAAGGAGATGGGAGAGTGGATTGAATGTCACAAGAGCAAAGATGACAGCTGTGAAATCACAAATGAAACCCTTTCTCTTTCAAATATGTATCACACATTTGTACAAAGAGGGTAAAGGTTGCTTTATGGTGTGAGAACCACCATCTTGCTTTTTATTTTAACATCGCCTTCATGAATGCTGTTTCTGCTGCAGCAGATAAGTTGTGTTTTGCAAGACTCAGGTTAGAGCAGTGTTCCCCAACTTTGGCAGCTTGAAAATATGTCTAAGCTGGCTGAGGAATCCTGGGAAGTCCATACATCTTCCAAGCTGCCAAGACTGAGAAACACTGGATTAGAGGAATGAAAACATTGCTTGAATATCTTCTGACTGCATGAATTATGTCCTGGGAGCTGTTTATTGTCTATTGTGGGGTGATTAACTGTTTTCAAGCTGATTTACAAGAGATCTGTAAGACAGCTAGGTTTCAGGGAACAAGCAAGTGAAGTGGGATAAGCTAACAGGAGTTTGCCAGAGGAGATTACGGGAGAGTCTTTACCTTTTTTTAAAATTAAGACCTCTTCTTAGCTAACATGAAGGTCTGACAAGAAGAAATAAAAGCTTTTCTACTCATGGTAGAAGCAAAGTGAAATTGAATCAACAGAAATCTGCAGTTATGATCTGAAAAGATGACAATAATAACAACAACAACAATAATAATAATATAGTAATAGTAATAATAATAGCAGCTGTGAATACCTACAATTCAGCTGATAAGAAAAGGTAAGGATTTATCAATTGAAATAAAACAGGCTCTTTAGCAGAAGCTGAGGTGGAAATAACTTCTTAAGTAAGACAAATAATGGGGTAAGCCCAGTGTATCTGATTAACAAAAAAGAAACACAGAAAATATCATGGATCACCGGAAGACCAAAACAGTTTTCAGGCTCCTGCAGATAAAGGAGGTTCTGAGCTTTCACATGAAGTTAAACTGATATTGCAATGGAGGACAATGGAGAAACAGGAAGGGTGTGGTAGCTGATGACTCATTATTATGAAGAACTAAAACAGGATTTAAAACCTCAATGTGTGCTGTCTTCCAGGAACAGGAACAGAGCAATGTTCAAGATTTAAGAAGTCCATTGACAATTATTCCTTCCGGCTAACAACACTGCATAGAAAAGCATCAGCCATTCATCACAGATTTTTTCAAATCTTGGAAGGTAGGTTCTGACTGAATGTTAGAAATAAGAAGGAACAATGAAACATTCCTTAATGGAAGCAATTTTTTCATTGGATGTGTTCACATTGCCGCTACATACTCATCTATTTAGGATGCTTTAATTTGGATTCCTGTACTAAGCAGGGAATAGAACTTAGTGTTAAACGTAGGCCCCTTTAATCTTTTTGATCCTTTGGATTGCACAGCAAGACCCCATTAACTGGAAAATACAACTATTGTACAAAAGTACTTGCCAGAAATTATAAGAACTCCTCAAACTGAATTTGGCAGCAATATTGATACTCATCATGAGAAGAACCACCATATATCAAAACTCTTGCCAAAATAAGAGCCAGACAGAAACTGCACCTCTGTCCAAAAGGAGAGGCCTGTCTAGACTATTCTGTAGCTAGCTGGGAAGAAGAGGCACAAAAATTTGAACACTGATTTTACTATATATAGGAACTGTATTTGCCACATTCCAATCATTGAAATTCTTTCACAATGGATAATTGGCTTTTCTACAACAAATTTACTCATTTGAAATATACACCTGCTACTAATTCCAATCCAGTCTATCAGAAGAATCCTAGTATCTGTATAATACCCAATTTGGAATAATAAAAGGAGGCCTTAAAAGCTTGGCAGAATAATTTTAACTAACTCTTTAAACTTGTGCCAAATGGACAAAAGCATGGAGGTTGCTGAACTCATTTAGGAAGGACATGCTGTAATTGGGCAAAAGGGCACCCAACGAGAACAATATCTTCCTCAGAGCCACTCTCAAAGGGATAGGCTTAAGGTCCTCTTAAGAACACTGATTGAACAGAGTTCCACTTACACTTTATAGAACAAAAGGGACATTTTATACCTAGCTCAAAATGTAATGAAAAACCAATGAAAAGCAAAACGAAGGAATAATGTGCTCCTATCTTGTTCAGATAGAATTCTTACTGCTATGTTCTGCAATAGCTCATGTATGATCTCTAGCATTCTATATGGAGTCCATACAGAGGTTATGAAGCCAGGTTATCTGTCCCTCAGGGACCCAATGGTAAAGATGAATCTAGGTGCACCCTCATTACCTGGTTCTTCTGGGGAAAAATATAACCACATAGTTTATTTTCATTGGTCTGAACTAAGAGGTTATCCACTAACAAAATTGTTTGAATGGAACTTCTGTTGGTTAGCTTTTATCCACTTATTAGCATGACAAGGTACTAGTCTAGCAACTCATAAAGGTGCTTTTCCAGAAGGCAACTGGACTTCATTGTCCTTTTTCCTTGAAAATGTTTTACTTCCATCCAAGCAGCTTCTTCAGTTCTCTTCTCAATTTTCAAGGAAAAAGCCTACAAAATCCATTTGCCTTTGGGACAGCCATGATTTGTACGATTGAGAATCTCCATAGACATCTAGCAAGTTATAATTATAGAAAATTTCAAAGAGAGGAGAAATAAAATGGTGGCCATCAACATATCATGATATTGCACGCTAAAAACCCAAATGGTATAGTTTCAGATAAATGTTAAATTGCATTAAGGATGAAGATGGAACTCTGTGAAATCTATGGGGAAGATTGCCTAGCAACATATGTTACTTCAGTGTGAGATAGATCTATCCCAATCCAGCTTAGAATCAGTGCACTATCATGTTTAAGATATTGGATGTGTACTGGGAAGTCATAGGATCTATTTCATTCTTTTATTCATGGAAGCTGAGTAACTTTGGGTCTCTCTCAGTTCAAATTATATTTGTTACATGAAGTTTGTAATTGTAGTAAAGAAAAAAGAAGATGGAAGATATTCATGATGGATATAAATCTAACAAATAAAACTCAGGGGCTACTTAAAAGATAAATAACTGGTGATGTTATAAACTGCTCAAAAATAGATGAGACAGGACAATGCAAATATTATTCTACAAGCTAATGAAGACTATTTCAGTGAAAAACTAGATCTAATCCCTAATGGAAATACAGCCAAAAATGAGATCTCTTTTGCAAAACAAACAGCTTTCTATGGTTGCTTTCACCCTTTAAAATTAAGGATAATGTTGGATGATGTCAAAGGACTTATTCTCCACTAAACATTTAACCATACTGAATATTAGACAAATCACTGTTTGTAAATTCCAACATTGCTATTCTAAAATGTGAGAAAAAAAGTAAAGCTGGAGAAAGTAAATGTAATTTACTGAAGATTACTCATCAAGAATTTTAAGAAAAAAGTACATAGATTTAAAATAAAATCCAGAAGTTGACACAGAGGTAGAACATGCTAATTTGCATGGCTGTAATGAGCTAGAATTGGGGTAAAAAACCCTGCTATTAGCTCATAAAATTGAGGGAATAAAACATTCAACTTTTAGACCAAAATAGCTGTAGAATTAAAAATTTTATAAAATATATAAAATTAGTGCAGAACCATGACTATTGTAAATTACTTCAAATCCGAAAACCCACAGCTCACTACATTCTGATGTTCCAATCATATCCAATATAATATAAATAGGTTTTGTTTAGATGATTCATGTTTTGGAATTTCATTGCTTAAAATAGAGAGGCAGAATATTAATCTTTACCCTAAAGCTCAAATCTCAGAATTGGATACAAAGAACTTTCTTGAATTGCTGAGCAGTTTAGAGAATATAATATCCAGGAAGTGATGTTTTAGGAGTTCTATTCCATAAAAGGAAAAAGTATTTAGAAACACTAGGCTTTCAAGTGCGCTGTGTCCTTGCAGCTCATTTAACCACAGTAGGAAAGTTGAATACAAATAATCAGTACACTTACCCACTGACTCATGCCTAAGTATCTTGGCAGATGAAGGTGATTTACTCAATTTTAATGGCTAATTTGAGTGCTGACCTTAAAGAATCTACTTTACCATAGCAAATAAAAAGAGGAAAATATAAGAATGCAAAGAATTTTAAAGTGATTGGAAAGATAGATAGACAGTTTAATATATCTTGGGTATAACATATAAATTTCATAGTTTTATCTCATTACCCTCCTACTGTGGTATAACCAGTTTTATGGATAAACTCTAAATATTCACTTAAGGCTGTGTTGCCAGATCTATTCTTAATCTATTTGAACCAGACAAAGAAGTCCTGTGCGGCCTTTTATTTTTCAGGTTGGTTTCCTTAATAAGGATTGTGACTGGCATGATTTGGCTAAAGTGGTGGGAAAATAGAACTGGAAAGTAGAGCTTGTGGATTTTGTTGAATGTTTCCTTCATACTTACTCTAATGCAAGTACTCTACTAAAATGGTCTTCTGTATTATATAGTTTTTTATTCTTTCCAATCCAACTGAATGTTAGAAAGAAATCATGTAAAGAGCTCAGGATTTTGCCCAACTGTCTACCCAAAAGAAGAATATTTCTCTGACATCTGAACAGAATGAGACTAAATTTGATATAATGGGGGAAGTCAGGGAAAAAATACTGAATTTAAAAATGGGCTAGATCCAATTGGCAGTAGTCAAGAAATAAAAATTCAGAACAAAATTCTCAGATGAAGCCCTTTAAGAGCAATAGTTGAGCAGCAGCCCCGTCCACTTTCTCTGTCCTGAAAGGGAGGGGGCTTATGAAACCTGCCCCATGCTTTCTGGTGCACATATATGCACAAATGCACAAAGATGTTACACAAAGGGAAAGCAGAAGCAATTGTAGATGCTACTTATGGCCACTGCTGATTCAGAGTTTGGAAAGAATTCTAGAAGCCATGTTTGATATGCTTCCTCTACTTCGCTGTTAAACAGATATTCAGGGGGAAATGAACATTCACAAAAACCTGATGACAAATTACATTACTTTTCTTTTCATTGGTACTTTTCTTGCTGATTGATAATTATAGGCTGCCCAAGTAATGAACAGTTTTGCTAAAACAATTTATGCATTTGGATAAATACAACTGCAGCAAAGCTGAACTGCATATCAGCTTTCATGATATAAAGCTTGCTATCTTTAAAATATCATAAACAAAGAAGTGTTATTCTCTTGAGCAGAACTCTCTATGTGAAACTATTTCAAGGCCAAAATTATTTTCAAAAGATTAATCTTCTAAAAGAGATTGCATTCAAGTAATCATGCAAAACATATTTCTGTGGTTTACTGAGCAATTTATTTTCTTTACCTGTTTAAAAAAATGATAAATCCTACTGAACTTGTTCTGATCTGATTAGAGATAGTGTTGGAAGTTAGAACCCACCCCTCTCCTAGAAAAATGAAATATTTTAGGATATATTAAAAAGGCAGGATATTTCCCATAAAAGAGAAGTAGAAACTCCGAGAGACAGAAACTCAGCCTCCCCTCTTTGTTAATGGGCCATTAAGGCCTGGGGCAGTTTATTCTACATAACAAAGATCTACCTCCTTCAGGCAGAGCCATAATAGGAATTGCCCAAAGCCCTTTCATTACATCATCACCCAGCAAGAGTCAACCAAGCCTGGGACTCAAAAGACAACCTACCAAGTTATGGCCCTATGGGAGCCTGACAACCAATCAGAACACAAGCTCAAATTCAAAGCCCAGAGAGGGTATAAAATGCAGGGAATCTCAGCATCTCTTCCCTTTTTTTCTTCGTCAAGGAGTTCATCAAGAACTCCAAGGCATGTGATCCTTTCCACCATCGTTCCAAACAGCCTCCATGTTTCCAGTGTCTTTTTCCTCACTTGGAACTGAACCCAGAAGGATATTTCTTCCAACAATAGGAAAAACAAATGAGGAATAATCCAGGGAACCAAAAATTGATCATGTGCTTCTATAGTTGCAACATGAAGTAAATCTAAAATTCTAGATTACTACCCGAGATAAACTTTAGTTTATTCATTGACAGTTTGCAAAATACAGCAAGTCACAAACCAAGATATGTATAAAATTCAGCCATGATGCCCAATATTCTGAATACTTTGTTCCAATTTCATGACAAATTCATGGAAGCACAGAATATAATCCAGAAATAGGGAAATGCAGAATCTGCCAATCTTCAAGCAATATAAAATCCTTGGAGTAGAATGTTAGTATTACTATTCTTTTGACAATTTTTCTCTCTTTTCTTCCTTGAGGGATTTATTTTCTGGAAGGAAGACCATCAACTGAAGTGGAGTAAGAAGACTACAATTTTTACAAGACAGTAAAAATCTGGCTGCCCTGTTCCTCAGTTTAAAATATTTTGTATGATTTCTCATTTCAAAGTATCATCAGAATCTGCCCTAAATTACTTTAAATTACTCTAAACTTTAAATTCTAGCTCCATCAGCACTCCTAGCTTTAGGGCTGTTTTTCTTACAATGGAAATTATTAACAAGAAGATGTCTCAAATTCAGTAATGCTACTGGGATTAAGAAAGGAGGAATTACATTGTAAGAATCATAGCTTTATAGGCTTTAGCTTCCCTTTGTTATTTTGAGCATTTTTACAAAATCTTGAGAAAGAATAGTCTCAGTTTCATTATTACATATAACAAAGTTTACTGGACAATCTATATTATTAATTTAATCCATAGCAATTAACCATGCAAACAAAAAAAAATCTTCTATAAAGATTTCCACCCAATTTTGAGATTATATAAACTTATAATAAATTTTATAACAGAGATACCAGTTAAACTATTACCATGTGCACAAATACTTGGTTAAAAATCCAGATTCTTATGCTGATGTTTAAATAAAGCATGCATCTATCAAGAATCAGACTAATTTTCTTGTAATAAAAATGTGAAATTGTAAATGCAAAACAATTATAACTATTGACATTAATGGGACATTAAATAGTTAACATTATATTATATTATAAAAACAAGGACACAGATAGTCAAATCAAATGTTTTCTTGTTTGTCCACATTAATTAGGAGTTGAATTTGGCTTGAAGGGAACTTTATTTTAAATTGCTAACAATACCAGTCATTTTTCTTTGTTTTCACCTGTATCCTAAATATTTGAACACAGAATGGTTTAACTAAGAAGATTATATACAATAATTCAAAAGGCTTAAGGGTAATTATAGTTAGGGGAATAATGACTTTAAGAAAATATCATTATGAAGATAATGAGACTAATGGTAGATTAACTGTAAATTAACATTCTGCAACATAAAGTTTTTTCCTTTCACTGCTGCATTTAAAAACCACCATACCAACCCCAAAGGCTAACTGGCAACAGGGCTGCTATCTAAATATATTTCCCTAAATATATTTCCATGATTTCTTCCCTAAATTCCAAGATGTTAGACTCCTCAAGCACAATGCATGACAAGGTTCAAGTTAAATACTATCTAGAGCAAGATGCCTATAGTTTTTAAAAGAAAAAAGCAGTACTTGTAGAATAAAACAAGTTCAAAATAACAATGAAATTACTAAAAAGAGGAAATACTAAAACCCTCTAACCATTAAAAGCTTGGCCAGATATATCTTTATATATTTTCTGAACACTGAGAAATGGGATCAATTCAGCTTTTGATTCAGGAAGTCCACTTGCTCGGGAACAATGCAGGAGAAAACCCTACCTTGTACCCCCAAAATACAAAACTATTGACAGCAAGGCAGGGCTGGCTTTAGGCTAGGGGCCAATGCTCAGAGGATGCCAATGTGGCCTCCTTCTGAATTATTCTAAACATGTAAATCTTTGCATCAGTGGCAGTAGTGCCATCAGCCAATGTGACTTAGGAATACCATATACAGGTAGTTCTCAATTTACGACCACAATTGAGCCTAAAATTTATGTTGCCAAGTAAGGCATTTGTTAAGTTAATTTTGTCCCATTTTACAATCTTCTTGCCACAGTTGTTAACTGAATCACAACAGTTAAGCTAGTAATGTTGAGTGAATCTGGCTTCCCCATTGACTTTGCTTGTCAGAAGGTCGAAAAAGGTGATCATATGACCCAGGGACATTAAAGCCATCATAAATACAACCTAGCTGTCAAGAGCAGAAACACCTCAGAAGCAGAAGCTCACCCCCACCATTGTTAATGGGTGGGCCATTAAGGCCTGGGCCAGAATTGTTCACATAACAAAGATCTCCAGGTAAAACTATAGCAATTGCTCAAAAGCCCTTCCTCATTATCATCAGCAAGGCTCAATGAAGCCTGGAACTCAGGACAGCCTACAGAGTTGTCCCTACATGGCCCCATGAGAGTTTGACAACCAATCAGAATACAAGCTCATATTCAAATCCCAACAAAGGTTATAAAACCCAGGCACTCTCAGCAATATCAGCCCTCCTTTTTGATCTCCTTTTCACCTTGGAGCATGTGATCATCCTTTTCAATTTGGAGCTCCAAGGCATGTGGTCCTGTTCACCATTAAACCATCTTCCCAAACAGCCTCCATGTTTCCAGTGTCTTTTGCCCCACTTGGAACTGAACCCAGAAGGATAATTCTTCCAATATACCAAATGTGTTCCAAATGGACACAGTAAAATGGTATCTTTCCCCTTTTTCAGTTTGATCTAGCAATGTCATTTTAGCTCCTTGATTTCATCTTATTAATCTCAATTATAATTTTATTTTTTGGTTCAGCGAACACTCGTTTGAAAAATATATTTGAGTACCTCTAAGTCTACTGAATTTATTATACTTTCCTAATCAAGTCAACTACTTACATTTATCTTTCCTTCCTTCCTTCCTTCCTTCCTTCCTTCCTTCCTTCCTTCCTTCCTTCCTTCCTTCCTTCCTTTCTTTCTTTTTACAAATTCCCTAAACAGCTTTCAGAAATGTTTAGGATATCCATAATTTTGCAATTAATATAAACATTCCAATATTACATTCCAATGTTATAATTCCAAATACTGTCCTATTTGCACAAAGTACGTCAAGTACATATCACAAACTCTGGGTCCAACATCCCAATATATCATTGGTCAATATTATATTTCCTGTAAATCATTCTGTAAGTCATTTATATTTTGACAGATTTACAGAATTGCAATATAACAAATCCCAGATTGTGTACACTTTTCATAAAAAGTAAAGCTATTTCTAAAACCAAATTGCTTGAAAATATTCTGTTTTGATTCTCTTATTTGTGGCTTCTTTAATCTGTCATATATTTTTAAAAATCTCTGCATTTTCTTCAAATGTTCTTCAATATACTGGATATCTTTCTTAAATAAAGACTGTGGGACAATATGCAGATCTTCTCAAGTGAGTCTCAGTTGAATCTTCATCATGTCAAAATTTTCAGGGGTGATACTATGCAAAATCAATGGCAAAAAACCCGCAAAACCCACATTCAAATTATAGGCAAGAATTCCGGCTTCATCTTGCTTCCCTGCTTCTCTTTGTTTAGTGGTGACATCAGAGGACCAGGAAAACCTTGCTATCATTTCAGCATGGGGCAGCTTTTCAAATCCCAAGTTTCCCATCATTTGTTTCCTTGCCGCAGAAACAAATGACGTGGGACAATGATGAGGGGGAGGAAATTGCTTGGATGCTGATGTTTGCGC
The DNA here is from genome assembly GCF_049901715.1 of Pseudonaja textilis. Taxonomy (NCBI): domain Eukaryota; kingdom Metazoa; phylum Chordata; class Lepidosauria; order Squamata; family Elapidae; genus Pseudonaja; species Pseudonaja textilis. The sequence continues at coordinate 241,949,789 of NC_141990.1, forward strand.
TCTCTTTTAGTTAGCTGGAGGGATTGCTAATTAGCTTGTGGGTGTACTGAACGTAGCTAACATTGTGGGAGGTGGGTATGAGATTCTTTTTCTGGGTTTGGGGTGAAAAGATAGGAACTAGGGGCAAATGCCCTGATTAAATACTGTGTCATCTCCCCATTCTAAAACAGACAAATTTCCTCTAGAATTTTGGTGCTGTCTTCAGAAGGCAGGGCAACACTCTTTTTCAGTAGTATCCTTGTTACTGGAGCATTTAGTTTATAGAAGAGGTCCTTAAATTATTCCTACTATTATTTTACTATTTCTCGGTTGAAATGAACCCTAGCAATTTAAACAGGAAAAAATTATGCGAGTGCATTTGAGGACACTGTTAGGGAGGTAGTTAAATCTGTTCCCTGCCCTTAGTGACCTACAAGAATAATTCAGAAGGTTGGGAAGATTATTTTTCATTTGGCAAGGGAACAGAAATCCGACTGCTTGGATTTTTCTTTTTTTGTACTCTTCTCTAAATTTTACTGAAAAGGCTTAGAAAAAGATTTCCCTCAACCAGTACTCTATGTGTTAGGTCTACCACCTCCAGAAATCCCAGCAATAACCATCAAGATGAATTTTGGAAGTTTTACAATTGGAAGGCATTATTAAGGCATTAAGTCTGACCAGCTTTACAAATTTCCTTATACTGACAATCTAAAATTTTGATCACCTATAAAATTTTGTTTCTCCATATCCTGCTGATTATTGTTCAGTCAGGAACAGATCTACTGTTAAAGCTAGTAAAGATGAATGTAGACTAAACACTGATTTTCTGAACAAGGATTGGACTTGACTACAATAAATAAAAAATAAACAAGATGTGGTAAGCTACAGACTTAATCATTATTATATCTCAGTATCTATTTAATTTGTAAACCTAATTCTGAAAAACTGGTTTGTTTTAATACATTTACTTCCAATTTGCATATAGATTTTGAATATGCAATTTGAATGTGAATAACTAATGAATGCATTCAGTTTATTAAGGAAGGTATAAAGGTTTTGAATTTAAATGAGCAAATGGAAGTGTAAATCCTTATGTCTAATTAGCCTTCTCAGATAGACCAGACAGGAAACATGACCGGATGAGCCAATTCTGCTTTACTGCAAGGCTACATTAACAGAATCTTGTACTCTGAAAGTACAACTATTCTACCATCTCTTTTTGTAGCCTAACGAATTAGGAAATTTCTGAGTTTCTTCTCTGCCCATTATGCTGTTGCGGGCTGCACCCTCTTTTATCTGACTGTTCCCTAGGTAGCAGCTCTCCCCCCCCCCGCCCCCAAAAAAACCTCATTCCCACATACCATCACAAATTGGCAATACCAATATTAAAACAGCTTTTAACTATGCATTGACAATTAAAATAGAAAAGAGCACAGGTATAAATACTTTCCTCAGAAAAGTTAGGCTCAGTTGATTATTTTTTTTAAAACATGGCCAATTTACTGTGGCAATAGAATCTAAATATACATATTTTTTTATCTAACAGTCAACATTTGGTTGCATAATTAGTTACCATAGGAACTTTGTTAGGGTTACATTCAATGTTCCAGATTCACAACATACTTTAAGAGGAAACAGAAAGATAGGAAAATATGATGCCTCTTTACATTTGTCATATTAGCTTACTTTGTTTTTCAAAGGTTCACTGGCTTATTTTGCTAAACCAGCTGCTCATTTCATCCTTGCTTTTTTCTTTCAATTTCTTTTAAAATATTACTCAATGAGAAATTCTAGAAAGTATAATAACTCTTTTAAACTAAACAATTTTTAAGGTCATTAACAGCACCATCTAATAAAGGATTTATTGAAAAACTACTAATTTTACAAGACATTTTATAAAGACAGTCCTTAGGCAAAAAAATAGGTTTACTTTACCTTGCATTGTTTTGCCCATACTCAGTTTTAGAGGCATGTTGTTTGCTGTTTAAGAGATTTTCTTTGAATTCCCATCTTTGACCAAAGAAGAACCGATTAGGAAACGTCCAGCAACATCTCTTCTGAGTTGAAATGTATTCTAAATTCAGTGCATCTATGATTAACACATAATATCTGAGGATCAGAAACTAGGAGGCAACACCGTGTGTTATGTAATTTGCAAATGCTTTCGCTGTAAAACTTGAAGTTGCACTAACAAAAAAAGAAAAAAAATCCATTACAGCTTATTTTAAAAGTACATGTTAAATCCAGTGTAATGCAACCTGACATATTGGATAAACAGCAAGCTGAAGCTTATTTAGAGAGGGAGAGGAAAGGAAGATTATTTTAAGGAATAATTGATTCCGAAAATAAGTTTAGACCTTATTTTAAAAGTTGGAAAAGTTTGCTTGTTCTTTTAATCTATGGAGGGAGGGAGTCCCAACTGTGGTAATAAAAAATACGTTTCAGGGAACAAATTATATTTGTTAATAATATACAGTATATTCTTCCAGATATTATACATTAATATAAAATATGTACTTTTTCAACTGATCATATCTACAGGTGAGCCAGAAAAATTATCTTGCCACTAACCACAAAGTTACCCGCATATTAGTCAATTCAGAGCTTTGATTAGCCCATTGGTGAAGTATTCCCTTCTTCAAATTAATTACCCACCCAACTGATCATCTGGATAGTCTTTGGTACAGAATCATCATGATCACATCTATTCCTAGTACTATCCATTAGTCTTCATAGAATTATCTAGTTTCTGTAGACAGTTCCCTTAACCCATCAATTAGCTGTAATTCAAGTAACAAGATCCTTTTATCCAATACCTTCCTGAATACAGATTAGAAAATAGATGTCTCCATTCTCTACTTGCTTTACCATCACCAACCATGTAGCTCTCAATAGATTCTTCTTGAGATACTGTATCCCTCAACAAAGACAAGGTGCTTATTTTTGTGCTAGATGCAAGATAATTAATAAAGCCATTTAATTTAAGGTGAAACTAGGCAGAATCACATCTGATACCTGTACAATTAGCACAGGGTGCTTTCTCCACTTCTCTTCTCCCTATTTACCAATGACTGCATCTCAAACGATCCATCTGTTAAAATATTGAAGTTTGCTGATGACACAACAGTGATTGGTCTCATTCAAGACGATGAATCTGCATACAGACAGGAAGTTATACAACTTGCCTTGTGGTGTAACTGGAACAATCTGGAACTGAAGACACTCAAACCATATAATGGTGGTAGACTTTAGAAGAAACTCTCCCATACTACCACCTCTTACAATACTAGTTAACACAGTATCAACAGTAGAGACCTTCAAATTTCTAGGTTCTACTATATCACATGACCTAAAATGGACACCTAACATCACAAATGTCATCAAAAAAGCACAACTCAGAAAGCTCAAACTGCCCAAGGAGCTGCTGATCCAGTTCTATAGAGGAATTATTGAGTCTATCATCTGCCCCTCTATAACTGTCTGGTTTGGTTCTGCAACCCAGCAGGACAGACACAGACTTCAGAGGATAATTAGGACTGCAGAAAAAACAATGACTACCAACCTGCCTTCAATCAAGGACCTGTATAATGCTCGAATCAAAAAGAGGGCTGTGAAAATATTTACAGACCCCTCACATCCCGAACATAAACTGTTTCAACTCCTTCTCTCAAAATGATGCTATAGAGCATTGCACACCAGAACAACTAAACACAAGAACAGTTTTTTCCCAAAAGCCATCACTCTGCTAAGCAAATAATTCCCTCAACACTGTTCAACTATTACAAAGTCTACACTATTACTGTTAATCTTCTCATCACTCCTTATCACCCATCCCCTCTTGTGACTGTATAACTTTGTTGCTTGTATACTTACGATTTATATTGATTGTTTCCTAGTATGTTTTGATTGCTTATTGTACCCTATGACTATCATTAAGTGTCATACCTTATGATTCTTGACTTTTGATGAATGTATCTTTTATGTATACTGAGAGTATTTATACCAAGACAAATTCCTTGTGTGTCCAATCACACTTGGCCAATAAATTATTCTATTCTATTCTATTCTATTCTATTCTATTCTATTCTATTCTATTCTATTCTATTCTATTCTATTCTATTCTATTCTATTCTATTCTAATTATGTAACTCTGGTCTTGAATGATACAAATTATTCCCATTAGAAATAGTTCCTTCTCTCTTTTTTGGAACACCAGGTTTAAATCTTCTGTTTACATGTGAAATCTCAAGAAAAAAAATGGCTCCCAATTCAATCTCCATTTATAGATTTTTAGATGTGAGGGTGTACTGTACATTAAAGGTTACCACACTAGAAATTAGTCAGCACTATCATTCAAAGAGAAGTGCTGAATTTACAGTCAAAAGGATTGGACACCAGAGCAGAATACATTAAACATTGGTCAAAATAGACATCTGAAGAGGTTGTTCATTATATCTTCCCTTTCTTTTCAAGGCGTACCAAGGTTCAACAATTTGTATCACAACAATTATTTGAAGGATAAAATGAAGAGATCTGAGGCCATCATATGATCTGGTATCACAGGAAATCTTTTTTCTACATACGGGTAATCTTTGACTTACAACCATTCATTTAGTAACTTGTTTGAAGTTACAATGGAACTGGAAAGAGTGACTTATGATAGCTGTTCACACTTACCACCACTGCAACATCCCCATGGTCATGTGATCAAAATTTGGAGGCTTGGCAATGGGTTCATATTTATGATGATTGCAGTGTCCCAAGGTTATGTGATCACCTTTTGCCACCTTCTTTACAAGCAAAGTCAATGGAAAAGCTGAGTTCACTTAACAACCGTGTTATTAATTTAACAACTACAGTGATGCACTGAACAACTGTGCAAGAAAGTTCATAAAGTGGGGCAAGACTCATTGAACTGCCCCGCTTAGAAACAGAAATGTTGGGGTCAATTATGGCAGTAAATCAAGGACTACTTGTACAAGAAAGAGATAGTGTATATACAAATATAAAAGCGATGTATGTAACTGACAAAGGGAAAGACTATCATTTTGGATTACAGTTTTGTAGCATTAAATTTGATAAATAAATCTCAAAGCCCCAGCATACATTAAATTAATCCTATTATTTTGCAAAAACTGGTGTAAAAACAAAAAAAATCATGGAGGAAAGAAAATTACCTAAGGTGCACACAATGAATATAAGTCTCAGGCACTGTAAACTGACATTCAGCTCAGTCTTCCCAAACTTGGCCAATGTGTTCTGTTCAATCCCATAACCAGAATTGCTAAGAATTCTGGTTGCTGAAGTCCACACAGTAGAGATACCAAGCCTGAGGAAAGATTGAAATCACTGATATTTTTGGTACCCAGCCAAAGCGCTAAGATATAGTTTATGAAGTTTTAATTTTACAAAAAAAACTGTGGAAATGGTAAGATCCTAATTAATTTGTATATGAAAATGGAAAACAAAGAAACCAAGAACTTACAAAAAGCCAATTATGTAATCAAATAGCCCTTCATGATTTCACTGCAAAGAAACACCAAATAAATGAACTACTGCATATACAGGATAATGATGGTGTTATCCATTCATTCATGTCCAATTCTTGGCAATTGTATGGACAGGTCTCTCCATGTCTTCTGATCTTGCACTACTTCTTTGAGTTGTTCTATGCTCTGTCTGGTGTCAGCTTTGATGGTGTCATTATACAAAGTAGTTTATACACGAAGCCCAGCCAGAAAAACCTATTTAATTCTCATCTGTATATTACATGTTTTTTAAAAATGCAGTTGTTCACACCTCTCTGTAATGTTGGAAACTAAAAGTTATCATTGCCAGGGGGAAATATGGCTCCAGAAGTCAAGAAGGGAAAACAAATTGGTAACAGGAATACTGATTTGAGAAAAATAATTTTGCCTAATTTACAAAAGGCAAAAACCTATTAAAACACAACTCAGTTTTAATCAAATATCAACTTTTACAGGTGAAACTCAAAAAATTAGAATATCGTGCAAAAGTTCATTTATTTCAGTAATGCAACTTAAAAGGTGAACCTAATATATGAGATAGACTCATTACATGCAAAGCAAGATAGTTCAAGCCATGATGTGTCATAATTGAGATGATCATGGCTTACAGCTCATGAAAACCCCAAATCCACAATCTCAGAAAATTAGAAAATTGTGAAAAGGTTCAATATTCTAGGCTCAAAGTGTCCCCCTCTAATCAGCTAATTAAGCCATAACACCTGCAAAGGGTTCCTGAACCTTTAAATGGTCTCTCAGTCTGGTTCAGTAGGAATCACAATCATGGGAAAGACCGCTGACCTGACAGTTGTGCAGAAAACCATCACTGACACCCTCCATAAGGAGGGAAAGCCTCAAAAGGTAATTGCAAAAGAAGTTGGATGTTCCCAAATTGCTGTATCAAAGCACATTAATAGAAAGTTATGTGGAAGTGTGGAAGAAAAAGGTGCACAAGCGGCAGGGATGACCGCAGCCTGGAGAGGATTGTCAGGAAAAGGCCGTTTAAAAGTGTTGGGGACTTTCACAAGGAGTGGACTGAGGCTGGAGTCAGTGCATCAAGAGCTACCACACACAGACGGATCCTGGACATGGGCTTCAAATGTCGTATTCCTCTTGTCAAGCCACTCCTGAACAACAAACGTCAGAAGCTTCTTACCTGGGCTAAAGAAAAACAGAACTGGTCTGTTGCTCAGTGGTCCAAAGTCCTCTTTTCTGATGAGATCAACTTTTGCATCTCATTTGGAAACCAAGGACCCAGAGTCTGGAGGAAGAATGGAGAGGCACACACTGCAAGATGCTTGAAGTCCAGTGTGAAGTTTCTACAGTCCGTCTTGATTTGGGGAGCCATGTCATCTGCTGGTGTTGGTCCACTGTGCTTCATTAAGTCCAGGGTCAATGCAACCGTCTACCAGGAGATTTTGGAGCACTTCATGGTTCCTTCCACAGAGGAGCTTTATGGGGATGCTGACTTCATTTTCCAGCAGGACTTGGTACCTGCCCACACTGCCAAAAGCACCAAAACCTGGTTCAATGACCATGGGATTACTGTGCTTGATTGGCCAGCAAACTCATCTGACCTGAACCCCATAGAGAATCTATGGGGCATTGCCAAGAGAAAGATGAGAGACATGAGACCGAACAAGGCAGAAGAGCTGAAGGCCGCTATTGAAGCATCCTGGTCTTCCATAACACCTCAGCAGTGCCACAGACTGATAGCTTCCATGCCACGCCTCATTGAGGCAGTAATTGCTGCAAACGGGGCCCAAACCAAGTACTGAGTACGTATGCATGCTTATACTTTTCAGAGGTCCGATATTGTTCTATGTACAATCCTTGTTTTATTGATTGCATGTAATATTCTAATTTTCTGAGATTGTGGATTTGGGGTTTTCATGAGCTGTAAGCCATCATCATCACAATTATGACACATCGCTTCCTTGTGCATAAGATAGTAAAACAATAAATCACAGTTCACTTAGATCAGGGATCCTCAAACTCTTCAGCTCATTGATCTTTTCATGAAGTTTCAAATTGTTAACTAGACCCCAACATTGCATAAAAATAATCTGATGAATCCCTCTTTAATTAATAATAACAACAGCATCAACAACTCCTTTGATAATTAAAAACAACAACAACAACAATCCCTTTGATAGTCTCATTGAATTTTGGGAGTCAATACTGACCACTTAGGAAAAACCTGACCCAAAATTTCTATGGCTAAACAAGACAATTGTTAAGTGAGTTTTGCCCCATTTCACAACCTTTCTTGACACAGTTGTTGAGTGAGTCACTGCAATTGTCAAGTTCGTAACAGATTGTTAAGAAATCTGTTAAATTTCCCCCCATTGGCTTTGCTTGTCAAAAAGGTTTCAAAAGATGATCCCATGACACCTTTTGGGACACTGCAAGCATCATAAACACTTGCAGTTACCAAGTGCCTAAATTTTGATCACATGATCACAGGAGTGCTATAATGGTCTTAAGTGTGAAAAAAAGGTCATAAGGCAGTTTTTTCATTGTCATTGTAATTTCAAATAGTCACTAAATGAATGTTTCTAAGTCAAGGACCATCTGTAATAATTGATTAGGCAAATGATCTGGGAAGCCCAAGGCTAAAGACCGAATTTGGAAATTGAAGACACATATAGGAAAAGTCTATTACAAACTAGTTCTATATAATGCCAAGAGACTTGTATGACTGACTCTATGTAAGCCACTAGGAACTGCGCTTGAATCAAGAGGAATTTGCCTTTCTTTCTATGTTGTTTTCCCACACGATGTCTACTTCAAAATCCACTGGCTTTCTAGTGAGCACATTGCAATGCACCCTCCACACACTATTTCTGGAGATCATTCAGAAACTTCAGCTCATAGAAAATATCTGAAAATTGTCTATTGATGAAATAGAAAAAACAAGATAGAAAAAAAGGCTATCATAGGTGTGGGCAACCGGTACTTTATGGACAACTACGCATTACCTTTTTAAAAGACAAATCTCTTGAGATTTCACTTTCAGAATTCTCTGCCCCCTGTTTTATCTGGCGACATCATTTCATCAACAGCCTACTCATGTCACTGATGTTGCTGCCTCCAAATGGCAGTGGTAGTAAATCTCCTACTGCAAGGTCAAAATATGAGCAAAACAGAGTAGAACTCAGAACTACAGAAAGTTGAGTACAGGTACTCAAACACAAAGAGCAGGCAAAGTTTGAAGGCTTGAAACTTCAGAACTGCACTTTTCTCAGGCCTAACTAACTGCAGGGGGAAACTATTTGTTAAACAGTTAGAAACAGCCAATAATGATTTCCAAGGATAGGCCACAGGTGACACGGGGACAGGCCAAAGAAGACATAGGATGGTGTTTCGGAAGAGCATTCCAACATACTTAAGATATGTGTTAACAGAATAGAATTAGTAGAATACTTTATTTGGCCAAGTGTGATTAGGCATACAAGGAATTTGTCTTCGGTGCAGAAGCTGTTAGTTTACATGCAAAGCAGTAGAGTAATAATAATCATAATAATGATACCAATAAGACAGGGTGATAGAGAACATGAGAAGGATAATAATACCAGAGTCCAATATACTTAGACATAACATGGTATTATGAGGATTAGATGTTCAGCAGAGTGATTGCATGAGGGAAAAAACTGTCCATGTGTCTAAGTTGTTTTGGCATATAATACCCTATATAGCAGCATCATTGCTTTAGGTGTCAAACCTACCTGAATGAATATGATGATTAAAGATTTAAAAAATACCTATTATGGCTCTATATTGCTCATTTAAAAAATATGTGGCTCATGGTTGCAGAAAGAGCCCCATCTTTCACAGCTGCTCATTAATTCTTAAACTCAGTACTAAGTACTAAAGAAAAAATGAAAATGAACATCGTGAACCACATTTTGTACCTTGGAGAATCAATTTACTACTGAGGCTGCAGTAACATGCTTAGGAAATACAGCATATAAAAATATAAGGACAGAGAAAGACCTGCTTCAAGTCCTAATTATGTCAGTGAATTTCTTCTCTCTTCTCTGAATATCCCCAGCATTTAAGAGCAATACCAATAGCCAGTTAGAAATTCTGATACTAAAAACAATGAGACAAATTCAGGATAGAGAACTGTTCATAATACTCTAACTAGGCACTTTTTAGGAAGAAAGGCATACACTCTTTGACTATTGATTTATGATGGACCAAAGCAATGCCATATCTTTCATTTGTAAAAATATTTTTTTTAACTTGAGAATCAGGACTTTGCCAGAAAGTACATTAATTTACACAGAAGGAAGCCTACACAAAACTTGAAATGACAATTTGAGAGATCTGGCCGTTTAAGAATATGCCATTTGGCTAGCTGCCCATGGGTCTGAACACTCGAGAATACCATTGGGATTACAATGAAAATGTTAAAATAGTTATCCCACATTGGTTATTTATTTTTAGTACCATTAATTCTAGTTCACCCAAAGGTTCTTCGACCAGAGGCCTGTTTACAAAAAGTTTGGGCTGTTTGCATGACAAATTGCTTGATTCATTCTGTACGAAAACAGAAGATTCATAAGGTATTCTAGTCATGATTTTTTAATCTATTTGTTCTATAAGCAATGTGAGCTTGTGTATATTGGCAGAAGAAAACTGTTCCTTCCTCTTAGTTTTTATAAAAAATCTAAACGTGTATTTGACAGACAAAAAAAGCCAAAGTTCCTGACGGGGAAAGAACCCTAAAGTACATAAAATAAATAGAAAATATACTTTCTGGTACATTGGATCCTACTGCAGGTAGTCCTTGACTTATGGCCACAATTTAGCCTAAAATTTATGTTGCTACTGAGACTTTGTTAAGTGAGTTTTGCCCCATTTTACAGCCTTTTTTGCCACAGTTGTTAAGTGAATCACTAAAGTTATTAAGTTAGTAACTGAATCTGACTTCCCCACTGACTTTGCTTGTCAGAAGGTCCCAAAAGATAATCACATGGCCCTGGGATACTGTAATTGTCAAAAATATGAGTCAGTCCCCAAGCATCTGAATTTTGATCACGTGACCTTAGAAATGCGGCAGATGGTTGTAACTGTGAAAAATGGTCATGCCACTTTTTTCACTTTGTAATTTTGAATGGTCACTAAATGAACTGTTGTAAATTGAGGACTATCTATATTTGGAGAAAATGAGAGTATAGGTAATAAAGCCATTTAGTAACTCATGAGAGTATATTTCTTATAATTCAGTTTTACTGTTTAAAGAAAGCTCCAATATTTACTTATTGGGCCAAATGCACTCTTAAATCAACCATGATTCAGCAATTATTGGGGGGCAGGGCAAGCCCTTATGTGGGAACAAGATGCCAGAGAAGCACAGTATTCTGCAAAAAAATGCCTCCCTGCCTCTCCATCACATGCATCTATCCAGGGGTGGGATTCAAATATTTTAACAACTGGTTCTGTGGGTGTGGCTTAGGTGGTGGGTGTGGCTTGATGGTCATGTGACTGGGCGGACATGGCTTGGTGGTCATGTTATTGGCTGGGTGTGACCAACTCAATATCACTCACATCAAGGCACGCATCTCCTCGCCTGGCCTCTCATAAATGTGGAGATGCTGCAACAGTCCTAAGTGTGAAAAATGGCCATAAGTCACTTTTTTCAGTGCCATTATAACTTGGAATGGTCACTCCACACAAGCAAAGTACAGCAAAGGAGGGGAAAAAAACTCCAGAGAAGTTCCAGAGACAGGAAGTCTAGTCCTGCCAAAAATGTAATTAGGGTTAACGGAGAGGCAGTTTCTGTAAGCAACACCAGAATGTTTCCTTCCTGCCTTCCTTACAGGATTAGACCAATAATTTCTTCTAACAACTGGTTCTCCGAACTGCTTAGAATGTTAACAACCGGTTCTAGCAAATAGGTGTGAACTGGTAGAATCCCACCCCTGCATCTATCTAACAGTTAAATATTCCTCATGCACACAAAATATGGTCAGTTTCTATTTCAGCTGGACAACATATTGTTCCATAGAAAAAGCCATGATTAATATGATACTGCGATGATAGCCGTATCCCAAACACCAGTAGTTATCAGCACTATTTACAGCCTGTTGTGCTTAGCCCCTTCTTCAGCATTCCAGAAAGCTCTTCTGATTTGATGGAATAGCTTTTATATGTGTGGAAAATCTAATGAAACCTGACTAAACGATGTTCTTTCTAGAGTGCAGAGTACCTTCATATAAAGATGCCCTTGAGTTAAACTTGACTCTGGGTACAGACAGAATCATATGATTTTCTTGGCAATAATGTGGATGACTTGCCAGTGACTTCTTCCATGATGTTTTTCAAGTTTTTACTCTAGGCTATAGCTTGGGTGCTCCTCAAGATCTTGCAAACAAATACTAGCAAAGCCTGATCTTAGTCAAGCACAGACAAAATTCATTCGTGCTTGTTTGCACCGGCAGTTATCTTAATTTGTTTTCAAATAGCTGGAGACCTAATCATATCTACCTTACAAAACCTATTCTTTTCACATATTCCTTGTTGCTCAGGGAATTGGGAATGGTTTTTTGCTCTAGAAAAATAAGAATGTTTTCTAGGCAGACTAAAGGCAAGTGAATACAAATAAACAGAGACAGAAATCCAATGGCAAAATACTAGGAATTTAGCCCAATGTATTTAAAATATATAACAATCTGCTCTCCAAGTGGTATTTGTATGTTAATGAGGGCACCTTTCCTCAAACTACTGAATACAAATAGCAAATAATAGAGAAGAAAGAGAAAATCTGAGCAGGTTTGAACTCCAAACTACCTTTTGGAAACCTCCAGGGGAACCACTGGTAATGTACAAGAGAGAAAATGTTAGTACTACTCTCTCTTCTAGCAAACTATCACAAAAGGACAGGAGGGAAGATGTTTGGCTTATGTTACTGGTGCCCCCAACTGGGATATCTGGTTACTTATACTACTAGGGAATTACACAAGGCTGTCACTGGTTCCAATTTTGTCATAGGTTTGGCAAAAGCCCAATATAAATACTTAAGATGCAAACTGTGTAACCATTTGTGATAGTGGTCCTAGTCTATTTTATGTTCTTGTTATTCTGAAGATACTATATCTGGATATAATGTATTGTTGCTCTTTCTTTATTTGGAGCTGGAAGACTCCAATACATATTCCACTCCCAGACATGATTAAGAATAATTAAGTCCTAGTAACTTCAATGTGTTTTAAACATATTCACACTTTGAACCTAAATGCAATCTATGACATTTCAGGCAAAATGTTTTTGGAGAATACAGTCCTAATATGATGGTTGGGGCTAGTCTCCTTGAAGTAATCACAGGCATGGCAGTGAACTGTTGTCAATTCTCACATCAGTTAAAGAATGTAATTGCCATAGTAACCGTGGAGGCATTTAAACAGAGCAACAGACTTTTTATAGCATCTTTTTGCTTGTTAAACTGGCATGTGCTCTTATATTCAGAGCAGATACAAGATGGCTTTTAAGGCAAACATGAATGAAAAGAATTAAATAAGGTCTTCATTTTGCCATAGATAAGATATATGATTTGCAAACTCTTGGGAGTATTAAGAGTCTTTTGTGTGATCAGTTACTTTTATATTTTCTCTATGTATAAAATAAAGAATGACTAGTATTCAGTTCTATAGAGAGAAGAAACCGTTAGAAAATTCTCACCTGACCCAAAGTTTTTGCTGAAGTAGCATTTTCAATCTGTTCTCAAATTCAGACTTCTTTCTGAGAAAACATTGTGTTAAGTTTGAGCAATGAGAGGCTGAACCAGAGCATGAGTGCAACAGTACTTTATTTACAAATAAAGGGCTGACCGTGCTTGCCAAGCCTGGAACTGGCTCGCAGCAATCAGCAGCCAGTTGGACCCCGCAGCCTGCTTTTATAGCTGGCTGCTGGGGAGAACTGACCAATGGGAATGGGGGAATAACGCCCACACAAGTGAGTGGACCTGAGTGAGAACTCCATGAGTCCTCAGGACATAACACCCCTTCCCCCAGATACGAACACGCATAGTCCTTGAGGTAGATGGGGGTTTGTGTGGCGCGGAGCGGCGCAACTCGGGAACATTGCCTGACTGTTCGGTATCAGTCTGTGACGGTTGAGCTGGCATAGTGTCGCCAACACTCTCTCTGACTGGGCATCCTCGGGAACCACCGGGTTGGTTTCTGGAGTCAAACTCTCGTGGGTTGGATCCGGTTGATCAACTCTCTGGGCGCTGTTATCCGGGTTTGGGCTGACCGGGCGACGCTGGCGCAGGCTGGTCACTGGGTGCGATGTGGCTGGGTGGCGGATGGGACGGTTCCCCTCGACTGGAGACTCTGGATTCTTGTTTGCGAGGTTGCTGAGGCGCCTTCTGAGTTGGTCTATGTGTCTCCTCCAGACGCGACCATCCTCCAGCCTGACTCTATATGATCTCGGCCCGGTGACGGCAATGACCTTGCCGGAATCCAAAGTGGGTCCCCAGCGAAATTCCTTGCAATATCGGCTCCTGTAACATAAAATGTCTAACCCCCGAAGTGGAAGCGAGGGAGAGTCTGGGCAGTATTGTGGGTGCAGTCTATCTAATACAGTCCTCAGGCGCCGGCCCATCAGAAGTTCCGCTGGGGACTTATTGGTGACTGCACAGGGGTTGAGTGCTGGCTCATCAGGAACCGTGAGAGTTTGTGGTGCCAGTCATCTCTGCCAAACCTAGCGAGGGCTCTCTTGGTGGTCCTGACGGCCCTTTCAGCCAACCCATTACTCGCAGGGTGAAATGGGGCTGTGAAAATGTGGCGAATGCCTAGGTTGGCTGCAAAACGGCTGAATTCTACTGATGCGAACTGTGGGCCATTATCGGAGACCAAGGAGTCGGGTAGTCCATGGAGTAACGAACAGGCGCGTTAACACATTGGTGATTGCTAGTGTGGTGGTCGTGGATAGCTGCGCCACGTCTATCCACTTGGAATAAGCGTCCACGACCACTAGGAACATCTTTCCATGCACGGGGCCGGCCAGATCGATATGGATTCTAGACCAAGGGCGCTGGCGCTCTCCCATCTGGTAGGGGTGGCGATGGGGGGAGCAGGACGGGATTCCTGGCAAATGCTGCAGGAACTTACCCAATTGACAATGTCCTCGTCAGACCCGGCCACCACACGTAGCTGCGTGCCAACGCCTTCATTCTCACAATGCCGGGTGTCCTCGTGCAACGCCTCCAGGACTCGGGTACGCAGCGAGGTTGGAATGATCACCGAGTGCCCCACAGTAGACAACCCTGCAAACTGGACAGCTCCTGCATGCGAGTCTTAAAGGGTGCGAATTTGTTATCAACATTGCCTCCCGGCCACCCCCTCCTCACCCAGTTGAGCACCTGGGCGGCGTTTGGTCTGCCTTGGTTTTGGCGGCGATGTCAAGGGCGGTGATGGGCAGGTCCAACTGGGTGATTTCAAAAATGGCATTGACAGGCGCTGGGTCTTCAGCTGGAGCGGGTAAGGGGCAGCGACTGAGTGCGTCAGCGTGGGATAGAGTTTTGCCCGGGCGGTGGATAAGTTTGTATGAGTAGGCCGCTAGGAAAAGCGTCCACCTTGTCATCCGAGGGGAGAGGACTTGAGGTGTCTGTTTGTCAGCCGCCAGTAGGCCCAGGAGGGGCTTATGGTCGGTGACCAGTTCAAGAAGTGGCCAAAAGGAATTCGTGAAACTTTTTCACGGCTGCAACAGCTGCTAGGGCTTCCTTGTCTATTTGGCTGTAATTTCGCTCCGTGGCCGAGAGCGTCCTGGAGAAAAAGGCGATGGGGGCCTCGGCGCTATTGGCGAGTCGGTGACTAAGGACCGCCCCAATTCCAAAGGGGATGCGTCTGCTGCCAGTACTAAAGGAAGGTTGGGGTCGAACTGGATGAGCACTGCCTCTGACGTAAGTAGTGATTTGACGGCGTTAAACGCCTGGTCTTCTTTGTGCCCCAGTGCCACGGTGACTTTTTGTCTAGTAATCTGTGTAGGGGTTCGGCTACTGAGGCTTTATGGGGCAAAAAGGATGCATAAAAGTTTAGGAGTCCCAAGAAAGCTTGTAGCTCCGTTTTGGAGGTCGGTGTGGGAGCTTGTGGATCGCCCTGACCTTGGACTCAGGGGTGAATGCCAGAGGCATCAATTTTATAACCCAGAAAGTCCACCTGTCTAGTGGCAATGGCGCATTTTCTTTTTTTAACTTGAGGCCATGCTGTCTGAACCTCTCTAACACTGCTCGCACTCTCTGGAAGAGTTGGGGTCTGTCCTGGCCGAGACCAAGATGTCGTCAAGTAGGGTACTACACCAGGGAGACCCTGTAAAATCCGCTCCATGAGGGATTGAAAAATACCCGGGCAACACTTACGCCAAATTGGAGACGCTTGCATCGGAAGGCACCCCTGTGAGTGACGATGGTCTGAAGTTCTGCTGTTTGGTTATCAACAGGGAACTGTTGATATGCTTGAGACATGTCCAATTTAGCAAAAATACTGCCCGGTTCGAATGTGTGCAATAAGTGCTGAATGACGGGCACGGGATAGGCGCTAACTTGTAAATATTTATTGATTGTTGTCTTGTAGTCCAAGCAAATTCTCAGGCTACCATCTTTTTGAGGGTGTGACAATGGGCGTCTCCCACTTGGCGAAATCTGTTGGCTCAATGACCCTTGTTTTAGTAGTTTATCCAATTCAGCGTCTAGTTTTGGTCGAATAGCAAATGGAACTCTCCGTGGTTTTAATCTGATTGGGACTGCCTGGGGGTCAACGGTGAGCGAGATGGGGGTTCCATTATAACACCCAGCTCCTCGCTGAACACATCTGCGTAGTCAGCGAATAAGGAGTCAGTGTCTGAGGTTGAGACAGCATGGACTCCTGTTAACCCTAGGCCGAGGTGGGGAAACCAATCGAGCCCCAATAAGGTGGGTAGATTGCCGTTAACTACCACTAGAGGTAGGTGGCCTTTAAAAGCTCTAAAACTGACAAAGAACTTGCCTCTGCCGATCACGGAATGGCCTTCCCCTGGTAGTCCTTCAGACCGAACTGGCATCTCTGAAGCCGGGTAGTAGATAGGCTGGGGTGGAGTCTCTTGAGGGTGTTCCACGAGATTATTGAGAGCGCTGACCCTGTGTCAACCTCCATGTGGCACGGTTTACCTTCTAGGGAAACGGAGAGAGAAATTTACTAACAGAGTGGCAGACGCCTGGCAAGGCGGTGCGTGCGACAGTTTAATACTTGCCTCTGTGGTCCCGAGTGCGAGGACGGGGTCTTTGTGCAGCGCTTTGGGGGCTTGGCAGACTCTGCAATGTGCCCCCTCTTATGGCAGTTGTTGCAAACGGCTCCTTTAAACTTGCAGGTGGCCCTTTGATGTGATCCCCACAGGCTAGGCACAGGGTGATGTGCTTGGGTGGACCGGTGTATTCTTGTTTGGCCCTACCTGCGACCGTCTGTCATTGGTGAGGCGATGGACATCGTTCTCATCGTTGTGGCCTTCCTCCGCTTCCACCTCTTCGGAATGGACTGGGAACGCTGCTAGCTTGGCGCTTGGGCCCTGAATTTCGGTGGCTGAGTTCGTAGCTAGCTCGGCTGCTAGGGCCTCCTCTACCGCTCTGCGCGAGGTTGAGGTCTTTTTAGCTAGCAGTCGCCTCTGTAGGTTGAGATCCTTGACCCCACAAACCAATTGATCGAGGAGCATGTCCTCCAGGTATGTTCCAAACCCGCAGTGCAGGGCTGCTGTTCTGAGGGCGGCCATATATTGGTTGATGGTCTCCTTACTAGATTGCTTCCTCATTCGGAACGTGAACCTCCTGGCGATTTGTGAAGGCCTGGGAGCGTAGTGGTTTGTGAGGATCTCAAGCAACTCGGACCACGGAACGTTTTTTAATTCTCTCGGCGCCACGAGTGCTGCAGCGGTATCGTAAACGGTGGCTCCGCAGTAGATTAGGAAATAGGATTTTTCCTATGCTCTCCCGCATCCGACAGGCCGACCGCATCGATGTAATGATTGAAATGGTTCTTATACGATTCCCACTTCTCTTCGTCTGGTTTAAACGCCGGGAATACTGGATTGGAACTCATGGTGCTGGAACGGCTGGGCTACCTGCGGAGAAATCTCTCTGGGACTACGACGCTCGTGAGTTACTAGTGATATCAGCTCTGGAGAGGTTTTTCGCTACCCTCTCTTTCTCTCTCTCTGGGTTACCACGTTGGCTGCTAGCCGTTGGAGGTGTCTTGATTCGCGCCAAAAAGTGGGCATTAGTGACTCTCTACAGCGCTGTGCTGTGATTCCTACTGGCTCGAAATTCAAATGACACCGCTTGAATTTCGTGCCAATGCAGAGCGGCTGCGGCTCGCAGCGCTTCACTTTCCCGTAGCGAGGCTAACAAGCGGCTACAGACGCTTCTAACTATTTGACTCAGACCGCTTTCTCTGGCTGCGGATCTGCGTTTGCTCTTTTGATCGCTCGTTCGCTAGCTGACCGCCTTCTCTCTGGCTGCGGATCAGCGTTTCCCTTGTTACCAGCCGATCGCTCTCTCTGGGCTGTAGATCGGTGGCTAGTGACTCAGCGGTTGCAAGGTGCTTCTGGTAGCCATCCCATCCTCGTCGCCAGTGTTAAGTTTGAGCAATGAGAGGCTGAACCAGAGCATGAGTGCAACAGTACTTTATTTACAAATAAAGGGCTGACCGTGCTTGCCAAGCCTGGAACTGGCTCGCAGCAATCAGCAGCCAGTTGGACCCCGCAGCCTGCTTTTATAGCTGGCTGTTGGGGAGAACTGACCAATGGGAATGGGGGAATAACGCCCACACAAGTGAGTGGACCTGAGTGAGAACTCCATGAGTCCTCAGGACATAACACATTGTATATTTGTATAATGTCCCTACTAACAGCACGTCTGCAATGGAGGCCTATTCTCAGATTGGGAAGTAGTGAAAGAAGGGTACCTTGTCTTTACTGAGACTTGTTTATACTGATTGTTGCTTCATAGTTTACAGAGCTGGGTATTGCTTCTGATTTGGCAAGATTATAAAAGAAAACCCTAGCTCTTATTCAGTTTACAAGACCT
Organism: Pseudonaja textilis; assembly: GCF_049901715.1. Lineage (NCBI taxonomy): Eukaryota > Metazoa > Chordata > Lepidosauria > Squamata > Elapidae > Pseudonaja > Pseudonaja textilis. The sequence continues at coordinate 241,968,353 of NC_141990.1, forward strand.
ATATAGGAAAACCTTTTAAAAGCTCTCACAGCAATAACCACGATAGGATCCCATTTGTTGGTTCAAGATAGAAGTGAATTAGGATATAGAGCCAGGTCTGAACAGGGATGTTTCTAAAAGAATAGTTTCTGACTTAAATATCACCTGACATTTTAATGAGCTATCCAAACTTTAGTCAGCAATATGGATTTAATGCAATTGAAGTTCTTCCCATGATTGATTGTTGAGTCAACCTACTATATGTGAATTAGAGCAATCAACAGTGACCAATGTGATGTGCAAATATTGTTATTTTATACTGTACTATTGCAGCATATAATGTATTACAGTTTTACAAAGAGTTAAATTGCTATTTTTATTAAGCACAGATAAGCGGGCTCAAATTACCATATTTTGGATGCATTACACAAACATCTAGCTCTCTGGAGAAGGTTCTAGTGGAAATGGAAGAAAAGACAACCAACAACAAGATGTCTGGGCTCGCCATAGGGTGCACCTACGGAAGACCTAAAGCACTAAGTTAGGAACAGATTGTCACAAAGAATATCTGTGTGGTTGCTAAGAGGACATCAAAGTAACGGCACATAATCAGTAGGAAGATGGAAGAGTCAAATATTAACACTATACACAATTGTTATTTGTGCACTATGAAGAAGTAGGCTTCATAATAGCATATCCCATGTTTCTATACATATTGCTTTACTGTGTCTTCTACTATGTTTTACTATGAAAATACTATGCTATTTTCTTTTATTATATGCTTATGTGAACAGAAAAAAAAACATTTCCCCTCACAATAAAATACATGATAAAGCTGACTAAATAGTTAGGAATTCTTTAAAACATGTTATTAATAAATTTGATCCAATTTTCTTCTCACTATACAGTGTAATGCAGAGGTGGTATTGAGCAGGTTCTGGCCAGTTCTGGAGAACCAGTAGCGGAAATTTTTAGTAGTTCAGAGAATTGGCAAATACCACCTCTGACTGGAGATTTTACAGTATTCTTCCCCTGTCATGCCTACAGAACCAGTAGTAAAAAAAATTGAATCCCACCACTGGTGTAATGGTATGAACTGATAGTATCAATAATTTGTACCCATAGATCAATTTATTTCAATTCAGTTTTCCATATTATGATTTTGAGCATAGGCTTCCCTGAAATTTCAGTTAGGGTTTTGTTTTGAAAGTTGTGTGTGTAATAGCTTCCTGAGCAGAACATGACAGTGTTGTTCTATCAACAATCTGGACCACTCTACCTCATCCCCACCTTCAAAGAAAGTTTTTTAAGAGATTTGAATGAAATAAAGACCTCGGGAGATATAAAAACAAGTGATTACTTTTTTTAAAAGGGATATAAAAACGAATTATATTTTTTTAAATTACATCAGGAACCAAACGTTTGAGTGAAGCATTCTGCCCTTTCCTAACCTCACACTCACTTTTTTTTGGCTTTCCTGACCCTTTTCCAGCCCCATCTCTTTTTGTTACTGCTTGCATGTGGCTGATTCTACTATTGTGTCATGGATTAGATCTCATTCATTGCTGTTCCTCTTGAATGGGCTATTTAAAATTTTACACAGGGAGGAAGATTTGACCAAAAGCATATGCACTTTTTAAATGGTCACATCTTTGAAAAGAATCCTTTAAAAATAAGGATAAACTGGGAAAAACCTCCATTCAGAGTGTCAATAAGTTGAATGGAGATATATAACTGATCTACAGATTATCTTATCCTTGCAGGAAAGACTGACATTCAACAGTACCATTTAAAAAGGGAAATAAGATCTAATTGAGGTCAAAACCCAAATAAAGGCAGAAGAATAACACACTCATTGCATGTTCTGGCAAGACATCTTCTCAATAAAAAATCAATGAGTGCTGTGTTATCAAGGCAACTTAATTGTTTGTACATTATGATTTAGAAGTGACAAGTGGTTAATTTCAGGTATATCTCTGCCCACAAGACTTTTTTCAATCTTGCTTGTTTATATCATTAAGCCCTCACTAATACTTTCCTAAAAATAAGATCCAAAGCAAATATTCCTATTTAAAAAGCATTGTTACCTTTCTATAGGTCTTGTTAAAACTCACAAGTTAATATAATTTTCTTGCATGAAAATAAGTGCAATTTGGAAGCTTTCATCTTCATCATTCTAGAATGTCACACCTGAACTGCTACACTTTAATATAAATATAAGCATCCTCCGTTTTCCTGAATGATTTAAAACTTGCTTCAAATTATATATCATCCAACCCTTGAGACTTAAAAGCAAAATGATACCCTGGCCTGGTGGTCTTCCAGGAGCAACATATAATGAAGGCAACCAAGTTATAGTAAATATTTAGGCTCCTTATCCTATTATGCCCTTCATTCTGTCTCACTCGTTCACATACATAACAGTAGGGGATGTTGAAATGTGAGATTAAAGTGTGACATTTCCTGCTTTCATTTTTTGGTTTAGAAAATGATGTCAAACATATCAAAAGTATTCAGGAACAGTGTGGCCCTGAATCTCAAAGACCAGCTATGAAAGCTATTTTCTGATCCTTAGAGCTTAAACTCAAACTCTTAAATATGCATGAATAAGGCAAAAAAGAAAGAAAAACAAATATAGTATGCATTCCAACAGAGCAGTAAATTAAGGGAGAAATGTACATAAGAAATTAAGAACATCAGAAAGCCCAGATATGGGATCTTAACATGTTCTTAAAGAACAGAAAGAACAGAAATAATGTATTCTATTGGAAATAGCACAGTGCTGTTCAACATATTTGCTGTAAAGTGCTATAATGCCATATAAAAATATTTTTCAAACAAGCTATAGGTTATCAACCATATTACAAATATGCAATAAATATTTCCAGAAGTTAGAATTTTGACAAATTTTAATAAAAGAGTACAATGGAATACTTTTAAACCAGCTCAGGTTTGCTTGTATAATTATCCACATAATCTTTCAGTTCATGTGAGCCAACAAACCTGAACAGAGGTATCAGAATACCTAGTATACTTTAAAACAGTTATTAACAAATGTTAATTACCTGCAAAGCAATTACAATCCAACCTGCAATAAGGATTTTTTTTTTAAAGTTCATTTATACTGAATTTTAGAAATCCTTAAAGAAATCTCCAGGATTTTCTTATAGGTGTTTTTAAAAAACAACAAAAACAAAACAAAGCAACAACAGCAACAACAAATGGAGAACCACCCTTCCAATGTCACAGTTTTGGAGACATCTTCTGAAAAGACAGATTCAAAAATCAAGTAGATTCTCCATCAATGCAGGCAATTTGACTCAATGTAGCGTCGAAGCCTATACAGTTGTACATGAGTGCTTGAATGCTTATTTTTACACTCATTTATAAATGGATAGTAGTTAATCACCTCAAATTTTAAATAAAGAAGAGCTGTGCTTAACAATTAAGGTAAAAGCACAATTTACTGATAAAAGTAATTGGTTAAAACATCAGCTGACATTTCTTGAGCATGGTTTTATATGTACTTTCAAAATAGCACAGGAGAAGGAAATGAGCTAAGTACTTTACCAAGATACTCCTGCTTAGGAAACTGAAATCCAAGACAATCAATAAGACTTCATTAAAGCATAATAGGTGGTACTATACCTTTAAGGTGGAAAAAGGTTCCTTGGCTGAAGAAAGTGCAGTGGTTTGCAGTGACCACTTATCTAAAACTGAGCAATTCCTAATTTTCCCCATTCAGCAAAGCTTCTCTCTCTTTCTCTCTCTCTCTCTCTCTCTCTCTCTCCTATTCACTCTGGGAGCTTTTACCATTTAAGGTCAATGTGTAACATCTGGCTCCCTAAACAAAGCTAAAGCACTTGCTAGACTTAGCCAAGCTTCTAACATTAAAAACGCATTTTAAGAAACTATTCAGAAAGCTAAGGGAATGCTTTCCCCTATTTTAGCAAAAATGCTGAAAAAAAGAGAAGCATATCCCTATTAGCATTCTCTCACAGTTTATAACACGAGGACATTACTCATTTCTGAATAACTAAATTTAAAATGGGCACATAGGAAACAGATGAAATCTCAAGATTGTGTTAACTCTTAATGCAGGTGTACGTATTAGCAAAAGCAATTTTCTGGGATCTTCTTTTCACACAACTTGTGAACAAAGCTTTCAACAACATATTAACTACACCTACACATCTTGGAAAAACCTCTGACCCAGTTCCAGATTCAGACTGTATTCTCCTATTTAAAAAGGTAAACTAAAAATTCATATCCAAAAGGATTCTATGTATATCTACTTGCATCTTACATAGTAAGAGGAGAAATAAGCAGTAGTTTATTTTTACACCATGAATCTCACCTAGCACAAAGCAGATTTTAAAATGTGGACTCTCTAAGTTACTTGTAGCCATAAACTCCTAGTTTTTATGGCCTTAGACAGAATAGTGAAATCTTCCATTATTTATCATATCACAGAATCAAAAATGGAATTAGTACACCAGCCCTGTTAATATGCCTTTTTAAAAACCATTAACACTACCTAATTTGCCTACATGGCCTTTTCATGACTGTCTATGGCAGGGGTGTCAAACTCGCACCATCACGTCGTTATGTGATATAGTGCAACTTTCCCCCCTTTGCTAAATCGGAGGTGGGCGTGGCCAGTACATGACACTCTGGCCTGCAGGCTGCGAATTTGACACCCCTGGTCTATGGAGATCCTCAGTCTTCCAGGTCATGGTTGTCTCAAAGGTGCTTTTCCAAAAGGCAACTGGACTTTATTTTTCCTTGAAGACGTTTCATCCAAGAAACTTTTTCAGTTGTTTTCATGACCTATTCTGCAGACATTACTTAAAACACTTGATGTGTTTTCCTCCCCCACCCTTTTTTTTTACTGGTGAATTTAACCATTTTGTCATTAAAAGGTTCTGGGTGAATTTTGCACTATTTTGTAAACAATTTGTTGATTTGATAAAGATAATGCCTTAATACAAATTCTGGATTCCTGGAATCTAGAGCAAGAATCAGTTTGCTATGGTGGTTAAATCATCAGGTTGGAAACTTGTGAGTTCTAGTCTTGCCTGAGACCCAAAGCCTGCTGGGTGACCTTGAAACAGTCACTCCCTCTCAGCCTTAGGAAGCAGGTAATGTTAAACCATTTCCAAAAAGCCTTGGTAGGAAAACTGCAGGAACTGCAGGGCTGCAGGGTAGTCTTCGAAGCTGACAAGGCATTCTGGAGATAGGCAATGGGAAACAATTTCTGTATTGTTGCAATATAGCAATGTCCACAGTCTGCTTGTGGTGTGTGGTGGTCAAAAAAAGCAAGAGGTCAGATATAGCCATGGTGGTGCAGTGGTTAGAGTGCAGTACTGCAGGCTGCTTCTGCTGATTGCTGGCTGCCTGCAATTTGGCAGTTCAAATCTCACCAGGCTCAAGGTTGACTCAGCCTTCCATCCTTGAGGTGGATAAAATGAGGACCCACATTGTTGGGGGCAATATGCTGACTCTGTAAACCATTTTGAGAGGGCGGTAAAACACCGTGAAGTGGTTTATAAGTCTAAGTGCTATTGCCCTGCCTAGTATCACAAGACAAGATCTGCTGCATCCAACAAAAAAGCTGGAACTTGCATTGCAGTGACTCATCTATCATCTTGCCTGTTTGGATGCCGCCTGTAAATACCTCATAGTTGTTAGGAAAACTGCATGATCGTGACTATGAAATCACCAGGAATCCAAACGAATCTTACAGGAAATAATCCATGTTCAATATTGTTGCCTTTGCTTTTTACATCATTAATATTATTGCACTTACTTTCTAATTGTTTATTTTTTTATTATTCAAGTTTTGTAGGGAGCTTTATTCAATAGACAAAGTGGGAATAAGAATGGTAGCATGAGTGTAATGGGCTTATCTCTCTCCCCATAAAATATTAATCACATGGCAGAAGATACTTAGTCACCACCATCCTCACATGGATACTCTTTGACCATTTTCTGGAAAATGTGAAAGACTGAGCATTTGCATTGTGATGCCTCTTTGTTTCATATTTGTCTGTCTATGATCTATCAAATCATAGCCACAATTAACAAGAAGTTTCTGAATAATACCAGAGGGAATATTAGCATCTTCTTCAGATTTTATATAAACACAAATTTTAAATGCAGTGGTGCATCAAGAAGTGTTAGTGATAATTAAATACGAGAAGAGTTAAGAATGTATTGGATTACTGCTGAGTGAACGACAAAAGTAATTGGGTTTTTTTTATGGTTTAGCCGTATTGCATAGACAAAATCATTTAGGATCAAACTGCAAAATAAACACATGAAGGAGGAATGAATGAATGAAGAGGGAGGTGAAAATCAAGGCAGTGGTTACATGGTTTTTAATAAGATCCTAAAAATGAGAGAGAAATAAAGAACAAAAACCAATGTATGAAGTGGTACATGCATGTGATGGAAGCTTGAGTAAGATGCAAACTTTTGGAGAAATATAATGAAGAGTATTGGTTTAGATTAGTCTTAGCATTGTTTTCTTTTTCTAATACCATGCCATTAATTTCACCACCATATTGTTTCTTACTTCTTTTCAGTGCTGGTATAATGCTGCTTATGCCAAAGGGAATATTTGATGGATATGAATGCAAAACTCATATATCAAGACTACAGACACAGGATGGCAGTCCACCACTGAAAGCAATTCTTCACCATATCTGGTATAGAGAGCTGAAATTGAAAGAGTGATGTCAGCTAATCCTGAACTGATTATACTAGGATTGCACAAATGCTTGTGACTATTTGGGTGAAAAGAATGAGCAAAGCATGAAGCACACTGATATTTGGATGTGTAAAAGATTCTGGGAAACAGATAATACTGTAGATAACAGATAATCAGAGTTGGGAGGGTCCTTGTAAGTCATCTAATCCAACCCTGCCCCCGCCCAAGCAGGAGATCCTACACCATTTCTGACTAATGGCAGTCCAATCTCTTCTTGAAAGCCTCAAGTGATGATGCTCCAACAATTTCCAAGGGAAAGCTGTTCCATTAGTTGATTGTTCTCACTGTCAGAAAGTTTCTTCTTATTTCCAAATTAAATCTCTCTTTGTTCAGTTTCCATCATTATTTCTTGTCTGGCCTACAGGCGCTTTAGAAAATAGCTTGACCCCCTCTTCTCTGTGGCAGCCCCTCAAATATTGGAAGATTGCTATCATGTCTCCCTGGTCCTTCTCTTCACTAGACTAGCCATGCCCAGTTTCTGTAACCGTTTGTATGTTTTAGTCTCCAGTCCCTTAATCATCCTGGTTGCTCTTCTCTGTACTTTTTCTAGAGTCTCAACATCTTTTTAATAATGTGACCTATCAAGCCTATCTATACTATGGAATAAAAGATGGAAGAAAGATCTTTCTCAGGATTCATACAAATTTGCTCCAATAAAAGTAAACATTTGGAAAAGATAGTTCACTGTAAACCAGAAATCCTCAAAGAGTGACAAATTGAAGATAGTGCTTCAAATCTCAATATTGGCAAAAACAACAACAACAACCCAATAACCCCATATGGGTTGTCTGCTATGCCTTGTAAATGGAGATAGGCCACCAGTGGTGTATTGCATTTCAAAAGGAAATGCAGGATACCAGCCAATCCAGCAACCCTGAATGCAATCACTAGGACTAATATTTCAGGACTTATTTACAGAGTAAGAAAATGCATCTCCTTGAAAACCTAAAAGAATAAACCAACTACCTTGGGAAGGAAAATTTACTACAAAGGAGAATGAATAAAATGTGACAGGTTTTCAGAGGTCAAAACATGGAAAGATGCCTAGAACACCAAATCCTTAAAAAGTTATGGCACCATAAAATACATGCAGTCATGGACAGAAAGAGTATGAGGTCATTCCAAGATATTACATTGCAAAACATTGATATTAAAATACCTAAATCATGTGCTTAATTTTATTCAAGTCTGTTAAAAGTTTTTTCTACTCAATCTTATATTAATGTTACTACTTCAGTTTAAAATATTTCACATATTTTGTGTCAATAATTAGTACCTGTGTTACTTAGTATATAACTGGTCCCAACTTTATATTAAAAATATTACAGTAGTCTTTGACTTACACTCACAATTGGGACCAGAATTTCCCTTGCTAAGTGGTTATTAAGTGACTCATGCCCAATTTTATGAACTTTTTGGCATGGTTGTTAAGTGAATTACTGTGATTGTTAAATGAATCATGTATTTGTTAAGCAAATTAGGCTTCCCCAATTGACTTTGCTTGTTGGCAGTTGAGAAGTTTGCAGATGGGGATCCCATGATCCTGGGACATTGCAACCATTGTAAATGCCTGCTGAAGCTCCCGAATATTTATTATGTGACCATGGGGATGCTGTGATGCTTGTAAGTGCAAGGACTGGCTGTAAGTCACTTTTTTCAGTGTCATTTTAATTTCAAACAATCACTAAAGTAATGGTTGCAAGTTCAGGACTATTTGTAATGCAATTTGTAATTTAAAACTGCCAACAGAGTAAATCTTCTGTCTTTTTATTGCCGTATCTTCTACTCAAGCCAAGTATGTATGTATGTATGTATGTATGTATGTATGTATGTATGTGTATTTTGCTATGTGTTCTGCTTGATCGGTGTTTCTCTTACTCAGAGCCAAGCCACACTAAAAGCCTCCAATACAGGAAACACAATGTTGCCAGCCAATCAATACAAAAAAAGCTACAAAACAGACAGAAGATTTTAGAAACACCAATCAAGCAGAACACAGCAAACTCCAAGACCAATAAACACAGACCAAAACTCCCAACCAATCAGGATGAAGAAAAACCATTCTGGCACAGCAGTGGGCTAGCCCCAAATTTAAAACTGAAACAACTGTAAAAGTCTGACTCACAGATGACCACAATACAGAAGCCTGATGATGGCAGATGAGATTCTGCCGAAACGTTGCTACAACTTTAAAAGCACAACTATAATGACGTGGGAAAATACCCGAACAAAGCTGAATACCATATATATATACTTACATGTATGGCATTCGGCTTTGTTCGGGTATTTTCCCACGTCATTGTAGTTGTGCTTTTAAAGTTGCAGCAATGTTTCGGCAGAATCTCATCTGCCATCATCAGGCTTCTGTATATAAATATATTTATATCTGCAGTAATTTCAAGCTATTTGTACCAGTGAAGATTGTTTTGATTTTTTTTGTTTACTAGGGTATTCATTTAGCTCTCCATCTAAGTATAAAACTATTGCAGAATACAAGACTTTGCTATGAAGCTCACTCGGTTCAATTCACTTCAATTAGTTGCCATACTACCAATGAACACTCTGAGAATGATTTCAAGCTGTTCAATTGTCTTTCATTTTAGCTTTGCCGCTTGCAGTAGCTTTCCCTATTAGAATATTGTTAATATTATACAATTTTTAAAACAGGAAAAATCCAGTAGAAAATCATCCATACATGCCTAGAAAGTACATTCTAACACTAAAGTGAGCTCTGCAGTGAAATCCTATTTATGCAGAAGCATAAACAAATCTGGTTCTCAATCTGCCCTGAGAAATTCTAATTTTACACAGAGTTTCTTGAAGATGTTATTCTTAGTCTAACTCATGGAGGCCAAGACCACTTTTCACCGTTCATTAGCAACAACATTTATTCCCAGGAAAAAGTCATGCCAGTTGAATTACAAATGTCACTCCAAAGTTAAATATCTAAAAACAGCTAACTGGTTTTTTTTTAAAAAAAATATTAATATGAGGAATCTTGGATGATTTTACTATACATTAATAAAGTATGGACAATCAGTTATCAGTTGACCAGGCTATTAATTTTGTAATCACACTTTACATCAAAAAGATTATATACCTTATACTGAGATTGCATTTTGCTTTTAAAATAAGCCAGAGGTAGTTTTTGTCAGTGCTAAAAAGATGGAGGTGGGAGTTGGCGAGACAGCATAAAAATTTCCATAGGACTCAAAACCTGATTATTATTAATATATAATTTATTGTTTACAAAAGTAAATATCAAATGCAGTGCTACTCTGCCATATATACTAGGATATTGATAAATAATTAACATGTTATTTGTACAATATTGGTTTTGTTACAGTTGTTTTGAACATCCTACTCGATTAAATCCTCTATCATATCACATTTTAGGTCTATTCATCCTGATTACTTTTTGTTCCGAACTCCACATCTCTTTTGCAACCATTGCCTGATTATTCATTACTCGGCATTTTGTTAATCACAAATTCTAGTGATTTCTGATTTGACCTCCTGTGCTGTCCCAGCCAGTCTATGGGAATTGGATAGTTACTTAGGAATTATGAGATAGTTACTTAGGAATTATGAGCCCTTAAAGGAATGCATCATGGTAAATGTAGTTAAAGATATCCTGGGAAATGTAGCAAATTACAATTATAGGCATATTTCTGTGTTCCGCCCTCAAGTCTTCAGACCACACTACACATAATTCTGCGTTCAGCCCTCTAGTCTTCAGACTTCGTGACGCAACCTCTAGTGCCCCCTTGTGTTGCAAGCTCACAACGCACCCTAGAAGCAGCCATATTGTGTGCTGTGCTAGCATTGCCCAGACTCTGCAGTGCCACCTACGTGCTCAAGTATTAAATCCAGCAGCAATTCTACTTTTTGCTACCTGCTTCCAGCACCCACTAGTACAAAAAAGAGAATTGCACAGAAAACCACTAAAATTTTCCAAATTTCTCCCTTTGCCAATTTGAAGCATGGCAACTTCCTCAGCCATGACAGATGTCTCTGATGTACTAGAAGACCCGATTCCTCCACCCACCCTTGTTGTAAACATGGAGCCTGTTTCCTGAAACCCAGTTTTAGATGTCCAACCCCCTGGAGAAGCCGTGATAACTCAGAAGGCCTATGACCTCAGACAACATAGGAAGCTTTCCTCACCCGTGTTGGCACACTTCAGAGAGGATTGGGAAAGGCAGTATTGCCATCATGCAGATGCACGGACGGAGCTGGTAAAGATCTGTGACACCCCCAAAAGCAAGTTGCCTCTCGAGAGCCTCTTCCTGATGCAGAAGGAGTTAGAGGAGCACCTTGCACGATGGAGAGACAGTGAAAATAAGCTTAAATACATACAGTCGAACATGGAAGACTCAGAGTTCCAGGAACACATTCATTGCTTCGAGGAGGAGAACAAAGAACACGAAGACAGTGTTCGGGAAGGCAGAAACTCCCTCCAGGCCGCGCTCCTCGTTGCACTACAGAAGGAGTAAATCCCAAGGGAGAAGACCACATCCGACAGAAGTCTTCAGTCACAAGCAGCTTCTTCCCACCACTCATAGAAAGCCTCCTCCCTCCATCCCAAATCGGCTAGATCACAGGCAGGTTCTAGTGTTTTGCACCAATTTTCTGCTGCCAGTTCTCACCATCCTTCCAGAACATCCTCCCATCATAGCGGTGCATCTCAGGCCTCCAAAGTAGCAAGTTACACCGAACAAGCTGTAGAAGCCCAAGTTGAAGCTGCTGCAGCAGAGGCAGATTAATGTATTATGACAGAGGTAATATGGCAGAAGGCTGAACTGGCCAAACAACAAGCAGAAATGGACAAAGCTCAGGCCAAACAACAAGCAGAAATGGCCAATTAACAAGCAGAAATGGCCAAAGCTCAGGCCCAAGTGGAGTTACTCAAATGACAAAGAGAGACAGCAGCAAAAACAGCATGGGCTGCAGCATGGCAGAAAGCAGCTAATGCTGCCTCCCTCAACTTCGACGAGTTGGGAGAAGAGAGCCCAGATACTCGGTTCAAGGCCTAGCAGCACTCGCTACAAAACGAGCAGATGGAACCGCCTCAGTTGCCTAGCAGTCTCCCGCAACCAGGGAAACACAGGGATGAATCTCAACTTCAGACTCTACACGTCAGTTACACAACTGACATTGTATGACCTAAAGTATGAGATTCACTTCCTATCAACACCAAACCTTCCCCAACTGATGTTGTATGTACTAAGGTTCAAGATTCTCTTCCCAGCACCAACAACCCTACCGCAACGTCTCACACCCTGCTGGCTGAGCAACTTAACCCACCAGGGCTCACAACAACTTCTTGACGAGTCGACATGCCATCAATGACCACTGCCACACTCAATCCACAGGCAGCAGCATTCCTGCCACAACCTCAATGCCAATCCGTCTCCCAGGCACCACAAGGTAACTGCACCCAGCCTACACAGCAACATAACGCTCGATCATCGTTCCCAGTATGGGAGAATGACATCCTCCATAAGTACTACAACCCGTCATTGATTTACAACCTGAACCTACCCTATGAAAATCCAAGGTGAGAACCCTCTACATCAATACCTCCCCCCAACTCAGCAAATGCTGAAGATTACTGGAGAAACTTGGCTGTACAGAGTGGAAAGCTAAATTTGCATGCCAACGGAGTTCGCAGATTCTCTGAAAAGCCAGGTGGCAAGTATCTAGTATGGAAGAAACTTTTCCTGGGCCCCATTCAGGTGGCACACCTGAACCCTGATGAAATAATCGGACAATTGATAGCATGGCTAGGGCCACAGTTTGCCAAAATACCGAGGGCATTTTTGGCATCTCACTTAGACGACCCAGCCACTGCCCTAAGGTTATCATGGAAAAGGCTTGATGAACTGTATGGCGCTTCCGAGAATGTAGAAGCAACATTCTTGGATAGCCTCAACAGATTTCCTAAAATTCCTGTCGACAAGCCTCACCGAATCATAGACCTCACCAACATACTTGTCCAGCTGAGAATGGCACAATGGGATCCCAACTTACCAGCACTTGCCTGTCTTGATCACATTGACATGCAGAACAAAATTGTTCGAAAACTTTCGCAGGTGCTAATTGAAAAGTGGTTCCAGTTGACTGTCACCTTCACAGCCAAGGGTTGCCACCGCTTTGTACCCTTCACACTTCTTGAAGAATTCGTGTCCCACCAGGTGACAGTGTGCAACACACACTGGGCCCATGGACTCAGAGCTATTAGTCCTCCTAATCACAGAAGATACAACAGCGACCATATATCACCCTCAAGCCCTATGTACACTACCAGGGAAAGACCTTTCATGGTTGTCCATAACACTGAGATCAACTCCTCATCCACACACAGTTGGGGAGAGAACTCATCAGATACAACCCACAAGGAGAATACAGTTTTGTCCTATGTACAACACTCATCACTTGCTGAACAGCTGCACTAGGTTTGCAGTGAGATCACTGGCCCAACAAAAAGAGTTGCTAAGGGAGTACCAATACTGCTACAAGTGTTGAGAATCCAAACACCCGTCCAAGTACTGCACAGCCAAGGTGCAATGCGACTTATGCCATAGTGACCAACACCCGACCGCGCTGCATCCAGACTCTGAGCTGCCTGCCTCGGAGAAGAGAAAGATATCTCATAACCCTCCTTCAGACAAGGAGCCTCAACGTAACACAGAAGCAGACAGGGCTCCTCGGCAGACTGCCAAACCACAACCAAATCTGAGGATGAGTGTCAAGTGCAGAGCACTGCTCATCATGCCCTCGTTCGTGTCTTCCCATATGTTTAGCCAAAGTGTACCCAGAAGGACGCCCTGAAGATGCTGTTAAAATGTATGTGCACTTAAAGCACCTGCACCCTGGCCAGTCCTGCATTCTTCGACCTCTTTGAGGTGCAACAGAATGAACTTCACTTCCCTGTATCAGCGTGCCATGGACCAAGAAGCACGGCGGGGAGGAGAGCTACTGGACTCTGCATAGAGTCATTGGATGGAAGTTCCCAGTTCCCACTACCGCCTGTATTTGAATGCGATGGGATACCGAACATCTGCAGTCAGATTACAACACCTGTGGTCATAAGTACCACACCTCACCCACAGCACCTGGCTAATCACTTTCCCACTCTAGGATCCGGAGGCTGAGATCCTACTCTTGCTGGGAAATAATGCCCCACACGCCTTTCTCTTCTCTGAGTCAGTCGGCGGTCCTGTAGATGGCCCAGTGGCCATCAAATCTCCACTAGGATAGGGAATCATAGGAATTGTCAGTGATGATCGGATGCAGGCTCCAACCCAGGCAAATGCCTTAGCACCATCCATTCCAACTGCCTTCCAATGCCCTTTAACACCATTGAAAACAAGAATGCCGTTCCAGCCTAAAAGGCCGCTGGCAATCAGTACACTTTTGCTAGGACACCCTAAACAGCCGCCAACAACTACCAGACGTCCAACAGCTTCCCCGACGCCCTTTGAAAGCAAGTGTACCATTCCAATCCTAAAAGGCCACTGGAAGCGACCACCAGACTTTCACCTTTGCCGCCAAGAGTACCTGTACACCCTAAAAGGCCACCAGAGGTGACCAGCAGACTTTCACCTTTGTCACCAAGAGTACCTGTACACCCTAAAAGGCAATCAGAGGTAACCAGCAGACTTTCACCTTTGCTGCCAAGAGTACCTGTACACCCTAAAAGGCCACCAGAGGTGACCAGCAGACTTTCACCTTTGTCACCAAGAGTACCTGTACACCCTAAAAGGCAATCAGAGGTAACCAGCAGACTTTCACCTTTGCCGCCAAGAGTACCTGTACACCCTAAAAGGCCACCAGAGATGACCAGCAGACTTGCACCAAGAGGCCGAACTTGAAGACTGAACCTCAAGTTTTGCATGCTTTGCTTTGTTTGATGCTTTATTAATGTTTACTGTTTTTCTTAGTTAAATAACTAACTGTTTATCTTAGTTATATAGTTATACGCTATTCAGTTAGTATTACTGTCTACTGCTTATCTTAGTTTATAGTTAATTTTTTTTTTCTCTTAATAGTGGAATTTACAATTCCAGGCGGGGAATGTGCTGTCCCAGCCAGTCTATGGGAATTGGATAGTTACTTAGGAATTATGAGCTGTCCCCTTATGGGAATGCATCATGGTAAATGTAGTTAAAGGTATCCTGGGAAATGTAGTTTATGTCATGTGGCCACATCTGTAATCCCGATTGGTCACTAATTTGACCCTCGATGGGTTCGGGGAGTTTTCCTCACTTTTGCCTGAACTCCCTAACTTATGGGAGCTGCTTTCTATCGCTACGAGATATGTTAGGAGATAACGATCTTTTACTACAAGGCAGGTATACAAAGGATTGGTCATTAAAGAAGAACTTCATCACAAACGTGAGTTATGAGGATACCTGATGAACCAATAAATATAATTTGTTATGGGCGTCTTGTTGAGTTATCTATGTGCATCTGTACAGCTTCAAATCCACCTCTGTGCAGAAGGCAGAAAACCTCCCAAATTGGCCTTTGATCCAGGCATCTCCTGGATCTTGATTTTTGGCTTTCTCTCTATCTCCTAGTTCAATTCTTAACATCAGAGCCCCGAGGGACTGTTCTTTTCTGTATTTAATTATTTCTAATCATCATCATTACAAAATGTTGCTCCAAGGTTGTATATATTAAATGCTATGTTTCCCATACAGGAGTGATTTCTACTGATGTATCTTTTGCTGTATCTATTGTCAAAATCTCCAGAGGAAAAAGTAGAAATGCACAATTCCTGGGAACTGTATAAATATAAATGAAATCTATGCCTATCCAATAATAATTTCTGCAAACCACTGAATGTTCTCATTGATAATGACACTTGGATAATCAGCCTCTCTATAAAATGTGTGTCCAGCCATTTTCCACTATGTTTTAGAGTATAAGATCTCTGGAACATCATCGTCCCTGAGATGAGAGTAACCCCAACCTTTATGGTTTTTGCAAATCCCTCTAAACATGGTCCCCCCCCAATCAATTCTGGGGATCCCCTGGCAGAAAAGAGCCTACGCATGTGTTGTGTGCTGCCCAGAGTCACCTTGTGGAGATAGGCAGCCATATAAATTTGAAAATTAAATAAACAAATATCACAGCTATTATATCTAAGTAGTTTCTTATTGAATACTGCCTACTCTATAGTGCCATCCAGCCTGCTAACCTTATTTGCCTTAAGGCTGTGCTATGAATTTCATAAACTGCTCTTAAATTTTTATTTTATTTTTTAAAAAATCCTTACAACATGTATTACTGTCATCATCAAGAAATCATTTCAGATATATTACAAATCATTCAGAGGTGGTATTCAGCCAGTTCGGACTGGTCCTGGCATATTGGTAGCGGACATTTTGAGTAGTTTGGTGAACTGGCAAATACCACCTCTGCTGGCCCCGCCCACTTGCCCCCACCCTTTCCTCTCCTATATTCCCTTGGTTGTTTTTAGCTCAGCTGATTCGTGCAGCAGAGTGGATTGCCACGCCTCAGCTGAGCTAAAAAACTGCTCACCTCACCAGCACTGGCACAGAGGGAGGTTTTTGAGCGCTGCACACAGGTGCAAAGCACATTCTCATAGAGCCGGTAGGAAAAAATTAGGAATCCCACCACTGAAATCATTATATAAGAATAATTTGGTAATATTTAAACAATTCTGATTCTTCTAGAAATGCAAATAATCCCACTGTAGAAAAATTTAGACTGACTTATGGTAAAATTAATATAAATACATTCTAATATATATTGCATCAGATTATTTTAATCTTACTTTCTTACCTTATTGAGTATTTTGGTTTTCATAGGCAATAGGACTTCTTTCTGTGAAGAATATATGTCATCTGCTCATATCAAGTTAATTCAAAAATGTAAGAGAAAAATGATTAAAACAATAAATGCAAGAAACCAAACAACATAGTAGAAATAGTGCCAGTACCATCTTCACAACAATACTGATTTGGCATTTATCTTCTTAGTTCATACAATAGCCTGGCAACCAAAACCTTCAGAAGAAATCCAACAATCCAGTCTGATTATACCTAGCAACAGATTCACTCATCTTCCTACTCAGATAATTGAAACTGATTATAAAAGTACTGGGTTACAACTCAGTAAAATGTAGAGGGCCAAATATTCCTTATTCCTATGGTGGTAATTGATAATTCTACAATACTACATTATGGAATCATATCATATTCATTTCTGCAGGTAGCCTTCAACTTACGATCATTTGTTCAGCTTCATCCTTTGAAGCTATGATGGCACTGAACAAAGGGACTTATATAACCAGTGCCCATAGTTAGGGCTATTGCAGTGCCCTGCAGTCACATTATCAAAATTTGGGCACTTGGCAGTCTGAGAATACAGAAACCTAATACAGAAATATATTAATAAAGAGGGAAAAAAGTACACACACACACACACACACACAGAGTGCAGGAAAAGAAAAAAAATCCAAAGCAAAACAATATATAAAAAATGTCTTCTCATCTACCCCCCCCATTTGCCACCCCCATTATTGGCAAAAATGTTTGTAAATCAAAACCCAGAATGCAGGAAATGCAAAAATAAATGGGGTACATACTTTCATATGTGGTGGACCTGCCTGGAAGCAAAAAAATATTGGAGTAAGATTCAAAAATGGTTAGAAGAAATAATAAAGCAAAAAAATGAATTTCGACCAGAACTGTTTCTATTGGGCATAATAAAAGGAAAATATAGTAAAACTGATAGGTATATTATTTTACACATAACAACTTGTGGTAGGATTACATACACACAGCATTGGAAACAAGGAGATATACCACAAGAGGGAGCAGTGATAAGGAAAATTTTAGACTGCAGAAATGGACGGGCTGACTTTAGAGTTAAAGGATAGAGTGGAATCGATATATTATTTAATCTGGGACACCTGGTATACATGGTTTGAGAATAGAAAGAAAAGTAATACTGTAATTAAAGGATATGACGTTATAGATACTGAATGTAGAGTTAATAGAAAATGTACTATGTAACGAGTGGTATAAATAAGGAGTAAGGAATAGTGAATTAATAGGAAAAGTAATATATAATAATTGTAATGTAATAGAAAATTAAGTATAAGAATATGATTAAGAAATGTAAATGATGTCTTCAATGTTGATACAATTGTGTACTTTTTAATAGTTTTTTTAAACTGTTGGAAAATTGAATAAAGTTTATTTTCAAAAAAATCTCTTCTCACTACTATGGATTTTATGTATCTCAAATCTCAAATCTTCTACCAGAGGTCTGGGAGTTTCAGGGTTCTGGGCAGCATCTTAGCTGATCTAGTACTGCACTCTTCTGGTCAGAGAACTTTCATGTTGTTCCTGAGGCCTATTGGAGCCACTCTCCCACCATAAGAGTCACAGCCCGAGTGCTTCTATGACCATTGAGACTGTTAAGTTTGAGCAATGAGAGGCTGAACCAGAGCATGAGTGCAACAGTACTTTATTTTACAAATAAAGGGCTGACCGTGCTTGCCAAGCCTGGAACTGGCTCGCAGCAATCAGCAGCCAGTTGGACCCCGCAGCCTGCTTTTATAGCTGGCTGCTGGGGAGAACTGACCAATGGGAATGGGGGAATAACGCCCACACAAAGTGAGTGGACCTGAGTGAGAACTCCTTGAGTCCTCAGGACATAACACCCCTTCCCCCCAGATGCGAACACGCATAGTCCTTGAGGTAGATGGGGGGTTTGTGTTGGCGCCCGGAGCGGCGCAACTCGGGAACATTGTCTGACTGTTCGGTATCAGTCTGTGACGGTTGAGCTGGCATAGTGTCGCCAACACTCTCTCTGGACTGGGCATCCTCGGAAACCACCGGGTTGGTTTCTGGAGTCAAACTCTCGTGGGTTGGATCCGGTTGATCAACTCTCTGGGCGCTGTTGTCCGAGTTTGGGCTGACCGGAACGACCGCTGGCGCAGACTGGTCACTGGGTGCGGTGTGGCTGGGTGGCGGATGGGACGGTTCCCCTCGACTGGAGACTCTGGATTCTTGTTTGCGAGGTTGCTGAGGCGCCTTCTGAGTTGGTCTATGTGTCTCCTCCAGGCGCGACCATCCTCCAGCCTGACTCTATATGATCTCGGCCCGGTGACGGCGATGACCTCGCCCGGAATCCAAAGTGGGTCCCCAGCGAAATTCCTTGCGAATATCGGCTCCTGTAACATAAAATGTCTAACCCCGAAGTGGAAGCGAGGGGAGAGTCAGGCAGTATTGTGGGTGCAGTCTATCTAATACAGTCCTCAGGCGCCGGCCCATCAGAAGTTCCGCTGGGGACTTATTGGTGACTGCACAGGGGGTTGAGTGCTGGCTCATCAGGAACCGTGAGAGTTTGTGGTGCCAGTCATCTCTGCCAAACCTAGCGAGGGCCTCTTTGGTGGTCCTGACGGCCCTTTCAGCCAACCCATTACTCGCAGGGTGAAATGGGGCTGTGAAAATGTGGCGAATGCCTAGGTTGGCTGCAAAACGGCTGAATTCTACTGATGCGAACTGTGGGCCATTATCGGAGACCAAGGAGTCGGGTAGTCCATGGGTAACGAACAGGCACGTTAACACGTTGGTGATTGCTAGTGTGGTGGTCGTGGATAGCTGCGCCACGTCTATCCACTTGGAATAAGCGTCCACGACCACTAGGAACATCTTTCCATGCACGGGCCGGCCAGATCGATATGGATTCTAGATCAAGGGCGCTGGCGCTCTCCCATCTGGTAGGGGTGGCGATGGGGGAGCAGGACGGGATTCCTGGCAAATGCTGCAGGAACTTACCCAATTGACAATGTCCTCGTCTAGACCCGGCCACCACACGTAGCTGCGTGCCAACGCCTTCATTCTCACAATGCCGGGTGTCCCTTGTGCAACGCTTCCAGGACTCGGGTACGCAGTGAGGCCGGGATGACCACTCGAGTGCCCCACAGTAGACAACCCTGCAAACTGGACAGCTCCTGCATGCGAGTCTTAAAGGGTGCGAATTTGTTATCAACATTGCCTCCCGGCCACCCCTCCTCACCCAGTCGAGCACCTGGGCGGCGTTTGGTCTGCCTTGGTTTTGGCGGCGATGTCAAGGGCGGTGATGGGCAGGTCCAACTGGGTGATTTCAAAAATGGCATTGACAGGAGCTGGGTCTTCAGCCGGAGCGGGTAAGGGGCAGCGACTGAGTGCATCAGCGTGGGATAGAGTTTTGCCCGGGCGGTGGATAAGTTTGTATGAGTAGGCCGCTAGGAAAAGCGTCCACCTTGTCATCCGAGGGGAGAGGACTTGAGGTGTCTGTTTGTCGCCGGCCAGTAGGCCCAGGAGGGGCTTATGGTCGGTGACCAGTTCGAAGAAGTGGCCAAAAAGGAATTCGTGAAACTTTTTCACGGCTGCAACAGCTGCTAGGGCTTCCTTGTCTATTTGGCTGTAATTTCGCTCCGTGGCCGAGAGCGTCCTGGAGAAAAAAGGCGATGGGGGCCTCGGCGCCATTGGCGAGTCGGTGACTAAGGACTGCCCCAATTCCAAAAGGGGATGCGTCTGCTGCCAGTACTAAAGGAAGGTTGGGGTCGAATTGGATGAGCACTGCCTCTGACGTAAGTAGTGATTTGATGGCGTTAAACGCCTGGTCTTCTTTGTGCCCCCAGTGCCACGGTGACTTTTTGTCTAGTAATCTGTGTAGGGGTTCGGCTACTGAGGCTTTATGGGGCAAAAAGGATGCATAAAAGTTTAGGAGTCCCAAGAAAGCTTGTAGCTCCGTTTTGGAGGTCGGTGTGGGAGCTTCGTGGATCGCCCTGACCTTGGACTCCAGGGGGTGAATGCCAGAGGCGTCAATTTTATAACCCAGAAAGTCCACCTGTCTAGTGGCAATGGCGCATTTTTCTTTTTTTTTAACTTGAGGCCATGCTGTCTGAACCTCTCTAACACTGCTCGCACTCTCTGGAAGAGTTGGGGTCTGTCCCTGGCCGAGACCAAGATGTCTTCAAAGTAGGGTACTACACCAGGGAGGCCCTGTAAAATCCGCTCCATGAGGGATTGAAAATACCCGGGCAACACTTACGCCAAATTGGAGACGCTTGCATCGGAAGGCACCCCTGTGAGTGACGATGGTCTGAAGTTCCGCTGTTTGGTTATCAACAGGGAACTGTTGATATGCTTGAGACATGTCCAATTTAGCAAAAATACTGCCCGGTTCGAATGTGTGCAATAAGTGCTGAATGACGGGCACGGGTAGGCGCTAACTTGTAAATATTTATTGATTGTTGTCTTGTAGTCCGAGCAAATTCTCAGGCTACCATCTTTTTGAGGGTGTGACAATGGGCGTCTCCCACTTGGCGAAATCTGTTGGCTCAATGACCCCTTGTTTTAGTAGTTTATCCAATTCAGCGTCTAGTTTTGGTCGAATAGCAAATGGAACTCTACGTGGTTTTAATCTGATTGGGACTGCCTGGGGTCAACGGTGAACGAGATGGGGTTCCATTATAACACCCCAGCTCCTCGCTGAACACATCTGCGTAGTCAGCGAATAAGGAGTCAGTGTCTGAGGTTGAGACAGCATGGACTCCTGTTAACCCTAGGCCGAGGTGGGGAAACCAATCGAGCCCCAATAAGGTGGGTAGATTGCCGTTAACTACCACTAGAGGTAGGTGGCCTTTAAAAGCTCTAAAACTGACAAAGAACTTGCCTCTGCCGATCACGGGAATGGCCTTCCCTGGTAGTCCTTCAGACCCGAACTGGCATCTCTGAAGCCGGGTAGTAGATAGGCTGGGGTGGAGTCTCTTGAGGGTGTTCCACGAGATTATTGAGAGCGCTGACCCTGTGTCAACCTCCATGTGGCACGGTTTACCTTCTAGGGAAACGGAGAGAGAAATTTTACTAACAGAGTGGCAAGTACGCCTGGCAAGGCGGTGCGTGCGACAGTTTAATACTTGCCTCTGTGGTCCCGAGTGCGAGGATGGGGGTCTTTGTGCAGCACTTTGGGGGGCTTGGCAGACTCTCGCAATGTGCCCCCTTTTATGGCAGTTGTTGCAAACGGCTCCTTTAAACTTGCAGGTGGCCCTTTGATGTGATCCCCACAGGCTAGGCACAGGGTGATGTGCTTGGGTGGACCGGTGTATTCTTGTTTGGCCCCTACCTGCGACCGTCTGTCATTGGTGAGGCGATGGACATCGTTCTCATCGTTGTGGCCTTCCTCCGCTTCCACCTCTTCGGAATGGACTGGGAACGCTGCTAGCTTGGCGCTTGGGCCCTGAATTTCGGTGGCTGAGTTCGTTGCTAGCTCGGCTGCTAGGGCCTCCTCTACCGCTTGCGCGAGGTTGAGGTCTTTTTTAGCTAGCAGTCGCCTCTGTAGGTTGAGATCCTTGACCCCACAAACCAATTGATCGAGGAGCATGTCCTCCAGGTATGTTCCAAACCCGCAGTGCAGGGCTGCTGTTCTGAGGGCGGCCATATATTGGTTGATGGTCTCCTTACTTGATTGCTTCCTCATTCGGAACGTGAACCTCCTGGCGATTTGTGAAGGCCTGGGAGCGTAGTGGTTTGTGAGGATCTCAAGCAACTCGGACCACGGAACGTTTTTTAATTCTCTTGGCGCCACGAGTGCTGCAGCGGTATCGTAAACGGTGGCTCCGCAGTAGATTAGGAAATAGGATTTTTTCCGATGCTCTCCCACATCTGACAGGCCGACCGCATCGATGTAATGGTTGAAACGGTTCTTATACGATTCCCACTTCTCTTCGTCTGGTTTAAACGCCGGGAATACTGGATTGGAACTCATGGTGCTGGAACGGCTGGGCTACCTGCGGGAGAAATCTCTCTGGGACTACGAACGCTCGTGAGTTACTAGTGATATCAGCTCTGGAGAGGTTTTTTGCTACCCTCTCTTTCTCTCTCTCTGGGTTACCACGTTGGCTGCTAGCCGTTGGAGGTGTCTTGATTCGCGCCAAAAAAAGTGGGCGTTAGTGACTCTCTACAGCGCTGTGCTGTGATTCCTACTGGCTCGAAATTCAAATGACACCCGTTTGAATTTCGCGCCAAATGCAGAGCGGCTGCGGCTCGCAGCGCTTCACTTTCCCCGTAGCGGGGCTAACAAGCGGCTACAGACGCTTCTAACTATTTGACTCAGACCGCTTTCTCTGGCTGCGGATCTGCGTTTGCTCTTTTTGATCGCTCGTTTCGCTAGCTGACCGCTCTCTCTGGCTGCGGATCAGCGTTTCCCTTGTTGCCAGCCGATCGCTCTCTCTGGGCTGTAGATCGGTGGCTAGTGACTCAGCGGTTGCAAGGTGCTTCTGGTAGCCATCCCATCCTCGTCGCCAGTGTTAAGTTTGAGCAATGAGAGGCTGAACCAGAGCATGAGTGCAACAGTACTTTATTTTACAAATAAAGGGCTGACCGTGCTTGCCAAGCCTGGAACTGGCTCGCAGCAATCAGCAGCCAGTTGGACCCCGCAGCCTGCTTTTATAGCTGGCTGCTGGGGAGAACTGACCAATGGGAATGGGGGAATAACGCCCACACAAAGTGAGTGGACCTGAGTGAGAACTCCTTGAGTCCTCAGGACATAACAGAGACCACTTTACTTTCCATATTCTCTCTAGTTCCTCCTTCAGGCCCTGGGATGTCTCCAGCTTCTCATAACCCTTCTTCCTGATGTTGCTGTCATTTGGCATTCCTACATCTATTACTATCGCTGTCTTCTGGTCCTTGCCTATTACCATGATGTCTGATTGATTGGCTGGTTTGTGCCTGTTTGTTAGGGTTTTCCACACACACACACACACTGGGATCTGCAGAACACAGGGTTAAATCTCCCATCCAGACTTGGGAGGATCTGGCCCAAAAGCTCTACAGGTACTTGGTTGTGTTATTCAGTTTATGCATCCCTGGCTGCATTTTATACCTTGCCAAGTGTTGGAGTGTCTTTGAGGCCTCTGCATAATCTGCACCTTGGGTCCTGTCTAATGTGGTAGATTCTTGCTTCTATGGATCCGATGCTTAGTGCCTGTCCTTGTGCGGCTATGGCCAGTACGTTAGTGCTGTCTTTAAACCCAGCCTTTCCAGCCACTGATAGGATTTTCCAATGTCTGCCACCTCAGCTATTTGTCAATTGTACATCCCATGCAGGATCTTGCTGTGGCACTTCCTCTGTCTGCTGATGCTTCAGACCTTCTCTCAGCAGATCATATTTGGGTACCCCTTACCCATCCAGGGTAATAACAGATAACAGATAATCAGAGTTGGAAGGGATCTTGTAGGTCATCTAGTCCAACCCCCCACTCAAGCGGGAGACCCTAAACCATTTCTGACAAATGGCAGTCCAATCTCTTCTTGAATGTCTCAAATGATGGTGCTCCCACAACTTTTGAGGGCAAAGTGTTCCATTGGTTGATTTTTCTCACTGTCAGAAAGTTTCTCCTTATTTCCAGGTTAAATCTCTATGGCTTTGACATACCCCAGAACTTGCCCACCCTCTTTCCAGCACAATCTCTAGATTTGAGGTGGGAACCTCCATACATGGTGAGGAGCTTCCAGGTCTTCAAATCAACAACTTCCATGTCCTTCTTTGGCCAGTTCACTACAGCAACAGGGTATCTGATGACTAACAGGGCATACTGTATGTTGATGGCATGGATCTTCTTCTTCCAATTGAGCTGGCTTGTGTTGTCCCAGCCAGTCTATGGGAATTGGATAGTTACTTAGGAATTATGAGCTGTCCCCTTAAGGGAATGCATCACGGTAAATATAGTTAAAGGTATCCCGGGAAATGTAGTTCATGTCACGTGGCCACATCTGTAATCCCGATTGGTCACTAATTTGACCCTCAGTGGGTTGAGGGAGTTTCCCTCACTTTTGCCTGAACTCCCTAACTCATGGGAGGTGCTTTCTATCACTATGAGATGGGTTAGGAGATAACCATCTTTTACTACAAGGCAGATATACAATGGATTGGTCATTAAGGAAGAACTTTGTCACAAATGTGAGTTATGAGGATCCCTGATGAACCAATAAATGTACTTTGTTATGGACGTCTTGTTGAGTTTATCTCTCTGCATCTGCACTGTTTAAAATCCACTACTGTGCAGAAGACAGAAAATGGCTGTTTAGGATCTATCTTATCTTTTAATGGTACTTGTATGTTGCTGTCTTCCTTGACTCCTCATCGTGGTTCCCATGTAATACTAAGGTTCTTGTAAATGATTTTATGTTTGCCATGTGGCCCCCTGGGAGTTCCATCCCATCAATCTTAATACCTTTTCCTATCTTGATTACCATTTGGCCAGTCCTAAAGACACCTCAAAGTCCTCAATGTCAGGTAGATCAAAGATTTGATGCCTCGTTCACTCATAGTATACAACTTGATGACAACCATAAAGAGGAGCGAGTATGAGTGTGTAAGTGTGCATGTGCAGGAGAGAAAGTGTAAGTGTGTGTGTGTGTGTGTGTGTGTGGCAAGAGAAAAAAAACCCAAACCCAAACCAAACCAAACCATGTGTGCACACATATATGTAAACACGCACACAATTATAGAAGTCTTAAAATGCAGCTGGCAAGGGCAACTACAGTTGCAGCAAATTCAGCCTGCAAAAGCAAGCTAAAGCTTATATGGAAAGGCAGATATTGCCATTCTGAATCTTTTCTTGGAAAAACATTTTCAAACACCCATCCTGTATTTTTGTCATGATCTTCATGTACTAAACACTCTTGAGCCACTAAAAAACCAACAGGATAGATCATTATTTCCATGTTAACAAGATTTTTGCTTCTACTATACTCACATTTTATACTCATACTGTACTCATTGAGAATTAGTTTGGTATAATGGTTAAGATTCTGACCTAGAAACCAGCAGACTGTGAATTCCAGTCCAGGCTGAGGTATGAAAACTGGCTGGGTGACTTTGGGCCATTCACTTTGTCTCACCTAACTCACCACACAGGGTGGTTGTTGTGGTGGAAACAGGAGAAAGAAGGGGGTATTGTATAAGTTTGCCACCTTGAATTCTTTATTAAAAATATAATAAAGATGGGATAAAAGTGAAATAAATAAATGTTAATTTGTTTTCACTTTTTACTTCTGGAGACTAAACAAATACATACAATTTTTAATCATGAATATTAGAATACAGGGAAATGTAAACATAAAAATAAAAGCCCAGATAAAAAGAAAGAAAAAAAGACTCATCCCTAAATATATTTCATCTAAACAAACCTATTCATATCCTTATTAACTCTGCAAAGTTGGCAGTAATCACAAAGTTGGTTTCTCTCAATAAATATACAGTGAGCTACATTTCATATCTCTTATTTCTATGCAGGGTTCTTATTGTAAGATCGTTCTTCCTTACTCACTGGGGAGACGTCTGGACATTGTCACCTTACATGCATAATCTTCCCATGCTTGGATTCAAGTGGAGAAAATAGGAAGTGCTCTGTTTTCTGCAGCATTGTGATTTTTTTCTTTTAGTTCAGAAACGTAAAGGGACCGATTATTAATTAAGCTTTCAAACACTGTCCAAAACTAGTTTGTGTGGCTTGTAAAACTAGAGCATTCACAAATGAATGGATATAAAAGCCATGTGGAAAGAGAAGAGGAGAATGTCTGCTCTCTCTATAGCATTTCTAATCACTGCCAATGCAAGATGGGCTAGTGGAGAGGTTTTCATCTTCATCTGAAGGCTCTATCTCTATAAATTGTTTTTTTCAATGAGAAGGGGAAGATAGCTGGACAATAGTTTTCCCATGGAAAAAATGAAATCTATCTAGCAGGCAAGAAAACATTGAGAGACCTGTCCCACGCTCCCAGAATCCAGCGTCACTCTGAAAAGGATTAAGATTTACATAGGTCACAGACTACCTAAGCCTCCTCTTCTAATCTTAGAAACATCCCATCCTAGCATCAACCTTCATAGATGGACTCCTCATCCCTGCAGTTTTTTTCCTATTACTGTGTCATAAAATGCTTCAGAAACAGCCACAAGCCGTTTAAGAATTACCACCAGCATCTCTCAAGGGTAAAACCAGTGGAATACCATATTTTGCTAATCTCTAAAAGACCTTAGTTGACTGCACAGACAGCTCTTTACAAGCCGAATTGTTACTTGCTACAATTAATTGGAAAGTGAATGTACTTGTTTTATCTGATATTATCTAATTAGCATTTCCACCAATGCCAGTCTTACTAGTTTGGAGCAGACTTACTTAGTTCAGAACTGTTTGATTTAAATTAAACAGGAAGAGGTGGGAGTTCCAGATTAGCAGGCTAATAGTTGAGCATGCAGCTGCTGCCGGGTTGTGTGTGTGTGGATTCTGGGCAGCAGCTATAGAGTTCAGACAAGTGCACAGTTGCCATAGGGGAGACATGCCACAAGCAGACACTATGGAGAGTGGATGGGTGGGCAAAAAAGCAGCAGGAAAGGAAGTTATTTCTGATTTCCTGCTGATTTTGAAACAATAATTCAAAACAATAATTGCATGATATTGTGTCTTTTCTTCTGAAATAAGATTTAACATTTTCTTAAAACAAAAACTATCTTTTTACCTTCTGAAATCTGAATTGAAGTGTTTTCATAAACTCTTGAATATTTCACTATTTCCAATTGTTTCACAGATGTATTTCATACTTATATGAGCCAATTCTTTCAAATTTTATAGCAGCAATCAGATTTTCCTTTTACAGCTCAGATTTATTTTTATATTTAATTTCATACAGCAGTTCTGTCTCATACCAGATTCTTAACAATTCTTGATATGACTTAATGTCTTTCCCCTTTTTTATTAAGTTTTCTCAGATGTATCAGATGTTTCTCAGATTTGGTCTTTTTCTTAGGTTGAATTAACATTTACATTAATGTTTACAAAGCTGTTTTGCTTAAATAAGGTTCAAGATAGTATTTGGAAGCACTCACACTGCCCTCGTAAGCAGCAAGGACAACAATTTATTATATAGTTGGGGAAAGTTTTCATCTTTTCTTCAAATGAATTTTGTTCCATGTGTTCTGTTTCATCCACTTGTTCTGTCTCATGGTGTTCAATTTTAAGACTAAAAACAAATAAGGAAATTATTAAGATTAGTGTTAATGGTTTTACTTCATGTGCATTTACTACAAGTGTTGAATGAGCTTCACTTTCTCACATTGTTAGTGTTTTGGGGTTAAAGTCAAATATCCTAATTATATGGACAATTCCATACATGTAAAATGACAACTAACAGCACTACCTTATTTCATCAATAAATTGTTCTATGGAGAGTCATTAATGCCATAATGAATCAGCCCCAGAGAACAGCACTAAGAAATTAAATTAAATCAAATTAAAAAGTACATTCTCATTCATTTTTTTGTATTTTAAAAATAGATTCTTTTTCTAATGAATTATGTCCAATGCTAGGAGAAGATGCCACTCAAAAACAATATCCACAATACAGATAACACAAGCCTTGGAAACATGAAAAAAAATATTTGATTAAATGTTCCCGGATGGAAGGGTTTATCTTTACACTATTGTTTATGTTCTTTCTACTTCCTATTTTACTTAACCACTGAAAGATGAAAAATTTACTTAAAACAAATAATTCTAAAAATATGCTATGTAACCTTTAAATTGTTTTAAAAGGAATATTTTTTCTTATAAATAGCCACCCTTAATTCAAAACTCAGATAAACTGGAGTGGTTTAAATACTATTTTGGCTCAATTGGAAACATAAAATGCTCTTTAAAATCTCTGGCATCTAGTCAAGTTTACTTAAGTTCAGTCCACCCATTTATTTCTAGTCTGTTATGCAAACATTTCATTTTCAATCAATTTGTTTGTTGAATGGTTAATAGGTGAATCAATAGCAATCTGGAATTATTAGCCCAAATAGAAATTACCAACTCCAAATTAAAAGAGTCTCAGCCAATAGTCATTCAACCATAACCCTTTTGACTATTGCCAATAGTCTGATTGCCAAGTGGCAATAGTTTTTCCTCCCCAAATGTCTATGGCGATTTTCAGTCATCCAGGTCATGGTTGTCCAAAAGATGCTTTTTCAACTGGCAACTGGACTTTCTTTGAAGACATTTTGCTTCTCGTCCAAGAAGCTTCTTGGGAATGGAAAGATTTATATTCCTTGCAGACAGCTGGTCATTTGTATTCTTTTAGCTAGTCATTAAGGCTACCTGGAGGTTTATTTGTGTCATCAAGGGTCATTTGAGTGATGCAAATAGGTGTGGAGTCTTCTTCCAACTGTTGAAAGGACTGGGTTGTAGACTGGAGATTTCTGCCCCAACATTTAATTGAAACCTCATTTCTGATAACTTTAACCATTATTTTTTGGCTTGCCCTCTGGGATGACAAAAACAAGTCTGAACTTGCTTGTCTGCACTATCTATTTAAATATTTAAAATATTTGTCATTATATCCCACTCTAAACATATCTACCTCATTTCAATCATGCATTTGTGATTTTAAAACCCTACTTTTTCTGTAGGTTTAGGCTGGTTTTGTGACCTACAACCCTCCTTATTAGCCTGGACATTGTATAGAACCAAAAATACAAAGTACCCAGATCTCTCTACCTGCGCAATTTAATGAGCCATGCAATAAAATCAAGCAATATAATAGTAATCATCAACAGTTAAAATTAAGGATTCCAACTAGTATTTGTGGACAACCATCTAAATTATCTTCTACTGGATACTTAAAAATAACAGGAGTTAAGCCCAAAAATAAATGGAGATAATATCATAAGAACCAGTTTGGTCTAGTGGTTAAGGCATCAAGCTAGAAATGGGAAGAACATGAGTTTGAATCCCACCTTAGCTATGAAAGCCAGCTGGGCAAACTCGGGCCAGTCATTCTCTCAGCCCAACCCACCTTATAGGGTTGTTGTTATGGGGGAAATAGGAGGAGGAAGGTGTGTTGGATATATGTTCGCTGCCTTGAGTTATTTGTAAAAAGAATAAAGGTGAGATGCAAATAAATAAATATTAATATAATAAACAGAATAAATCTGTTTTCCATATTATGCATTTCACTTCAGGTAGATATAAATCATGATTCTTAAATAAGCATTAGACCATTGGAAATGAGTGGCTTATGCATTCAAATTAATGATAAAATAATTGTCACAATAAACTTCATTTCCTTTGCTTACCCAGCATCAAACATAATTAAGCTATGGATTGAGTGTCTCAGTGACTGGATTCATAACCAAAAGACCCAATACAATAATTTTATGACTTGGCACAGTAGGTAAACATTGACAAATCAGGTTCTCCATGTCAAAGTTGCTTTCCGTCACTTATATAAAATTGATTATATTTAAAACATTACTTATATAAAACAAAGCATGCCAAGATAATTTTGTCAAATGCTGTGAACTTTCCAAAAACATTTCTAATCTCTGTAGGACTTTTTTCTCCAGATCTTGATAAATGGGCATTACTTGGCCAGTATCTGTAATATAAATGCAAGCAAGTAACCTGTAAAAATACATGTTATACAAAAAAAATACAGAATAACCTAGTTGGAAGGGATTTTGGAGGTCTTCCAGTCCAACCCCTTGCTCAAGCAAGAGACTATTTCGGACAAATGGTTATCCAATCTCTTCTTAAAAACCTCCTGTGTTGGAACACCACAACTTCTGCAAGTATGTCATTCCACTGATTAATTGTTCTGTCAGGAAATGTATCCTTAGTTCTAGGTTGATTCTCTCCCTGATTAATTTCTATCCATTGCTTCTTGTCTTGCCTTCAGGTGCTTTGGAGAAAAAAATACTGTACTGTGTACAAAAAATTACTTTGGGGAAAAAAAATACAGGGTTATTTGTACTGATTTATGTGGCCACATATCTCACAAATGTGACTCAGGGCAGTTGACAAAGATTAAAAAAATATAAACCTTTACAATATAAAAATACATTCCATAACCAACTGCAACACAAAGGGATTCCTGAAGACATTGTAAACCAATAGTGTGGGCTCAATTATTCTTCTAACCTCCATGCGTGGAAAAACAAGAGATCTTCAGTCTCCTAAAAGGTGAGCAGAGTTAGGCCAATTTAATATTGGGCACTATGGTGTGTCCCAGAGAGCAGGTGTGGTTCAATGATTTACCATGTCTTTGAATGGAATCCTGGAGCCCAGAACTTCATTGGTTTTGTGCCCTCTGGAACATCATCCTTCCAGAGCAGAGATGTCAAACTTGATTTCATTGAGGACTGCATCAAGGTTTTGTTTGACCTCCGGGGGGTTAAGCTGGGGGGGGCGTGGCCAGGTTGTGTCTGGTCAGCTCAACTTCATTAGTGTTGGGGTGCCTGTGATGGCCTGAGCACTCTGCCAGTTAAAACAAGTTCCCGAGCTCCATTTTTTGGCTGTGATGGCCTCCTGCAACCCACTGCCAACCAAAACGGAGCTCAGGAGGGCCACACACAGCCATCCCGAGCTCCGTTTTCACTGGCAGAGGCACTGCAGACCAGTCTTCTGCTGTTTCCAGGGCAGCCTTGTGGGCCAGATCTAAGCACACTGTGGGCTGGATCTGGCCCCTAAGCCTTGAGTTTGACACCCCTGCTCCAGAGGCTTGTCTGTTCCTAACTGTGCTCTCTTTCAAAAAAGCTATAAAAACCTCGCTTTTCAAACAGGCCAGAGGAGAAAATGATTTGTGATCTGGATCTTGTCGATGATGCATAATTGATATTTGTGCCTACTTTTCTTCCCAATTCACTGCAAGTAGTTTTATATTGTAAATTTAAAGTTAAGTTTAATTTTATGTCATAGTGGTTTTTGATTTGGTTGCCTATAAATCTATATAAACAAAGCTCTTTCCCTTTATATGCAGCTGACAACGTAATAGGATCCTCTGTTTAGTGTTAATTACATTAATTGGTTTTTTAGATTAAATTCTATTTTTCTGATAAATTTAATCTATTTTGGGTTACAGTATAAAAGGCCAGACATAAGATACTTAAAAAAGAAACTTTTTATTTTGACAGTATAACTGCTGCCCCCTTCTGACACAATTTGCATATTTTTTTGCACAAATAAGAGTTTTAAACTTCATTTCAATCATTTTGTCATATCTTATACCTTATTATTCCAGACGAACTTCAAGTTAAAAATCTTAAATTAAACATGAAAGATTTCAGTTAAGTCTAGTTAGATAGACTTTAAAAGGGACAGAGAGGAGAAAGGATAATGAATGTTAAATGCTTAATATTCCCATTATGAAATGCCAAGAAAGGTATTTGGTATTCCTATTTAACTTCCAGTTTGCTCTAGAGGAATGCATATTATTTCTTTCATAAGCACTTGAATGTTTTCTTTCTGAGAGTTTATTTTGTCTATTTCTTTAAAGATATTCTTGAAAGTTTCTCACATATTTCAAAACAATAAAGCTTCAAATACAGAAGCATATGTTTTCCCAGGAACCTTTATATTCTAATTGAAGAGACAAATTAATTCTAATTACCAAAGGGAAATATTAACATATTTAAAGTAAAATTTGTATAATTATGTATGTATATGCACATATAGTGTTACTGTAATTTCCCAGAAAATGATACATACAACAGTCTAAAACAATGTCTAATTGCAATTTTAGATACAACATCCTATTAACAAGCATCTTTTATTATTAGAGTGAGTCTTCAACTTATTTATGTCACCAGATTGTTTTTTTTACTTTATCTACCAAATGCTGAAACATTCAAAATCAATTTTAAAAAGGATAAAAACATGAGGAAATTTTCTGAGGATTATGGTTTATATAGAGTAGAAAATGAAAATGTATGTTTCTTGAATGGGGTTTTGGAAGAAAAATCTAGTCCAGTTCCAAGCTGGAAGATGCTGGAAATAAATGAAGGCTGACTGCAGGGGAAAAAAAAAAATGATCTGTTTATTTGGAAGCCAGAAACTTCAGTGACAGCAGCAGGGATGGGCTGCTGCAGGTTTGCACAGGTTAGGTGAACCCGCAAATCCCACCCCTGGCTGGCTCACCCTCCCCTCCCAGGAGTCCCCATGCAGCCCATTTTGGATGCCAGGTAAGTACAGGGCTTGCGTGGAGCCTGGGAAGGGCACAAAATGGGCCTACTGGCCCATTTCCAGCCTCCAGAAGGCCTCTGGAGCCAGGGGAGGCCATTTTCATTCTCCTAGAGGCTTGAGGAAAGCCCCTGGAGACCAGGGAAGGTGAAAATGCCCCCCCACCTTGTGGTGCAAGAGGTCAACTAGGCCACGCCCACCATGGCCACATCCACCCAACAGCCAGGCAGAGAATGGGCTTCAAAAAATTTTGAAGCCCATCCCTAGACAGCAGCATGTTTCTGGGTGGCTGACAAAATGGGGTCGAGAGTGTGTGGGTTTTATACATTCTTTGGGGCTTTGTGATTGAGATGCCTGTTCCTATGTAAGAATGTGTCCTTTAATATTTTAATGGCTGTTGCCAGATTCCTTTAGGGTCATGTAAGATTTATGGCTGGCTCTACGGGCAAAAGGGGAAATGTGAATCCTGTTTGTCTGAGCTAATTTTGTCAGCTTTGGCTTGCCTAATTGTGTTGCTTATTTGGTGTCTCTTTACTTATGAATTGATTGGCCCAATCTTTCTGAATGGATACAAAATCTCCATTCCAAAACACCAGCCTCTTCAAGCATTTGCTTGAGACTGTTTTCCTATGGCAGGAGGACTGTGGCTGCTGTCTGCCTTTTTTTCCTCTTCTCCTTTAGGGGAAATATTCTATCCTGCTTTTTAATATTAAGAACAAATAATATTTTAAGGGAGGGAACTTCCTTAAGGGAGGGATATTTTTTATTTCTTGTTTGTCTGATGTTAATCTTGGAGTTAATCTATGCTTGCTGGTGAGGAGGTATTTTGGTCTTATTGCCTTTTGAATCTTCATATCTGATTAATTCCCTTAATTATTTAATAATTACCCATACTTTGTACATGGGAAACCCACATTAATCACATTATATTATTCCCAAGGCTACTATCTAGAATGAAAAAAATCCAAATAGCCACTAGATACCTGCAAAGCATTAAGAGTTTTCTATATATTTGTGCAGCTCACATATCCTATTATTTACAAGTCTTTTTGCAGATGCTAATTAGACAACAATCCAATTTTCCAACATTTGAACTGAATTGAATACTTTATTTTTTATTTTATTTTATTTGGTTTGTCAATTGCTTACAAGATAATACGTAGGTATAACTAAAAACATAGTTATGAATACATGGATACATATAAGAAAAATAAAAGAAACAATAAGACAGTGACGATAGGTATGTTGGTGCGCTTATGCATGCCCCCTACAGACCTCTTAGGAAAGGGGTGAGGTCAATAGTAGAAAATCTAAGGTTAAAGTTTTGGGGGTTTGAGGAAGAAACCAGAGAGTCAGGTAGAATATTCCAGACATTGACTGTTAAGTTTGAGCAATGAGAGGCTGAACCAGAGCATGAGTGCAACAATACTTTATTATAACAATAAAGGGCTGACCGTGCTTGCCACGCCTGGAACTGGCTCGCAGCAATCAGCAACTGGTTGGACCCCGCAGCCTGCTTTTATAGTTGGCTGCTGGGGAGAACCAACCAATGAGGAAAGGGGGAAGAACGCCCACACAAAGTGAGTGGACCTGAGTGAGAACTCCTAGAGTTCTCAGGACATAACACCCCTTCCCCCCAGATGCGAACATGCATAGTCTTTGAGGTAGGCAGGAGGTTTATGTTGGCGCCCGGAACGGCGTAGCTCTGGAACATCGTCTGTCCGTCCGGGGTCTGCCTGGGAAGGCAGAGTCGGCAAAGTGTCACCAGTGTGCCCCTCGGTTTGGGCCTGCCCGGGGCTCGTAGGGTTGATCACTGGGGATGTGCTCCCGTAGACTGGATCGGGCTGGTCAACTGTCTGGGCGCCGCTGTCTGTGTTCGGGCTTCGAACCGGCTGTAGGTGTGAACTGATCGCCGGGCGTGATGTGGATGTGAGGCTGAGGATGAAGCCTCCCCTCGTCTTGTGCCTCTGGGTCCCTGCTGGCGATGGTGCTGAGGCGTCTACGCAGTTGGTCTATGTGCCTTCTCCAGACGCGGCCATCCTCCAGTCTGACCCGATACGACCGCGGCCCGGTGATGGCTACGATCTCGCCCGGGATCCACAGGGGTCTCCAGCGAAGTTCCTCGCAAAAACTGGCTCCTGTAAGATAAAATGTCTAACCCCCGATGTGGAAGCGAGGGAGAGTCAGGGCAGTATTGTGGGTGTAGTCTGTCCAATACAGTCCTCAGACGCCTGCCCATCAGGAGCTCAGCTGGGGACTTATTGGTGACTGAACAAGGAGTTGAGTGCTGGCTCATCAGGAACCGCGAGAGTTTGTGGTGCCAGTCATCCTTGTTGAACCTTGCCAGGGCTTCTTTAGTGGTCCTGACGGCCCTTTCAGCCAATCCGTTACTGGCAGGATGAAATGGGGCTGTGAAAATGTGGCGGATACCCAGGTTGGCAGCGAAACGGCTGAACTCAGTCGATGCGAACTGTGGGCCATTGTCGGAGACAATGGAGTCGGGTAGCCCGTGCGTTACTTAACAGGCGTGTTAACACGTTGGTGATTGCTAGTGTGGTGGTCGTGGATAGCTGTGCTACGTCAATCCATTTGGAATAGGCGTCCACGACCACTAGGAACATCTTCCCATGCAGAGGGCCGCCAGGTCGATGTGAATTCTGGACCACGGAGCGCTGGCGCTTTCCCATCTAGTAGGGGTGGCAATGGGGGAGCAGGACGGGATTCCTGGCAAATGCTGCAGGAACTTACCCAATTGACAATGTCCTCGTCTAGACCCGGCCACCACACGTAGCTGCGTGCTAACGCCTTCATTCTCACGATGCCAGGATGTCCTCGTGCAACGCTTCCAGAACTCGGCACGCAGTGAGGCCGGGATGACCACTCGAGTGCCCCATAGTAGACAGCCCTGCAGACTGGACAACTCCTGCATGCGAGTCTTAAAAGGTGTGAATTTGTTATCAACATTGCCACCCGGCCACCCCCTCCTCACCCAGTCGAGCACCTGGGCGAGCGTTTGGTCTGCCTTGGTTTTAGCAGCAATGTCCAGGGCAGTGATGGGTAGGTCCAACTGGGTGATCTCGAAAATAGCGTGGACAGGAGCAGGGTCTTCAGCCAGGGCCGGCAAGGGGCAGCGACTGAGTGCGTCAGCGTGGGACAGTGTTTTACCCGGGCGGTGTATAAGTCTGTAGGAGTAGGCTGCTAGGAAGAGAGTCCACCTTGTCATCCTAGGGGAGAGGACTTGAGGGGTCTGCTTGTCCCCGGCTAGTAGGCCCAGGAGGGGTTTGTGGTCCGTGACCAGCTCTCGAAAAAATGGCCAAAAAGGAATTCGTGAAATTTTTTCACGGCTGCAACAGCTGCTAGGGCTTCCTTATCGATCTGGCTGTAATTGCGCTCCGTTGCAGAGAGCGTCCTTGAGAAAAAGGCGATGGGAGCCTCGGAGCCATTGGGAAGCCTGTGACTTAGTACCGCCCCAATTCCAAAAGGGGAGGCATCTGCTGCCAGTACTAAAGGGAGGTTAGGGTCGAATTGAATAAGTACCGCCTCTGACGTGAGTAGTGATTTGACGGCGTGAAAAGCATGGTCTTCTTTGTGCCCCCAGTGCCACGGTGACTTTTTATCCAGTAATCTGTGTAGGGGTTCAGCTACTGATGCTTTATGGGGCAAAAAGGATGCGTAAAAGTTCAATAGCCCCAAGAAGGCCTGTAGTTCAGTTTTGGAGGTTGGAGTGGGTGCCTCGTGGATTGC
Source organism: Pseudonaja textilis (assembly GCF_049901715.1). Classification (NCBI taxonomy): domain Eukaryota; kingdom Metazoa; phylum Chordata; class Lepidosauria; order Squamata; family Elapidae; genus Pseudonaja; species Pseudonaja textilis. The sequence goes on from NC_141990.1 coordinate 242,004,883, forward strand.
CTTAACCTTGGACTCCAGGGGGTGAATGCCAGAGGCGTCAATTTTATAACCCAGAAAGTCCACCTGTCTAGTGGCAATGGCACATTTTTCTTTTTTCAACTTGAGGCCATGCTGTCTGAACCTCTCTAACACAGCTCGAACTCTTTGGAAGAGTTGGGGTCTGTCCCTGGCCGAGACTAAGATGTCGTCGAAGTAGGGTACTACACCAGGGAGGCCCTGCAAAATCCGCTCCATGAGGGATTGAAAAATACCCGGGGCAACACTTACGCCAAATTGGAGACGCTTGCATCGGAAGGCACCCCTGTGAGTGACAATTGTCTGGAGTTCCGCTGTTTGGTTATCCACAGGGAACTGCTGATATGCTTGAGACATGTCCAATTTAGCAAAAATGCTGCCTGGTTCGAATGTGTGTAATAAGTGCTGGATGACGGGCACAGGATAAGCGCTAACTTGTAGAAATTTATTGATTGTCGTCTTGTAGTCCGAGCAAATTCTCAGGCTACCGTCTTTTTTGAGGGGTGTGACAATGGGCGTCTCCCACTTGGCGAAATCTGTTGGCTCAATGACCCCTTGTTTTAATAGTTTATCCAATTCCGCATCTAGTTTTGGCCGAATAGCGGTTTTAGCCTGATTGGGACTGCTTGGGGGTCAACTGAGAATGAGATGGGGGTACCGTTATAACACCCCAGCTCTTCGCTGAATACATCTGAGTAATCAGCGAATAAGGAGTCAGTGTCTGAGGTTGAGACAGCATGGACTCCTGTTAGCCCTAGGCCGAGATGGGGAAACCAATCGAGCCCCAATAAGGTGGGTAGATTGCCGTTAACTACCACTAGAGGTAGGTGACCTTTAAAAGCTCTAAAACTGACAAGAAACTTGCCTCTGCCGATTACAGGAATGGTCTTCCCCTGGTAGTCCTTCAGGCCAAACTGGCATCTCTGGAGCCGGCTAGTGGATAGGCTTGGTTGGAGCCTCTTAAGGGTGTTCCACGAGATAATTGAGAGCGCTGACCCTGTGTCAACCTCCATGCGGCACGGTTTACCTTCTAGGGAAATGGAGAGAGAAATTTACTAACAGTGTGGCAAGTGTGCTTGGCAAGGTGGTGCGTGCGACAGTTCAATACTTGCCTCTGTGGTCCCGAGTGCGAGGGAGGGTGCCTTTGTGCTGCGCTCTGGGGGGCTTGGCAGACTCTCGCGATGTGTCCCCTTTTATGGCAGTTATTGCAGGTGGCTCCTTTAAACTTGCAGGTGGCCCTCTAATGAGATCCCCACAGGCTAGGCACAGGGTGATGTGCTTGGGTGGACCGATGTTTTCTTGTTTGGCTCCTACCTGCGGCCGTCTGTCGTTGGAGAGGCGGTGGACTTCGTTTTCATCACTGATGGTTTCTTCTGCTACCACCTCCTCGGAGTGGACTGGAAGTGATGTCAGCTTGGCACTTGGGCCCTGGATTTCGGTGGCTGAGTTTGTTGCCAGCTCAGCTGCCAAGGCCTCCTCGACTGCTTGTGCGAGGTTGAGGTCTTTTTGCGAGAAGGCGCCTTTGCAGGTGGAGGTCCTTGACCCCGCAGACTAATTGATCAAGGAGCATGTCCTCCAGGTAGGTTCCAAACCCACAATGCAGTGCTGCTGTTCTGAGAGCGGCCATATATTGATTGATGGTCTCCTTGCTCGATTGCTTCCTCATACGGAAGGTGAATCTCCTGGCAATCTGTGAGGGCCTGGGGGAATAGTGGTTAGTGAGAATTTCAAGTAACTCAGACCACGGAACGTTTTTCAACTCACGAGGAGCCACGAGCGCCGTGGCAGTATCGTAGACAGTGGCTCCACAGTAGATTAGGAAATACGATTTTTCCCGATGCTCTCCCGCATCCGCCAGGCCAACTGCATCGATATAATGATTAAAGCGGTTCTTATACGATTCCCACTTCTCCTCGTCTGGTTTGAACGCCGGGAAGACTGGATTGGAACTCATGGTGCTGGGACCGGTTGAACAACCTGTGGAAAAATCTCTCTGGGGCAGCAGACAATGTTTTAGTGCCCGTGGTGGGCAAGTGATTTCAGCTCAGGAGAGGCTGTTTGCAATCCTCTCTTTCTCTCTGGGTTAACCACGTTTGGCTGTTAGCCGTTGATGGCGTTTGGATTCGCGCCTGTGTGGGCGTCAGTGACTGGCTACAGCGCTGTGCTGTACCTTTTAGGTTTGAAATTCAAATGACAACCGTTTGAATTTCGCGCCTGATACTGAGCGGCTGCGGCTCGCAGCGCTTCACTTTCCCTGTAGCTGGGCTAACAAGCGGCTACAGACGCTTCTAACTTTCGATTCTGACCGCTCTCTCTGGCTGCGGATCAGCGTTTGCTTATCGCTTGCTGGCCGCTTTCTCTGTCAGCGGATCAGCGTTTGCTCTTTTTGTTTGCTCTTTTTGTTTGCTGACCGCTCTCTCTGGCTGCGGATCAGCGTTTCTCTTATCACCGGCCGATCGCTCTCTCTGGGCTGCAGATCGGCGGCTAGTGACTCAGCGGTTGCATGGTGCTTCTGGTAGCCATCCCACCCTCGTCGCCAGTGTTAAGTTTGAGCAATGAGAGGCTGAACCAGAGCATGAGTGCAACAATACTTTATTATAACAATAAAGGGCTGACCGTGCTTGCCACGCCTGGAACTGGCTCGCAGCAATCAGCAACTGGTTGGACCCCGCAGCCTGCTTTTATAGCTGGCTGCTGGGGAGAACCAACCAATGAGGAAAGGGGGAAGAACGCCCACACAAAGTGAGTGGACCTGAGTGAGAACTCCTAGAGTTCTCAGGACATAACATTGACCATTCTGTTGCTGAAGTCGTATTTTCTGCAATCAAGTTTGGTGCGATTAACCTTGAGTTTGTATCTATTGTTTGCTCCTGTGTTGTTATAGCTGAAGCTGAAGTATTCATTGACAGGTAGGACATTGCAATGTATGATTTTATATACTATACTTAGATCTGACCGAAGGCAGTGTAGTTCTAGGATTTCTAGGTCTAGAATTTGAAGTCTTGTGGCATAAGGTATTCTGCAACGAGTAGAGTGAAGATCTCTTCTTGTGAAATATTTCTGGACTTCCTCAGCTGTGTTAATATCAGATATGTAATGTGGGTTCCAGACTAATGAGCTGTATTCGAGTATAGGTCTAGCAAATGTTTTGTATGCTCTAGTTATTAGTGTAATATTACCAGAGAAAAAGCTACGTAAGATTAGGTTAACAACTCTTAATGCCTTTTTGGCTATGTAGTTACAGTGGACTCTAGCACTTAGATCATTAGAGATGGGTACTCCAAGATCCTTGACAGAGTTTGGATCCATCAACAAGGTCTTGACTATTCAGCCTGTATTTTATTTTCTGATTTTTCTTGCCAATATGTAAGACAGAGCATTTATTTGTTGAGATTTAAGTTGCTATTTGTTTGACCATTCTGATACATAATCAAGGTCTCTTTGAAGGGTGGCAGTATTGTCTGTGATGTTGAATAGCTTTACATCGTCAGTGAAGAGAACGCAGTTGCTCTTAATGTGATTACAGAGGTCATTTATCTAGAGTATGAAGAGAGTTGGTCCTAGAACACTGCCTTGGGGGATACCACTGTTGACAGGTACAGAATTTGATAGGACGCTCCCAATTTTGACCATTTGCTGTTTGACAGGAATGCTTCTATCCAGTTATGCAGGTGTCCAGAGATACCGTAAGATTTTAGTTTTAGGAGTAGTTTGTCGTGTACCACTGAATCAAAGGCTTTACAGAAGTCTATGTAGATTGCGTCTATTGCTTTGCTCTGATCAAATTGTGTGGTCCATATGTTTTTGCAGTGTAAGAGTTGCAGATTGCAGGATAGTTTTTTCTGAAACCAAATTGTTTATTAGAGAGTAGGTTGTTTGTCTCTAAGTGGAGGATAATGGACTGGTTAATAATTGATTCCATGACTTTACAGGTGACATAGCATAAAGAGATTGGTCTGTAATTTTCAACTAGGCTGGGGTCTCCCTTTTTGTAGATGGGGATGACTGTGGCTTGTGACCATAGTTTTGGCAAGGAGCTGGTCCTGAAAGATTTTTCAAATATTATGCTTAGAGGTTCGGCTATGGCAGTGGATTGCTTTTTTAAAGACGTAGGCACATATTCCATCAGGTCCAATAGATAGAGATGGTTTTAGATTGCGTAGTGCTTTTTCAACATTTTCTACTGTAAAATCGATATGTATTAGATCATTGTAGTTGTCTGTGGTTTGAATAGGAAATACTGGGCATGATCCATTGCTGTTTACAAATACTGAGCCGAAGAATGTGTTAAAGAGGTTGGCTTTAATGGTGTCATCGTTGCAGTCTTTGCCATTAGGTCCTTTCAGGGGTTGGATGGACCTTGAGTCTTTTAGTTTGTTGTTTATAAAATTGTAGAAAGCGTGGGTGGAATTGGTGCATAGGTTTTCCTCTTGTTTAATGTGATAATTGGTGCATTCAGTTTTTATCTGGTGGCATACATTTTTGTATCAGCTTTTGAAGTTGGCAATGTGACCAGATTTGTTTTTCCACCGAAGTGATCTCTTTTTGGATTGAAGCTTCCTTATTGTTATGGGTAATCTGTTTTTTCTGGTTTTGGGAGTTGCTATTGGTACATATAGATTGATGACTCTTTTGACTTCAAGTAAAAATATGTTGTAATGGTCTTCAACAGTATTGCATCCAGTGAATAGAAATTGCCAATCAAGGAATGAGATCGTTGTCTCTAAGATCATAGTTGCCTTTTTTGATGTTATAATTGGGGATTACATCATTGTGATGATTTTTGTGTGGACGTATGTTGAGTCAATCATGCTGTGGTCACTGTTGGAAAAGGGTTCTTTAATTTGTATTCCATAAATTGAATTCAAACTATTGCAGAAGATGAGATTGAGGCCAAGTGTAATTAGATACGCAAGGAATCTGTCTCCAGTATAAAAGCATTTAGTGTATATGCAAAGCAAGAGAATAATAATAGTAGTATCAGTAAAAGGGGGAGTAAAGAAGATAATTAGAAGGGTAAATAATATTACTACAGCCACACTGCATGGATTAATAGATAATTTTAAGTTACAAATAGGAATGTGATGTAGAAGATAATTAGAAGAGTAAATAATAATACTATAGCCACACTGCGTGGATTAATAATTTCAAGTTACAAATAGGAATGTGATATAATACATGTACTGTATAATTCCTATTTTCAATCAGGGATTAGTTTTTGAGTAATTACCACTTTTTCAAGTGCTAGTGAGGGCTTTAATCTTGCAACTAAAATAACCAATCCTACACAGCTTTGGAAATAATGTGAAGCACGTTGATCAGAAGGATTTTTATGGATCAACTGTTCCACCAACAAAGTTATACTATTTTAACTCCCAACAAATGCAGAATTTATTAAGAATAGAAACAATTTAGTTTGACTCATTCCGTGTTTTTTGAACCATTGTGTAGATTTTTCTTACAAGACACTCTGTGGAAGAATGCACCATCCTTTTTGCTGAACATATTGTTTTTTACATTAAGATGACTAATGCAAAGTTTACAAGTTATCAATGAAGAATATTTGTAGCTCAGGGTTGAAATGAAAGGTCCTTGGTGCTCTCTCGTTTTCTTGCAGACGTTTCATTACCCTTAACGAAGTAACGTCATCAGTGCTAGCAAGTTATTCTAAAACACAGCTTTTCTTTTTAAATAATTCTATGGTCCCTTTCACTTACTCACTCAGCAAATTACAAAACACAGTACTGCAGGGGAAGTAATATCTATACAGGGGGATAAGCAATGTCTAATTTCTTATAATTTTTTTACGACTTTTTAAAAAGTGATTCACAAAGTTTCCTGGACGTATTAAACTAGCGTTGGAGAAGAGCCATTCCCCTAAGTACACCCCGCTACTCAACTGCTGCCCAGCGCAGCAGAAGATCGGAGAGAAAACTAACCAGCCAAACGCTTCGTCCCCCACCTCCTGCTCCCTCCCCCCGTGCGTCGCCCTCGTTCGCGTCGCCTTCCGCGCATGCTTCCGAGGGCTAACGCTCGACAGCGCCTGCGCGAACGGCGACGGCGGCGGGGCTGTTGGTCAGACGGCCGCTCGGGCAGGAGGTTGGCGGCGTGAGGTGTTAGTGGGGTGGTAGCGGTTTCCCCCGTAGCTGGAGCGGCGGCGCTGGCACTCGCCATCATGTCTCGGGGCTCGATTGAGATCCCCCTCCGGGATACCGACGAGGTGAGTTGGTGCGGGGCGTCCCTTGGCTCGCTTTCGGTGGGTCCGTGTTTGTCTGAAGTCGCTTGGGGGAAAGGCAGGGTAATTGAATATCCCACCCGCTTCCCTTGGAGGAGCGTGGAGCGGTCCTCGTGGAGTTGCTGGGGAGTTGGTGCTAAGTAAATCTGCTCCCACGAATATTTTGTGTGAGAGCTGTTTGGTCTTGTGGTTAAAAGTCCTGAACTAGGGAGTCGGGAGACTTGACTTCTCTTGTTTTAGGCGTCACTTGAAGCCAGTCCCTCTCTCCCTCAACCCAGAAATGAAAGCAATGGTCAGCCACTAACAAAAAAATATTGCCTACAAAATTGCACGCAAAATTGGTCCATGTAGTTAGCAGAAACTGACTTAAAGGCAAGACAAACAAAAGTACCTGCACATGCGTACCTATTGCCAGCAGTACTTAGCAGTTTTGATATCCCTTAACTTGTTGCTTCTTTTAACAGCTGATAAGTTTGGGGAGAGGGGGAATGAAGGCACAAACATATTTTTATGAGGCACTAAGCCGTAGGGATCTTGAGTCTGCTTTTATCAGTGTTAACTTTTCTTTATTTTGGTACACAGAGATCACTGTTGTTACTGTCATTTTGCCTGGCTAGGTGTGTGTATTTGGAGAGTGAATGCAAGATTATTGTCCCGGCTGCTATATTTTAAAAAAAAAAAATCTATCCAAAGGCAATAATAGTACCTGACCAATATTGTTGGAAGCTCAGCAAATTTACACCTGTTCACTTCTTGAACAGGTGACCTGTAGACAAGACTGTAATGTAAAAACAAAAAGAATAGAGCTCCCAAAACTAGGTGCAAGAATCTAGATGTCCATTACATAGTACAAAAAGTAGGTTTTCAGTGTCTTTTCATGCCATTGTCTTACTGATCACCTGGGTTTTTGCAGCCTACGTATAATTGTCTTGTTAACAGAATTGTTCAAACCAATTCTGTATTGTAGAAAAACTACCACAAAGCTTACCAGGAATTCCACTGAATTTGGTCAAGCTTTTAGCTTAGATTTACTGTTACTGCACAGATGTGCCTAAATATGTATGTCTACTTGGTTTCCACAGGAGGAGGAATTTCTTCTGCATTGGAAAATAATCAGATTCTGTGAATGAGTCCTTATGTAGGATGAACGCACAGAAGTCTTGTTTTTCTGTATGCTCCTGAGTAGAAAAGTTATCCTGAATGAGATGCTGCTGATCTGTAGAACTCTAGAAATCCCCTTTTAAATAATTTTAGTCAAGGAGAGGGCTTAACATACTGTTAGGAAATATAGGTAGTTTTTGTTTTGTGATCTTATTGTATGTGCCCTAATAACTAATAAAATATTGAATGTTGTCATTTGATTTTTAGGTCATTGAGCTTGACTTCGATCAATTACCGGAGGGGGATGAAGTTATAAGCATTTTGAAACAGGAACATACTCAGCTGCACATATGGATTGCCCTAGCGGTCGGTTGCATATCAGTTTGCTCTATTTATTTATACTATAAGTTCATACATATTCTAAAATAGTGATTATTTTTGAATTCATTGATAACTTTCTTTGATTTAAGGTAATGTAGAAATGTATAGGTTTCTATTACTGTTCCCTTATCAAGGTAATCATTTGTAGAAGATTTGAATGGAATATCTGTATTTATTAAGTAGCATTTTTGCAATAAGCCCTGCACTTTTCTTTTTTTAAAAAAAAATAGGAGTTCGGTGATGCGATGTCATCAGAGTGGTGAAGTCAAAGGTTTTGGTCTGTTTTACAGTGGAAAGGGAAGTTCAAGAAATAGATATATTAAGCAATAAACTTAGTGTATTTACACTGTCTCTTATTTTACCTCCATCTCAAATATGAACAATTGTGCCACTAAAATTGGTGTTTTTCCTGCTGAAATTAGTGATATGATTTGAGGAGGCTCTTGCACACACAAAATGCAACTGGGTCTGTGTGCAGCCTCTGGATTGTCCACTCCTGTAAGAATGAGATATTATTCACATAATAAAACCATCACACACACACACACCTTTCCAGAAGCAATGAAAAGGATGACATGTTACAGATATGACCCAGAATTCTGATTTCTTGTCATAATTTAATATATAATTGCTTAACTTTATGTGCTATGCATATTTTATGAATGCAATTTTAATAGCAGATTGCTAAATGTACTTTCATTTACTTTTTAGCTGGAATATTACAAACAAGGCAAAACAGAAGACTTTGTGAAACTATTAGAGGCTGCTCGCATAGATGGAAACCTGGATTATAGAGACCATGAAAAAGATCAGATGACTTGCTTAGATACCTTAGCAGCCTACTATGTACAGCAGGCTCGGAAAGAAAAGAACAAAGATAACAAGAAAGAGCTTATTACGCAAGCTACACTATTGTACACTATGGCTGATAAAATTATCATGTATGATCAGGTAAGATCAATTGACTAATTATGAAGATACTGATACATTTCTTTTAGTTTGTAGCACACTGAAATAATCTCTCTTGAAGATGAGAGGTTTTCTACTATGTTTCTTTTTTTAAAAGACTTTTAATGCAGGATATGATTGCATTCAAATAATAAGCTAAGTCACATTGTTTCCAAAGGTGGAGCTTTCATGGATCAGACTGTGGTTTGAAAAAAGTACCTTAGCCATAATCTATAACCATGGCTTTTATAGTTTAGTTTATCTAATTTACATCAGTGTACCTAATTTACATCACTAGGCAAATCTTGACTAGTAGCTATCTTGTGGTTAAGTGACATTGCTTCTCCAGTGTGTGTACACACAGACATATATACTGGAGAAGCAATGTCACACACACACACACACACAAAGCCTTTATATGCAAAACAAAAACTATAACTTAAAAATCACTTGCTCAGAGGTTTGCAGTGTAATTCACAAAAAGGAAGATCCGTTGTAAGATATCTAGGTGAAATAAAGTGATGAACTGGAAGGGTTTCAGCTCAGTGTTAGAGCATTTGTTTAGCATGCAGAGATATTCAAGTAGAATCTTAGGCATATCTAGCTAGTGTCCAAGTATCAGTTGCTAGTAACTAGACAGGTTTGATGAAGATTTAGAGGGAGATGGAAGGCCATTTCCATGCTGTGAATGAAAGAAGGAGGCTAGAAATAAGAATCTTCTATTTAGTGACAAGCACGTCTTGCTGAAGTGAAGGCACCTAGTTTTGCCAATCTCTTCTCCCACTGTTACCCAAAAAGTTCAGTGTCCCTCCATTGGACTATAGGGTCAATAGATCGAATTAGTGAGTCTCAACTTCAATTGTACTTTCAGCTGTGGAAATTTCTGGGTGATTTTGAGCCAATTCCTTTCAATAGCTAATGTGATACGGTTATGCCAACAAAATATTGAAGGAGAGATCCAGCATTAGCTTGTGGAGGAAACCTAGGTAATAAAGAAATGAACAAAAATAACTCAGAAATATATATCCATACACTATATTGGAGAAATAGTAGTAGAGCAGATGGATAACATTTATTTTCTGAGTTCCTCAAACATTTTTTTCAGCAACAAAAAAGAAGGTTATGAGTAATGTTAACATGCAAAGATCAGAAAGGGTTTTTTTAGGTCAAGAATTTATTGTAGATACAAACAAGAGCTTATTAAAAATCTGAAAAATTATGTTTTCCTGGTGCAATTTGGCATGCTGTTGAAAAAAGGAGAAAAGGCTCCAGAAATTCCATATAAAGGATGTTGGTCACTGATTGGTCACTGATTATCTGTCATTTGCAAAAGAAAAAAGTGGATGTAAATGGAAGGGGATAAGGAAACATTTGAAGCAATTAGGCAACATTTCAAAATCATGTAGGAGCAAAGTGTGATTTTGAAACTCTTATCACTTAGAATGGTTTGTAGTAATTTCTCCTAGAAATAAAAATTAAGAGAATTTCCTGCTTTTCTAGAATCACTTATTGGGAAGAGCCTGTTTCTGCCTTCTGGAGGGGGATAAGATGGATCAAGCAGATGCACAGTTTCATTTTGTACTCAATCAGTCTCCCAATAATATTCCAGCCCTTCTTGGTGAGTCAGTCGTATTTTGTCTTCACAGAAATAAATTCACTTTAACAGTGTTGAGCTCAGTAGTCTTAAGAGATTGTGATCTCTGGGATATACAAAGAAAATGTGTTTCACCTTGGTATATAGCTTCTCCTGCTGCAGGTTGCTGAAGTCCAAAATAAGTCCTCTTACTTTTTTGGGGGGATAGAAACGATAGTTTCTTGCTCATTTTGGACTTTGAATTTAAAGTAGAAAATAAAAAGGGCCCGGTATCATAACTTTTAATAACTTACTTAGTAAGATTGTTAGCTGAAATGGATGGTTTTTCCTATAATAAAAAGAAGCAACTGCCTCCCTCTTCAGTACTTAGAGCTTGGCAGCACCTCATGCAGAAAGTGGTCATGACCTGATTCAGCCTTTTGTTGAAAGAAACTGTGAAACTCAGAGACTTTTTTAAGATGATAAAGGTAGGGAAGAGTTCAACAACCAGTTATGGCTTTTATTGGGCTTTGTGCTATTAATAAAAATAGAGCATTAGCAATTTTGAAATGCATCTGCTGCACAACTAATACAAGCAGGATGTTGACAATTGGATTAGAGGGAAATGGGGACATATTCGTGACTTATGGTTTTTTAATACCATCTTTTCAGGGAATAATTATTATTCTTTTAATATATTTGCTGCTAGTAAATTGTGAACTCCTGATGTCTATCATAAATGTTAGAGATATTTATCATCTTCTATTGCTTCTTTCTGATAGGTAAAGCATGCATTTCGTTTAACAAGAAAGATTACAGAGGTGCCCTTGCCTATTATAAAAAGGCTCTGCGAACTAATCCTGGCTGCCCAGGTAAGAAGCAAAGCATGCACAGTAAAAAGGTAAAGGTTCCCCCTGCTCAGTTGTATCTGGCTCTTAAGGGATAGTGCTCATCTCCATTTCCTAGCTAAGGGATCCAGGGTTGTCCAAAGACACTTCCGTGGTCATATGCCTGTCATGACTACACCAAGGTGCATGGAATGCTATGACCTTCGCACTAAAATGGTGCCTGTTTATCTAATTGCATTTACATATTTTCAGCTGCTACTCTTTAATGAAAAGTCAGTATTTTATGTTACAAGGTTTTGGGTTGAGTCAGTGGCTGGCCCAAGGTATTCAGCTGGTGTCCTTGACTAAGAAAGGAATAGAATCTGTGTTTCTCTGCTCCTTGCCTAGCTACCACTATATATTGGCTACCTATGAAATTTTTATCTTTTTTAAAAAATATTTCTGAATCTACAGCCTTCCTAAAATAACAGCTTTTGGTGAATAGCAGAAATTATTACCATAACAAGACCAGAATCTGGTTCAGATATTAGCCAACACTCATGAAAATTACAGAACTGAAGTTAAAAAACTTTGTGGATTTTTTTAGGATTATACAGAACTTTAAATTTGATCTACCAAAGATGCCTCTGGAATATATGGGGATAGAAGCATCTGCAACACCTTAAAGCAGCTGTGCCCTTTTCTAAATTGATGTACTATCCAGAGGAAAAAATTGTGGGTGTTATAGACATGTGTTTGTATCTATCATGTTTCTGTGCATTTTGAAATGCATGTTGTAAACTGAACCAAAAGTACTGCATCACCTAATCTTTGCAGTTGAAATGAGAATTTTGGAGTAGCTCATCTAATTAAGAGTTTTGTATTCTCTGGAGTTCACCTGACAGAACCTCACATGCAAAAATGCCATTATGCAAATGAACATAGGAACTCTTGAGGAAATATGCCTACTATTATGTGCAAAGTGCTTCAGAATCATTAATACATAAATAATAAGAGAATCTTTAAGTTAAGGGAATATAAATGACAATGCCAGCATAATGTGACCAAGTTGTTGGGCTGACTTTGGGAAGACTCCATGTCAAACCGTCCCCGCAACCCTTTGAGTGACTTTGGGCCTTTTGTTCTTAGATCACAACCTACTTCACAGTTTTCATAGAGAAAAATTGTACGTGGGAATGCTACGTAGACCACCATGGTTCCTGAAAGAAATATAATTCAAATAAATAAACATTGGAAGTGTTTACTGTTTTTGTCTCCTAGCTGAGGTTCGTCTGGGCATGGGCCATTGCTTTGTAAAGCTGAACAAGCTAGAGAAAGCTCGCCTGGCGTTCAGCAGGGCACTGGAACTCAATTCCAAATGTGTGGGGGCTTTAGTTGGATTGGCTGTTCTGGAACTAAATAACAAAGAGGTGAGTAAGTTTAATCTAAAATTGTAGTTTCCCAAGACTCTGGTGCTATAGTCAATTTTTTAGATGGCAGGAGGCCAACCATGGCCATTTCACAATTTGAAATAAAAATCTGATTCTTCTTTCTTTAGCAAATGCCTAGCTCCTTTGATCTTGAAGCAACAATTGCTGAATAAGTCATTTAAAACAGAAATAATGGAACCAGCAAAGGTTTAGTGGTCTTATAAGGTTGCTTAGTATATGCTTAAAACATCTCCAACTTGTGATATTGTGGCTTAGATTGGCTTTTCTTTCAGCATCACAGATACACAGAGGAAGGAATGTAGTTACACACATTTTGTTACAAAGGCCTGAAATAAAATAAAATCTGTCCAAAGCTGAGTCCAGTAACCTGAGTTTTGATGGTATAAAATAATCCAATCAGACTTGCTAACATTTACTACTATAAACACAGTTCAAGCAAGAAATGGGTCCCAAACTCATGCTAATTTATTTATTTTTAAAACAATCCCAGAAAAGGATTACCTACCAACATTTAATGTGATGAAGATGATTTGCCCTGCACTTAATCTTGGACTTACACATTTCTTTGTCTACTATCACAGTCATGAAAAGATAAACTGTTTTCCATTTGAATCATGGACTGCTATTTTTGGCTCTGAAGGCGAATTTCTTATATGGTAGAGTTTTCTTATTTTTATAGAAAAAGCTGTTATTCTTCCTAATTGATATACCATTATCAGTCTAACCTCATTCATCTTCATGGCATATTTATGAAATAAGCTATTTTTTCTGCTGGGAATGGCAGCCACCCATATGGCCAATCAATGTTGTGATCAAGATATCAATTTTGAAAAACACAGCCCTTGAATTTTTAAAGACAATAACTAGGAAGGTTAACATGCATTTCAATATGAATAAAAACTGTCAATTTCCTTTCAGGCGGATTCCATCAAAAATGGTGTCCAGTTACTCTCTAGAGCTTACACAATTGATCCTAGTAACCCTATGGTATTAAATCACTTGGCAAACCATTTCTTCTTTAAAAAGGTAAGACAACAAGGTTGTGTTTTGAATTATGCTGCTAGCTGAAATTTTTCAAGCTGTTTAATAAAGTCAGACTAATTCAGAATTGCCTGAAATCATTCTTATTTTTCATCATTCCAATTGGGAAATAGAGTTGCAGTTTGCTTTTTATATCTTGTGGAACTGAGGAAATGCTAATGCAAATGATGAAGGTCGTAAAAAAGTTTCTTTGGTCTCTGTGGTATTCATCTGGAATATGTAAGCTATAAGTATATATTCCACAATGACTGAAATTTGCAGACTGGCTTCAGAAAGTTCATTAATGTTTGTGTGAGAGAGAGAGGGATAGATACACATGAATCCTCTTTCAAACATTTGCTGAATTTGTACATTACACCAACCCAGATTTCAAGTTGGGACATGTGTCACACTTTAAGGGTTAAGGATTGTATAGGCAGCAATATGAATTATTGCACTTGTTACAAATGGTCAATCTAAGATTTCTAAGAATTTGAATTTCGGTCTATCTCACACCATGGGTGTCCAACCTTTTGGCTTGCCTGTGCCACATTGAATGAAGAGGAATTGTCTTAGACCACATATAAAATATATAATTATTGTATATAAATAACAAACTTCCTTTATTTTTTTATATTTTTATTATATCTTGTAGGGTGGCATTACTAGCTGTCGAGGGCCATATGTGGCCCATGGGCTATGGGTTAGACACACCTGCCCTAGACTATACTATATTATACTATATACAATACTATAAAATTTTATGGTAGGACGGTGGCCATGGAAGTTGGAATCCACTAAGGAGTGTGTAAGAACTCACCTGCCGAATCAACTAGCCTAAACAATACACCTTCTATTCAAATAGACACTTACCATGGTCCAGAATAGATATAATATGGATGTCAACAGAATTAATAACTAACATTCAAGAAATAAATATTGAAACAAGTACTTGGGCAGATCACAATCCAATGACAATTAAATGGAAAGGACAAAAAAGAAGATCTAGATGGATGTTTAATAATACTATTTTAAAGGAAAAAGACTTCACACAGTGGATGGAGAAAGAATTGGCTTTTTTCCTTAGAGAAAACAAAAAAGAAGATACATCAATTCAGAATGTATGGGATACAATGAAGGCATATGTTAGAGGCTTGATAATAGACTATACAAGGAAAAGGAATACTATGAAAAGACTAGCCTCTAAGGCCTTAGAGGATGAGTATAAAAGACTTGAAAAAGAGCTACAGAAAATGCCACAGAAAAAGGACATCAAGCTAAAAATGGATATAATTAAACATAAAATGGGTCAAATAGAAAAAGAAGAATTAGCACAGAAAATTAGAGGTGCTAAACAGAACTACTTTGAAGACTCAAACAAACCAGGTAGATGGTGAGCATACAAACAGAAAGGAGAAAGAATCAAGGAAAATATTGCAATTAATAGATGACTAAGGCCAAGTTTGTTATGGTAGTAAAGAGAAGAAGGAAATCATTCGAGACTTCTATGGGAAATTATATATGCAAGAGAATATTGATGAGGAAAGAGTTAAACAGTACTTACAGAATGGTAATTTACCTCAGATACCTAAAGAGACTGAAACAATGTTAGAAAGCAATATAACGATGATGGAGTTAACTGAAGCACTCAGAAGAAGCAAAATAATGGAAAGGCCCAGATGGACTTCCAGCAGAATTTTACAAAACATTACAAGAATCGTTGAATCTTCCATTGCTAGAAGTTATGAATAAAGTTATGTTAAAGAAGAAGATACCTAAATCATGGTCAGAAGCCTATATTACACTTATTCCAAAAGAGGAGGCCGACCCATTACAAATTAAGAACTATAGACCCATTTCTCTACTAAATGCAGATTATAAAATCTTTGTTTCAGTATTGGCAGAAAGACTTAAAAAATATTTAAATAATTTTATCCATCCTGATCAAAATGGATTTCTGCCAAAGAGACAAATTAAATACAATATGAGAGTAATCTTGGACACCTTAGAATACTATGAGGCATATCCTGAAAACAAATGGCTCTGATATTTCTAGATGCACAGAAGGCATTTGATAATGTGAATTTGCGATTCATGTTATTACTGTTGGAACAGATGGGTTTTGCTAGAAAATTTATTCAAGCAATAGAAGCTATATACTATAAGCAAACGGCAAAGGTAATGATAGAGGGAGAACTGACAGACTCTTATCAATATAAGAAAAGGAACAAGACAAGGGTGCCCACTATCACCTTTGTTGTTTGTGTTAACTTTGGAAGTGCTAAACAGAAATATTAGAGATGAAAAGAATATAAAGGGAATGAAAATCAAAAGGAAGAATTTAAGCTGCAAGCATTTGTGGATGATCTGGTTTTCATCTTAGAAGACCCTTTAGAAGCAGCATCAAAATTGATAGAAAAGATAGAGACATATGGAAAGGTGGCTGGTTTGAAAATAAATAAAGATAAGACAAAGATTTTGACAAAGAATATGCTATTAAGACAAAAGGAAGAACTGGCAGACCTATTGAAAATTCAGGTCATGAATAAGATTAAGTACTTGAGGATATATTTGACAGCAAGATGTAGCACATTAAAAGAGAATAATTATATTAAACTTAAACAGCAGATAGTGCTAGATCTGGCGAAATGGGAAAATTTACAACTGTCACTAATAGGGAGAATTTCAACAATCAAGATGACTATATTACCCAGAATTTTAGATTTGTTTCAAACAATTCCAATTAGGCTTGGAAAAGACTACTTTGAAGATTTAAATAAAATTCTGTTGAAATATGTATGGCAAGGTAAGAAAGCGAGAATAAAGTTAAAACTTTTGCAAGATGCTAGAATTAGAGGAGGATTTGGTTTGCCTAATTGGGAGTTGTGCTACCAAGCTACAAATCTGATGTGGGTTAAGGAATGGATACGGGAGTCTCTGTGGTTAAACTGGGAGAAGATTAAAAGACAATGTTATTTGAAAATTCCAGTCTGGTTATCGACTATTGAAGCATTTTTGTATCCTATAATATACAAAAAGGAACAAACAGTTAGATATGGTGAAATATTGAATGAAAAGGGTGAACTTAAATCAATGCAAAAACTAGAGGAACAAGGTATAAAGATGAATTGGTTTTCATATGCACAAATAAATTCAAGGTATGATAAAGATTCTAAAACAGAAGGTTTCTATGATAAATTGACTGACTTAGATAACATTTTGACAGGTACTGATGAAAAGGTGATTAAAAAATTATATGGATATTTATTAGAAATTAAACTAGAAGAAGAAGTTAAAGAAACTATGATTGCTTGGGGGAAGAATTTTGGATATGGGATTGATTTAGAGAAATGGCAAAAATTGTGGTCTAAAAATTATAAAATGACAATGTCAACAGCATATAAAGATAATTTGTATAAGATGTTTTACAGGTGGCATTTTCCCCCGACAAGAATAGTAAGAATGTTCAAGAATAAATCTGAAAAATGTTGGAAATGTCATCAGACACCTGGCTCATATTACCATATGTGGTGGACTTGTGCAGATGCTAAAAAATACTGGACTAAAATCCACATGTGGTTGGAAAAAATGACAAGAAAACATATAGACTTGAAACCAGAGATATTTTTATTGGAAATTTTACCTGAAATATATAGTAAAGACTTGAAATACCTGATTGTAAATGTATTAACAGCAGCTAGGATTGTATTTGCTAAAAACTGGAAAAATGAGAAAACACCATCACAGGAGGAAATCATTAAGAAAATATTGGAATGTGCCGAAATGAATAGATTGACATCTGAAATTAGAGAACGAGAGGATAAATAATTTTATAAAATTTGGGATCTTTTTTATCAATGGTTAGACAATAAAATATAGTAATGAAATATGTAGACTTTTAGAAAATAATGAATATATAAAGATGTACTTATTATATCTACAAAATGATTTTAGGATAGATTTGGGAAGATAATATTATAAAATAATAATTAATAATTAATGTTATAAAATAAACTAAGTAAATCATGATTATCTTGTAAAACATGAATGAATAAAAGTATAGTCAAATGATTGATTAATAATGATACTAAGGTATTTTTGATTGACAATATGAGATTATATGCAATGTAATTGTAATTGAAGACTACGAAACGGAAGCACAAAACAATTTGTAAACCAACCGGCACACTGTATGTATACCTATGGAGGATAGCTTGATGTTTTTATGTTTTGTTTGTTTATGTTTATTTTTAAAAACCAATAAAATTTTAAAAAAATACTATAAAATATTATGATAATCTTATTTTCTTTATACAGGATTATGGTAAGGTCCAACATTTGGCACTTCATGCTTTTCACAATACAGAAGTAGAAGCAATGCAGGCAGAGAGTTGCTACCAGCTGGCCAGGTCTTTTCACGTTCAGGTATATTATGCTTTACATAACTCTCTTTCTGCTTTGCAATCTTATTTTCCTAAGATTTTTCCAAGTTTTAATGCCTTTCTTCCTTATGTCCTTCTTTTTATTAGGAAGATTATGATCAAGCTTTCCAATATTATTACCAAGCCACACAGTTTGCCTCTTCATCTTTTGTACTGCCATTTTTTGGACTGGGTCAAATGTACATTTACCGAGGAGACAAAGAAAATGCATCACAATGCTTTGAAAAAGTTTTGAAAGCCTACCCTAACAATTATGAGACCATGAAAATTCTTGGATCTCTCTACGCTGCTTCAGAAGATCAAGACAAACGAGATATTGCAAAGGTACAGCAAGCCTCAAGAGATAAGAGCAAAATTATAATTCATCACTTTTAATTGAAGGTGAAATCTCAAACTCCGTGTCAGTTATTTTTGAGAAATCCAAGTACAATTGATATTTAATTTGTATTGCCTATAGACCTGATATATATTAGGAGGGATTTTCCTGTCATGGTTAAATTTATATGTATTGGAACTTGTTTTAAAAAAGGGAACATTTGTCTTAGAAACAGCAAATGCTGTGCTACATGTAAAAGTGATCATTTGTGGAATGCTGAATTTTAGACACTGCATACAGTCCTTAATTTAGGACTATTCATTTAACAACCGTTAAAGGTTACAACAGCCTCAGAAAACTATTTACTGCGTGCCACTTTTCAGGGAAATTCTAAATCAAATTATATAAAGTAACAAGTTGCTTTTTTAAATAGGGTCATTTAAAGAAGGTGACAGAACAGTATCCAGATGATGTGGAAGCTTGGATTGAGCTAGCACAAATCCTTGAGCAGACAGATATACAGGTATATAAAAGGTGGGTAAAGTAGACTTGTTTCATGCTGAACAATTACATGTTACACTAAATCCTTCCACTGTCTCTAAATGTATAGGGTGCTCTTTCAGCCTATGGCACAGCGACACGAATACTTCAGGAAAAAGTACAAGCTGATGTTCCCCCAGAAATTTTAAATAATGTGGGTGCTCTTCACTTCAGACTTGGAAACTTAGGAGAAGCAAAGGTATGAATCTCAACTTCCCAACCACTGTTACTATTTGTATGCAATATATTTATAACTTGGCTGAGCGTGTAAGCGCGTATGTATCATGTATGTGCACCCATGTATAAATATACACTTTTTAACCTTCTTATACTTGCATTTAGAAATATTTTTTGGCATCCCTGGATAGAGCTAAAGCAGAAGCAGAACACGATGAACATTACTACAATGCAATTTCAGTGACAACATCATACAACTTAGCCAGATTATATGAAGCAATGTGTGAATTTCATGAAGCAGAGAAACTGTACAAAAACATCCTAAGGGAACATCCAAATTATGTTGATTGTAAGAAACCTTGTTGCAATCCTTAAATTGAAAATAGTTGCATGTGTATATTTTCAAACTGTTGAAAACTATGATATCACAGATCTGTGCATTGAGTTGCTATTAGAAGTATTTTATGCCATATTTTCTCTTTGATTCGTATATCATTGGGTAGGATCTCACTGCCTTGAAGGAAATGGTATGTTACAAAGCCACTGCTGGTCCATGTTGAATAATTCCTGTCCAGTGTCTCTTTTAGGAACAATTGTGGAGAACGTGATTGGGGGTATAGTGCCAGCTGTTCCTGGAATAAACAATTTCAGACTAGTTTTGGTTCTGGGCATAGTGGTGAGATGGCAGTGAGTGCACTTACGAATGACCTCTGGTGAAGCTGGAATGGATATGGTGCAGCTATGATGGCTCTGCATGATCTGTGAGGTTTAATACCAGCAATCATGGTACCTTCTGTAATGGCTCCAGGAGCTAGGGAAAGAGGGTGGTGGTGGTGGTTCTTCTCCATGATCAGTTTGAGTTGGTGTTGATAAGGGGTAAAGTATCAAACCCAATATCCTTGCTTGCAAGGTCTTTATGGTCTCACTATTCCTATTTATCAGCTACATGAAGCCATTGAATAAGCTTACCGAATGGCATGGTATCATGTATCATCAATATGTTGATAATATCCAATTGTATACTCAACTTTTAGCTGACCGTGTGATGCTGAAAAGTTCTTTTGTGGGGCCTGGAAACTTATGGATTTGGATGGAGAGGAACAGGCTTAGATCATAATCTTAGCAAGACTTGAAAATAAGATTAATAAAATTTAGAAAATCAGGAAAATAAACACATATGCTGCCATACCCAGTGAAACACTGCCATTATAAGCCACAATTTTTCCTCTTTAAATCCAAATATGCAAAGCATGTGCAGTTGATTTAAAAGATAAACCTAACAGGAAAATGTGAAGATAGCGTTGTTTGACATCTTTATAGACTCATATTAGAATACATTTCTGTGACCTTCTGATGCATCTTGTGTTGAATCAAGTAGCATTAGGAAGATTTGCTGGTGTAAATAGGCATTCTATTGTTCCTTTTAACTTGACAACTAAATGGCTAGCATCATTGTGTGATCCTTTCTAACCTGTAGTACAGCTGATGGTTGGCACTATAATTAAACTGTTCTGCCTTTGTCCCGATCGGATGCAGTAGTAATATCACAAAAGTCTTGAAGAGCAAACATGCATCATTCAAAGCACTTATGAAACAGGATACTGTGTTCTGGAAATGAGTCTTCGATCATTAAAATCTGTTCCCCTTTCTTTAGGCTACCTGCGTTTAGGAGCTATGGCTAGAGATAAAGGAAACTTTTATGAAGCTTCTGACTGGTTTAAAGAAGCACTTCAAATCAATCAGGTCAGTAAGAATTTGCCATCATTTAGAAAGCAATTTTATAGCTAAGGCCATGAATTCTAAAGATTTTCTGTGGCCAGTTAACAAATCATTGTTAACTTTTTTTTTTTAAAAAAACGGTCATATAATTTAATAAATATACATTATTTCATTGCTGGGTTTTAAATTTTCATAGTGTATTTTTAATGAGTAGTTGGAATTATAGTCTGTAGAGATTCTTAGTAATCCAGGTCATGGTTGTTCCAAAGGTGAGATGAATACTCTTTGAATGGTGTGGGAGTAAAAATGGATTTTCAGAGAAAAATTGTAGATTACAGGAACCAGAAGCAATACACAGGAGACCCTGAGGACACAGATAAACCTCCCAAGTGCTTCAACTACCCTCTAAAAGGATGCAGATTACCAGCTGTCTGCAAGAAATATAAATTCTTCGGTTCCCCACTATCCTGTCGAAGCTGAAAAAACTTTCTAGATGAGAAGTGGAATGTCTTCAAAAGAAAAAACAAAGTCCAGTTGCCCCCTAAAAAAGCACCTTTGGGAGTAGTTGGAATGTCTCCCAGACAGCATCTATTGTGGAATTTTCTCCCCTTTTTCCAAAGTTTGGATTTTAGCAAAGTTCGCTGAAATTCTTAAACGTTTTATGGGATGCCTTTTGGAGCTGGGGAGAGGTGGATCTTTTTGAACTAGAAGTATTTCTTACTATAGTTAAGCTGATTTTTAGTGTATTGGAATATTATTTCAGGACCATCCTGATGCTTGGTCCCTGATTGGCAATCTTCACTTGGCCAAACAAGAATGGGGTCCAGGACAGAAGAAATTTGAACGAATATTAAAACAACCATCAACACAGAATGACACTTACTCTATGTTGGCTTTGGGCAATGTATGGTTGCAGACTCTGCACCAACCCACCAGAGACAGAGAGAAGGTAAATACTCTGCATCTTTACACTGTCTTTTCTGCAGCTGCTTCAATGGATGAGCATTGCTTTCTGTCTAATCCGGATTTTCAAATCCACAAACTGCTGGATAATGGATTTTACACACACACACACACACACACACACACACACACACAGAGTCTTCCTAAATAGGAGACAGGAAGTTTCTGTGCAGAAATGAAAATTGTCTTACCTAATATAAAATTACAAGTTGATCTTATTAATCAGTCCTTTATATACTATGACTTTATGATACACTTGAACAGCAACAGAGAGTAAGACTTTTACAAAACTTTAAAAGAAATGAGAGGATAGACAGTTCTTTTGTCTCTTTGCCAAGGATTTTACATTAGTGTTTATATTGATTGTGTGATGCATTTCATGTATTTTAACATTTGTTTTAATATATTTAATATATTTTGTTAATGTGTTTTAATATATTTTAATATTTCTTGAGTATCCAGACAAGTTATTCAAACATTTTAATAAATATTGTAAATACAACTAGTCCACAACTTATGACCACAATGGAGGCCAGAATTTCCATTGCTAAGCAAAGCATTTACGTGAGATCTGCACAATTTTACAACCTTTTTTGCCATCGTTGTTAAGCAAATCAGTGGCATCGTTAAGTGAATTGTGTGGACATTGAGCAAATCCAGCTTCCCCCATTGACTTTGCTTGTTGGAAGCTGGCTAGGAAGATCAGAAATGGTGATCACATGACCCAGGGATGCTGCCAGTGTTGTAAATACATGGCAATTGTCAAGTGTCCAAATTTTGATCGCATAACTGGGATACTGTGACAGTTGTAAGCGTAACTTTGAAAGATCAGTTGAACAAATGGTTGTAAGTCAAGGATTACCTGCATTCACTTCCCGTCTCCCTTTTGCAGGAAAAACGTCATCAAGATCGTGCCCTAGCCATCTACAAACAGGTCCTCAGGAATGACCCCAAGAATTTGTATGCTGCTAACGGCATAGGTACTAAGATTTCTTGTCTTGACTTTTCTTTTTTACATTGCAATTTTGCAGTGACTTTGCATGGTTCTGGAAATTGGATTTTCCTTTTTAGGAGCTGTGCTGGCACACAAAGGATATTTCCGTGAGGCTCGTGATGTTTTTGCCCAAGTGAGAGAGGCAACCGCGGATATCAGCGATGTGTGGCTTAATCTCGCACACATTTACGTGGAGCAGAAGCAGTACATCAGTGCTGTGCAGATGGTAATCCTTAATAAATATCTTGACTTTGGGACAAGTTCCTTATAAACACTGAAGTATGAATTTCAAGCTGAGTCTTTTCTGTGAGAATTTTTAGTTTTGTTGGCATGATCCTATCTTGTTGGGCTAAATTGGATCATTCCATGAATGTTTTCAGTACCTTCTGCATTTCTTTCTTTTTTTAATTGCATTTAAATTGTGCTGTGCAATGGATATATTCACAGAACTGAATCAGTGGTATTGGTTTTCTCTTTGTAGGCAATCTGGGCACGGGCTCTTTTCAGCAATGCATATACCAAATGGCATAGGTTCCCATTACAATAAAGAATTGGAGATAAATTGCTATAATTGAGACATATAATTGGCAGACTGAGTGGTCTATTAATCAATAGTTAATGCCCAGAAGAAAGCCAAGACTACTAAATAGCCAAATGAATTTATTTTAAGACTGCAGTTATTGAAAGTGTTAAAAACGTCTTTTTTCCCATGGATCTGAAAACTGATGAAAAACAAATCAGGAAGTTACAAGTAACATGTTGGCAAATTTTTGATACGTTGTGTGTGATAGAATTTGTATAATCATGTATCGTAGAAATGTATATACATGTGTTTGGCTTTTAAGCTGACTGCATGGAAAAGGAAACTTAATTTCTTTCTTTCCAGCCATCTTAGTGGAGAGTATTTTTTAAGCTGCTGTTCTAAGCTTTTGTTCTGCTGCTGTGTTGGGTATAAAGCTGGAGCTTTGCTCTCTTCTTCAACCTGTGTAGAAATGCAGGCTGTTGTAGTAGGTTTTTGGAAGTTACTAGGAGATATTTGCAAACTCATTTATAAGGCTATGTTCACTATTGCATTCTGACTGCAGTGCAGTTTTATCTGGAACACTATAAAAGTTGGCAATTTAAACTAATTCTTCAAACATTTATTCTTTTCCCCACCCTAGTATGAGAATTGTCTCCGAAAATTCTATAAACATCAGAACACCGAAGTATTGCTGTATTTGGCCCGAGCTCTCTTCAAATGTGGTAAATTACAAGAATGCAAACAAACATTGCTAAAGGTAGGAAAAGTTTCTAATATTTAACGAAACAATTATCAATAATAATTGTTATTATTGATGGTTATATACCCTAGAATCATATAGAGTCACAGTTATTGCAATAGCATAAAATACAATAAAACAGCCATGTTGTAAAAAAGTAGTCTAAGTAGAATAAAACTTCTATAGGAAGAAACAATACTTAGTCCCAAATATCACCCGGATACAATATAGAGCAGGGGTTCCCAAACTATGAGGGTATGCCTCCCTTAGGAAGGCGCAGAGACCAGGGAGGTGTGAAAAACCTTTTTTAGTTGCATTTTTAAAATAAATCTACCTTTGTCAAAGTTTCATTGTATTGTTTTAACTGTTCATTTTGTATTTGGATATTTTTAGGGAAAGCGTGTACATTAAGATTGGGCTAAAGGGAGGTGTGATGGCAAAAAGTTTAGGAACCCCTGCTATATAGAGAGTCACCACAAACCAAAATCTCAAATTATGGATACTGTACAAGATAAAAAAGGAGATGAATAATCATACACCATAGGCTGTCCAGGGAAGTTTCCTCTTCTCCAACTTGTGGGAGGCCATTACTGAGAGAGCCTGACTGGCTTCCTAGGTATGTTGTAACAACAGTTTCTCTTTTCTGGTTGGTTCATACTGGTTTAATTTTAAATTACATTTGAATTCTCAGGCAAGACATGTAGCCCCCAGCGATACAGTCCTTATGTTCAACGTGGCTCTTGTGCTGCAAAGGCTAGCTACCTCTGTCCTGAAAGATGAAAAAAGCAACCTGAAGGAAGTACTAAATGCTGTGAAAGAACTGGAGTTAGCTCACAGGTAAGGAGATATAATCTTTATTTAAGAACACCCCCCACCCCCGTAGAATATGCACTGCATTAGAGTATGGTAGGGTGGTGATGGAGATTAAAACCAAATTCTAGCCTAGCTTAACAGACTATAATTATTTTGTATAATTTTGTAATGCATCTGGAGCAGTGCGCCCCCCAATCCTTTGGGCACCAGGGACCAGTCCCGTGGAGAGAGGTTTTTCTCTGGACCAGAGAGGACATGGTTTTGCATGCTGCCTGCATCTCATGGATGGGGCTTCATGTCATTCCACAAACCGGGGGTTGGGGACCCCTGATCTAAGAGGCAAGATTCAAGCTGTTAACTTTATTATAGAATAATAATATATTTCATAAGCTCTGTCTCATAGCTTTTAGAGTTTGTTTCTGGCCATGGATGTGTGAAGTCCCTAGCGTTGCCCTCCCTCTAGAAAGTGAATGGGCTAAATAAAACCTATAGGGATGGAAAGGGAAGGCAGATAGCCTTGCTGCTTGAACGGTTTTGTTCTACAAGTAATCCTTGACTGATGAGCGTAATTGGCATTTCTGTTGTAAGTCAGTGTGGAGAGAGGAAGTAGAATCATCACCCAATTTGACTGCCATTCTTTTACCATTGTCCTTAAGGCAGTCACATTGTTATTAAGTGGATTGCGCGGTGATTAAGTGAATCCAGCTTCCCGAATTGACATTGCTTCTCAGAAGCGAAAGAATTTTGCAGATTGTGATTGCATAAGATGCCGCAGCCATCGTAAATGAGAGCTAGTTGCCAAGCATCCAAAGTGTGATCATATGACTGAAAGGGTCAATGCCACAGGCGTAACTTTAAGGATAGATTGTAAGACCCTTTTTCCAAGGCTGTTGTAACTTCAAACTGTTGTTAAACGGACAGTTGTAAGTTGAGGACTGACCGTATTGCTGTGGTCCTCGAAAATTAGTTGGCGGATAGAAATGCAGGTTGAGGAGAGATGAGTCGCATGGGTAGTCCTTGATTTACGACCACAATTGTTCCCACCATTTAATGTTGTGTTGTTGAGATATGTGTTAAGTGCATTTTGCCCCCTTTTGTGACCTTTCTTGTCTCAGTTGTTGAGTGAATCACTGCAGTTGACAAGTTAGTAACCCAGTTGTTAAGTGAATCTGGCTTTCCCCTTGACTTTGCTTGTCAGAAGGTCGCAAAGGGGGATCACATGACCTTGGGGCACAGCCACGGTCATAAGTTTGAACCAATTGCCAAGCACCTGGATTTTGATCACGTGATCATGGGGATGCTATAAAGGCTGTGAAAACTGTGAAACATGGTCATAAGTCACTCTTTTTCAATGCCTTTGTAACTTTGAATAGTCATTAAAAAACTGTTGTAAGTCGAGGACTGTCTGTAGTACATACAAACATTTTCAGCAGAGTCTAAAAATGCAGAGAGCCAGAAGATGAAAGCTTCAGAACTGGACCTAGCGTTCCAGCCTGCAAGCATTACTGCCTGTTTTAATATACAGAATAGGGCTGGGTGGGGAGGGGTGTCCATTCCAGCAGAAACAGAATGTGTCCCATTCAAAAGAGTGCTTTTGAACAGCATGCTTGTTCTTCAAATTAAATCTTTTTCTAACTTAACGTACTGAGGCAGGCTATTGTTTATTATTATTGTTATAATACATTGGCTTATATTTTCGAATGATGGCCTCTGCCAAGAACTTTCTTTTGTCACAGGAGTTTCTTTTGTATGAGATATTCCTAGAACCATCAGTTCATCGGGTTCTGAGATTCTCCCAAACCTGTCTTGAGCCATCTGCAAGATGATTCGGTTTCACTTTTAAAAGATGCAAATACAATCTCATTGAAGAAATAGAAATTGTTGGGTTGATTTTTATGAGAAGTTATTGGCAATTCAAATACTTAAGAGTACTTTCTTTTCTAGGAACTGAAAGAGTGATTTGATGGGGAGCTAAAGATATAGAATGGCGTGTGAAATTAAAAAGCAACACCTTAATTTTGACATCATCTAGTTTGTGATAAATATGTACCACTTTATAAGAAATATATACATGGGGGAAAAAGACAGGGATATTTTAAAATTCTTCCAAAATAATCTAATTTTCTGTTTCTCATTCAGATACTTCAGTTACTTGAGTAAAGTGGGAGATAAAATGAGATTTGATTTGGCGCTTGCTGCAACCGAAGCCAGGTAAAAAAAAAAATTGTAACCAGAGCTTTCAAGAATCAGTTCCTTATGAAATAAGCAAAGTATTTGAATTGCAGGTTTCAGTTTTCAGTGCAGACTTTTAAGGTTAGCTATGTACATCTTTAGCTGAAACCCATAAGGAAAGGAGAGTCAACCTAATTAGGAAATAATGTTGACTAGCCATATGTGGCAGATTTTAATGACTACTCTTGGGGAAGTAGTATTTTCTGTGGATTATTCCAATGTTTTTTTTGTATTTCTTTTTCTTATTAGTTCTAGCAGAATTTTCCAAATATTATCATACACCTCTTTTGAAATAATTCTACAGTGTATCCTTGACGTTCTGTAAGCTATATTTCTCTAAGGATTCTCTTTAATGAAGAAAGCTGCCTTTGTCTTCTGGATTGGACTCTTAAAAAAGATTTATCTTTTTTTTAACTTCCTAATTAAGTAGGTGTCAGACAAAAAGTAGTTTGAAACAAGTGTTGGCAGGCAGGTTGTCCATGAAAGTGAAACTCACACTTAGTTTTATTGGGATTTTAAGAGCATTTCCGAAATCCTTAATCTAAATATAAAGGGTTCGTATGAGGAAGCTAAATACACAAAAGCCCTGAACATCAGATATTTGTCATGTGTTGGGATTCAAGGCAGTGTAACCCAATTAGTTGGATAAATAATTGATCTTTTCTAGGGCAGAACAATTTGAGGTGCCAAGCTACTGCTTTAAAAAGGGATGTGATTGTTAGAAATAAAAATCCTCTAGGAAATTTAACAGTGAATTCCCAGCTGCGTTGATCGGTTTTTCTTTACAATAGACATATTTACTACAGTTTAGTTGCTAACTACTAGCATTCACGAGTCCGTTCTTGAAAAGCTTTGATTTGGCCAATGACATGAAATGTGTTTTTCATCGTTATTTCTGCTTTTGTCTGCAAATTTAACCCCAACTTGTAGGCAGTGTTCGGATCTGCTGAGCCAAGCTCAGTATCACGTAGCTCGGGCTCGCAAGCAGGATGAAGAAGAGCGGGAGCTGCGAGCAAAACAAGAGCAAGAAAAAGAACTGCTGCGTCAGAAGTTACTCAAAGAACAGGTCCTTTATTCCTTATACCGCTAAAACAGAGCTGGCATCACTTTCCCTGCTGAGCTAGGAGCTGTGATGCTACAACAAAATGCAATGTAGATGTACGATGAATAAATAGAGGGATATCAGCTCTGAAGATATAAATGGATAAAATAAATTTGGAAGGTGGTTTACCTTTAGGCTGCAAATGATGGAGAAGGGGGGGAATGAAAATCTAGATGCCTCCAGTCTGTAATCTAAAAACCTCTTGCTTATTTCCACTTGTCTATTTACAGTATTGCTACATGCACTGAGTTTCTCTTCGTACTATTGTTTCAGAGCATGCTGTTTAAAGGCAGACCCCATGTCATTGTGGTCACAAATAAGTCTTCGATACTTTTGGTTTGTTTTTTTTTAAAAAAAAACCAAAATATTAGAGTGATACTTTGCATAGAACTATAACTGGTTTCCTTGCTGACACTTTTCCAGGAAGAAAAACGTCTCAGGGAAATAGAAGAGCAGAAGAAACTTTTGGAACAGAGAGCACAATATGTGGAGAAGACCAAGAATATTCTCATGTTCACAGGAGAAGTTGAAGGCTCAAAAGAGAAAAAGCGTGGTAGTGGAGCTGGCCGGGTAAATAAAAATAAAAATAGAGTTTTTAAAAATGATTGTTATATGGCCATGTATTACTAAAACTCTTGTCTGTTTATAACTTTCACAATTGATTGAAATGGTTCATCACAGCACAACAATTTTTCCATTAAGTACCTCAACAGGGCAAACTTAAAGAATGCATTAAAGTCTGGGACCCATTGCTCCTGTGTAATGGAAAGTTTAAAGATCTGCATACCAGTTGTATTCACAAAGTTGTAGCTGCTGAAATACAGAGTTAGCCACGGTCACATGATTGTGATTTCCAGCTAGTCTCCCCTGAAGCCTGTAGGTTGTGTGTACAAAGGAAGATGGGAGGGGCATATTCCCATGTCTTTCCTGTCTCTCTCTGGTCCCTACACCCAATTGGCTGATGGCAAGGCCTGACTGCTGACTGGAAATTGGCTGGTTTGGAACCAAAGGCAAAAACTGAAATCTCTTTTAAGAGTGGTGGATGGTGATGGAAGGACAAGGTTCAGATCCCGTCTTGTCCTGTTTGTATTGGAGGCACAGTTTAAGGCATTTCTGGGTTGAAAGGATTAGCCAATGACATCACCGTTGCCCAGAGGATAGCCGTGGGGGCTTTCACGTCCCCATCAAGGAGCTGGAGTGAGTGATGGGAGCTCACCCCCGCCATGCAGCAAGACTTGGGTCTCGAACATGGGCTTGCTAACCTCCAAACCCAGCATCCTAAACATATGAGCCACCATGCTCCAAGAGTAATTTGGATGCCTGCTGCCAAGTGAAGGTGCTGATGGTCAATGCGTAAGCTCTTTTTTTCCCTGGAGGGAGTGTCTTTGGGGACACACCAGGAAAGGGAGTAGGGGTGCAGTTTTCCTCATCCATAGTTCCCTTTATTCCTCTTGTTCCCAGCAGAGTGGCAGGCAGTTCCACAGGTCAGCCAAGGAGAAAGGAGCTTCACCAGGACTCTGTTGAGGGTTGTGAGGGAAGAGGAAACAGTGCCAGCTTATATTATATATGGAAAGAATGAGCCAATGGGTCATGAGTTTAGTAGTATATAAAGCTACAGACAGCAAATGCTGAATTTAATCAGATTGAATTGGTATAAGAGACAGTTAGTTTTGTATTGTTTTTGATACATAGACATTTCTTTTTAAGCCTTATTTTTTTAAGTGCAAAAAGAGGCAGTTTTTTTTTTAAATAGAAAGTAACAATCTTGTCTATTTTGGCTCTTTGCTTCTTCTACACCTCTGTTTAATGACCTACAAAGTTGTTGTTTGTCATTGATTATCTCTATTTTTATTTCCATTGCATCATTTGAAAGGTTTTCAGGTATTCTGTCTGTCATTCAGCAAACTTTTCATTGTCTGTTTTCATTGTTCTCTATTAACTTTTATGGTTTTCTTGGTCCCTTTTCATGATATTAGCAAGTTCTGGCTCTACTTAAGAACTAGATTTTCTCTTTCCGTGTAATATTATACTGCTTGCTTGTATACCTTGTTCAACTTTTTCTTGTTTTTTTTACAAAATTTCCCCCTCTTGGCCTTTTCTCTGCTTTAGAATTTTATTCTACAGTTATTTCTAGGATCCAGGAATCCTCCTTTAGTCCTTCTTATCCATTTTAATGAAAATCTAATAGATTTTGTGAGAAATCTGTTTTCAGTTGCACTCCTCTCATTTTCACCCTTAGGCCCTTGAACATTAGATAATTCTGCTTTCTGGTTTATGTTATGAAATAAGTTAAACCCTTTATATTTTATCTTGGTTTCAAACAAAAAAGCAGCCTCCTGTGAAGTAAAGTTGTCTAATATAGTCCATGACTGAATCCTCTCTTAACTTTATCTAACTTTGTCTGTTTATAATTATGTTAGAAGATCTTTACCGAAAGGTGAGGCTGTAATCAGATCCAATCAGAAAACCCAACAAACACAGAGAGTTACAGAGAGCTATGAGAAGATGCACTTGTGATATAGCTAATTGATGGTTGAACTCTTCTGATTTCTTACCCTAAAATCAAATATTTTTATATGCAGAATTTTCAGACTGCCATCATGTCTTCTTCTGATTCATCCAACTTCTCTGGGATCTTGGCTGATCCTAAATCTTTATCCTATGTCTCATGCTGATTATCTTCCTTGTGTCCCTCTGACAATAATCAGGCATATTATTGTCAAATCAAGACTCTTCTTTAGGCCTTTCTCATTTATTTATGAGTTTTGTCAACTACCTCTCCAAACATCTACTGATCCAAATAATACAATGTGTCTTTTCTGCTCTCTCAGAATGATACATCATGTTCCTTGCCTCCTTGATAAACATGTTAAGAAAACCTAATTCCTTAACTCCCATCTGTGTGAATGTTTACTAGTTTTTTCCATTCATATCATTTCCTTTAATTGCTATTAAAATGGTAATCAAAATGAGCATTAACATCAGATCTCTGAGATAATAGGAGAAAGTAAGCTGAAGATTTGTATTTTCACTTTTATAATAATTGCTCAAAACATTTCATTTTTTATTTTGCATTAGTATAATTCAGTGTTGTGTGATCTATCATTGATTTCCTATATTTATATATTCTCTACATGTTCAGATGCTCACGTATTTTCTGATAGCGTTCTATATGAAATTATTAGTCTCTTCATCTAATTATCCTGTGCTTTATTCCATTTGATTACTACATAATTTACCAGATTGGTTGTATTCTATGCCTCTTGATCTTTTTTGAGAATCTCTTAAAATAAGTTTTTACAACATTTCTAAGAAAAGCAGCAATACTTTCCTCCATCTTTTTTTAAAGTCGACTTTTTAAAGTTCTCTATATTTAATTTTAACATTCTAGTATTTTATATTTTTCATTTTGTTTTTCCATCACTTTAAATTTGAGGTGCTCAAATGACTGACGGATGTTAGTATTAGTTAGCAAAAGTAGTGTTAGAAGATTAAAGACCAATTGGATTATTCTACTCTTTTTCCCCCAGTTTGTGATTTATGTTAATCTGTGTTTGCATAATGTGAATCCTAAAAATAACAATTCTGAAAGGAAGGATTAAAAAAACCCATAAATTAAGTGTGATCTTTTCTAAATCTGTATTCTTTTAAACTAAGAGGATAACTCACTTCCAAAATGCTTGATTAAGCAGAGGATTTTCATTTAAAAATAGCAATGCATTGTGGCTTATGATTTTTGTGACAGCGTTCCAGAAAAACTGGAGAATTTGATGAGTTTGTCAATGATGACAGTGACGAAGACCTTCCAGTATCCAGAAAGAAAAAGAGGAGGAAGGGCAGTGGCAGTGAACAAGATGGCGAAGAAGAGGATGGAGAGAAGAAAAAGAAGAAGCGACGAAGGTGAAATCCTTTGGAGGGAAATGAGGGTGTACACAGTGAATTTGATCATTCACATTGGGAAGTTTGATTCCTTTTTTTCCATTACTGCTCTAACCTGCCTTGCTGCCTGATTCTACGCTGCTTAAACTCAGAAAAGAGCAGTTTTTGATAGTGGGGAACCAAAGAAGCCTTGATGTGTACTCATAGAAACATTCAGAGCCTAGCCATGGCATGTGAACTGCAGTTTCTGGCATTATTATGAACTGGTGTTTACAAGTGTCTTTTTTTTTTTTTTTTGCTATTGTAAATGTGTAAACACAAGTTTTTAATTGCTGTTTTATGTTTAAAAAATCATTTGAAATCATTTCAAGAATTAGATCTGCAATGAGCTTTTTTAAAAAAAATGACACCAATCATACGATACTTTTCTGACCCAAGCCTTGTTCAAATCAAACAAACACAAAGTATGTATAAAAGCAAACCTTTTTAAATGCGGCACTGTGAATTCTGTTCATTCACAGCCAAGAGTCATTCAAAACTAATTGTCCCAGATAAGAGCAAGCCCTTTCAAGGTTGCGAAAGGCTGCCAAGAACAAAAGACTAATTGCAGATAAATATCCAAACTCAAATTTTTTTTAAAAAAAACCAAATCAGAGTAAGCAGGGCTTCAACGAGGGCTCTGAGTAGAAATAACTTCTTTGCTTCCTGCAAAGAAGCCAACCCCAAAGGCTGGCTTTTACCCCTTGTGGGAGGGGCCATCACCTTCCAGCCTTACTCCCGAGTCGCCCATGCTGCTTCAGCTGCTCTTTCCTTGGAGCAGCCCTGTACACACTGAGCACAAGCTTCCCGGGATCCTCTTCATCACTGCTGCCAGACTCCACAACCTCCGAAGGCTGCACCCCACTCTCTGATAGTCCTGGCCCCATCCCTGCATCACACGCAGACCTCTCGTCTGAGTCCTCGCTGTCAAGAAACCTCAGCCGTCTGCACCTGCTGCCGGCGAACCACAACAGATACTCATTACGTTTGTCCATATTGTTAAGTAATTTTAATGTAAAGTTCTGGAACTATTTATGGAGAACGTTTACGTGAGAAAAAGTAAAGAATCGGTAGGGTTTTTTCTTTTTCTTTGTAGAGATCTGATTAGGACATGGTGTTTATAGAACTTTGTTGATTATTTGGGTATGTGTTTTTCTCAAGACCTCAAAAAGGAGATGGTGATACTGATGATGAGGAAAACGACACTGCACCTAGACAGAAGAAGCGCCGCCCAGCCAAAACCGAGAAGAGAAGAATGGTATGATTTATAACTATTTCATGAAATGCTATTTGTGTCTGATTAAAAATCTTTACTTTAAGGTTGCATGGCAGAGTGTCCTAGAAAGCACTGGAAGTACCCATCCTTGCTTGCACATAGCATTGCTTCACTTATTTCTATTTGAACTAAACTGAAGACTGTGAAGCATCTTAGCGTCGACCTTAGCTAGAGGTCCCCACTTTTTCTAGGCTAATGAACATAATTTGTAGCGTTATAAGGGCATGTTATAAAAGGGCTGATGAGAGAAGAGGCTTGCCCATTCATGAAATGGCTCCAGTGGGAGATGTAACACAGTTCTAAAGCACTGGTTTACTAAAATATGGGGTCTGCAACCGCCTTGAGCCTCTTTGTTTCTTTGCTTACCTTTATCTGATAGATTGACATGCTTTCGTTCAGAGCACTTACATCCTCAGTCATTTGTAGTTTCTAACCAAGGTTCAGGATTCTTTAGAAATTCATCATCTTCCATGTCTAGATCAAATGCACCAGCAGATGGGCCAGGCTCTGTGTCTCTCCGTATTACATAAGCATGGTGTTATCCGCCTCCACTTGAGCTTATTGGTTTTACATTAAGGCACTCCCAACTCTCAACCTATTCAGGCTCCTTCAAATAGCATAAGGGAGGTCAGATCCTTTAGCCACATCTTCCTTTAATGTTATTCCTTCATCGATAGTCTCCTTTCCCCATCTTTTAATTAATTAAAATTAAATTAATTTAGAAATGAAGATATGGAAAATTGGAGCTTATTTCTTCCAAGATAACAGCTTTTGGTTCTTGTTTTGTGGTGGCACAGTAGTTAGAATACAGTACTGCAAGCTACTTCTGCTGACTGCTGGCTGCAGTTGGGCAATTCAAATCTCACCAGTTCAAGGTTGATTCAGCCTTCCATCCTTCTGAGATCGGTAAAATGAGGACCCAGATTGTTGGGGGCAATAGGCTGACTCTGTAAAACCACTTAGGGCTGGAAAGCTCTGTGAAATGTTAGTTAAGTCTACGTGCTATTGCTATTTGTTTTTTTAATTTGAAACATTTTTAATACAAAAAGTCACATGGAGGTGGTAGTCAGATAGGTACAGTATAGGAGATATTCATGTGTATCCTGGCACCTCCAGGCTCACAGCATATAACAACCTTCTTTGTTATGACAGAGTTTAGCAGTTTCTTGAAACTTTGAAGTTTTTCTCCATAGTTTTTTAATTCAGTCTTTAGCAATTGGAAATTACTTTTACATCCTAGACCTATGAGATCAACTTTAATTTAATAAGACGTGGATAGAAAGAGAAATGCACAGCCACCTTATATCTAAATTGTTTTACTTTTCCACCATAAGCTTCTGTAATAGGAATATTTGATAGGTTTTTTTTAATTAAAGAGCTGAAAGTCAATTTTCTTCACAAGTTCTATCATATTTTTTCCCCTATCTGTAGTCCAAGCCAGAACGCTTGCCTCTTTCAATGAAGGGAAAAATCAAATCTAAAGCCATCATTTCATCAAGCGATGACTCATCTGATGAAGATAAACTCAAAATTGCTGATGATGGGTATGTACATTTTCCCCCATAGGAAGGCATTAGTGATTGATTTATTCTGATAAAAATGGAGTCACGGGTAACATAGTATTTTCTTCTCCATTTCAAAACTGTGAAAAATACAAAGTGAATACATCCTAGTCCTAAATAACATTCAATTGAACAGTAATAGAACTAAATTATGAAAGATTAAGAAACCTTTTAAAAATCCAGGTAAACCAAGTGAGTCTTATTATGTTTCCTCTTGATACAGTGTTTTATATTTCTTATGAAAAACACAAAATCTATTAGTGTTTTCTGTGTTTTCATGGGTACAGTTAGTCCTTGATTAATCACTGCCCTGTTTAGTGACCATTCAAATTTATGTTGAAAGTTAGGTTTATAACCAGTCCTCAGCATCCTCCACAGTCATGTGATCAAAATTCAGACATTCGTCAACTGGCAGTCATTTACAATGGTTGTAATATCCCACAGTTATGTGATTGCCATTTTATTTATTCATATCCTACCTTTATTTTTATTTTTACAAATAACTCAAGATAGCAAACATACCCAATACACTTTCCTCCTCCTATTTTCCTCACAACACTTCCCTATGAGGTGGTTGGACTGAGTGAGTGTATTGGCCCAAAGTCATCCAGATGGCTTTTATGGTTAAGGCAGGAATTGAACTCACAATCTCCTACTTTCTAGTCTGGTGCTTTTACGACTAGATCAAACTGCAACCTTCGCGGCTGGCTTCCAACAAAGTCATTGGGAAGCTGGCATGATAATGTGATGTTGCACTTAAAGACTGCAGGAAATTTGCTTAATGACTGTAGCAGAACAGATGTCATAAGATGTCTGTTTGGCCTTTATGCTCATTGTACTTAATCCTGATTTTGTGCATGGGGATAATTCTGTATCTATGTGGAAAACACACCAAAATCACTAACGATGTGCAAAACATTTTGATTCAAGAAATATCCTACTTCTAATGGGAAGCAGCTGATTTGCACTCCAAAGATAGCCATTTAGAACATTTGGGAAGTATTTTGAGGTTAAACTCTGTCTCAAGATCAGAAATGATCTTTCATATTTGAGATGGTTTTATTCAAAATATTTCAGTAATATCTTGTGCAATTATGCACAATTAAACTTCCTGAAAATGTATAAATGTAGTTAATCAGTACTTTGTTTCCTAGCTACAAAATTATATGAAAAGGTGTAAGCTGACACCTCAAAAACTATAGAGGTAACAGCTTAAGGACAGTCTCAGTATACCATACATAAACAAGAACAAATTCTCACAAATGATATTTCATCTAATTTTCTTGGCATAAGATCTATTATGCTGGACAAAATTAACATAACTCCCAGGAACTGGTAGTATTTCTTCTGTAGCTTAATGTTCTGCTTCAGATGTTTGCATTTTATTTTCTCTTCTTTCTTGAACAGCAATGCCAGGAACAGCAACAGTGACTCAGATGATGCCGAGCAGCAGCGTAACAAAAATGTTGTGTCTGACAGTGATATGGACAACAGTAACAAGTCTGGCAGCGAGGGAGGCAGTCCCAGGCGATCCAGTGCCCGCCCTTCGGATGAAGACTCGGACAGTGATGGTTCAGTGAGAAAGAGAAGACAGTCTGATTTAGAGCCATCGGATAATGAGTCTGTGCAGTCAGGAAGAAGTCAGTCCGGTGGTTCTGAGAACGAATCTCGCCCAGCTTCCCGCAGTCCTGATTCTGACAGAGATTCAGAGAGAGTCTCTGACAATGAGGGCTCGGCTAATGAGTCTGAGCCAGAGGCTTCCAACAACGAGGCTTCCGAACGAGGCTCATATCATGGATCTGATGATAGTGATTAAATGTCAGCTGCAGCCCGGTTCTTTTAAACTCCTTTGTAAATACATATCCTTCTGAGCCTAAGGATAGACAACCATCATTTATATCTCAAAATTGATTTTTAAAACATGCATAGCTATACTTTAGGAAGAAAAGTCGTGAAACTTTTCCTACAGCATTTTTCTACTGAACAACCCATTCACTAGAGCCTAGTGTTGTTCCTTTAGCGTACGTGAGCTACTCAAGTACCACATTTGGCAATAACTAAGCTGCATACTTATGTTCTGTAGGTTGCCCCAAGTCGCCCTATCAGGAAGATGGGCGGCATATAAATTTAATAAATAAAGTAAAATAGTGCGTTTAAAAGTTTATTTTGTTGAAATGTACATATGATCTGAAATGAACTAAATGGTCAAAATGGTAACATTGTATCCAGTGATGCTCCCTTGAACCACCTGAAATAAACGCTTTGAAGTCCTCTGATTTGGGTGGAAGACTGTAGCTTGTCCTGCCTTGCCTGGTCTTGCTAGGTGTTCTGGTACTTTCTGAAGTGATGTAAAGAATGGGTCTACAAACTCTCATTCTGGCTAGCAAACTCTTTTATGTACATACTTCTTTTAGTAAAATTCTAAATTTTAAAAGTTTTCTTTTCATTTGAAAATTGCTACAGGTACCTAAATAAATTATAGCTTTGTAATGTGGCCAAATTGCAATACTGTACAAGAGCCCTCCTGGAATAAAATGATCTGCTTGTGGCATGTAATAGTCATTATCATCTGTTCAGAGTGGTCCATTTTATTACAGCTTTTGACAAATCTGTTTTCTGAAATCCTTTTGAGTTCAGTATTAGCATTTTGGTAGAGGATTGTATTATGGTAATCCTGAAAAGTTGGATTTAAGCATCTGTTGGATTTAATTTCAAATTATAAATTACCTAAATTTCTTTTAAAATATTCCTCGAATGCCCATTTCCAATCCAAACCTCTATGTCAGAGGTACAAAGGGTGCATATGGGCAGATATAACTCAACTACAATTCCCATCATTTCCTATTAGGAATAGACTTGAATTTAACTTTCATTTAGCCATGTGTCGTTGGACGCATAAGGAATTTGTCTTCGGTACAAAAGCACTCAGTGTACAAGTAAAGCAACAGAATAGTACTCATAATAATAATAATACCAATAAAAGGGGGGAGTGAAGAAGATAATAAGGATAAATAATACTAGTACAACCACACTACATCCATAAATAAAATAGAGATTAGACCTCAGTGGAGATTTTCAGTCATCCAGCTCATGGTTGTCCCAAAGCTGCTTTTTAAGAAAAATAAAAGTCCATTTGCCTTTTGAAAAAGCACCTTTGGAATAGACATTAGACAGCACTGTACAAATTAGATGTTCAGCAGAGTGATTGCATGGAGGGAAAAAACTGTCCTTGCATCTAGTTTTGGCATGCAGTGCCCTATAAGTAGCATTGCAAGGGGAGGAATTGAAACTATGTCCAGGATGTGAAGGGTCTGCAGATATCTTCTGACCCAGATCTCCCATCCTATATAGATCTCCCATCCTGCTAGAACAGCTGAAAGCTGTAGTTACGTACAAGTAAGTTATGACCATAATGGAGCCTGCCCACTACAGTTGTATGTCTTGACAGTCATACATTGGGTCACCCACATGACTGACCTGATTTTGTAATCTTTTTTGCAGTGGTCATTTAGCAAACTGCAAAAGATTTGATATGGGCCAATTTTGCTCGTAGGCATGAGGAGGAGGCAACTGTTGGAACTTCAAATCCAAGTCATAAGTAACCCTCTAAAACTGTTACTAAGCAATCAGTTGTAAGTCAAGGATTACCTGTACCATTTAGAAGGTTGCAATTATTTCTGTTCAAACTCCAGTTGCCGAGAATATTTAACAAACAGCAAAGCCACATAAAATCTGCTGTATTTTAGTATCCTATATGTTTTGATTATTAATTTGGAAACACGGTAGAAATGATAAGACCAGTTTTTGATATTGCTATCTTACATGAAAAAAAAAAAAACCTGGCATGTAACATTCTTGTATTTTCACTCTTGAATAATTTTAAGGAGCTCTAAAAGAAGTAATTTTCATTTGTTGTTAGCCAGGAATAGCAAACCAGAAATATGGGAATGATTTGATCAAATGAACCAAGAGATGAAGAAACTGGTAAACACTGTGTAAAAATATAATAGTATTACTTGGTTCACATTTTCCCTAAAGAGTGAAAATGTATATATAATATATTCAGGCTATTCTCTGCAGTGAGTTTGGCCCCTGATATTTATAAGGATGTAAGATTAAAGTCATGATTGGCCATGCCGACTATGGCTGTTAGGAATTGTGGTTCAGCAAAATCTGTTGAGTTGGAAGTTTTTCATTCTCATTCCATAAAGTTAACCTATAAAGGAAGTTCTACCAAAGTCGACCAACATAAAGGGAGAGGCTCAGAGGTGGTATTCAGCAGGTTCTGACCAGTTCTGGAGAACAGGTAAGCGAAACTTTTGAGTAGTTCAGAAAACTGGCAAATACTACCTCTGACTGGAGATTTTACAGTATTCTTCCCCTGCCACACTCACCAATCCACGCCCACAGAACCGGTAGTAAAACAAATTTGAATCTCACCACTGGAGAGGCTGTGACAAGTTCAGCATTATAGGGAATGCCAAACCTATTGTTGAAAGGCTTGCCGCTTCATTTTTTCCTTGAAAATGTTTTCCAAGAAGCCTGGTTGAGAAGCTTGGATGAACTGAAGAAGGTTCTTGGAGATGAAAAGCAAAATACTTTCACGGGGGACACCTCCCCGCCAAAAAAGTCCAGTTGTCGTTTGGACAAAAGCCTTTGGGCTCTTTCACATAATTATTTTTCTTGTTCTAGTTCAAAGTCTTCATTCTTTGGAAGAGAGTAGTTATTTTTGCTTAGGAAATGCTGCCAAAAGCTACATGGATCAATTTTCCCCACCTTCGCCTCTTGCCAGAGATACTAGACTTCAGCTTCCTTAACTCCTGTCCAGCACAACCATTGACTGTGTTAGCAGAGAATTAAGAAAATGGAAGTTAACCTTATTACAACTGTTTGGGGTTAGGGTTAGGGTTAGTTCTTAAATAGAACGGAAGCTTCTTCCATGAAACTTCCATGAAATTTTAGGCTGCAAAGTAGACGAGGATACATAATATAATTTAGCTATCAAAATGAAGTTGATGCTATATAAATTAACGGGGCTGTCCGTATGCATTTCCTGTCCATAATGCAATTCATTCTCAAATGAAATTCAGTTATTCTGGAATCCACTGAATTTGGCAAATTAATAAAGGGGTTGTTCAAAGGGCATATGGAATGCATGTTTCAGAGGACTCTGGGAAAATGAACATTTTGTTGATTCTTAAGAGTAGTTGTGGCCCTTATGGTGGCTCTATGTAATATATGATTAGGGAGCCATGGTGTTGCAGTATTGTAGGCTAACTGGCCACTGCCAGGAATTTGAATCTCACCAGGCTCAAGGTTGACTCAGCTTTCCATGCTTCTGACGATAAAATGAGGACCCAGATTGTTGGGGGCAATATGCTGACTCTAAACTGGTTAGAGAGGGCTGTAATAAAAATACTATGAAGTGGTATATAAGTCTTAAGTGCTATTGCTATATGATGGGATCAGCAAGTTAAGTGCTTATTATGGAACATGTTGATATGTGCAGAACCAAGAGAAAGCCACTATACAGGACAGACAGCAGCCATTGCATTAATATTACTAAAGTTATTTAAGACAGATAGAAGGACATAAGAGCCTGGTCATCCATTATTGTTGTATAGTTAAAGTACCATTTTTTCCCCCTCATAAATACATTTGGTGTGTTAATTTTATATCTTTTCCCATCATCAATAAATCTGGAAACAAAAACAATCCTCATCTTTTACCTTGTCTAGGCAGCATTTTATTTCTGTAATTCAATAAGACAACGTTCACACATCAGTTTATTTAAATGAGGTACAATAAGTTATGCAAAACCTTGCCAAAATTTAGGGAAAATATATTGTTACTTTAAAAAATGACTTACTGTATCAATCAATTGGGCCGGTTGTTCTCTACTCCCCTGAACTTTTCATTTCATTTTATTGCTTTTTTGCCCATATATTGTAGTATACAGGCAAGAGAAAAAGAACAGAATACAGACCCCCCCAAATACAGAATGGTTCTACTGCTGATATAAACAAATCCAACAGGAAAATGTCCCTCTTTGTTGCTTACAAAGATCACAGTTAATTCTCTAACAACAGGGGACATTTCTTATGCCATCTGGCCACTGACCAACAAAAATATTATGGTAAATTAGTGTCTCTTTAACAAGAAGCTCACTGCTATAATAGACCTACTAAATCCACGGATTTGCTAATGCCAGTTTAGGCCTTTACCACTGTTTCCATGACCCCGATTCAGCCATGTCTTTCCATTCATTTACCAGACAGATCAATAATAATTAGATAGCCAAGGCAAGCAGGCTGACCAGAGAGATGGAAGATAACAATTGAATTTACTTACTTCCTCCTCTGCACTTATCACAGAACAATTTATTAGCAATAATGTATGTTTTAAGTCTGTGATTTCACAGACAATCTCTATAACTTGTTCTCCAATTTATAGACATTTAAAAGGGAGCTGTCAGTTTCATTTGCTTCCTTCTAATACTCCTCTAGCTACAAATTGTCCAAGAGGCCTTCTTAAGCAACTGAATGGGATCTCAAATCTTCTATGCTATTGTTTATATATATCCTTTTGATGCTGCTGCATTAACCCAGTTTCGTGCTGTGAAATGAGGCAAGCAGCCCGTGAGAAAAAAGTGGCACTATGTTATTCCTTCGTGCAACTATTACGAAGCTGAAAGAATCAGCTTTGTGCTTATCATAAAATATTTGAAATGAAACAATTTTTACTTGTTTTTGTATTATTAAACATTTATGACATGACTGCATCTGGGATGAATTTAAAAAAAAGAAAAATATGCCATTTTAATACTGTGATAATAACAATTATGAAATAAATGCACAAATACAGTATCGTCCAACTGGATTGACTGAGGATGGTTTACAAGTCAAAAACATACACGAGCCCATCATAAATGCCCTTCTTTGAATCCCAACCATCCCAATTGAGATGGAAAATATAATTCCTCCTGAAAACAGAAAAGTCCGAGCGCTCTCCTCAACGCCTTCTGAAAAGCCCATTGCGAGGAGGCCAACTTAACTACAGAGGAGGTAAGTTGTTCCTGCTTTGCTGGGAACTGTCCTCCATAGCAAATTTGGAGACACTTTATGGTCACGTAGGAGAAACTAGCCCCCTGGCTTCTGCAGAGGCATATGCCAGTGTAACACTTGACTGGTGCACTCCATAGTGCTTGTCAGCGCATATGAGGGCATTTTAGACATCGTTTGAAAGAGCATGAATCCTGTGTTGTATAGAAGATTGATTTAAGCTGGGACAAAGCTGTTCAGGAGTCCGCAGTTAGTTCTTTCACCAGTATGTTCATTAGAAGTTTATTTACTGTTTCTTCTGACAAAGTATTTCTTTTGACATATGTTTGTATTTTTTATTTATTAATCGTATTTATATGGCTGCCCGTCTCATGGAAAGTGACTCAGGATGGCATACAGCAATCCAATGAAACATTATAAATAAAACATTATATAATAATCACTGAAAAAGCATTAAAACCATAAAAGCAAAACAGGAAAAGAAAATAATTATGTGATATTAATAATAGTGGAGTCACTGTATGAGTGCATCTGTCCTCCTGGATTCTCAGGCCTGCTGGCAAAGGTAGGTCTTAAGGCACTTTCCAGAGCTTGGGTGTAATGAGACTGACCTCACCTCTAAAATGAGAACCTACAATGTGAAGAAAAGGCCCAGGGCTTATAATCCACCAAATGTAGCTCCCTGGACAATAGAACTCATAATTAAGATTAAGACTAATTAAGATTACCTTTATTGTCATTTTTGGCTGTAAGAACACTGGCACAAATTAAAAATGAAATTCTGTTGCTTACTCTCAAAAGAAAGTATATATCTATCTATACTTATACGCAAGACATGTACATATGCTGTATACATATATATTATATGTTTTCATAGATTTTCATGGGTACAGGTATGCAGGTCTTGGCGTGTTCGTGTCTTTTCCCGTGTAAGATTGTGAGTGTCTTGGCAATGTTTCAACAAGGTCCCACTCGCCATCTTCAGGCTGGTGCTTTCAGCTTTATGCTTGTGAGAACGAAGTGTGATCGGAGCTGCCGTCTCCCCATATATACTGGTGGGGAAGTTGGCTGTACTGTCATTTTTTGATTGGTTGATGGAGTTGATGTTTGCAGATTAGCTGGCTTTTTCGTAAGAACATGTGTGGTTTGAGGTATTGGCTGTGTGTCTATCAGCCTCCTGTGTTGTAACGATCTGGGTAATGGGCTGTGTGATGACCTTCTGAGTTCTATTGTTTTGACATCCTGGGCCTTGTGCTGTAATCTCCTGGGTTGTAATGACCTGGGTCATGGGCTATGTGATGACTACCCAGGTCGTTGCAACACAGGAGGCTGATAGACACACAGCCAATACCTCAGCCACACGTTCTTATGAAAAAGCCAGCCAATCTGCAAACACCAAC
The DNA here is from genome assembly GCF_049901715.1 of Pseudonaja textilis. Classification (NCBI taxonomy): domain Eukaryota; kingdom Metazoa; phylum Chordata; class Lepidosauria; order Squamata; family Elapidae; genus Pseudonaja; species Pseudonaja textilis. Next base: position 242,048,211 of record NC_141990.1, read on the forward strand.
TCCATCAACCAATCAAGAAATGACAACACAGCCAACCTCCTCACCAGTATATATAGGGAGATGGCAATTCCGATCATGCTTTGCTCACACAAGCACGAAGCCAAAAGCGCTAGCCTGAAGATGGTGAGTGGGACCTTGTTGAAACGTTGCCAAGATACTCACAATCTTACATGGGAAAAGACCCGAACACACCAAGACCTGCATATATGTATATATACCTACACCCATACACACACACACACATTAATCACTGTCCATTTTGAATACATAGAGGAAAGAGGAAACGAGAGTTCACAAGGTTGATACTATATGGATCAAAACTGTGATTGAATCCGGATGTTCTGCTTCGAATACCATGAAGCCTCCTTTCAGAAGGTAACAAGGAAAACAGGTCATGAAGAGGATGTGTAGCATCCTAGACAATCCTGCAGACCCTGCTCAAGCATCGCTTATATGCTATGTCCTGGATAGAAAGAAGCGAACTACCAATGATCTTTTCTGCCACCCTGACCACTCCGCACTGCTTTCCTGTCTGAAGCAGCGATGCTTCCAAACTAGGCAGTAATGCCATATGACAGGATGCTCTTAATCATCCCTCTATACAGAACATGGATAAGGACAGGGGGAAGGAACATGTCCTTTTCTCATGCGACACAGAAAATGCAGGCACTGCTGTAATGTACGCAAGAGTCCTACTTTTATTACTTCCAAGAAGTTGTGCGTAATGTTACAGGACTGGTCAGCCCTTCTAGAACTTGAATCATGCACTTCTTGTGTTACTTTGTGCAATGCATGATTACTTGTATCACTCTAGGTATGTATAAGCCATTTTGCATACTCTTTTCTTGCCTGCTTTGACAGCACTAGATGTCAGTAAGAATGGTATAATTCCAAAAGTCTGTTCTAAAGCCATGTTCTCCAGGGCGATGTCCTGGCTATTTCTGATTTTTGCACAAGGTTAGAACAGATTTCAGTTGTTCTCTGCCAGCATCTCTATCCCCTTGAAACAAATGTGGAGTTAGCTTGTTATTGATCAACCCATTTCACCCCACACAATCTCTTTGGGCATTTTGTGAGCCAGGAAGGCTATTTTTGATCTTGTGTTCAGTGCATTTTTAGAAGAGTGCAGTGATTGTGTTCAGAAATAGTCCAAGTAGCAGGTGTGGTAGGATGCTGAAACAGGATCATTGAGAGTTTCATCTGACTTCATTTCATGTTCCCCTTAGAGCCTACAAAACATCTGTTGGGCAACTTTTCTAAGTGATCCAAATTCACCCGATATCTTATTTCCTAGAACTGGCGTGTCAAACTCCATTTCATTTAGGGCCGCATTAGGGATGTGTTTGACTTTGGGGTATGGGGGGCAGGGTGTGTGTGGCCAATTCAACACCACTTGTGTCTAAGGTACCTATGAGTGCTCTCCCAGCAAAAACTGGCTTCAGAGCTCCATTTTCGGCTGCAACGGCTTCCTGCAATCCTCTGCCAGTGAAAACGGAGCTCAGGAGGGCCACCCGTGGCCTTCCCAAACTCCGTTTATGCGGGCAGAGGCACCACAGGCCAGTCCTTTGCTGTTTCCAGGGCGGTCCCATGGGCCAGTTCTAAGCAGCCTGCAGGCCAAATCTGGCCCCCAGGCCTTGAGTTTGATATTGTCATAGAGGGAGCGATTGGTGGCAGCTCTCTGGCAGGGGATGTTTGTCATGAGTGAAACAAAAGCTGGGGCTATCCACTATTTCCTTGATTGGCCTAGAATAAAGATGAAAAATACAATTCACTGGCCTTGTTCTTGTGGCAAAATGTGCCACTGAGGGCAGCACAACTGATATATATTCAGTTCCAAGACTGTTGGATAGCACTCCAACTTGGCAAAAGTCCCTAGACTTTTGATGGTTTGTTAATAATACTTGACACTGCAAATCATACAATACAGTAAAAATCTCACAATCCTGTGAGTTGGGTGTTTTCACATTGTAATTTTATGTTGCGCATTAGTCCTGGAAGTTAACTGATATAGATTTATGCTTTAAAAACCACCACTAAAGGTACCTGAAAGATGGATAGGAATTGTGAATCAAAATATTGGAGGGAAATTAGATCAAGTCTGTCCTAACATTCTTATTTCAAACAGGGAATATTGTTCAGTCCCATGTTACTAGAAACTCCATTGTGTAATATATTTCTTCTAAATATATCTATACCATCAGGGGTGGGATTCTACCAGTTTGCTCTAGAACCGTGTGTTTACATTCTAAGCAGTTCGGAGAACCGGTTGTTAGAAGAAATTACTGGCCTAACCCTGTAAGGAAGGCAGGAAGGAAACATTCTGGGGTTGCTTACAGAAACTACCTCTCCGTTAACCCTTATTACATTCTTGGCAGGACTAGACTTCCTGTCTCAGGAACTTATCTGGAGTTGTTTTCCCCTCCTTTGCTGGTACTTTGCTTGTGTGGAGTGACCAGTTACAATGGCACTGAAAAAAGTGACTTATAACCATTTTTCACATTTATGACTATTGCAGCATCCCTAGTCACGAGGCCAGGCGAGGAGATGCGTGCCTTGATGTGATTGATGTTAACTTGGCCACGCCCAGCCAATCACATTACCACCAAACCATGTCCACCAGCTAAGCCACGTCCACAGAACCAGTTGTTAAAAAAATTGAATCCCACCCCTGTATACAATCCTATTGATTATCCTTTTACAGATTGCAAGTTACTAGCTTATCTCTTAAGACTTTTTTTCTTTCCATTTATAGTCCTTCTTGTGATACCTGGTAACAGCATCCCATGGTTTTTGCTCTTCAACAAATCTCAAATGTGCATTGAGATATACCTTAGCAAATTTCAATGGGCTACAAAAAGTGGCCAAGTCCAATCTACTGTACAATAAAGGCTGGATTAGCAATTAGTACTGCCAGATCTGACAAATCAAGTAGTGATTTCAATTTTCAGTTGAAACATCTTAATTAAGGAAGTCACTGACTTAATCAAGTTTAGAAAGGATTTGCTTTCAAAAGTATTGTTCCTTTTAAATTGCCATTCAGATTGCAAATGGGCTATACTAAACTTGTGCACAAATTTACATTCTGTGTATCAATGGTGCATAGAAGAGGCAATATCAGGTGACTTCTCCCTGGATCAAAACTTGCTAGACCTGGAAATGCACTTGGAATGTGGTATTCAGGTGGGGACAGCAAGGAAGACCAAAATGGGGGTGGGGAGGTAAGTGGAACATGCTGGTCAGACAGTGGGAAAGCAAGTAGGCTAGTTGGAATGTGACAGCAATCACTTTTGTTATAAAGGTGATGGAATCAGGGATGGATGGCCCAGTCATATATGCTGTGCTTTAATTCAGGAGTGGTACTGGAGATGAGGTAGTTTTGGCTGATATACATAGGCCAAATGGAAGGTGAGGTGCATCAGTCTTGCCCTATTTCAACTAAAGATTTTTCTCAGGTTAAAGCCAGAACCAACTTGTTGGATCATAACCTTTACTAAATAAGCCTGCCCAAAATCCCAGCATGCATTTTTATGCATGGAGTCAAACCCATTTTCCAGTTTGTACATACCCCTATTCTAGTTTATTCAATTTCCACATGTGTACAATTCTTATTTTCAAACCTACAGTTCAAAAAAGCTGTCAGATCTTTTGAAATCTGACTGAATTACTTTTATCACTGATACAACTGTTTATTTCATAGCCAGTAATTACAAGAATATGAATCACAAAGATGGCAAAAACATAACAAAACACACTATCTTTCATGTAAAAAAATAACTAATGCCTTATATTATCCAAGTAGTATACAAGTTATTCTGCTTTTGTAAAGTTTCTATGTATTTTAGACCATGTTCTGTAAAATGGAGCTGATAGAGGCTTGGAAGAACAAGGGTTAACTACAGACAAAAGTACAGTAGATTATGTTATTCCATTATTTAAGTTGGATTTGCATATCAGGTAAATCCAAACTATTTTTAGGGTTTCTGAACAAGCCATGGTGAAGTGTATATAAACTAAGCTGTAATAACCAACTACAGAACATTTAAGATAAGTAACTTAATAGTGCTTGCAAAAATAAGGGGGAAAGCAGCATACACTACACCAATTCCTCTTCATTAGTAACAAAATTTAAAGATAAATTTTAACTGCCACCCAACTTTAGGTTATAGATGTAATTATTTTTTCCAGAGTATTTTGATGATAGCAACACTGAATCCAAGATCAGTAAAGGCTAAAAATGCCATAAACTCTCCTTCCACCTTGATACCTATGAGCCTGGAATTTACATACTGCAAGTGCAAGGCTATCTGTTGGCCATCAATGGGTAATTGAAAAATACTGCTTTAATAATGAAGCCATTTGGAATATTGTGGGTGTTTTAGACTCTGGAAAATGCTGTCCTGTGTCTTTTTTTGAGGGGGGAATAGATCTAATCAAGCAAAGTAGCTTATGAAAGGCAGTGAAGGGAATTAATTATATTCAGAAAAATATATTGGAATTATACAATATTTGTCCATAGAAAGTCAAATTGAGACAATAGCTAAGAATACATTTATATCAATCAAGGCTAATACTTTAAAGACAATGTTAGGTACATAATAATCTATGTAGTTCTGCTCCATTTTGGCACTAACCTGTTGATTCCAGTGTTGTCAAATATTGGAGCTATGAGGCAAGTTTCCTAAATTTTAGGAAGATTATAACTTTACTTTGTCCCACCCCCAACTCCCTGTCCATTAGAGTAGGAAAGGACTTTCAATGCATACATCATTTTAGCTTCCCTTTTTTTGTAATTTTTCTCAGCAGAGTAACCAACACTCAGTATTTCAAATGTTGAAACATATGGAAAGGGAACACAATACTTTTCTTTTAGGGTAATAAAAACAAAACAATATGGCATTGAATTTTAACTATTTGAATCTGAAAATAGCAGATATTTAGGATTTCAAGCTAGTTCTTCAGATATTGTTTTTATAAAAAAAACTTTGGGGGGGGGGAATGCAATGGTAATATTGCTGTCTGAGGCTTACAATTCATATAATCATGATTGCAGAATTGTAATGCTGAATTGTGCAGCCTTTCTTTTCCACATTATTGAACTTGATTTCCCAGAATTTCTGGGAGTATTTAAAAAATACATTTTAGGACAATAGGAAACAACTAATCTTACCAATCTACCTTTTCAACACTTTGCTATTTCAGTTGTCTTACCCTTAGAAGATGTCATAAAGAACTCAAAAAATATCAAGCACTTCCACAAGTTAGTATTACATGGATCTCAAACAGTATCATGATTCTGACATACGAATCAATAACAAGTGATTTTATGATTCACAACTGGGAAAAAATGAAACAGGGCTGCCATCTTCAGAAACTTTACCATACAAAATATACCTAATTAAATGGAATTAAGGGAAATTCACACAATTTCTGCTTCAGAATCTATTTTCAAAGAAAATATAAAGAGCAGCCATTTCAACAAACATTCAAGTATCACAATGTTTATTGATAGATACAAGTATATAAAATCAGGGCATGAACATGTCTTGATAAATTAAGTAGACTTAATTCCAATACTACTAGGGATCAATTCAGTTTCTCACCATTTTATTTCATACCCACAAAGACCACTTCCAAGGGCACTATCCACCTCTTCAAACTGATCATTTTTGTGCAAGTAAACCATGTTTCTTTTTAAAAGACTTGTGCACTTGCCCAGGCTCAAGGATATTAAAATCTAGCACATAAAGCCCATTACTAGAGGTAGAAATACAGGCAATATACTATTACGGCAACCACCATCAATTACAGTTAAGGATTCTCTGTAACAACCAAATGGATAATCAAATATTGCAACAACTCAAGTATTACACTGAGCAAAGTGCATTTCTACAGTATTCAGTGTTGCTATTCAGATTTCTAACGAACAGCCTATGGTAACTGGCATCAAAGAAGATCCTTACACAGACTGCTTCTGAACTTATGATGTAATTATTGCATGCTGCTAATACACTGTTATCTAAACATTAAAGATATTCTAAAATATTTTTATGGTAGACTATGATTAAGACATACTACAAAAACCCTTATGCAGAAACAAGTCCTACTGACCCACTACTGCTTTAAGTATTGTGAAAACATTACAGCGGAATGAGTTTTCGCAGTGGTTAGGTCAAATGCAGTTACATCATAGCAACAGTATGTTTGCACAATTTAAGGCTTTGGCTGGTTTAATCAGCATCTTCTTCAGATTCTTCTTCCTCTGCTGTTTCCAGCCAGGTCAACCACTGGTTTACCTGCAAATAAACCCAAATACTATTATTAGAATGAGAAAAATAAATGAAATGAAATTCAAGTATATCTGGGGATTAACTACATATGAAACCCCTACACAATTTATTAAGCGTATAAAAATTATTGAAAACACGAGGCATATTCTCATGGCTCTAATTTTAAACCTTATAGAAATCTGATTTTTTTTACAGTATATTCTACGTTTTCCTTAATGAATCTGCAAGTACAATGAGGTAACTGTTTTGCTTAAACCTACGGTTAAACATATAGTAAGATAATTCACCTGGAACAAAGCTTTGCCTTTCCCTGGAAACTCTTGAGTAATATCTTCTTTCCATGCCAGAAAAGCTTCTTCTTCAATGATTTCCATATCATAGAAATGCACAAAGAAGCGCAGCAACATGCCTGTAAGAAATATTTTGCTTTTTTACTCAGATCTTTTAAATGGCTATTTTAGATAGCCATTTCTTTAGCATCAGTGGCACTAAAATTTACTGTTCAGCCATTTCGCTTAGTTTCATAGAAAGTGGTAAGCAAACCTGATACCAACTTATACAAGCACTTCTCTAGCTGTATGACTATAGGAGCATTTGTCTAGAATTCCCCCTCATCCTGATGTCATATCAAATGCACATGAAAGAGGGAGAGGCAAACAAATTTATTATTACCTTTTGGAAAATTGTTGTTGTAGCAGTGCACTTGGAGTGCGTACAGGGCACTCACTTGTAGATCAACATGGTCGTGAAGGAATTTCTGCATAACTGGCTTAAAGGAAAGAAGCAGCTGTTTTTCTTGCTCCAACTGTTCTTTAGAAGGAGCAGATGAAGAATCTGGTTCATCATTAGGTGGATTTACTTCACTAGAAATATACTGCAAGAAACTAGAAGAATTGGAAGGAAATGGTGTAAATTGTTTAACAAACTCATCCATGTAAAGCAAAGAAAAAGCAAAGATTTTTTTTCTTTGCTCAGCATATAGATAATAGAATAATGAAATAACCCCACCATTGCTATAATCAGCTTATATTATAGTATCTTTAACTCATGCGTGACATGCAACAAACTGGTTTCAGTTGCATTTCTCACCTGGTCATCAAAATATTAACAAATCCCTTATCTACATGTAGTTTTGGTGAAATGTTGTCTTTAATCCATTTATAGATTGCTTGAGGGGATGGGTCCAACTTAATTTGCTTCAATAGCTCCTTTTCCAGTTTCAGAAGTGGAAACAAGAAGCTAAGTCCTTTCCCTTCCAATATCTCCAGCATACGATCCTTATTCTGGTCAATCTCTGTAACATATAGAGATACAAAGATACAAAACTGTCCAAAATATTCTTTGAGCATGTCAACTAATATACTATATATTCAATCTTTAGCTCATATTTTAAAAACACCATAATATTTAACCATATTTTCTAACTAGACATTTATTATAGTTACCCATCTACCTCCCAGTGTACTCATTCCTTACCTGGCAGCATCTTTTGCATGTTCACTTTGCTCTGTTGGAAAAGGTCGGTTAGCCATTCTCGATCCTGCAGCTTGGCTAACTGCTGAAGGCAAAGTAGGAAGAGGGGAAAATGGGTGCCACTTTCCAATGGCTGTGCTAGTTCAGAGATGCTCACGAGTTCTGAAATTATGGCACGAGCTGCAAACTGTGCTAGATAGGATTTTACCAGAGGAATGTCCACCTCTAGTTTAGGGCACTGGTCCAATACATTTAGGAATGCCTGAAAAAAAGTTTACTAGCATTAATTATATTCTCCCATGTCTGGTTCTGACAACAATACAAAGACATCAAAGTATATTTATGAATATATGCATTACCTGCATGAAGTTGTCACTAGTAGCTATCCCTTCCTGTTTAAGTAAATTGATTAATGCGCTTGCTTTTTCTTTATCTTCATCTGATCGATCTAGTGACTGAAGTACTATTTTGCTCAGCATGTCAGAAATAAAATGTTTTGGTGCCCTCATTTCTCTCACACTGCTGACAGCATCATTGGCATTTCCATTGTTCAAATATTCAGTCACAACGGTTTCCTAAAAAAGGAGGAAAAGAGTTTTTCTCTCTGTCTCTTAATTCTTTAGAGTTATCACATACTGTAGTTTGAGAGCAGACTAAAAGAACTTACTGTTAACTTGAGCAGCTCTTCCTTAGAAGGTGGTGGCTTTTTACTAGTCTTTGCAGGCTTCTCCTGAATAAGTGGTGGATTTGTTTTGAGACCAAGTTGAGGTGGCTTAAAAAATAAAACATTAGAAGTTTAGAGGTGTATTTATTAACAGTAATGCATCAATCTTAAAACATTTGCTAGTTTCAAACTGCAACTTTAAGCATTCTTTTAACCAAGCCTGAATTAGTAGAGCTCCACAGCACTGGCAAATTGACAAAAATTGTATCCTGGAATAGCCTAGTAAAGGCTTTCACTTTCATAATCACCATTAAGCATATATATTCTGAAAAGATGCTATTACTTAGTTGTCTCAATCAAATCTCACTGTTTACCTGGATTTACTCCCAAACAAGCAAATATTGTGGAATTCCAGGATCTTGCTAAGCATTTGTTCTTCTGAACTCTTAAATAGAAGAAAATGACTTACTGGAGACATGTGCTGCAATGCTCCGAAGTGCCTCTATAGGACATAATATTCTCAGATATGCCATCACCACAATAGAAATTAGGCTATAGTCTTCACTGTTCCCTCCCCACTATTTTAATACCTTAAAAGTGCCTATGTTTTCTAGAATGCACCTTTATAATGAATATAATCAATAAATCTTTGATTAAAACATTAGAGAAACATTTACCTGTCCCAGAGGTGGTGTCTGGGTACGTTGTGGCTGTGCACTGGGAGGAATCATAGTTATCTGGGGCTGAAGCTTTGGCACTTGGTTTTTGTTTACTACAAAACACTGAGCAGGTCTCAGACTTATCTGCGAAAAGAAGCTGGATATTAGAAAGCTGGAGTATGGTTCTATTATGGTAGTAGTGAAAACTACCCATAGCAGAGTTGCATGTTATTTACAAGCACTGCTAAGTTATAGCAACAATATTTTTGAGAAAACAATCTGTAAAGTTTATAATGGCTTTTTATATTTCCATCCAGCAACTGAAATTACTTCAACAGCTCTTGTTTATGCCCTCATATCTCATAATCTTGCTCATAGGACACTGGAAACTCCCAAGAAGGAGGAAGGAGTGAAACTCCAAGAAAAGGGGGGGGTGGGGTGGAGAGAGAAGCAAGAGGAATAAAGGTAAAGATTGGGGGGAGGGAACAGCAGGAAGGTAGAAGGGGAGCTCCAGTGTTGATCCTCGTAATAACGCGTCTTGTTATAATCACTGGGCATCTTTTAAAAATTGTGCCTATTCTTTTTCAAGGGCATACCTCATCTGCATTAAGCTGTCCCTTCTTAGAAAACCGTGGAGGCATATCCTTAGACTGTCCTTGTTGAGACAGAAGTCCCTGATTTTGATTATGGTATAGTTGGCTTTGCCCCTGTTTTCAAGACAATGAAAAGAAAAATAAAAACTATAACAGTAAACTTTTCTTTATTATAAAAATATTTTTTCATATATTCTATGTGTACTGCATTTTACATCTTGTTAGAATTTGTTCTACCATGATGAAATTATTATTACTATCTTACCTTTCCATCAGTTCTAATTTCCATTTTTTCCTCACAACAATCCTGTGAGGTAGGTTGGATTTAAAAAAACTGCCCCCAAGTTGTTCCCTGATCTTCCTTGGCTAAGAGTGGATCGAGGTCTTGCTAATTGTAAGCTAGCATTTTAAACATCTCAACTGTTACAGGCGGGTTGTTTTATAAGGAAGCTGTTTCAAGCTGTTCTAATTAAAAGGCAAAGTATAAATTCTGAATTTATGACTCAATCCCAGCAATTACATCAATGCTTCCCAAACCTGAATCAATTACCCCAAATTGGGTAAACATGATTTTTTCTTTTCTCACGAACCATTATCCATCAGAACAGGGACATTTAAACTGACTTAAAGATGGCCACATGTACTAGAATATATTTGAATTTCTCCCAATTTCTCCTATTAAGACAAGAATTGATGAAATCACCAATATTTTCTTGAAATGACAAAGATAATATTGGTTTTGTAATATAGTCCTCCAGTTATGATGATTTTTCCAGTGACTGTTCAAAGCTATGACAGTACTGAAGGGACTTAGGAGTAGCCCTTTTAAGGCTACTTAAAAAAGCCCTTTTGATTAAGACTTTCTGATAAGCAATTTTTAGGTCACAAAGGAAAAAAGTTTGGGAACCACTGAATTCGATACAAATGTTCATAAAGAAGATGCATCAAGTATAATATTTGGGAGCTATTAATTATGCTTTGGATTTCACATAAATAATAGAAAAATATATTCTTTTTATTCTAAATTTTAGAAACTGGAGAAAATATTGTAAATGAAAGTGAAATTGCCCACGGAAAGAGGCAGAAAAAGACCTCAATCAATTCCACTCCCTTATTCCTGGGTGCTCCTGACGCTGACGGGACATTTCAAAAACGCACTAGAAGAATATGGAGACAAAGAGAAGGACTCTTGTTACTTACAAGGGGAGTTCCGTGTTTTTTTTTTTAAACCTTCCAGAAGATGGCAAGTATTATATAAGTAGCAGGTGCAGACATAATGCCTTTTTGGAGAAGCAGCGAAGGGTATTAGAGACAAACTAGTTCATCCATCAGCTATTGTGAAAAATGTATTGGACAACAAAAAATGCTTGAGGAGGAACCACAGTGGCAATCCCCAAGGAGAAAAAAAAAGCAAGCCAGGCAGAGGAGATTGGAGAGATGACAGAACACAAAGAACCAAACTTGTAAAAATGAGCTTTGTTTCCTTGGAGCTTCGGAATAGATTCCAAATGATGTTGTTTCTGGACTTCTGGATGAACTTCAGCTGCCACAGGGGCCAAAGATGGCTACAGAAGTTTTGCAAAGAAGACAATTCCCGTCTCTGCCTTGGGGCAACAGCAAGAGATGTTTATTTGAGATTTCCTATTGAGGGACCAAAGCATCAATCGCAATGAGCTAGCAGTTTTATCAAGAGGACGGTGCTGCCTTTCACGGGCTCACATTTGGGATGTAACAGAAAACATATCAGGTCTCCTTAAGCTCACTGAAGAATAGTCCTTTTTTTTAGTGATTCTGGTGGGAATAAATGGCAGACAGTGTTGAAAACATTATAAGACTATAAAGCACAGGGCTATTAGGTAACGTTTGTTTTTTCAAAACAACCCTTTCCTGTTGAAGGCTGTGAACCCCGAAGCTCACAAGGGAAGCTAAAAGTAACATGAAAGTTCTTTTTTCCCAGTTTTGTCAAAGCAAGAAAGCCATAATGGACAACTAGTGTGTCCGTGAAGAGACTGATTATATCCAAGAGCCTTAAAAGAGCTTGGCTATCAAGAATGGTTGTAGTGCCAAAAGAGTAGGGCAAGCGTAGTAAGATGAAGAACGCAGCTGATTACAGACCTACAAGCTTGTTGCTGATATTGGACAAACTCCAGAACAGAAATATGACTGTTAAAACATTTAGAAAAGAATATTTTGCTTAGCAGGAATAGCATGTCTTTAGGAAATAATAAAGCATGGCAAAGCAATTAGAGTTCCTCTATTGTTTGCTTGACTACAGATATAGTAAACGTAATTCCAAACCATTTAATCAAGTTTCCTACAAGATCCTTGTAAAGATGATGACAAAATTTAAGCTGCCTGCATTACTGAGGATTATGAGGATATAGACTTAGCTGAACATACACAAGAACATACAGGCTCTGTGTCATTCAACACTGACTTATAAAATGGGTTAAAAATACCAAAAGATTATGAAGTTTTTGGCTAATAAACAAGACAAATACTTAAGAGGACAGTTTCAGGATTCAAGAGGACGTGACAAGCTAGAACAATGGACAGAAACTAACAAGATGAATTTTAAGAAGAATGAACCATGCCTCTACCATATATGTGAATTATCTCATAAATTGCAAGATAAGCTAATAGCATAATCCAGTTCCAAGAAAAACACAATTTTAATTTGCATTAATGATAGTACAGTTTAAAGATCAAGATAATTATTGCATTCTACTCTGTATTAATTAGATCACAACTAAACTCTAGTATCTTTTCTTGGCACTGTCAATATCCTTCCAAAAATACAAACTTGAATTAAAAAAAGGGGAATAACTGAGATGGTTAAGAGCTGGAAGAAAAGGCTTATTTGGAATAGCCGAGTGAGCTAATACATTTAACCTGGAAAAGACTATGAAGACATGTCTTCAGGTTTTTGAAAGCTGGTCTATGTGAATAGAATACAATAGACCTTCTTAGTTCTAAACACAGGACAAGGAACAGTGGTTTTAAATTATTCCTATTTATTGTTATTGGTGCAAGTCATTCATGATGGATGGCCTTGCACATTTCTTAGATATAAAAAACAGCATCTATCTTCTATCAAAGTCACTTACTGGATTTTTCAAGAAGGATTTGCCTAGCTCTCCAAAGTGGGATTGAACAGGAGCCATGAGGTGTCCCCCATGGCCATTGAAAAGTTGATTTGACCGGTGTCGCCCCATGGTAGGTGAAAATCTGTCTTGAATAACTCCCGGACCAGTACCAATTCCACTACCTGAATTCATAAGGCACACAAAAGACAAGAGGATTATAATTCAGGATATCTTTATCAAAGTAATTAAAGAAAGTAAAAAACACATGTGTCATTTCTTCACTAAAGTAATATAATTACCAGGCATTTGTCCAAACATATCAGCAAGCCCTCCAAGTGGATCCCTGTCAAGTTTCATCCTGGGTGGCATAAACGGTCCCTCCAGAAAGAAGTCACTTCTCATTCCTTGAGACAAAGGAGGAGGAATAAAAACTCCCAGATCCTTAAAAAGAAAGTCAGTTGGAAAAATCAGCATTTAATGCCTATTAATGACTTGCACAGCTAAATCCATATCTTGTGAAATACTTACTTTCACAGCATCTTGACGGATTTGATTGATAGTCTTTGGTCCATTGTCAAGAAAAGCTTTGCGAGGAATCCAATTGTGTTCTCTCAACTCCACAGTATCCTTCAAGGATTAAACAGAACAATGTTAGCTTCAAGGCATATGCTAGATTTGTCACAGTAAGCAATTTTATACTCTTACCTGCAGCAGGAAACGAATCCTTGCCGGCAATTCCTTACTCATCATCAAGGAGCGCATACGGGCAAAGTACTGATCCATTAAGGACTGTTGAGAAAGAAATTCATTAAATTTGGCAAGTTGACAAGCTACCAAAAAGAACAAACATTAATATGTACTAGTTATTTTTATTTGCGAATTAAACATTAACCACAATATTTTATCTACAATAACCTATCCCCAGAGAATGAATACTAATAGCATAAATATAGATATATGCAATTCTACTGATGCTTACCTTGGCTTTTGCATGGTCTAGTCTAGGTCCTACTGTCCTCATTATCTGACAGAGGCACTCCAAATCCTCCCCCATATCCTTGAGTTGGACTCTCTTCTTCTTTTCCAAAAGCTGGGTAATTTTAAAGCATAGAAAATTTTTTACTGCCATTTTACAATTTATTTTTATAAGACATATATCAATGAAATAGGTATTAAATAACATTAAACAATACGTCCAAGTAGCAAAACAAATGCTGTTTCACTTAAGATGCTATGGTCAAACAAGCTACACAATTCCCTTTCAGTCCAGTGTTTTATGCAAACTCAACATTCCATTCCATCTATAAACTAGTATAAATTGTTAAGGATTCATGAAAAGAACATCAACACAATTGATACTTTTGATTAGCAACATTTTCATAAAAGATCCAACCACATGAAAATACAAATAAGGTAAGGGTAAAGACCTTTTAGTTCTGGTTAGTGCTTTGCATTGGTCATATGACCTAGAATTTTCTATCCAGATTTCTCAAGCAGATCTAACAGGTTTTCCTTAAGATGTTAGCCAATGCGTAAAAAGGAATAAATTTTATTTTAGGAAATTTATTGTTAACAGTGTTTGCCCACCATGTAGTCACTAGTAGATACCACTTACTTATTTTTCCCATTTTTTTTTTTACATTACTAGCTATCTCACCAAGAAGTTTACATAGTAGTAAAGATAAAAAAAACCACTTACTGTTTTGATGCACTTATGAAGGATAGATTCATGAATAAGATCAAGCTTGCCAAGTTCTCCAATGAATTTGATGTTTCCCAGCATCTTGATCTTAGCAATAGCTCTCTGTTCCTCCTCCTCTGGGAGGAGGGGGCCATCTTGCTTATCATAGACTAAAAATCGAGATAAGTTTTAGACATTGTTCTACTTTTATGACAAAAAAAAAAAAAAAGCAAACCAAGAAATACAATATTTTGAAAACTTACTATCAACATTTCTGGTTCGGTTTTCAAATTCATCCTGAAGTTTAGAAATTAAGAGGCGTCTGAATGTCTAGGATTTAAAACACAAACATGTTAATCTCTTGTCTTTTTAAAATACCAATTCTCATAATACCTTTAATCCAAAAGAAAATTATACTCACTGTGCTTTGCTTCTGTCCTGGATGACTCTCTGCGGATGGGCCATCAAAGTTGGGTGCATCTTCTGCCAGTCGCAGACATAGTTGAGCATATAGCGAGCTATACTTTGGCTCTTCAAGGGCTTTGTCTACGATCTGAAAGCAGAGACTTCATAAATTATATGGAAGTTTGTTTAATATTTAAAACCTGCACTTTTAAATGATCTTACCTAATCCTATGTAGTTTTATTGATGTTTCAGAAATTCACAATGACAACTATGCAGTACAAAAAACTATAGTGTAGTTAAGATTCCCTACCTTGCTCTTCCTCAAAACAATTAAGTAATGAGACAATTTCATTAATCTACCAGGTATTAATGTCCAATAAACAAAATCTAATGTATTTTAACAAACACAATAGTGGAAGGTAAGCTGCATTTCCATGCCTGCTTTCTACTCTTGGAAAGTGGTTGAAGATTATCTAAACAATCATGACATCTGAAACACACCAGCTCAGTGTTTTCTCTCAGGTCACACTACAGCCATATTATTTGCTATGAGACAGTATTCTCTTGCACTTAGAAGTTTCTATCTTTACTAAGATAGGAAAAAGCTCAACTGATACATATATAATCTTATAACCATACACAGGAAACAGTGCTGCTACACAGTGGATTATTTGAGAATAACCCATTCTCTAAGTTGCTCTGTTCTATAACACAACTCCTATAATATCCATGTTCACAGTAAACAACTTGCAAGCTGTACGTTTTAAGAACCTTGAACAATTATACCTGCCATACATAATATAAATTTTATTAAACAGCATTTTTCTAATAAATTTATGTTATCTTACCAGCAGTATGATCCCCTTTAGGATGAGTTTAGACTCTACACCCACATTGAGGAGCTCAAGGCATAGCTTGTCAAACTTTTCAGGAGTAAGCTTATTTAGTATGCTAAAGAAAAGAAAACAAATCAAGGCTTTTCTTAGTCAAGATTTGGCTTGTTTACTGCAGCTTAACTTATGAAACCTTTTTGCTAGTATTAATCTTAAACTGCAAGCAGTTTTCAATTTTAATCTGTTGGAAATTAAGTCTTATACTAAATGGGTAATTGTGTAACTGGTTACTCAAAATCAATCTGAATTACAGACCAGACATTTGGAAGCCTCAATTTTAAGTGCTGATTTGGCAATAAATAAAGCAATACACTAGGTACAGGCTAAGTGGGTCCTAAAAGCAGGAAAGCTAAGAAACAAGGATACTGAAATAAACACGTTAAGCTAAAAGAAAAAAATGGATCCTGAGATGAGAAGTGAAGAACTCAAGGGGGAGGGAGGAGATAAATAAAGCAAGGTATTAAGATAGGAAATGCCTAGTATGAGCAGCCTTCTAATAAAACTAAGACATTAAGAGCTGAATTACAGGTACTACAAAAAGGGGTGGAGAATAATATAACAGAGATAGGGTGACTAAACAGTGTGAAATAAAACAAGTAATGCCATAAAAAATCAAGACACTGAACAATGGGTATGAAATACAAAGTAAAAAGCAAGAGAATGCAGGACAGAGTAAAAATGCAAAGCCTTGACCCAGATTCAAAGCAGTCACGAAACAGACCAATGTTATTGAATATGGGCATTAGTGTCAAGAGTCCAGTGGATCTATCAGAACAGTAATAAATTCTGAGAAATATAATTCAACAACATTTAGTGAATCAGTAATTTCTTCCTCCTGGCCTAGACTATGCTGATTCAACATAAAAACAATCTACTAAATCAACAGAACACTGCAGAAACTTAATAAAAAAAAAAATTTTTTTTTTTGCTTCTGCCCGGAATCATCAGTTTAAGAACTGCAATCAAGCATTCTTAAGACCACAAAAGTGACTCAATATGGGCTGAACTATTTATAGTCTAAGAGACTGGATCTACAAACCCCCCCCACCTCACAATATTTATTTATCTTTTCAATTTGTCTCCATAAATTTTTAGATAGGATGATTGCCCCAAAATCTCCTCTGTTTCCATGACTGAGATGATTTGAACATGTGCCCTCCACCTTGTCTCTATACCACGCAGGCTCCTTAGATTCTATGCTCAAAGAGAACTCAAGAACACCTTTAGAATACTGTGGCTTTGCAACTAGGAAAATCTCAATTGGAAATAAATGGCTGGGAAAACAAGTATACATTCTGTGTCTTAGATGTGAATCACATATTGGATTATAAAATGCCACTGACAATTAAACTGTTACCTCAAAACTTACCCTCTTACTTTCCTGAAGATTGCATCATGTCGTTCTTTGTCATTTGCGGAGTCGTCATCTCGTCTAGTGCTTCGTGAAGGAATCCATTTCTGAGCGTTTTGCCCTGGGGTTTTCCCCAGGAACTCGCTTTAGAAATAGAATATTAATTTATTAAAACCTAGTGTATTCCCATATAATCTGGAAACAATAGGCTCAATTTTAAACTTGTTTTCAAATTGGGAAACTCAAAGTTTGAAATTTCAGTACTATAACCTGGATTTTTTAATAGTTATTATTTAATCACTTTTGAACTCATTTTTAGAGCTTTGAACTCATTTGAAGAATTCTCTTACAGGAGCAGTTATAGCTAAAAATTCTCAGCAGACGTAAAAGAGATATACCATGTCAAACATAATGAAATAAAAATAATTAAGAAGGAACTAAAGCAACTAAAACATTGCAAGCTTGGAACATTCCATTTATGGATAGACCATTTCCTGTGCAATGGTGTTATGGCATTTCATTCTAAATTTGAAACAAAATGGAATAAACTGTCCTTGAATATTCAAATATTCCACAATTTACATTTCTAATCTTCTAAATTATGGGGAATTTGGGTTCAGAGATTCCATTTCTGCTTTCACTGGTTGGATAAAGTCCAAGAGGCTGGAGAAGATAGTTTATATATATATTCAAATATCTATGAATTTCTACTTTGTGGAAAACAGAAGCAGACTTGCAAAATTGATATTTATTGACTAATCCATATTATAAACTGAATTTCAGATACTATTGCCTGTATAAGCAATCTTCCACCCCATTCCATAAGCAGTGTTCCTTTTGTTTTCTTATGCCTAAAGATAAACACCAGGATAAATCTGACTCAACAGAAGGCAAGCAGGCATCATCCCTACCTGCAGTCCTACTAATGCTATTTATATGCTAGACAAGGAAGGTAACCGTTAGTCCTCCAAAGGTAGACTTTCTCATTTTTGTGAGGGCTCAGAAGGAGGACTCTAGGCACAGCCAAGTAGTGTACTGAAATATTATTTCTAAAAACCATTATTTCTACCAGTACCAGCTAAGAGCTTAATTCTAGCATTAGGTTTTCCTTGGGACATTGGGAGGGGGGAGGACAAATTACAGGCCTGAAAAGCATTAAGGAAGACACCTGCAGACTCTTACTACAAGTACAAAATGCAACATTCAATACTGCTTTAGTGACAGATGTTTGGATGGCCAGTGCAGATCTGTTCACACTAAACAACATGTATCAAATGTCCTCCAGCCAAAATTTTATGTGAAGCTTTTTAGGATAGGTGACATTCTATAATCTATCTCAAACACTGATTTGCTAGAATAACTGATCTTCAAGGCTAACCTGCTTCTACTTAATTTTTTTGATCTGCTTGAATTCTCTTTCCCCAGTCTATAGTCAATCAGCAGTTGTCCTAACATTCAGAGTCATCTGATTGGCTGGATAGAGGATGCTCCGACTCAAAAGACACTGTATGGCTGCAGCAGAAATTACATTAGACAATGACTGCTGCATTCCTGGAGTTTAAGATGGTAAATAGGATTCAGAATGGATTACCAGCCACTTATGCTTGCAGTCCTGAGACAGCAATAAGGAAGCTGTTTTGAATTTCAAATGTTCCCTATTGTGGAATACTCAAAACGCTTTGGATTTCATTCTATTGGGATATTCTGCATGCTTTCACGCATGCCCTATTAGAGGAAAACACCTACCAGACAAAAACCTTAAAATACTAAGACATGAAGTAGTTAACACAACAAAACACTGATTGGTTTGATACAGACTTTCAATTTACATTTACTATTTACAAAGCAATTTAACTTTATAAATTAAACAATGCATCACAAATCCGTGTAATAGCCCATATAACACTGCAAATAGTATGCAATCTACCTGTTGCCGGCAGTCTTGGGATAGTGCTGAAGCGCACCCCTACCTCCTCCTCCGCCTGAAGAAGCACTATAAACAAAGAATAACTGATAAATAATTTTTGTTTTGTATGCAGGAAAATGAAATTTTGTAGTTTAACCAGAACTGTTTCGTAAACAACTTGATTTGAGAATAAAAACTTCCCCGGACAATTAGTTTTTTTTCCTTTCTGCACAGGTTAAATATTTTCTGGTAACCTGATCTGAATCAACTAATATTTTTTATATAAAGCTAAAACCACATGAAGCACTATCCTATTTTTAAAGTCTATATAAACATAACAAATACACAGAAGATACTTGTTTGTTGCCTTTTAATATATGGTCTGTAAAACTTAGAAACTGTGTTAGTGGAATACACTAAGCCATGTATTTAATTTCATTAGTTGTGACTAACTGCAAAAAGAAAGAAACCTTAAAAGGTTAAGAAATCTTCAGACAAAAAATGCTTTGTGTTCCCATCTGTTTCCTTGTCAAAAAGCTTTACTTACCTGAAACGAGAAGCACCCCCTTCTGCAATCGCACTCTCCACTTTGGCGGCTTGGCAATGAAGAATCTTCCAAAGAATAATAAATTGACAGGATAGGGAAAAACAAAACCTAGAAGGCAAGAGTCAACAATGTAAGTTTTTGATTAAAGTTTCAGTACTTCCTAGAATCTTATATAGTTTGCATTCTGGAATTTCCGAGAATTTTACTTGACATCAGAACCCAAGTTTCTTCCTCATCTGCACCTCAAGTCAGCCCTGCCTCCTGCTGATTCCACATACATACATAAAAATATATATATATATATAAATATATATATATCCATGAAAGTCTTACATATTATATAATTTTAAATATTTCACAACAAATGCTGTGCATAAGCAAAATCTAGGCAGTTTACCATCCATATTAAAAAAAATCCCACCATGTAATATTTTAGTGCCCAACATGACATGTCCTTATAAACCTGATAAACTTGACAAATTCAATACAATACCGGTAATTTGCAATATCCTAATTATATATAAAACAGTTAGGATTCCGGAGGGCAGCGAAGAAAAACGAAAGCAACATCCAAACACAGTTCCAGGAGGGATTCCTATATATGTGCCCCAACTTAAACTGCACCTCTATCTACATTAAGACGACTTCGAAGTAAACCAAAACACAAAGGCGTCCAATCTCACCGAGGCCCGCCACATCTGCAACCTCCACGGTTCTTATTATTCCCGCCACCGACCTAACCCTAAAAATTCGCCTGCAAGGCGGGCGAGAGATGGCGTGGCAAAGCCCAACTAAAAACTCAGAAAACCCCTCCGTTTAATCCCGTCGATCCTCGGGACAAGCTGTGGAAGCAGCTTCAAGCATCCTGCCCAAAGTCATCCTCGATCCCTTCCTACCCGCGATGGCCACCGCCCGACTCCCAGGCTCAGGCACAACCCCGACAATAGGCCCGGCCTTTGTTCTCGGTTCATAGCCTGATCCGCAGTTGCCGGCTATTCAGCTACAGCAACGGAGATGGGGCAGTTTCAACTTTTCCGGAGCGAGGGGACCAGCGGTGGATCCGAAATTGATTACAACTATTCCACTGAGTGTTTAATTACAGTTCTTTCGATCTTTCCTATAGAAAAATACGAGCCACGGGTGAGAAGTATATTCTCTATTCGTCGAGCCGCGTGGAGGGCTAAAAGGCATCGGACTATCCCGACACCTGACTTAGCCACAGTCACGACCTTCACTCAAAATCTCCCCCTCAGATACCGGCTGGGCGAAGACCGGTGCCGGCCGCCATTTTGTTGCTCGGCAAACGTGCAAAACCGAGATTGCAACCGAACAAGATGGCGGCGGTTTTAGGTAGCCGCCATTTTGCATACCAGCAGCCGATTCTTCCTTAGCCGCCTTCGCTCGCCCCCGCCTCAAATGCTCCCAAATCCAAGCAGCAACATCCCCGCCGACTTTCCCCCTCGATTATCATCTTTGTCAACGATGGTCATTTCCTCACCTTCCCTACAGCCTCGTCAGCGTCCCCAGGACCGGCGGCGAGGGCTGGGAAGAGGCGAGAGAAGGGTGGGGGAGAGGGAGCCGGGGATCGGGGCTGGGAGAGGGAAGGGGGAGAGAACGAACGGCAGGACGGATCTCTGAATCACCACAGCAGCTACCAAGCACTTCTTTCCGTCACCTCCATAGAGATCGGACCAACTCGCCGCCGCTTCTAATGCGTACTGAGACAGCCCCACTAACTTTATTACACAGCGTGCAGCTAAGCCCTCCTCAACAAGCCGGCTTCCAATCGACGGCTGAGACTTTGTCGGAATAGCCAATCACAACGAATAAAGGAGGTGGGTCCAGGGCAAAGGAGGGGGAGGAAAAGAGGTAGGTTGACGGGAAGCAGCGCCGCAGTGCAGCATCGGATTCACAAAGACTAGCACCTCCTTTCTCCTGCGTAGAAAACCAACTCGAGTGGTAGATTGCGCAAATGGCGTACCGGGTTAATTGGGACTTGCTGTACGCCGTTTTTTTCTCCCAGCGCCGTGTTTGCCTCCAGTGACAGAAGCTAAAAAGCAACTCTCATTGAATTTTAGATGCGGATATTCTTGGGTCGGTTTCAATAGCGTGTGCCTTTGGTAATGGCACACAGATTCCCCCCCCACGCGTATAGTTCCCGGCGAAACCATTTGGTGGGCTTTGTCCTGATAAAAATGATATGCTTAGAAGCAGCCGAGGGCATGTAGACCGAAGCTCTAGTTTAAAAGAGGTACCCAAAAATCAGGACGCCGATTCCAAGAAGGGATGAACAGGGCTGGGCATTGTTAAGGAAGTGCCATGATTGTGTTCTTTCCGATATGAAAATGGTTACTGAACACGTTTCCTCTCCTCCCCTCCGTTCCTCGTCTGCTCCAAATCCATTTTTATGAGGCTGAAGAACAATGTTCTAGAAAAATGGCTCAAGGCTTTACCTCTTGGCCCTGACCGCAAATGAACTGAATAATGCATGATCTTTTAGAATAATTTCAGCAAGACTCAGCACATCTATCTGGGCTCACAATCAAAAGTGCTGAAAATCCTACAGGGCATAATGTTGCTTGCTACATATCCATCTTTTACATGATGTAAGCATTTGCCCCGAAAACACATCACATTTGGGGTTATGAACACATTTTGAACGTTTAAACTGGTATCTGGTTTTCTATATCAAATAAGTAAATACTTCATGATTTCCTGATTGAAAAAAATTATTTTACTTAAACACTTCTTTGAACTTCAAGAATCAAGGTTGTATGATAATCCAGCTCATACCACTAACAGCAATTTCACAATAATTCATTTCAAACCATACTTGTGCAATAGTTAATGACTTCCCACCTCACATGACTCCAGAAGACACAAATTTAACAAATAAATCTTAGTTATGAAATTATGTGCTTGCCACAATCCAATATAAATTTTGAAAAACAATACACTATGTAGTGTTACATTGCATTACGGTGACCAGGCAAGATATGAAGATAACCTTTCATGGTTAATGTCTCCTGTCTAATAATCATGTCTTACTGTGTAGGATCTGAAGATGAAAAAAAGGGAACTAGCAAAGGAGATACAAGTAGAAAGACTGCAGTTAGCTAGAAATAAAAATGTGGAAGAAGTCTCACTGCACAGTTTGCTTCTAGAGAATCTAAACCTCCTCCATTGGATGTTTCCCTATTTCCCTGCGCTCAGTTAATATCGCAAACTATCATGTCCTTCCAATTCTATTTCTTTACAATAAAATATAGATTACATCTAAAATGTCCAATTACTTGAGGAATGGACATACTGAATACAATATTTCAAATTTTCTTATCTAGTTACCTTCATATTTCTTTAAAGACCTCTCTCCCAGAGGTCTTACACATTTTTTACAATTATACTGTTCACACGTATAGAGAGGGTACACTTTCTTATGTCATGACTTGAACCATCATCTAATTATTTAGTCTGAATTTCAGGGTATGTACTAAATCAAGACACAATTTTGCTAAATTCTGGATCACTAGAAATAGTTTTACATATGACTCAGCACTGGTGAGCAAACACCCACACACTTTCTTTTATACAATCTAACTTTATTTGCTTGCTTTACCAGATTCAACCTCATTTCATACAGTACATTAAAAACTAACCATGTGAAACACTTACCTTAAAATAATTTAAAACTATAACCTAGCCACATCATTTTGATTCCAGACAAGACTTTAGGTGTGATAAAAATACTAACTTGTGGCATTGACTCTGTGGTTCAGTGAAAAAATGGAGGATCTGAAGTGCTGGCTCTGAGTAGATTGATAAAGCTATACTGAGACAATCAGAACTGCCAATGTTCATTAGCAGGATTCTCCAGAGTGGACAATACTGACTCCTAAAGATCAAAGGAACTATCCAAAAGGTCAGCGTTGTTGTTATTACTATTCATAGTACTACCGGTATTAGTTAAAGTAAAATTTATTAAATTATTTTCATATAATAAATTTTGGGAATCAATGGACAATCTAAAACTTCAAGAAGAGGTTGACATGGTGAACAGTTTGGGGGGCCCTATTCTATTGTATGTACTTGAGTGGTCTTCCAGTTGTGAAATGTAAAATGAGTTTTAGTATGGCATACTTACCCAAATGCTGATACCTGGATTAAGTAGTTTATGAGACACTGAGGAAACTGCTTTTCACTTCTCTGTTATCAAAGGGAACAGTTCCTCTTCCCTATCGAGTGAAAAACAAAAAGGCAAAGGTTAAAATAAGTATCTTTAAGTGAAATGGTGGTTCAGGTAATGACAATAAATGTCTAATACTGTTTGTTTTACATAATCGTTGTCAAAAATTGTGTGTCTGCTTCAACATATTTGCAAATTTACTTTTTCAAGGCCAAGTTCCATGTTAATTTTACATAAGTATTATCTTGAAACTAATTCTGTACAATTTTAACACTAAAACTCAAGGACACATTTTAAAATACCATGTTATACAAAGAACATTACATCCCCAAAATAGCAAAAAATAATGGTTTATTATTGCATACACTATATACAAATATAAAATTGCACTGTAATTATTACAAAACCTAAATATAGTTCTGTAAGGCATTAAAAATATTTTAAACATTGTCAGAAAAAAGGAAAGGAACAGAAGCACAATCAGGCTGGTATATCATCTCAGTTAGTAAATGGTATAAATATTGGGGGCAAGTGGTTTGTATGGAACCTGTTTTTGAAACACACCAAATCCTAACATGATTTCATAGTACTATTAATGCTATAATTCCACATACTTATTTGAGAGTAAGTACCATTGCACTCAGTGGGGATTCCTATTGAATAAATAACAAGCTCAGGCTTTTACTACCTATGGGGGTTAAGATAATAAAGACATGATTTTAAAAACCTATTTATGAAAATGACAGCAAGATAAAAACCTCATGAGCCAAATCTGTTCTTCTATCCTATAAACTAGGGGTGTCAAACTCAATTTCATTGAGGGCCACATCAGGGCTGTGGTTGACCTCAGGGGTCTGGGCAGGCATGGCCAACTGGATGGGTGTGGCTGACTGGGTGGGTGTGGCTAGTTTGATGCCACTCCCCAAACTGCTGCCATGTTTCCACTTTGCATTGGTTAGACCAGGCCAAAGCCAGGCTGGCCTGATCTTTCTTCTTTGCATTGGGTGTACCAGGATGGCCCCATGGGCTGGATCCAACCACATTGCAGCTGAATCTGGCCCACAGGCCTTGAGTTTGACTCCCCTGCTATAAACCAACCACTATTGATCTTTGAACTAGAAATAGCTACAGTATATTAGGTAAAGATGAGCTGAGAGAAAACAGTGCAGCACAAGCAATATACAGCAGAAATGAGTCATTCTTTTGGTGCGGCAGCCCTAATATTATGGCTGTATTGTTACCAACTACTGCACTGAAGAACCAAGTTTCTGGTTCCAATTGTTATCACTAAACAAGATCTACCTAGGTACGATCTCCTTCTCTCTCCTTCTTTCTTCGACTCCTTTTTTGGTGGCTCACCTAAACTTTTAGTTGATCACACAGCCAGATCCAAGACAATACTTGATGGAGTATTAGTAGCCCAAGATATTGTGGTAACCAATGTATTGTATTACTGTTTCTCACCTAAGATTCATCTAAATATGTTCTGAATGGAATAAAAGTCAATCAGAAAAGGGGAAGATAATCTACAAAGAAGCTAGTTTGAGATTATAGATAGAAGGCTAGGAAGGGAGCTCATTTCTAAACTTGATAAACTGTGATATTCTCTCCCCCCCTCTCTTTCTCTCTTTCTCCCTCCCTCCCTCCCTCCCTCCCTCTCCTCCCTCCCTCCCTCTCCCTCTCTCCCTCCCACCCTCCCTGTGGGTGGGTGTGTATGTTTGTTTCTTTCTGAAAGACAGTGCATTGAGTTTATTGAGATACTTGCCATGAAATTTAGTATTACAAAACATTGTCACTCTTCAGTGATTCCTAACTGAACTCAGATAAATCCTACAATACATCTATGAAACTTTGCATAGTTTTGAGAAGAGAACAAGAGGTTGATCTTTGGTTGGTGTTCCTTTTATTGCAGAGGTTCCGAACCCTCAGGTTGTGGACCAGCTTGCCAGAAACCAGCCGGTGCAAATGAGCAAAGCTCCATCTGCACACATGTGGGATGCAGGCAATGCGTGAAATCATACCACCTCTGGTCCACAGAAAAACCTCTCTCCAAAGAACTGGTCCCTGGTGCCCAAAAGGTTGGGGGCCACTGCTTTATTGGATTTAATAATTTCATATGTAAGAAATGTGAGAGGTATTCATAGGTGAAAGGTGGGGTATGACTTGTTATTGAGGTATATTTATATGCTGATTTTAAACTATAACAATTTCTATAGAAATGAATGAAGCTGAAGAATATATAAAAAACTGAAGTTAATGTGGGGAAAATGAGAAATGTATTGTTAGGATTGGGTGTTTTTTTTTTGTGTGTGTGGCATAACTACATACATTAAAGGCAGATCCACACTTTCTGCTTGGTCCATTGCCAGTGAGGTCTGCTCATCACTTCCTGAATATTGGGTTGAATAAAAATGTCCTCTTACTCCTAGACCATTGCTGATGCACCCCATGATGCACACCCATGCCCACCAGCCTTGACACAAAACTGCTGTTTTCTGATTCAATCCATCATAAGTCCTTCAGAATTGAAGGGCTCTGCAGCTTACATTCCATTTCAGTAGCAGTCCCAGCTCCAATTGGCCACAGGGCCTGGCATGTTCCCTCCTTTCCATCAGCTGATTGATGCCCTGGATGGCAACATAGTCCTGGCCTACTAGGTGGATATGTCATGTTCTCTGCTGGTTGGCAATGGCTGGGTTTTTGAAGATAGTCTTGCAGGGGTTCCATGATGGCCCATTAAGTCAAAAAATCATCTTCAGCCTAGATATTCATGCTTCATTTAACTCTCACATCTCCTAAAATGAGAACTCCTTTGATTTCTGTACAGTTGGTCTGAGCAACTCACCCCACTCCCTCTTGCTCTTAGAGTACTCCAGTTTTTCTCCCTTTATTTCATTAAATTGCGAGTTAGAAACATTGCAACTTTGTTTCTATGAAGCTAAATGATCAGCTTATCTTTGCTACAAAGTTTCCCTGGATGAACAGAGCAAAATAAAAACAAAGGAACAATTCTGTTCCTTATAGCTTTTGATTATTGTAGCACTGGAGCCCCAATAGTGCAATGCAGAATGTAAGTAGAAATATTATCCGTCGGCAGAGGTATTAAAGGAAATAGTGTGGGAAGGGATGGGGTGAAGAGATCCACCCATGCAAATCTGGGAAAGCAAAAATAAGGCATGGGAATTTGTGTGTGTGTGTGTGTGTGTGTGTGTGTGTGTGTGTGTGTGTGTGGTTTGATGGTACCATCCCTAAATTGAAAGGACAGGAGCCAGTCATTGAGGTTCATTTTCCACGGTGGGAGGGCAAGAAGAAAGAGGTCTTGCAGTGGCTTTGGTACAGACTGAGCACCACAGCCAAATCCATTGCAATCCAGACTGGAATTTCTAAAATTAACTTACAGTAAGAAAAAGGAGAATTATTATGGGCATTATCAGTGGTGGGATTCAATTTTTTTTACTACTGGTTCTGTGGGCTTGGCTTGGTGGGCCTGGCAGGGGAAGGATATGGGAAAATCTCCAGTCAGAGGTGGTATTTGCTGGTTCTCTGAACTACTCAAAATTTCCGCTACTGGTTCTCCAGAACTGGTCAGAACCTGCTGAATACCACCTCTGGGCATTATAGGAGACAAGAAGCTTAGGTTGCCATGCAGATTGCAGTCCTAAGATGCCGTTCGAGACCTTCTTTGCAGGAGATGGATGGTTTAGAAACAGAAAATATAAACTAACAAATATATACATTAAAACAAACTTGAGTTAAAAGCTACACTTTTACAATCTAATTAGTATATTCATTATCAATTTGGAAAAGTAACCAGTTTGCTTGGACTTTAGCTCATGTATGCTTGAAGTTGAACAATTCACCTTAAAGAATGGGAAATATGTACCGAGACAGTGTTAAGTGTAAGCTTTATCTATTTTACATACAAGACAGAAAGCAACCTGTCTAATAATGTGTGTGCAAGATCCAACATGTCAGGCCCAAATACTTACATTAACCTAATGAAATGACTCAGCAGGTTATTTAAAACCATTCATATCTTTGTCTTTTCAAATGAACTGTTTACACACATTTTTAAAGAATTGAGAAGCAGACCAATACCCCTTATCTTAATAGAATTTATATATTACTCAATTATTCTGTAAGCTCCTCCCTCCCATGCCCCAGACAATTAAGAAAATAGCTAAGCAAAGAGGTCTGGAGAGAGGAAAATCCATATTATATAATGGTATGTGGGAATGACCTGGGGAGACAGAAGGAAGAGCAGCAGTCAGATAAGAGACAGCCTGTAGAAGGAATGGGGACATGGGAAGTATGTCAGAAGTAACCGTTCTTATTCTCTTGACTGTAAAGGTGACAGTGGAAAAACTTATTTTCAGACTTGCAAGAGTCTGTTACAACAGTTCTGTGATGACCCGGGGCATGGCACGAAAGCAACACAGTCAGATAAACAATAAGAGCCCTTTATTATCTCCAACTTTGTCCCCATTGTCCAGCTTACCTTCTGGCTGGAGAAAAAACTCTCCCAGGAACAGCCTTTGACTGCAGGAAATTAAGTCCAAAACATGAACAACACAAACTGTAACTTAAAGTCCAAACAAGCCAAACTGAAATAATTAGTTTGGCAGGGCAGGATCAAGAATTTCAGACTTGAACTCACACAGTTAGGAAGACACCAGGACTCAGATAAGCCATGACAACACAGGATAAAGTCACATTTGCTCCCGGCAGCCTGCCACACGCAGCCCGCCTGTCCTATCAACTATCTTCCCAGCTGTGGCTAATGGAGGGAATCAGGGCCCTTTCTTCACCCATGTGCCATGCAACCCATGTTGCTCTCTTCTTCGTTCCTCCCTGCGTGGCCTAGGATGAAGAGGGGGTGGGCCTGGTTCATCCTCTGAACTCCCTCTTCCTTGTTCTACCTCTCCCTACTCTGCCCAGCTGGACTTTGCCCTTCCCCAGCCTCCTCCACAGCCAACAGAGCCAAACTCCAACTCCCTGTCAGCTGTCCAGCTTCCTCCTTGGATTCAGACTCTGACAGGGGCATGACGAGTTCATTTAGTGAATGTTCAATGTTCAACGATGCTTCTGTGACCTTCTGACAAGCAAAGTCAATGGGGAAGCAGATTCGCTTAACAGTCGAGTTACTAACTTATCAACTGAACTGATTCACTTAACAAGAAAGGTCGCAAAATGGGGCAAAACTCACTTAACAAATGTCTCACTTAACAACAAACATTTTGGAATCAATTGTGGTCATAAGTTGAGGACCACCTGTATAATCTTATAATAAATCTAGTGGTCTATCTCACAAAGCTGACATATTTCCAGATTGCACTTAGTTGCTTTTTATTTATTAAACAGAAATTGCCTTGGTTTTCTAGAAACCTATATAGGAGACAAAAGAGAAGTCAATATTCTGTACATTCATTTTAAAAGAGATACTTATTCCTGCTTTTCAATATTTTTAGTCAGTGATTAAATACTTAGAGGGCGAATTAACATATTTACCAGTGGGATAATCCTTTTTTTTTTATTTCCCTCCCTAGAATCAAGTCTTTTTTTTTTCATCTTCCCTGTTGAGAAATGAGTTCTGCTGCCCCAAAATAGCAATATAGAAACCCAGGATTTTAGTGTTTTGGATAAAAATAAGGTTTTGAAGTGTTATGGATGGAATCTTTATTTCTAAAAATATTTCAAATATCTAAAAATCTATGTTATCAAAGCAAGCACACACAGTGTCTTTCATTATTACACTCTACTATGAAAACTTGCAAAATAATCTACAGTAGTGTTGTTAATGTGAGTTTTGTTGGGGAGGACTGAGGGGAGAGAAAGTAAAATGATTTATGGGAACCCTTCAAAGAAATCCAGTGTTTCTCCTATCTTTAGGGAAAGGTAATGGAACAGAGATAAACTTGAGTATATTAAAGTGGAATTTAGACATATGTGATTCTCAGTCCCTTTTCAAACCATGAAAAATGATGTTCCACTTTCTTTGTTAGTACTGATGTTATTGTAAAAATACATGTGACAAGTAAGCTGCATGCCTCCTAGGATCCTTGGAAATTAAATAAAAATTTAAAAACACAGTCCTAACCAATCTTTTGAACTTTCAATCTCTTGCACATTCAATCTCCAGATACACCACTATTCTTTACATAGTGTATACCAGTGATTCTCTTGGATTCCTCAGGAAGGTGTGAAAAGCCTTCTGTCTGCAGTCCAAGTAGTGTCTGACAGTGATCAAGATATTAATCCATTGTCAGCTGACCCATAGTTTAATAAATTAACACAGTTTGGAGATTTGGTGAACTCTGAACCAGTTACACTGGTTGGATTCATGCAAAAAAAAAAAAAGGTCAAAATGTACTAGTCTGCTTTATAGCTAAGTGAGTTGTAAGAATAGGATCACCACAGGCATGAACAAAAAGTAAAACTCCTTGTACAGCTTCTTATGTTCTCATTCAGGATCATATGTCATTTTCTCCCTTGCCCCACCAATCACATGCAGTTGACAATGTAATGAAAAGGTTATTGTTATTAAGCCATTATTAAATTATTTCGCTGTTTCTGAAATGGAATGTGACAGTAAACAATGAAACAAAATGCATGAAAAATGGGTAATTATGTCATAGCAGCATATGCATGCTATGCAAAATATAAGATCATTACACTCCCCTCCCCATCCAAAAAATCTGGTTAAATTTCTGGGGCTACCTATCCAACTAAACTAGAAGCCTAGAACTATGATTTATATGATGTCATAGAAGGATCCATGGTTTTTTTTTATCTAATTGTTTTCTATATGTATCAACCAGAAATCCAGCAGATTATGTTACTCTTAGTTAATAAATAATTAATCATTATTTGTGTGTCAGAAAGACATTTTCCTGCTAAATTTTTTCCTATCTTGTAACTGATGACAGATGCAAGAGCAAACTTTGAATTTGCAGTGTTAATGATTTCTTTTTGCTCTTAACAGTCAGAACTTTCTTTGGAATACTATTTCCACTTGCCTAAATCTTCCAGTTGTGCTCTCTGCTACACTTTTGTGGTTTAAATTAACTCTGCCAAATGACATTTTAGAAGCTGCCATTTCCAAAAATTTAAAAGCTATAGTAAATCATTTACATTTAAATGGCCAATCCAAAGGCGCTGAATGAATTGTCCCAGAAAGAAAGCTATAAGTTTCCCCTAATTTAATTTGAACTCTTTCCAAACTTGTCTATTCAGGTCTACCATATACAGGAATCATTATGATTTTTTTATAAACAATAATGCATCATCAACACGGAGAGCGATTATAGTATCTTCCTAACTGAGTTTAACCCTCTTCATATTATGATTTAGCAAATAACACATCCTAGTGATTCAGACACCGAATTAAGTTAGAATTTTGGGACAATCCTTCTGTATGTATGTATGTATGTATGTATGTATGTATGTATACATATATACATAAAATTTATGTGTGTGTATATGTATATGTATATGTATATGTATATGTATATGTGTGTATGTATGTATACATATATACATAAAATATATGTGTGTGTATGCATATATATATATATACACACGAACACAATACAGAAGCCTGATGATGGCAGATGAGATTCTGCCGAAACGTTGCTACAACTATAATGACGTGGGAAAATACCCGAACAAAGCTGAATACTATATATGTGTGTGTATGTGTGTGTGTGTGCGTGTGTGTGTGTGCGTGTGTGCGTGCGCGTGTATATGTATATGTATATGTATACGTATATGTATATAAAACTATTTTCTTTCATTTATCTGCCTAACCAATTCAATTGATCTGGGCTTGCACAGTATGCATTATTTCCATTAAACAGCAGCATCTATTGGGATCCTATTGCCCTTTGCAATGAGGTTCCCCTAAGATCCATATGAGATCAAGGTAACTCACGTCCTCTGATGTTTCAGAAGGCCTTAGAGATCAGGTTTTTCACCCAGGCCTTTGGTGAGCACATTTAAAAGTCTTCTAGGTAGTGTGGATTTCCTACTTATTGTTGCCTAATTTTTGTCATCTTTTGTTTCTGGTTTTTATTATTGCATTGTTTAATTGTGCTTGGTTTTTATTTGTAGGCCAGTCATGGTTGCTGGAAATCAGACAATATAAAATTTTGATAAATAAATATTTGCAGAGATAATATCCAGTGTCACCACAGCAACTCAAATCAGTGGATCTTTTATTTTTCTTTTTTTTAAAAAAAATATTAAATTGTTTAATTATAATAGTAAAAGATGATACAAACTAAAGAAAAGAAAAGAAAGAAAAATATGTATAAAAGAGTGAAATTTTAAATGACAGAGGGATAATTTCTCCATTAAAAATAACAAGCTCACTAAAATTCTTTACTTTAAGTGAAAGGACAATTTAAATGTCCTTTAATATACGAGGCCAATTCAAATGGCGTCAGATTAGAATACATAAAGTAACTGTAAGGAAAAGACATTATTTGTAGGCAAATCCAATAACATTTTTCAAGTCCAGATATCAGCAAATCCAAAATACCAAATCCAAAATAACAACATTTTAACACTGATCAAATAAACCAACTTTAAGTTCCTTCTATGTAAAATAATCTGGCTTTTAATCCATCCAGTAATGTTGATCCTTGTTTTGAATTTCTTCAAAACTTTAAGCATCCTTTTTATAACTCCAGCAAAAACAAATTATTTCATCTTGCTTCCTGGGATTGCTTTTTACATTTCCTTCTTAATTCTTAAAGCCTCATCCATTTTTTAAAATGTCCAACAGCAAATTCTTTTTTGCAAATTCTTGTTGATGTTGTACTCAGATAGATTTTGTTGCATATCTTTTTCTGTAGCATCTTCTTGGAACTGTTCTCAAGAAGAAATGACCTTATTCATTCAAAATCTCAAAGACATTTTCCCCAAATGTCTTTGAATGCCATTACCAATTGCTTGCCTTATTGTGTCTCCAATGTCAAAAACAGTTTTTCTTTCATATGAAAATGCATTTATTCTTTAAAATTAATTTCAAAGATTTAATGTTAAAAATTAAATATTACAATGTTTGTTGAATGCTTCATCCATTCAAAAGTTTTTATCTTTTTTGTCAATTGAAGAACCAAAATCCCTTCTTCCCTTGTGATGTTTTGAAGTGGTTCTCTCAAACCATCAAATGACTCTTTTTTTCATAGAAAATGTTTTATTGTTCCTGAAAACATTAAAAAACAAATGTTGAGCACTTCCAATAAAAAAATGAACTAAAATGCTACGGGGCAAGACCTACCCACTGTCCTTTAGCGGTCCAACAGACAACGAAACACTCCTCGAAAGCTGGGTGACTGGGTTTGGGAGCGCGAGTTCATGGAGGGTCCAGGTGCACCAGGAGTGGCTTCTTCACCCACTTGGGGGAAGCAGCAGCGTCTGGCCAAGGGTGGCCTTTGAGCCTGGCAGGATCGTGAAGTGAGCGGGCAACTCCCCATGCCAATCTGGTTGTGCAGAACTGGCCCCTAAGTGACTCTTTAAATACCTATAACCACTGTCACAGTATTCTAAGATTTGAAGTCAGAGGAGGGGACCAATGATAAGCAGCCAGCTCCAGAGGTAGTCCAGAAGGGCTGACAGATGATAAGCAGCCAGATCCAGCACTACCAGACACACTGTTGTCTGAGTGGCAGAGGAAGTGGGGCAAACCAATGGCACAATTACAACTGATCTCTGAAGATGAGGGTCTGGAATTACTGCTGCCTCCTCCAATGGAAGAGCTCAATAGACTGCAAATGGAGTAGAGCAAAGGAGCTCTGCGAAACTGTTTGCATGGAAGGAGTCCCACTTTACTAAATGAGGTACACCAGGTTGCCTTCTGTTAAAATGGAGTAATAACCTGACTTTGAACCTGGACCAGCTGACAAATCTGCTATACGCTCCGACCTTCAGACTCAACTTGACTACTTTGCTGCATGCTGTTTTGATTTGGCACTCTTGTAAAGCCAAACTTGCTGAACTTTGTGGAAAACCTGTATCTAGGCTACAGGTGTTTGTGTGTTTGCAAGCCTCATTTAATAAAGAGTACAAAATATTCTTCATGTGTTTGCATATGCTTGGCCTGGGATAGGACAAATATAGTAGAATGCTACATTAACTGAAGCCTACGATGGTGAGGGGAGACATAGTTCCTGCCAGTGGAAAAGCTCACCTACCCACAAAAGTTGCAGACCCTTAATGTGGCAAATTAAAATATTTATTTTTTGGTGGTTGTGGTGGAACATTGCAGTAGAGCCATACATGGATTGATTGAGCTGTTAAACACAGATGGCAGTGTGAGAACACAGATGCCTGGAACAGAATCTATAGTTGTACAAAGACTTCTGGAGGAAGTACTGAAAGTAGTATATTTTATGCCACTTCTTTCAGAAATTTTATTAAGCCATTATGCCAGGTTAACAGCTTATCCCAGTGGTCGGGGAACAGGGGTAAATTACCCCAAATGGGGTAAAAGTGAAAATCTGGGGGTAATGAGGAGGTTGCGCTGGCCAATGGCGGAACTATCGGCATAGCAGCAGTTATTACGGTCCATTATAGCACGGACGGCCAGTGTCAGTGTGTGTCAGTGTCACCGCATCCTCCTTCTCTGCTCTGCTCCCCCCCCGCTCTCTCAGTGGACTGCTCCAGCGTTTACTTGTATGGCGCAAGCGCTGTAGAGAGAGCGGGTACTGGGGGGTCATCTGGCTACTGACTACTCTAACCAGACGGAGCGCGTGCCGGAGAGGGAAGGGTGGGGGCAGGGGCGGCGGTCGGTCTGAAGCTTTCCGGGACAAGCCTAACTTGAAGGCGGGGTGGCGGAGCGTGCACGTGCCAGCGCAGCTGTGGCGAGGCGCTGAAGGCCGCCCGCTGCCGTTAACCCAAACGACTGCTGCCGCTCGGCTCTCTTATGGGAGCATCTCAGTTTACACGCCGTTTTTAAAGAGCCAAGTCTAAACCGCGCCCGACTGACGTAGCCCCAGCGCTGCCTGCCGCGAGCTCGCAGCTCCTGCCGCTGCACGCCGGAGGTCGCGTTTTCCAGCCAGCCAAAACTGCGAGCTGGACTGAAACCGGGAGGGCGCGGGGAGACGGGAGGACAGGGAGGGCTTCTGGCGCTGTCGCGGTTCGTGTCTCTGGAGCCCGCGAAAACAAGTCGGGGGCGCTGAGAGGCCGAGCGAGCAGGTTCCCTCCCTCCCTCTTCCCTCCTGGCGGCTTTTTGTGCCAAACGGGAAAAGGTCGGTTTGGCTGGCAGCAGCTCAAGTGTCCGAGGCGATGGCCATTTGCGCAATTAAGGCGGCTGAGATAAAAGGTTGTTTTCTTCCGCTCCCCACCCATCTCTGGAGCCACCTGGAGTAGTTTGCCTTACTCGGATTGCCAATTTTCCGCGCTCTCTCCGCAGACGCGTCTATAAAAGTTGGAAGGTGGCGCGAAGTCAGCAGGTGCAGCCACAGAGAGTGCAGTACAGAAGAAGCCTGCTCTGTCATCCAAAGAGATTCGCATTACAGAAGCCCCTCGAGCTGCACGTTAGGAGACGATTCTAATGCTAAGTTTCCTCCCTGAACGATCAATTAGCCAGAGAAGCGGTGGGATCCCCTTTACTGGCTGGGTTCAAGCACAGGCTGGAGGCAGTCACTTGCATTCCTTTGCATTCCTGACAGAACATAAAAGTTGACTTCTGTGGCCTAAATCGCTTTTTTTTTTTTACTGTCAATATTTTTATGAAACTTTCTGAATTGCTGAGCTGAAGTGTTTTGACATGGAAGTTTGTTGTGCCTATTGCCAATTTGAAGACAGTCTCTACTGCCTTTGTTTTGAATAGAAATTGGCAATAGCCACAACAAATTTATTTATTTATTTGATTTGTCAATTGCTTACAAGATAATAGGTATAAGTATAAACATAATTATGAATACATGAAATGGATACATATAAGAAAATAAAAGGAAACAATAGGACAGGGAAGGTAGACGTTGGTGCACTTATGCACACCCCCACAGACTTCTTAGGAAAGGGGTGAGGGACTGGTGTATTTGAATTCAAAATGTTATTGGATGTATGATTTCCTTACTTTCAAATCAAGGGGGTAACGTCTGCGTTTATAAATTTTTTGGGGGGTAAGAGGTAAAAAAGTTCCCTGACCCCTGGCTTATCCTATGTTATGTGTGTCATTGTATTTATTTTTGCTGTTATAGTTGTAGAGATAGTTTTAATACCGTTAAAACCCGAATATAGAATCTTATGAGGTTGTGGAATATTTGGCTTGTTTATAAGGAAATATTTAAGGTGAAAAAGAATCCATAATCCATTTTCCTCTTTAATTTTCTCTGTTGAAAGTCTGACACCCTGAAGATGTGTGTTTGATGGATGTGAAAATGTACAATTGATTATTTATATGTGGTAATATACCACATTTATATCTTATGTATATTTGATGATGTACATTTGAAGACATTTGAATTGAATTGAAGGTATATTGGATGTGGTGGATTGTGGTAAGGAGGTGAATTCCAGAGGAGTAAGGGGCAACTTACCCCAGATATTAACTGTGTGAGAAAGAGGGTCAGCCCCTCTATAATAATTCACAGAGTGTATTATAGATGCAGATAGCAGAATGCTCAGTTTGGCAAGATTTTGTCTTGCTAAACTCAGAAAGAACTCAGCTTGGAAAAATCACTGTATGTTTTCTTGGTTTGGAACTTGACATTGAAGAAGTATATTTGATGATGTATATTTGAAGATGTATATCTCAATCAATCAGTCAGAATAGAGTTGGAAGGGACCTTCGAGGTCTTCTATTCCAACCCCCTCACAAGCCTTTGCTTGAAGGTGTATATTTCATTGACAAGTATACCAACAAATCAGAGGAATAGCCATGAGACCATTACACTAAAGACACATAGAGAGATTGTAATGCAGAATCTAGAAACCTATGCATGCATACAATCAAAAGTATGTATCATGTACATAGATGACATTTTGTCATAATAAAAAAGGTCAACTAGAAAAGACACATGAAACAATGAACATCATCTTCAAGGGAATAAAATTCACAAGGGAGGAAGAATAACAATACACTGCTCTTCCTGGATGTCATAATCAGCAGAGGAAGTGGCAACAAATTAGTCTATCAAAAAATCACCACATAAACTAAGTGCTCCACTATGGGAGTAACACCCAATTCATACAAGAGGAACTGTGTAAGAATATTGTTCAGGTTAGCACAAACACATTGAAGCAACTCAGAAGATTAAAAAAAAAGGAAACAGACTGCCTATTCATCACCTTCCAACAAACTGAATACCCACACAAATGTATCAAAAAGTGCCTGACCACTCAATCCATGGCACAAGCTAGAACACTAGGGTAGTTTACAACACAATTAAGACAAAGTATGCAAAAAATAATACTGCCATACAGCAGAAATATTTCAGAAACAACCAGCAGACTATTACAATCACATGACATTATCATAGCACGCAAACCAACTAAAGCCCTCCATAATATCTTAAGGAAAACAAAAGACCAGGTTGCCCAAGAAGAAGAAAATAGGATTCAACTACAGCCACTATTTGGGATAGATGGGAAGAGTGCCTACATGAAACATCAACCAGCAGTCAGAAGTCACAATGAAAACTTCTTAGTTTCACAATACATGGACAGACTTAACCATAGTTTTAACTGAGCACTTTGGAATTCCTGAAGCTTAACACTTGGACAAGTCAGCCACCAACAGGGACATAATGATTAGTATATCATTAAAAAGAGGCAATAAAAAGGCTCCAAAGGAAACAAAAAAGAGCAGAACACCTTCTTGCCAGCAATCAAGACCCAAATAAGCAGGGATTAACACCAGGATTTTCACCAGACAAACAATTAAACAATAAACAGCAGCCTAATTAAAGAATTATGGTATCAGACACAGTCAAGCAGTAGCCTAATCAAGGAATTACCAAAGAGAAAGTAACACCCACTTATTGACAGAATAAGCTATTATAATATATAAACAGAAAGCAAACCCTGCTCCCTTCTAAGTACTGACCATGTTACCTACTGTAATTGGGTAATGAAATGTGTGCAAGCAAACAACTTAGAGAAAAGCTCAGAGAACACCACAGACTCCACATTGAAAACAGCAGGAAAACTTTACTGTCATTAGAAAAAATACCGTATTATTTATAATTATGTTATTTTAAAAAATAGTGATAAGTTTTCTAAAAAATTCACACAGGGATAGAGAAGACAATAAAATGTTGGTTTGTTTTTTTCTTAACATAGCCATATGATCTCTCTGCAATGTGACAATAGGTTTGTCACATTGCAATTAATATTTAATATTCCTAATATGACAATAATAGAAGGCCCACAATCAAAGAAGATGCAAAATGAAAACTTAACAATTCAGTGATTATTCTTTTTGAGGAACTGTCCTTAATTCCTATTCAAAATATCCAATTTTCTATGTAAAAGAATTGTGTTTTTATTTCTTAGTAACAGTGGCCTCCCAGGCTAAATATACTTCCCTGTTTTTGACATGTTTGAAACTCCCTGCAAGTTACTGTGATCCTTTCTTCTCAGAAAATTTCGGTTGCTTGTTTTACTACTTCCCACTGTCTGTTCACTTTGAAATAACAGGTTTAACAAGGCTGTTTGTACATACTTCGAGCTTTACTTTACAAGCATTAATTAATTCCCTGCAGTTTTTTTTTTTTTTGCAGGCTTATCAATTCCCAGACTGGCTTCTTGTATCTTTCCACTTCCACATCTCTCTCTCTATTAGCAGCAATTGAGAGTTAAAAATACGCACTGGGAATTAAATAGTTCTGAAATAAATGAGCGGGAGGAACAAAAGCAAGTGATTTTGTTCATAACAAGAGTGGATTTTCTCTGATAATTTGAATCTTCTTATTGAGTTTCTGACTGAAAATAATTTTCTTACACTTGTTTAAAAATTGAACTCTATTAAACTCCTTAAGGAATGACAAATACTTCTAGAAAAGAAGCCTCATTCAAACTGCTGATGGAAACATAAAATTTTTAAATATTTGTCTTAATCACATTTTTATAAAATTTGTGAGAATGGAGTGACCCTATTCTGATAAAGCCACCCAAATAGAATCAGGACAAGCCATGCCAGAACTAAGGCAAAGGTCTTTAAGTGGGGAATGGACGAGATGTGACTGTGGTGCTACGGAACAAACTACAACACACATAGTTCAAGAATGTCTCCTCAGGAAATTTCAAGGTAGCTGGGATGATCTTATCACATTCACACCTGAAACTGTTAGATGATTAGCTTAGATACTGAATTATAACATCCATTCCATTGCAATTCTATGGCTCCATAGTATAATGATTTTATTATAGTTTCATCTTACTTTAATATTTTATCTCCTATATCATATTGTCCACATCTTTCTTTCTTTCTTTCTTTCTTTCTTTCTTTCTTTCTTTCTTTCTTTCTTTCTTTCTTTCTTTCTTTCTTTCTTTCTGTTTATGTATATGTATAATGTGAACAATACGATATAGGAGATAAAATATTAAATTAAGATGAATATAATAAAAATAAATTCATAATAATACGGAGCCTTTATTTAAATTAAATTTGTATGTCAATGATTGCATGATTGCTGTAGGTGCCATACATTAAAAAAAACCCTATTCTGTTATTGCAATGCCATTGGCTTTTGGAATAAGATACTTCCTCTGAGCAATGACCCAGATTAAGGAATCATGTGCAGTATCTTTATCAATAACAACTGTGAAGCACCAAGACGAATATTGTCTAGCTCTACACTAAGGAAATGTATGGAAGTGAATTGGTTACACATGAGAAATCCGTAGCACAAATACCAGTACTGT
The DNA here is from genome assembly GCF_049901715.1 of Pseudonaja textilis. NCBI lineage: Eukaryota > Metazoa > Chordata > Lepidosauria > Squamata > Elapidae > Pseudonaja > Pseudonaja textilis. The sequence goes on from NC_141990.1 coordinate 242,087,816, forward strand.
ATTTTCAACAGCTATCACACCTGGGCTGCAAAAATTTAATCACTAGATGGCGGCAAAGAATGATACCATCTATTGATCGTTTTAATCTATTGTCAGGAACGTATGTACACCCATGCTATCTTCCCTTAGGAGTGATGTAGCTGGTGTAGGAGGTCAATGCATTGTTAGTTCCTGCTTTATGACTTCTAGCATATAAGCCTAGTAGAGTGGAGTAGGAAAAATACAAAGTAGAATGGCTCATACAACATTGTGACATAAGGACACATGGCATTTATATTTTCTATACATGGACTGAAGTGACAAAACATGAGAGAGTAAGTCATATAGCACATTTCTGTGCTACTATAGAATCCTCATGAGGGCCCAATCTCTGTGTTTGAGTAATGTATCTTATAATTCCATGTTGAAAATTGTTTCCAAACTATTTTGGGGGTGAAGGAATAGGAATTAGCTATAAATCTTCATGCAACCTTAAATACAGAAAGGGCCTTTTAGACCGCTAAGTCTAACTCTCTACTCATCGCAAGAATCAAAATTAAAGCATCTCAACTAGGAAGTATATTACATGCTTTGATGTTGAGATTTATTATTCCCTTTTTTTCTTTTTTTGAGTAATTTTCCATTAGAAGATTTTTGCAAGGATTAAAAAAACTACAGGGCCATGGAAGAAAAAAATATAAAAAGAGGAAAAGATTATAAAATGGTAAAAGAATCTTTTAATATATCTCAAAATCACCATTTTAAGCACAAAGAAAAAGTCTATAAAGGCTTTCCAGTCTTTTGTAAAAGTGGTTGTAGTTTGCTCCTTAATCAAATATAGTTCTTTTTTCTGAGTATGTTGCATTGCTGTTTGTAATGTTTTCCACTAATGTTTGAATTTCATTAGGATATTCCAGAATTTATATCTTTCAAAATCAAAGCATACCTTTTTTTTAGTGCTTTCCAGTCAGTCTTTACTCCTAGTACCTGTGACAGGCCCCTGCAGTTTTCTTAGGAAGGTTTTTCAGAATTGGCTTGCTTCTTCTTCTAAGGCTAAGAGTGAGTGACTACCCCAAGGTCATCGTGCTTAAAACAGGATGCTCACTTCAATTATAGACAGTTTTGTGGGCTCAATTTTTATTTGCAGAGATCCCAACTGGCATAAGATAACCAAGAAAGAGTCTCAAGAAGCTATCTAACACCCTATGGTAGCAGCAGTATTTAATTGCTTTTATTTGCTAATTCACTATTTTGTCCCATTGAACTAATGTAATGATTTGTGTTGTTTGCTCTCATGGCATGAAGTATAGATATGAGTAAATATAATGTAATATAAATAATTGAAATGAATAGTTTTCCTGCTGTGCTTAATGGACACAGGAAACAGTACATACATACATACATGTACACACCAGCAACATACATTAGAAATCCACTGAATCAAATAATAGATTCTTTGTTTGGCCCAATATAACATCTTTTCTGCTATTTTCTAGTTTAGGTTATTCCACAATGTCAATTTCTCATATAATTTGGGATAAAAATGTAAATGCTTACCTATTAATAAATATATGTTTCTGGCAGCTTTCAAAGCTGGAAATGAAGATGCCTGTTTAACACACTTGGACCTTAAAATGTGCTAAGATTTTAAGGTGTTACACACATTCTCTAGATAAATCCAAGAAAGGAATATTCTGAAAGAATATAGGTGTTAGAATAAAAGCCCAATAATATACAACAGTTGAAGATTTGCTAGGTTAAAACTGTTATCACTTCCAGTTCTATGTATCTTGATTTACATATGTCTGATTGAGGTTGAGTTCTAGTACTATGTTTATATTTACACAGTATATAGTTTCCTTCCATCAGAAGAGAATGAATAGAAAATGACTCTCTCATTTATCTCTTCTGCTATCCTGACAGATAGAGGAAGTCAAGAAAGTAATCCCTAAGCCTTTCCTGTAAATCAAGACATCATCTAGAGCGGTGGTCACCAACCAGTGGGCCAGGGACCACAGGTGGTCCACGAGAAAATTTTGGTGGTCCACAGAGAAATTTCACCCCCAAAGCATCCCCGAAAGCAATTAATCCAAGCTGCGTGGGAACACAAGGCTGCACCACGCACATGGCCCGTGGGAACACAAGGCTTGCGGTGCTTTCATTGCAAACAACACGAGGTAGTGAGGGGAGTGGGAAAAGGGCGGAGGGGGGAACTTGCCCCACTCACCCCATGTGCCTCGCCTGGCCACCAGGCTGCTTCTTTCTGCTTCTTTCTTCTTCTGCTTTTGGCTGCATGCAAAGAAAGCAGCAAAAGTCTTTCTTTCCCTCTCCCAAACTCCACCAGAAATGAGTCTTTGGGATCCTGCAAGGCATCCTGCTCCAAGAGGCTACACCAGTGTGACAAGTCGCACAAAGACTCAGTTTTGGCGGAGTTTTGGGGAAAGAAAAAAAAAACACCTGCTGTTCCTGCTGCTTTCCTTGCATGAAGCCAAAAGTCTCTCTCTCTCTCTCTCTCTCTCTCTCTCTCTCTTTCCTGAGAATGTAGCTGGAGATGGTATCCTGTGATCCCAAATAAAGAATGATCAATTGGTAGGAAAACAGAGTGGGGAATTTTCCTACAGACTTTTTGGGGGGATTTTCCCAGGGTCTCTGGTCTGCAGGATTTAAAATTATGAGTTTGGTGGTCCCTGAGGTCCAAAAGGTTGGTGATCCCTAGTCTAGGGTAGACTGGCAGATTGTGTCATAGAGACTTCATGGCAAATAGGGGGAATTATCACCAGTTTTTAAAGCTTTAGGAAAATTTGGCATGTTATTGGTGAGGAGAGTAAAGGCAAGCTAGGGATTTATCTACAATTTGCTCTTTCTTTTCAGTCCTCTGAATTAGAGCCTAATGCATCCACGTTTCTTTTTTATATAACTGTAGTTGTAAGAATAAATTTTTTACTTCAAAACTTGGACTTATGTACTACTTCATAGTGCTTTGCAGCACTCTCTAAACAGTTAACAGAGTCAGTATATTGCCCACAACAATCTGTGTCCTCATTTTACTGATCTCGGAAGGATGGAAGGCTGAGTCAACATTGACCTTATCAAACCCCTGACTGTGGGAAGAGTTAGCCTACAATACTGCATTCTAACCACTGCTCCACCAGGACTCTTTTTTATCATTTAATGTGGGTTTTTTTTTCTGTCTTCCCAGTCTAATATAAAGCTTGATAGTCATAATTTGTATAATCTTGTTTTATTAAAAATTATTATAAGATTAACAGTATATATCTGGTCATGTCTATCCAAAAACAAGTCTCACAGAGTTGAACATAATGTGCAACAAATATGAGACTTTCAGTCTTAGAAGTGCAGCCCAAGAACACTAGTAGGAACAATGTTTCACAAGACTTAAAGGCAATCAATAGGGACATTTCTTTACACTGTATTGTGCAACTATTCCGTTTTGCCTCTTATTTTAAAAGCAAAACGAAGAGGAGGTAAGGACAGAACTTGATGACATCACATTGACCCTTCTAGTATTCAGTGAAGGAAGTAGAGTGATTGTACAATAGAAAGAATATCTGGAAACACTCTAATCTCAAAGTAAGACAATACTTCAGAACCTGAAGGGTTAATTTGTACGATTTATAGTTTATAATTTATAAAGAAGTTTGATAGCTCTAAAACCAGTGTTTTAAAGACACAATTTACTTATTTTTTAAAAGATAAATGGAGATGTAAATGTTGGAAATGTGTAGGCTTTTTATTTTCCTTTTTTATTATCATACACAATTCTGCCACTTGATGTCCCTCTAACCTAAGCTAACATTTAAAGTGCTTTGACAAATTTGAGGAGTGTATGCTGTATTTTCCTGGGCGATTATTATTTTTTACATCTCTGTTTGTCTGGAGAAGAGTTTTGTGTCATCTCATGAAATTCTTAGTGTCACTTTTAAGCCATAAGACAGCTGCTTATTAATTAGACCAGTTTGCATTTCGGCAATTTCAACAATGCTGACTGTCTGAATTCATATGCAGACTTTTCTTGCCTATTGGTAGTTCACTTACAGAATATAAATACTCATTAACACTCATAGTTAAGTACTCATACTTCTGTTTGGGGTATTTCCTGCTGCATTGGTTAAACTCTTATTTATTAGCTATAGAAATTAGAAATATAAAATTTCCTATCTGAACTGAACTTTCAGTTAAAAGTTAAGAAAAAATAAGAAGAGAAAAACCTTAGTTTTCTGTTGACAATAAAAAGCTAACAGATAACAGATAATCAGAGTTGGAAAGGACCTTGTAGGTCATCTAGTCTAACCCCCCACCCAAGTGGGAGATCCTACACCATTTCTGACAAATGGCAGTCCAATCTCTTCTTGAAAGTCTTAAGTGATGGGGCTCCCACAACTTCTGAGGGCAAGCTGTTCCATTGGTTTAAATAAATAAATGAATAAGGAACTCCATTACAAATGAAAGTCTGAATGCTTCCAGGTAACCAAATCCTATCACTGTCAATCAAATGACATACAATATCATCATCATCATCATCATCGGGAAAACATGGAAGACAAGGTGGAAATGTGGGATGATAGAAAGTAGAAATCATTGCCATCTCAACTCCTGTAAATGTTCATAAATGGGAAATATAATGGCATGATAAAAGCCTTCTCAGATGTGCACACCCTCCTTTTCAGAAGGCAGACATCTTTTACAAAAACCTTAGATAATTATATAAATGCTGTGCCTAAATTACATTCCATTCAGGAAGAAAACAACTCTAATTTAGTGCATCTGCAAATTTTGTTTTGACATGAAAATTAAGCCAGTTTGAAAAAATAAGTATGGATAAATGAGATAAAATTATCCTAAAATTCTTAAGTGATAGAATTCCATCCTCCTCAAAAAATAAAAATAAAAATAGGAAGCATTGCTCTATGCCCAGTAGTATAAATACTGAGGGCATTTCTTAATAGTTATTTCTTTGTTTTATAGATTAGGGAATGGATTTGCATTGAGCACAGATATAAATAGTAGTTTGTTGTAGTAAATACTTTTTTTTCCTAAGAGTAATCAGTAAGAGAACTCCAACCCATCCAGTCTCTGAGGAATGTTAGTTAATTATAGCAGCAAAAGGCAACAAAAATCAAGTTTTACTGGTAGATAGCCAGATATATTTAGCAAATTCTACATCATAATTTCATTGAAGAGTTGCTTATAAACATTTATTAAACTTAAATTTTTTGTATGTACTACTGTTTTTAAGCATTATAAGGTTTTGATCCCTTATTTTTATCAGTATTGCATGCGTGCAGATATACAACTGTTTTCATGAAAGCAGTCTCAACTGATGATAGCTGATCTTGTCTGGGTTAAGAAGCAAAGCAGGGCTGGTTTTGTTAGTATATGATAAGCTAGGCTGGGAAGGTGAAAAGAGTCACTCTAAAGAGGATAGCTATCACAATGAAACCTACAAAACAAGTCTGTGAGGTGAGGTGGCCTGATAGGGAGTGACTGACTGGAAATCATCTTCCTCCTCCTATGTTCCCCACAACAACAACCCTGTGAGGTGAGGTTGGGCTGAGAGAGAGGATCTTGCCCAAACCTATCCAGCTGGCTATAGAAGTGTTTATATTTTACATCATATTTCTCCAATCCCCAAAATAGCAAACAGTTGTAATTAAAAAAAAAAAAGATGACAATGTTTAATATAAAATAGAGAGACTAACAGCAGCACTTGTGGCTTCCCATTTTTGATGCTAATCTTACATAGTGCATTTACTATTAGGAGAAAAGTAGCAAATATTGCTTGGCTAGTGAATATACCTGATAGCAAATTTAAATTCTAAACCAAAAATATTTGCATTCTGACAAATGTTATCTGTTTTTTGGCTAAAAACAATCAAAAGCTAACCTGCTATATGCTATATAAGAATTAATTTTATAGTAATACAGACACATACAAATATACAGGTTTTCTACTCCCAGACTGGATACAAATACAGTTTGTAAAACAATGCTGAGAAATTTCATCCCACTGTCTCCTTAACAAGATTCCATAGCACTACAAATATTTGATTCCTTTTTAGGGGGCTGGAAAGAATGAAAACGGAGCTGCATTTCTGTGATAGACCCAAAAGAGAAAGTAAATTGAGAGAGATGAACTACCATGTTAGTTTTTAGATATAATTATTTTTTAAAATTCTTTTAGGATGCTAGGAGTGATGTCGGCATCTTCATCTCAGTTGTGGTAGAAGCCTTTCTAAAATAACTTGAAACCTGAACACGTATCCCTGGGCTATTGTAGAAGGTCCAACTATCAATTTAGTTTTCATTGAGGCATATAGATTGAAGCTGACAGCAAAAGCTATGCGGTATGTAAATGTCATCTTTCAGAGTACAATTCTGCCTCAAGGCATGCTCAGTCAAATTATGCCATGCCCTGTTGATAAGAATTGTGCCAGAAACCTTCTGTAATGGATATATTTTACCCAATATTATTGAAAGAAAAAAAGAGAAAGGAATGCACTCTTGTATTTAGTTTAGTCAATAGAGGGCTTGCTATAATTCACAAGACGTAGCAAGAACACCAGAGTTTTACTTTTCAATCAATCTGTCAGAGAAAGCAATCAACAAACCCAATCTAACAATGCTGTATATGACGTGGTTATTACAATGTACCATTACTCGCTTTAATCTGACTGGACTGGTCTAGTATAGGAAGGATTTGGTTCAAATTGAGTGGAATATACCAGCTAAGGGGTTTTGGATTTACCTTATGCAAACATTCTGATAGGTTTTATATCCCAGAAACAGTGTGACATTAATTTGGTTGTGAATACCCAGCCTGCATTCATAATGTTTTTAAACCAGACATTTATCTAGTCTAAATGATAAACAGTAAATGTGGTTCAACAATTATCCAGTCTTCCAGCATGACTTTTAGCTCATAAGCCATTCATAAGCAATCACTAGCCACTTCGGAGTTTCACTCTATCCACCCCTCCTTGACAGAGAAAAGGTTTGCTGTTTATCTTCCTTTTTTTAAAAAAGAGGTGGAATTATATATAGGGAACAGAATTTGAGAAAACAGAGCAAAAAGATATTGTACCTGAGCTGAGAAAATAAATGGAGGGTATCACTTTCCCATCAGCTCTGATGGATGGTTAGGGTTGCTCCAAGAAATTGGGAAGGTCCAAAGAAAAAAAAGCAGAGAACACTGTGGTAGAATTCAGGTTATTTCTGAGGAATTTTTTTGTGTGCCTTTAAACCAGTGTTGATTCCTAGACTTTCTGGACTAGTTCTTGTTGTTTTGTTTGCAAATTTTTTTGAAAGTGGTTTGCTATTGCTTCCTTACTAGGACTGAGAGAGAGAGAATGACTGGCCCAGAATCATCAATCTGGCTTTGTGCCTAAGGCAAGATGAATTCAATCTCCTCCTCGGTCTCAGTCCCCAGACTGGCTCTCAGTTTCTAAAGAATAGCTAACTGTGTTGTCAGAAATGGCATTAAATGGTACCTTTTTTGTCTATGTGGGATACTTAAACCTTTTAGTTTCTTGCTATTTTTTTCTCTGCACACTCAGTGTAATTTGGTTTTCTAGGAGATTTATTTTTCTCTTTAATAGCTTCTTGTAAGCTGAAATCTAATCTGGAAACAGAAATCTCATTCATTAATCATAAACATTCTGTGGGCTGCTGACAACATCATATTATTTTTTTGTAAATTGGGTTTCATATCCAGGTAGTCCTCAACTTACATCTAATGTCTTGGCCACCCTTCAAATTTACTACACTCCACCCCCCACAAGCTATGACTCAAATTTGAAGTTCTGATGTCAACTTCCTTATGACCATATGACTGCATTTTGGATGCTCAGCAACCGGCCCACTTTTATGGCCATTTACGACCATGATTCTGGACAGTTTTGCTAGAAAAAAATGGCCCGTAGTAACAGTGGATTTGTTTAACAACCACGACATTTGCTTAATGACTGCTGTGTTTGCTTAATGATCCCTGCACGAGAAATGTCATAAAATCAGGTCTGGTCACATAGTGACCCACTTTGTGACAGTTGTAACTTACGATCATAATTGGCAAGCTCAATTATGGTTGTAACTTGAGGACTACCTGTACACTATCTTTGAGATTTAGGCAGAGTTGGGGAGGTGCTTCTTTGAAGATAATTGGTACTAGTATCTACACCTGAGGCAGGAAAGTGGGGCCAGGGTGTGTAGGCAAGACAAAGTTTGATACTTCCAGATTTTTACTCTGTGGGTCAAGTGATTACAGGTCACTTGCTGGGCTCAGAGGCTAATGAAACCCTTATGAGCCAGTGAAACAACTTTCCAAATTGTGTTACTAGTATACTGAGAGAATTGAATAGTAATCAAGAAAGTGAGTTAGCTAACTACGAGTTGACTATCACAGACACATTAGCAGAATACATGGCAGAAAAAGAAACAGAAATAGAAAGAATAAATGATGTGGGAAAATGACTTGAAATCATTGTCATTATGAGTGGACCAGTGGCAAACAGTATGTTTAGGAACCAAGTCCCATCAAAGTCCCTTCTATACCATAAAGGCAGGTATAGAAGTGAAATAAGATGATCTTGATGGAGTTATGCAGGAATTGCTATCTGGAAAAAGGGAGCTGAAAGACTTTTAAAGTCCAGGAATACAAAACAAGCAGTACCACTAATATTGTATAAAGAGAAAATTTATTCTGTGAATAAGAATAAGATGAAATGAAGATCAGGAGTACAACTTTGAGAAAAGAAATTTGATAGAAGGGATGATGGTAGGATTGCCTTATTTTTTCCTTTCCTATTTATGAGAATGTGATTAGCATTCTCACATCGGTCCATCACACCTTATTTTTCTTTTGTTTTTTTAGAACAAGTATTAGATAATTCCTATTAATTCCTGTCTCCAGTCGCCCTATCAAAATTCTTTCTTGCAGTTATAAATTGATACAAAGAATTTCCTTTTTAGTATCATTTTCAGTCCTGGATTTTGAAAATCAATTCTTCCTGGATTTTGTTTGGAGCAAAAAAACAGGTGTTTTTTTTTGCACATATATATGGTCATTCCTTTTTAATAATACATTAAATGAAACATATTTTAAATTTAATATATATTAAAATTCACAAATAACAGATAAACATGAAATTATATTAAAAAGTTAGGAAAAGGAAAAAAACTAAGCTAAGAATAGAAAAAAAAGATTAAAAATATTGCTTCTGATCTTTGCAGCATTCACAAACTTAGTATTCTTCTTCCCTTTTTAAAATTACATTGCATAGTTCTCTTCTATCCCATATTCTAGCAGTCCCCATCCCTTTAGGCACCAGGGATTGGTTTCATAGAAGACAATTTTTCCACAGACCCAGGGTGGGGGTGGGGAGATGGTTTCATATGCTACCTACATCCTGGCCATGCACAAATGAAGCTTCATTCACTTGCACGGTCTGTTTTTTAACAGGCCACGGTCCCAGTCCCTGGAGTGGGGATTGGGGAATCCTGCCATCATGTTCAACACTTTTTCAATCAGCAAATTCAGAAATCACACTTCATTTATTTTCTGTTTTCAGAAAAAAAGTTTATAAAGGGTTTCTAGCCTTTATGCAATACTTATTGTTTTATCCTTGATCAAACAGCTCATTTTTGCAATTTCTGAAAATTTGCTACCTTTGCAATCCAATCTTCCCTTGCGTATATTTCAATATTTCTTCATTGTTATGCACATCATAATCTCGCTTATAAATAACCATTCCTAATTACAACTGGTGAAATGAAAAAAAAAATAGCCCAGAGTTCTTATTTGAGGCATCAATGATAAAATTAAAATTATTCTACTTTCTACGTTATGTTAAGGTTTAGCTCTTTGGAAAAGTTGAACAAAAGAAAAGAACATGACAATCAGCTTCAAGTTGGCGGGACAGAATAAAGAATGCTTGTTTGTTTATATTTTATGCTCACCTGGGTTTATAAATTGCAGAAAACATCAAAATATCTCTAAATGCTATTTTGATACTTTCTAATAATTTGTCTCATATTTGAAAATATAACACTCTTCTGGTTAATGCCAAGATGATATATTGATTTTAATTAATACTCTTTGACAAGTGACAGATTAAGTGATACTCTTCTGTATCTTCTAAAACACAATATAGATTTCAAGAATTAAATAGCTCCCAAGGTGTGTCCTCATGGATAGATCAAGTGCAAGTTAGTCCATTGTAGCATCCTTGATGGAAAAAGTCTTTATCTGGCAGAAGATATCTTTGTTTATTCTATGGTCTAAATTTCATTATAAACCTACGTAGATCATTAGAAAACTTTGTATAACACACATTTGAATATCATGATGAAATCTATCAATCTTTCATTCAGATTAAAGAGCATCAAGCCCTCTTACCGTGGGTTTTTTCTTTTTTTACTGGTGTTGGTCTTCTCAGACAGCCACACTGAATTATTCCCAGGAACTGTGCTATCTTTCTCCTTTAGCCTAACCTAATCCTGCTTAACTTAGTAATGAGGTATTTTTCTCATCACAGCCAATTCCGTGATGTCATGAATTATGAAGTCACTATCTCCAGATTGTTCAGCAGATGTTTAAAGAGAAGTTAGATCAAATTATTATAAGCTTCATTAGTCTGAAAAAAAAACCCATATGTGTTTGGAAAATTTAAATGTCCAGGGACTTGGGAATAAGGAACTCAAACAGAAGGTATTGGGTTTAATAAGGATATGACTTTATCAATCACTTTAATGATTAGATGTGTGATTATTTTTTGTTAATTGTTAAATTTTTAGGAATAACTTTTGGTATGTGAATATAGAGATCCAGACACCTTAATGATTATATATAGGCGACTCACATCTAGCCCTGATCCTTGATGGAATTAAGAACTGATTCTATACTGATGAAGTCATAGCTAAAAGAGGTCTGTTGATTAGGACCCAGAAAGATCTAATCCTTTTCATCCTCACAGAAAAATAGCCCTCAGATGTTAAATGGGAAGGGAATTCCTTAATTAATGTTTTAAAATAGGTTTCCCCAATAGGGGTATCTTCCAGTTATCCGGAGTGTTCTAGAATAATCAACAATGTTAAATTCTAGGACTTAGTTTGCACATTTGGCAGGTTTCCAGTATACAGCTTCAAACAATATTGAATATAATATCTAGTGATAAAAAATAACCCTAAAATGTTTTTAGCGGATAAATAAGAACAACTAAAATTCATGTTCCTTGCTCTGACCTTTCTATTTGTTTTTCACATCTAGAATATCAGCATACTAAATTCTTCCCTAAAGACTGATAATAAGTTAGTGGATTATATTGACGTTTCTGTTTTGTCAAATAAAGAGCAAGTTTCCAAAAAGTTGTCTGTTTTCTATTTAACTTTGAATAACTTTTTTATGCATTAGTATGTCTGAAATGTATTTGAAATCAGTATATGATTGTCATTTGTAAGCCAATCTTAATGAAGAGATCTATCTCCATCTTCCCATTTGTTATTACAATTTACAATTAAGAAATTGGAACTATATACCCACAGATTGCACATTGCCAGAATAGAGTCATTTTTAAAAATATGGGATATGATTTGTGGATTCATCAAAAATATTTAAAAACACTGACCAAAGTTGGGGTTTAATATTGTAAACTGCAATTTCTGAGATTATTTTAAATCTGTTTAGTCCAAAATGTGAGATTACTGAGCCAATCCACTACACAAAGAGTCAAATACCATTATATGCCTTTCCCTCACTGAACACATGGAGCAGGATTAATTCATAATGTCATCTATGGGTTATTTTAGTATTACCTTGATTTCAGCTGACAATGTCTTAAGCAGTTGGTTTCCCCTAGTTTATTTTTTAATCTTCTACTAGAGTGCCAAATATTTTCCTAAAGAGATTTCAAAGTTTCCATATTCCCCTTTTAACCATTATCTGGTATTGATCCATGAAAGTTATTTTGTGTAAATTAGAACTTCATAATTCAAACTAAACTGGTTGTTGCTAACATTGCCCCCATGTTTATTTCAGATAGATGGACACAAATGGTACTTTTGGATTAGCAGAATTCACTTTCAAAGGAATAAGTTTCTAAATAATGATACAAAAACAAGTATTTGTTTTCCCTTACTAATCTCTGTGTGGTAGATAGTTTCTCCTTTTGCGTCTCCTCAATTTTTTTTATTTCACACCACTGAAATCTGGTGAAATAAAGCTAAGAGTGATTTCTTGGGAAACTGCAATCCTGCCAGCATCTTCTGACTTGGATGAATTTTTGCTGGAAATTTTATTTCCCCATCCTCTGAGAAGCTAGGACAGTTACAAACACCCTTCTTAATCCTAACATTTGAGTTCACTTGAACTCCCTGCAGAGATAATACTCTCCTATGATGAAAGTGGATGGAGAGAATTTTAGAACTCATGCAGTCTTATTCTGTATCCTCTGCATCTATTTACTTCTACAGCATGTATAATGGGAGAGAAATATATTTCTTTGCTGCTAATGTGCACCTTACATGTTTTGCATCCCATACAGAGAAACAGCTGCTTGAAAATAATAGATGATGAACATTCCATGTTGTTTCCAGTAGTCTACAAAACACATATCATGATGTAAACAGCAGAGAAACTTGTTCAGAAACACCAGGCATCTATTCACGCACCTGCCCTGTTTGCATAAAAAGCCAGGGTTATGAGTTCTTAATAAGAAAAAAGGCCATATCAAAATAAGCTTTAAGCCTTGTCTTCTTTCAGTCAATTGCTTCAAACTGCTTTTCTGCATTTTCAAATCCAGGATCGACAGTTAAGCCAGCTATGGGTAAACATTGCTACCACCACAAGCTTGAGTAAAGTATCTAAGCATCGGTGTTTTTTCTGGGCTGTTAAAAAAAAAAGACCTCAGGCTTTTGGCCATCAGACAGAAAATATATTTAGTGAACTCACCCACTCCATCCTATATGCAAATTGTCTGACTTTATGGAAAGCAACAGTGTGACCCTTAAGATGATTTATAAAAGAGGTGTTGGTAAAATATTGTTTTTCTTTGATTTCTACTGTCAATATGTTTTTCAACATTTACCCTCAGGTGCTCCCCCACATTCATCTGAAGGGAAGGTAGTAGGGAAAATGAAATATGCAGTTGCTAAGCAACCAGACCTGCTCCTTTCCAACATACTAGGAGGAGGTGCCAGAAGGAGCATGATGCACAGAGAGTTTGGGGTGTGAGCCCAATTTCCACTTTTGTATGCCGTAAATGTTTACGGATGGATCTGCAAGCAATATTTCTCCCAGCAAATCTTAAAAGAAACAGAACAACGTTCAGCAGTGAATTAGCTAATTAATTTTTGCTGTTACATTCTTAAACTACATTTAAGATTTAAATTTAAGATGTTTGATTTATTTTTAAAAAAGTCTTTCCAAAGGCTAAAAGAGTCAGTTTTGAGGATGGGTTAATGAAAATTTTTGATAACAAAATACTTATTCCATAATTCATAATGGACCAAACTGACTTCTGATTTCTTTCTATTAATTCAACTGTAATTTTTCATTTTTCTGATATTGATTGGCTGAGAGTAAAACAGAAGTTGATGCATTTTTCTTTTTCTTTTTGGCAGTTGTCTGCCTCAGAGCTATTATAGTCAGAGAACCATCAGAAGAATAGCATTTGAAAAGTTGATTTTAGGGGATTAAGCTCCCCGCTTCCAGTAGTGGAAAAAGCCCATTATGTGATAGATTGAAAGTAGAAAGGAGATAATAGATGTAACCCAATTGTGAGGTACAGCTTCACACTGAGAACTTGAGAAAAATTTGATTTTTTTGAAAAATCAATCCATCTCCTCCAGTTAAATATAGCAAAATCCTTCAAATTTGTAGGACACATTTTACTTTTATCAACTGAATATTTCAAAGACATATCGAATATTAAACTGGAGTTTAAAAAAAAACACTCCCGAAGCTTTGCTTAACTAAAATTTCTTCGCTGCTAATATGTCCCAGACTATTTTGAACCAGGCTAGTTGGCTCTTTATGATTTTGAAAGGTTAGCTGGCTCTTTGTGGCTTATTTATCTATTCTGTGTTTTAAAATACTGTATATACTTTCCCCTGGCTCTGCTGATTAGTTGAATTTTTTGTTTCTTTGAAGCGATTTTGTTATTTAAGAACAAATTATTACTTTTGCATGACTATGAATTTTACACAATTTTTACCATGTAACCTCTCTCTTCCATGTTTAATTGTAATATTAAACACATTAATATTAATATATTAATATTAAGGCACAATTGTGCCTACCATCCTATTGTCCCCAATTATTCGTACCTATTTCATGTTTTTATACTTAAGTTTATTCTTATTTCTATTATATTGTAAGCGTTTGACAAATCAAATAAACAAAAATAAATAAATAAATATTAAGTCCTTGACTGAAAGTGATGAGCACTTTATATTCTCCTTCTGGCAGCTTGAAAATGTGTCATAGTTTCTTCCAGGTGTTTTTCTTTTATCTTGACATGCATGCTCAAAACCTTTACATTTGAAATGAGTCACTGTGCTCTTTGGAGAGAAGCAAGGCATTGTCTTTTCTGCTTAAAATGCAACTTACATTTGGTTTAATAGCTATGCTTGTGCAGCATGATGGACTGGGACTTGAGCAGGATTAACAAGTCAACTAAACATCTACCGTAAATCCAATTACTGTAGCTACGGAGTTAGAGAGGACCGATTTAACAGAAACAACTCTTCCAGTTAAATCTGTTATGCAAATACCCAGAGATCAGTCAAGACTGGCACATTTGCCCAGCTCCACCAACAGTTGATGATAGCCAGTTCCCAGATTGATCAGAAGTAGCTGTTTCCAAAACAAACAATAGGTGCAGTCAGTCACTCCTTCATTTAAAAAAAAAAAGGATATGTGCCCTTCCTTTTACATAGCACAGGAGAAAAGAAGCAGAACTTTTCTGCCCTAATTTGCATATATATAGGCTTCTCCTGTGCACGTAGAAGATTCATTGGAATTCTTTTGTTAATTTCTTCTTAATAAATTGTACCAGTCCAGACTTTGAGAAACTTGTTCTTGGGATTAACTGTTTTCAGTCCAGGCTGGGTTTTGTTCACTGCTGCTGTCATTCAGTGACATCAACAGCTATGAACATATCTCTAAGGTAGACAAGCAGGACATCAATGATAGATTGTTTGCTGATATTTTTCCTGAAATGATTTCAAAGAGGGTAAAAAAAGCTCTGGATGCAGCCTCTTGTATCTAAATTCTTTAAATGTTGATGCTTATTCTCACATGTTCACTTCCTTCTACCCAAGACATGGCATTTAAACCCTGCTTGATCAGGGTCATTAATATTGCCAAGGACTTTATACATCCTCTCCATGATAGATTTTCTTTGTTATCTTCTGAGAGGAGGTATCCAAAGCAGAACAACTAGATTCTATAATAGCTTTATACCATATAGTATCAACCTTGTAAATTCTCAGGAATGTGTATGCTAAATGGACTATGACACACACACCCCGCCTCCCATACACACGTGTGTGTCATCATTTTTGTATAATTTGGCATTTTGGGGCTGCTGCTGCTGCTGCTGTTATTACAATAATTATCATATCCTTAGGATGGTGATATTGTTTGGCGAGTGGTTGTTTCCCCCTCCCCTTATTTCGAGGGTGGTGCATCAAAATTTCATTTTACTATGTGCCTTTGTGTATATAGGAAAATCAAGTTCAAATTCAAATACAAATTAATTCCATTCCATTCCATTCAATGTTCTCCAGCAGCATTACAGGTACAAATGATGCCTTGGGATATCTATAAAAAATAACATTTGCCTGCAAGCTAGTACTGGTGGGACTACAAAACACAAAGTAATGGAAAATGAAGAAACTAAGTACTTCAGACACCTACCACGTTATGCTCCAGGCTTAACAATTATTAATAAGAAAGGCAAAAAAGACAAACACCCTCCCCTAATGATCCTGAAGGCAACAGAAGAGAGGAGAAAGAACTGGAGAAAATCCTAAAATGCAAAGCTTTGCAAATAGAGGTAGAACACTTGTGGCAAAGATAGTGCCAATGTGATAGGCCCCTTGGGCACAATCCTAAAATGTCTCAAGCATCACTTGAATACCACCAGCTTTGATGAAATTCACCATCAGTCAATTGCAAAGGGCAACATTACTTGGGACAGCTTAGTACGTAGATAAAATGCCAAATCCAGTCTAATCATCTGCCTAACAGTGAGACCAAAAATAAAACAACATTGATAAAATTCATGTTTAGTTAATTTTCTATAGACCCAAGGATGGCTAGAGAATGCTTTAACTATGGCACAATATTGAAACTCAGAAAATGACAGACTCACTGGAGGAATAGAAAGCAGAATTTGAGCAGCCCTCTCTCATGGCCTCTGCAATGGCCTTTAAGTTCAATATCACACACTGAGCCATTGTCCAAGACCTCTTCAAATAGTATCATGCTATGATTTCTTCTTCTTCCACTGTCAAATTAAATGATTTCTGCAGAGTTATAATTTAAGTATTTTCATGCTGTTGATGTTTAATTCCAGCTTCATTTTATCCTACTTTTATATTTTGCTATATAACATTAGCTTAAAAATATATTGTCTGGGAATTCTGCCCAACTCTTTCTTTTCTTTAATAAAAAAAAATCTTCCTTTATCCACTGATTTACAAGCATACCAATTCCTCTTTTCAGCAGCACATATCTTGGCGTGCATATTATAGATGGAGATAATACCTATGCCTCAAGACGGTGTCATTTGTTATAATTATGAGCACATTTGTAAATCCCATCAACCAACAAATATCTGAGCATGTTCTATTCCCCAAAGCTACAGATTCATACATTTTGTGTTGACTCATGAGGCAGATATAAATTTTACTCATTGCTACCCATTCACTCCTACTCATCTATCATTTGTGAAGAATGTCAGGGAAAGAAGAACTTAATCAAGCCTGGCAGATGTTTGCAAAAAATGAAATCTAAAAAATAAAACAGTCCTTTGCTATTTCTAATTTCTGGGAGAGTCCAAATATAAAAGTAAACACTTTCCCCTTTTTCAATTCCATTTTATTGGAATTGACCATTTGGATCATATTTGAAATGCATGTCAGAGGGAAAAATGTTGCAATCATTTGGACATCACCATAAACAGTCCCCAAAGCAGCTAAAACAGTAACTCTGCTATTGCTCAATTTATTTATTGATTTGATTTCTTAGACTGCCTACTTGCAAGCAAAATAAACCCCTTCTCACATATTCATAAAAATACAATGTTGGATATAAATAAACTCCAAATCCATATTATTGGACCAGTGGTGGCTTCAAATTTTTTAACAAGCGATTCTCTGCCCTAAATGATGGGCTGGGTAAGTGTGGCTGGGTGATCATGTGACTGAGTGGATGTGCCAACTCGATGTCACTTACATCGAGGGGCACTTTGCCTTGCCCACACTCTCATGACCATGGGGATGCTGCAATGGTCGTAAGTGTAAAAAATGGTCATAAATCACTTTATTCATTGCCATTGTAACTTTGAATGGTCACTAAATGAACTGCTGTAAG
Source organism: Pseudonaja textilis (assembly GCF_049901715.1). NCBI lineage: Eukaryota > Metazoa > Chordata > Lepidosauria > Squamata > Elapidae > Pseudonaja > Pseudonaja textilis. Next base: position 242,105,406 of record NC_141990.1, read on the forward strand.
TCAAAGATTACCTGTACAAAATACAAAAAGCTTCTTTGCTTGCAAAAAGCTGCCCTAAATACCAATCATTAGATTAGAAACGGGGAAGACACACAGAAACCTAATAAGTCACAGCCGTCATGGAAACTTAAACCATTCTGTCTGAATACCTTCTTTTTCCTCAGCAATACCTGCAACCCGGGAGTTACAAATCAGGCAGGTTGTCAGAGCACATTCAGGAATTAAAATAGTTAAAATACAAGGATAACTATCAGCAGCCAAGTTACTCTTGCTCATAAAGTGAAACCCTTTAGCAGAGAGATCATTTAAGCCCTCCAGAAAGTGGGTGGGCATATTTGGGCTACAGAATACCGAGCTAAAGAGACAAATTAACAAATTAACATCTTGAGTAAGGGCTAATCCCATTTTGCCTTTGTTCGGACCTTGCTGCAAGGATTTTTTGCCTATAAATATAGGTACCTATCACTTTATCTCTTAAGTGCTGATATCTTCTGTGGGGGCTGAAGAAAGGTGAGGGCTGCTTTCTCCCACTAAGAAAACATGTTTCTTCATTTCTCATCCATGGAAACATATTCTTCTTTTTTAATATTTCTCAAAATATTTCATTCTTCTAGGAGAGAGGTGGGTGCTAACTTTCTACAATTGGTGCCATGTTACTATGCCATATTATCATGAGAGAACACTAAAATAAATTGGAAGGAGGATCCACTTATTATCAGTGAGTAATCATGTGACTTGCCCATTCTGAAGCAATGCAAGAGACGCCTGTCCCAAATATGCTTTTTCAAGAGGCAGCTGGACTTTCTGGAAACCAAGAAAGTACAGTTGCCTCTTGAAAAAAGCACCTTTGGGACAACCATGACCTGAATGACTGAAGAATCCCCATAGACAAGAGACTCATGTTCTCAGTGAACTGACAAAGCACAGTTTCCCACCCTGGAGAAGCAATCATTAAATCCATTTGCACCACTTAAAGATACCTGCTTGTCGCACTCACTTCACAGGATATCCTTAGGTAATCATCCAGATTTAAGGAAAGATCACATGCCCCCAGAAAAGCAGTAAAAAAATCAGACAGAATGCCAAGCTTGCATCCTGCCGCTCAGCCATTTCTTCTATGGCAATGCCAACCCTTTTGTAAATAGCTGTTCCAGCCGTGTTGGAAGTATACTCTAGAAAGCTTAAAATAACCCTTTAACAATCTTTAAGAAAGTCATGCACCAGGAATAAAAGTACCACAAAAAACTCCGCGGGAGAGGGGAACTCTGAAGAAACTCAGTCTACAGACAGAAAGTCTGGGCATACTGCCAAGAATCATTAAGGCTTACAATGTAACAAGCTGAACCCAGAGGCAATTTCTGAAAACACTTAAAGCAGCAGGGCAATTAAGATAAGGATTAAGCTAGAAATACAGGCATACCAGAATGTTTCCTTCCTGCCTCCCTTGCAGGATTAGCCCTGTAAAGTGGGAAAAGATTTCTTCCAATAACCAGTTCTCTGAACTGCTCAGAAAATTAACATCTGGTTTGGGAGAACCAGTGCGAACCGCTATCAGCCCACCTCTGTATTGGACAGGTCCACAAAGCATCAGACCAAGTAGCAGAGTAAAATGTCAATCCTTTAAGGTCTTCCTAAAAGTTGGCAGGGTTGAGGCCATCCAGATATGGGAGCAGGGATATTTGTGTGTTGTATCAAAAGGCAATTCTAGTAACAGAGAAGGCATGTTTCTTGGATCATCTGAAATGATGTTACTTTATTGTTTGCACACAGAGCGTGTCAATCTTGCCAGATCTAGTAAGAGAGGCAGAGACACTTGTGGAAAGTGGTCCAAATAATATCCAGGTCCAGTACCATGGGTTAATTGCTGGGATAGTATCTTACACTGGCAGCTAAGAATAAAAAAAAACCTTTAGAAAAGAATGAAACGAGGAAATGCAAGTGATTTCAGTTGCCACTTCTCTGTGAACAAAACAACTCTAAGTGGTATGCAATAATTAATTAAAACCATACATATAATAAAAAAACAATTAAAATACAAAAAACCCTATAAGGCACAAGAGACAGTTAATGTGAATCACAATTGTCATCTTAGAATTTCACCAGAATCTCCAGGCCTAATGATATAGCCAGGATTAAGGGACCTCTGGAACATTAAATATTAAACCTCAGGGAGGAGACTATTTCACAAGGCAGGTCTTGTGACAGAGAAAGTCTGCCTTCTGGAGCCTGCTGCATCTAGTTTCCTAGAACAGGGGTTACCAACCCCTGGGCCAAGGCCCAGTACCAGGCTGCAGCCTGTTAAGAACCGGGCCATGAAAATTCAGCAGTTCGAGTCTCACTGGCTCAAGGTTGGCTCAGTTTTCCATCCTTTGGAGGTGGTAAAATGAGGACCCAGATTGTTGGGGGTAATATGCTAATGCTGTAAAGCACTGGTAAGTAAATCTAAGTGCTATTGCTATTGTTATGCAATAAGAGTGGAGGAGTACTGGGGTTTCCCTGCCCTTATCATCCTGAAATAAATCTTAATAGTGGCTCTAACTCATGTTCAGCTGAATTCATCCTTTGTTAAGTGCCAGCAGCACTCTTTATTTCTTTTCTCTCATGTCATCTCCCTCAATTCATCCATGATCTATGGAGAATGATGAGAGGGTTGCATAGGTCTGATCCAATCCAATCCAATCTAATCCAATCCAAAGTCGTGCCTGTCCTCTTTTTCCAAGGGTAGCCACCAGGGTTTCAGATGGATTGTGCAGATGCCATTTATTCCCTAAAATCTTTGAATTTTCCTTTGGTTCTAATCAACTGAGGCAAATTATATTTTCATCTTTTTTCTTGCACAAAATCATTTTCTTCATTTTGAGTTCTAATAGTATTCTTTTATGTATTTAACAATTACTTTTTTATAGTTAGAAATGATTTTACCAAACATCGATGTTTTGGTATTATAACTACTATTTGGAATTCAGTGTTTAATTTCTAACTTAATTGAACTGATATATGACTAATAATATCCTGGAAGGCAGGTCTAATTTGGTGTAACTAGTGCATATTTGAAGAGTAGTTATACAGCATCTGTGAAAGGTTAATGAATATGTAAAATGTTAATGAATCTGCTATTTTATTGTAAGAGAGATACAATATGCAACAGTACATTCAGAACAAGATGAAATAAACCCCCATAGTAATGGATTTGTAGGAGGAGAGTTGTGTTAGTCTATGGCAGGGCTGTCAAAATTGTGCCCCGCAAGCCATCATGCACTAGCCACGCCCACGCCCAGTTTAGCGAAGGGGAAAAAATTGTGATAAGTCACGTGATAACGCCGTGATAACGTGAGTTTGACACTCCTCATCTATGGCATCCAAAAATCAGGGGTCTGGTATCACCTTTTCAGATACAATGAAGTGGCATTCTATGTAGGTGCTGTAGTAGACAGTGTAAGAGCCCCATACATCTACTTTGCCACCCATTTTTACTAACAGCACTATCACAGGCCCCAACAAATTCACATACATGTTTGTCTAATGTGAATAGGTTATTTGCCAAAGGTGCCCTTCCGGACTTCACATAAGACAAACAGGGCAGACTTTTCATAAAAGAATTAATGAAAGCAAGTTTCATATCAGCAGTCCAAACAAAGACAAGACAATATTAGAATCTCCTAGGACACTGATTTCAAAGTAGCCATCTTGGAAAAATAATTTTTGTCAGCATAATTGAAGGACAGATTGCTACATACATCAAAAGATTTCAAGCTACTTCTGAAGGTCTCAGTAAACACAATGGAGTTTTAATACATTATAATTGTTCATAAATAAGGTGCTTCTAATCTGTCTCAAATCTAACCTGCATTTGCATAACCATTTTGTCTTCTCCTCCTTTCACTGACCCCCTACTTGATCCCAATTTAAATCCTAACATCAGCTTAGTTATTTCATGGCATCTGATGAAGTGAGACGGAGCTTACAAAGGTTTATCCCTTTTTAGTAAAATGTGTTAATCTGAAAAGGTGCTACCAGACTCTTTCTAAATAATGGATGTGAAATGGCCAGTTGTGAATTTAAGCTTAAATTCTAATCAGAGATTTGGCTACTTGCTTTTAGTGTTTTTTTTTTATTCTAGCTTGTTTATATTACATATAAAAATAGCTCTGTTATTTATTTTTTTGTCTTTTTCTGTGGTAAAGTCTAAGTGAAGAAACATCAAAGAGTGACTATACAAGAGGAATGCCACTGGATGTCACCCTTTGCATGCACCCTTTGCATGCAGCTGATTTATCTTGAGTTTCCAGCATTGCAGAGAGAGATACAAACAGACACTTAAAGTTCTTACATCTTATATTTTGAGTGCAAGTACATGTAACACAGAGGTGGTGTTCAGCAGGTTCTAACCAGTTCTGGAGAACCCGTAGTGGAAATTTTGAGTAGTTCATAGAACCGGTGGTAACTTTCCCCCAGGAGTGGGGAGGGAATTGAGATTTTGCAGTATCCTTCCCCTGGAGTAGGGTGGGAATGGAGATTTTATAGTATCCTTCCCCTGCCATGCCCACCAAGCCACGCCCACAGAACCGGTAGTAAAAAAATGTGAATCCCACCATTGACTACATCTGACTACATGTTTTAGGCCTGAGATCCCCAAATCCTGGGCCACAGACCAGTAGTAGTCTGTGGCCTGTTAGGAACCAGGCTGCAGCCACACAGCTGGAGGTAAGTGGCAGACAAATGAGTGAAACTTCATCAGTATTTGCAGCTGCTACCCAGTACTAGCATCAGGGGTGGGATTCTACCAGTTCGCACCTATTTGCTAGAACCACTTGTTAACATTCTAAGCAGTTTGGAGAACTGGTTGTTAGAAGAAATTACTGGCCTAATTCTGTAAGGAAGGCAGGAAGGAAACATTCTGGTGTTGCTTACAGAAACTGCCTCTCCGTTAACCCTTATTACATTCTTGGCAGGACTAGACTTCTTGTTTCAGGAACTTCTCTGGAGTGTTTTTCTCTTCCTTTGCTGGTAGTTTGCTTGTGTGGAATGACCATTCAAAGTTACAATGACACTCAAAAAAGTGACTTATGACCATTTTTCACACTTATGACTGTTGCAGCATCCCCACAGTCTTGAGAAGCCAGGAGAGGAGATGAGTTCCTCGATGTGAGTGATATTGAGTTGGCCACATCTAGCCAATAACACGACCACCAAGACATGTCCACCAGTCACATGACCACCAAGCCATGCCCACCACCTAAGCCACGCCCACAGAACTGGTTGTTAAAAAATTTGAATCCCACCCCTGGCTAGCATCACTACCTCAGCTCCACCTCAGACCATCAGGTATTAGATTCTCATAGGAGCATGAACCCTACTCTAAACTGTGTAAGCAAGGGATGTAGTTTGTGTGCTCTTCCCTCCTCCCGAGTCTGTGGAAAAATGATCTTCTGTTAAACCAGTCCTTAGTGCCAAAAAAGGATTGGGGACCACTGTCTTAGGCAACAAACTTAAGTGGTTTCTTAGAGAAAAGCAGGAGTTTATACATGCCATATGACTAAAGCAGGGGTGGGATTCTACTAGTTCAGACCAGTTCTATAGAACCGATTGTTATGATTCTGCGCAGTTCGGAGAACTGGCAAATCACACCACTGGCTGGCTCCTCCCCTCCCCCCTGCCCCACCCAGGAAGCTTTCCTGAGGCCCATTCAGGGATGGTATTCGGGGGTTGGGGGAGGGAGAAGTGGCCTGAGAGCACAGCTGAAACTTTCTTAGGATTGAAGCTTTTATTTTTCAGTGTAGACTCAGGCAGCAGATTGCAGAACGGTAGATCTGTGAATGAATCTGTGATTCTGCAAGCAACTCAATCTGCCTGCCTGCTTTGCCTTATTTTGGTAAAAGTTGCTCTTTTTTTAAAATAAAAAATTCAATCTTTACATATATATTTACAATATTTACATACAAGCCACGCCCAGCAAGTCATATGACCACTAAGCCACACCCACAAATTAGGCCATGCCCACAGAGCTGGTTGTTAAGAAATTTGAATTCCACCCCTGGACTAAAGGTATTTCTGTAAGTCAATTGTCTGATTATGTTGAGGGCAATTAGCATGTTAAACATGTGAAAGTTAGATCTATAAGTGTCACCCCTCCCCAACTCTCATGTTATGAGTTGCACCAAATTGTATCCATCTCTGGTGGAGAAATGTCTGCCAGGATAGTGAATCCTGTCTCTCCCTGCACCCTGGTATATTCCCTTCTCCATCCATTAGGGAGATAAGGATTATTTGAGCATGCATGGGATTCATAGAACAGAAAAGCAAGGAAACATCTCTTAAAATCTGTTGATATATACAGTATGCGGTCATATTTATATATAGTATATGTGAATCTATCTGTTATCTATTACAAAATGTACTATATATAGCATTTAATTATTATTTCATTAACAACCTTGAATGCTGACTTATAAGACAGAGGCAAATCTACTTTTTAGCAGAACGCAGAAATATATATGAACAATATATAAATGTTTTCTGAGGGTTTCGTGGGTATTTGTATGTGAATCTTTAGTTATTTGGGTTTTCTCCCGCATAGAATTGGAAGTATCTAGGCAACGTTTCGATGAAGTCTCATTCATCATCTTCAGGCTGTTACTCTGAGAAGCACAAGGCTGAAGACACAAGCCTGAAGATGATGAATGAGACTTCATCGAAACGTTGCCTAGATACTTCCAATTCTACGTGGGAGAAAACCCAAATAACCAAAGAACCACAATATATAAATATATATATAAACGAACACAGTGGGGTATAGTAGTCTTTTTCTCAAAACATGGCTACTCATTGGGGAAACAGGATTTTTTTTAAATGAAAGAATTTGAAGATTTATGTCAGAATTATCTGGATTTAAGATTATTCCTGGCCCTAGACAGGCTATGTAGATCCATCTGATCATTCATGGTTCCTTCTATTTTTAAAGAACACTCTTTGGTTACTTTTATGCATTCGCGGCCATATTAGGATAAATTCCTGTTTACCAGAAATGAAAAAAAAGAGTATCAACATCTGAGACAGCGTGCCATTCAAAGAGGTCACAACATGCCATTTCGGAGTTGCCATACATGCGCAAAGGTGTCGGGTGATGGGACTCACACTGAGAGAGGAGCTAGGAAGGCAAACCAGCTGCCGTCAGTTCAGAAGCCATCTAGGCCTGAAGAGTACTTGCTGGAGCCAGACAGAGAGCAACTGGGCTTGAAGAGTGCTTGCTGGAGTCAGGCCAAAAAAGTACTTGCTGGAGCTGGCCAGGGAGCAACCAGCAACAGGAGGGCATAGTGTGCTGAGTCTGTATAGCCAGCTGGCTAGTGGAAGCAAGTAATGCTGGCTAGAAACCCTTTTACTTGTATTGTTCACCACGTGCCAAGCTGAGACTCCAGTAAAAAGACCTGTTCTGCTCACAGTGTGGCCTTTTCTTTTGCTGGCTTGGTTTGGAACCATGACAAAAGGATCTTGAATCGCTTTGAGTGGATAAGTTGAGATTTTTAGACCTTTTTTTAGGACTGGGAAAGTTTGTAGTGGAATACATGGACCCTATGCTTTGCAGAGATTTAAAATGTTTCAGTAAGATATTTCAAACTTTAAAGTTATCCACCTAGCTTCCCAACCTAATGACTAGTTATTTCATAGGAAGATTGGTGAGGAGAATTGGATGTGGTGTGTACTTCCTTCCCCTAGATCATGCGTGTCAAATTCATAACGTGACATTGCCATCATATGACATTTCATGACATTTTTTGCATTTGTGGAGCTGGGATAGGCGTGGCCTGCGCGTGATGCATTTGGTCCGTGGACTGCCAGTTAGACACTTGTTCTGACCCTTTTCCAACAAATCAAACACAATCCAAAGGGAACAGAAACCTTTTAATGCTTCTGCAGAATAATTAGCTGTCATAAGCACAAACCTTGCCAAAGTGTGTGAGACTGCCAAAAGATAACAGACAAGAAATAATTTGCAATACAAGAATCTTCAAATACAAACTCAGGATACTGGAATGTCCACGAGGCTGGAGTTTTGAAACGTCTTTGCCTTCTGCAAAGAACGTTCATTTCACAGCTGGCTTTTATCTTCTTGAAGGAGGAGCCATTACCTTGCAGCCTTACATCCGAGTTGCCCATGCTGTTGTAGCTGCTCTTTCCTGCGAGCAATCCTGCACGCACATGCACTTGGCACAGGCTCCTCGGGAACCTCCTCATCGCTGCTTCCAGCCCCCACAATCTCTGAAGGCAGCAGTCCACTCCCTAATGCTCCTGGCCCCTCATCTGAGTCCTTGCTCTCCTCAGCCATCTGCACCTGCTGCCAGCTAACCACAACAACACTAGATGCATGCTGTACAGAACTTCACATTTCCATATAATTTCCATGTAATGGTTCAGTGCATAATACAGAATTAGGCAAGCATTTATTTTACTTGTTAAAGGATTATACTTGGGTCATATTTGGCTTGTCCTTAGTAAGGTCCCTACATAGAGAAAGATGACCTTTTTCATCTTCAGTCTAATGTTTCAGAGCCTACATTAAAGTAAGACAGTTGGGATGTAGCTGGGATGCAGACCTAACTGGAAAGACTGCATATTTGCTGGCTGGGAAGGGATCTGCCTGCTCTCAGCATTTTGGGGTTTCCTGACCAGCAGGAGGGCATAAGGTCTTTCTTTTTTGTCTTCTGTCTAATTATTTTCTTCAATATTCTTTAATTGCTGTGCTGTGTTATTTTTTTTGGAATAAAGCGTTAACTATTCATATCAATATGGTCATTGTTTCCAAATCCAAAAAGGTCAACTCTGTTGGGCTGGGGCAAAGCACGGCAAACAAACCCCTCTGCCTATAGTAGGAAAGAAACAGAACAGAACAGAACAAAAAACAAAACAAATAAAACAAAACAAACTCCCTCAGCCCTACCTATTGGGGTGATTTTCCTCTTCAACTTTCTTTTCCATCTATCTACAAAGAAACAAACAATTAATGCTGCCTTTAGCCGGTTTTTTTCTCTTTGCCTATCAGTTGAGGAAGCTATTGTACAAGAAGAAAGAATCTTGCAATTATTAGAACAAGAAAAGGTGCAGCTCATTCAAGTGTGTATGTACCTGAGACAGAAAGATCTCACTATTACCGTGGCTTTCAGAAAAATAATAACATTCTAAAATAATAAGTATTATATAATAAAATAAAATGAATTACAGTAAAATGAAAGGCAAGATTAAAGATAGCCGTGCCCAGTTTAGAATGTGACCCTAATTATGCTATATTAACCTTGTACAAGCCTTGAGTTTTCAGAAATCCTGTCTCATCATCTGTAGAAGAGCAGAAATAAACAGGAAGAGCCCCAGTTGATTGAGCAGGCAAAAGCAGAAATCTTGAGCATCTCATCTTCTGAATATACTGGTCAGAACAGCCTTTTAAAAAAAGTATAGGTTTTTCTTTTTGGGTGCTTATTGTAAAGAAAGGAAAAACATGTATTCAAATAGGATAAGAATGATAGATTTCTTAATTTGCTTACTTGAAATGATCAAAAAACCTTTGGGGAAACCTCTGAAACTCAGGAATAACATAAAACAAGTGTACGTGCAATGAGGACTTAGTTCTAGTAACAAGGCAGAAGACCCTGGAGGATCACAAAGAAGTTGGAGGCTACGATTTCTTAATGGAATGACACTGGCTAGCAGTAAAAAAATAAAAGGGAAAGGATAAAGAACATTTAGAAAATGTCTAGCTCATTGTAATTTTCTTTAAGATAATTAGGATGCATTCTGGCATCTCCACACAAGGGATACCATGTCAGTTCGAAAGTACTTCTGGACTTCAGTGATCCCAAGATATTAACAGTATTTGGGAGTTGAGCCATGTATTTGAAACTTACTGACACTAGTATTTTATTTTACAACACTTAAAATAAAAAACCAGCTGAACTCAAGGCAAATATTAAGTCTTTCCTTCTGCAGAGTTTCAGATAAATTCTACTTCAAAGGCTCTGGTGTGCATATTTTTGTGTGTGTATTGCGGGGGAGGTGAGAGGACAAGCAAGCAGACTGGCCCCCAACTAAATGAATGGGAAAATGGATAAAAAGCTTGTTGTTAAGTTCTCTCCTTTATCTGGACTGCAGCAGTAAACAGCCTTGGGTGAATTATTTTGAAAAGCACCTGACTACAAACGCCTTTGAATTTGTAGCTGTCAGTGACTTTTAAATAAAAATACAAGGAATGGTGCATCTGTAGCTGATAAGTTCCCTTATATTAATTGTTTAGATTTTAAATTTTTGGGAAATGACCAGACAAATGTGGACATATATCAGGAGGGAAGAGCACTAGCAATTTATTTTCTTCAAAGCCTGAGAAGATGTAGTTTATTCCAGTGTAGCAAACAGGACACTGTACTGATCATACTTTATTTTTACATTCAAATGTGATTTAACACTGATTTAACCTCAGTTTCTGAGGTATGCAAAACTTAAGATGACCAGGAATCATTGTTGAAATGGTTTTGAGGAACTGCAGAAGGAAAACTATGGGAAGTTTCTTCCACCCATCCCCAGATTTTGATCCTATTCTGCTGTTTCTGCTAAAGGTTAACATAGACAACCCTATCTGGTGGACATAGACTGAAGTGATCTGTGGGGGAACATTTCTTATCATTTTGAAATAAATCAGAATTTCATCAGATGTAAGCCTGACATAATTTGTTAAAAGTAAGAGTATATACGTCAAAACATAGAGTCTAATACATTTCTTTAATGTATATTTTAATTAACTATTGCCACAAAATTTCTTAGAGATTTGAATGCATTGAGGGATGATTCAAATAATATCTGTACCAAAAAAAAAAAAGTGAACCTGACATTTTGTGTTATCTAACCAGATCTAATTTTTTTCATGCTAGTTCAGTTTTAAAGATAAATTAGAAGGTAGTCCAACTGGGGTTGGATAGATGTGAATTGGGAAGAATATGTATTTTAATTAGATTAAATTAGGAAATGAAAATTTCTCTTAAATTTCAGAGTTTAATTTAAACTCTGTAAACATTGAAATTTGTTAAGATGAAATAAATAATGTAACAAAAAAGAAAAGTATACAAAGAAGTGACTTCCAACTTTAATCACAATGACTAGAAACAATTTTTAAAAATGTTTCATTCCTGATAAGATTAATATCTCTTTATCCCACATTCCTTCCCTTATAAGCAAATCCATAAAATATTAACTTTTCAATCCTGGTCAGCTAAAAGTCCATACAGGGTTGCCAAAACATTGCAAAAGTCTTCCACATTGCTGGCAAGAAAACTACAAGAATGTCTCCACAAAGTCATCAGGGTACAGCTGGATTTGAAGGAGATTCAGTTTTCTTAGATTTGTTTAACATTATTTTTTATTTTAAAGGGCTATTCTTGAGGTCTGGTTTTTTGCTTCCAGAGTTCCTAATTCAACTTTATACATGTTAAACATCCATGTTGAACAACCCAGTAGATGTTAATTTGTTACAGTGATTTCTTGGGTGTACATTTGTGTGCATCTGTATCTATAAGTATGAATTTATGTTGCAATTTTTCACAATCTTTGAGTGTGAGTTTTGGCCTCAGGTTCTGAAGAAATTTGGAAAAGCAAGGCTGAGGCTATGAATACCTAACAACTTCTGGTTTACTGGGTTATCCTTAACAGAGTTAACCACATGGAGGAAAAATACCACTCTAAATGAAGAAGGATCCTCCTGCCATAACTGAAACTGTACTGTAGTGAAACTATTCTTTAAAAGATCAGTGCTTCTCTAGATTTGATAAAGTTTCCTTGATATTACAAAAAACCCTTATTAGTGTAATATGTTGAACTTCTAAAGCCTGTCCAGGATTTTATGAATGCTTTTGCACCATTTTGTCTAATAAAAATCTTGAGACTTTTTTCAGCCCTTCAGGCTTTCCTCAAGGCCCCAAAGACATGACTTCTCCCCAAGCATTGGGTCAGACCATGGAACAAATCCACAGGATATAAAACCTTTGAATAAATATGATTTGGTTGATTTCAGTTGCTTCTGTTTTTATTCCATTTTCTTTAATTAATTCTGGTTTTTAAAAAAATATTCTGAAGATATTTTGTTTTATTTTTTTTCATTCCTTGTTGTTTTGTCTCTTCAAGCAATAGGTCATCCAAATGTGCTCTTATGGAACTACGGTAGTGGCCATGTAAATCAACTAAACCAACCAGCTAACAACTAGTCTTCCTCTTTACTGACTAACCAGCAGAAAGGAAGAATACACACACACACACACACACACACACCATTAAGCATTTATCAGCTTCATTCTAGAATTTGACTCCATAGTCATTACTGTAACTGTAGGTTAATGCCTTGGTTCATTGATGCCACCAGGACCTGCCTCCTCTAATGCTTAAAACTCATTAATCTATCAGAAAGTTGGTATCACTTATGACTTATGCCTTGATACACCTGTTACTACAGGTACAAATGAATGAATGAATGAATGAATGTGTGTGCGTGTTTATTGTATATATCTATATATAAAAATGGTCATGTTGGAATCTGAAAATGATTTCCTATATTTGTACAACATCCTGGAGAGTTGAAATAAAACTGCCATAGCAAACTATTGAACATTGAACTACTGTGCAAACATCCAATTTAATCAGTTCCACTGGGATTTCATGGTCATTGCTACATCAGTCTCTATTGGTGAACCTGCTGAGCATTTTATGGGCAAATCAGCATGATCCTCTCTTTCTTTTTAAACGAAGCTTTCATTCCTGCTCCTAATGGCAGCCATTCTTGTTCTTCAGACTGATGCAGTGTATTTGTATTCAAACTACAATTTTGAGCAGAATAAAGTTAGCCCAACAGGTGTTCCAAATAACTTGTCTCCTAAGAGATAGACTCCCATCTGAACATTGCACATGTTGGAAATTATTTATCTATTAAATTTTGAGACCATCTCGCTCTCAGAGCAATTTGGGGTGATATACCATTAAAAACATAAAAACCATATAAAAATACTATATTTCCATAAAAGGCAGGTAAAACAAGAATAGAATAAATTAGAGTGAAAAGGTGTGGGGAAGGTCTTTAAAGTGCTAATCAATCCCCAGGTTGCATGTTCCTCTGTGAGCCCCACGCAAGCCAGCAAATAGATTTATTTTATTTATTCCATTGTTATTCCATTGTTATTATTTTTTATTATAAATAAGTCAGCAAACATATTCCTTCCTCTTCCTATTTCCCCCCACCCCCCCCCCACAACTCTGTGAGGAAGGTTAGGCTGAGAGAGAGTGACTGGCTCAAAGTCTCCCAGTCAGTTTTCATGCCTATGGCAGGACTAGAACTCACAGTCTTCCTGGTTTCTAGCCTCGTGCTTAACCACTGAACTAAACAGACTTACATAGCCAGTTTTATTACCTAGCATGTACAAAAACTTCAGTTTAAAATTCTACATATTATAAGACATATCAATTAGAATTATACTTTGCAAATGTACTTGTGCCACTATTGCAATGTTTTATAATGTATGTCTGTGAAATGGTCTAGAAAATTAATTTCAGCTACAATAAGGTTGCCAGATTTTTAACCAGACACAAATTCTTCATAATCTACATTAACTAATGTCAGGGTCAGTTTAAATAGGTTGTAGCATATGTGCTGGCAACAGAAAAATCCTCCTCTCTCACAGTGCCTTGCAGAATGGAATGCATTTGGAAGCATATTTGGGATGAGCCATGTATTTGAAACTTACTGACACTAGTATTTTATTTTACAACACTTTAAAATAAAAAACCAGCTGAACTCAAGGCAAATATTAAGTCTTTCCTTCTGCAGAGTTTCAGATAAATTCTACTTCAAAGGCTCTGGTGTGCATGTTTTTGTGTGTGTATTGGGGGGAGGTGAGAGGACAAGCAAGCAGACTGGCCCCCAACCAAATGAATGGGAAAATGGATAAAAAGCTTGTTGTTAAGTTCTCCTTTATCTGGACTGCAGCAGTAAACAGCCTTTGGGTGAATTATTTGAAAAGCACCTGACTACAAACCCCTTTGAATTTGTAGCTGTCAGTCTGTCAGCTGTCTTTCTTTTTAAATAAAAATACAAGGAATGGTGCATCTGTAGCTGATAAGTTCCCTTATATTAATTGTTTAGATTTTAAATTTTTTGGGAAATGACCAGACAAATGTGGACATATATCAGAGGGAAGAGCACTAGCAATTTATTTTCGTCAAAGCCTGAGAAGATGTAGTTTATTCCAGTGTAGCAAACAGGACACTGTACTGATCATACTTTATTTTTACATTCAAATGTGATTCAACACTGATTTAACCCCAGTTTCTGAGGTATGCAAAACTTAAGATGACCAGGAATCATTGTTGAAATGGTTTTGAGGAACTGCAGAAGGAAAACTATGGAAGTTTCCTCTTCCATCCATCCCAGATTTTGATCCTATTCTGCTGTTTCTGCTAAAGGTTAACATAGACAACCCTATCTGGTGGACATAGACTGAAGTGATCTGTGGGGAACATTTCTTATCATTTTGAAATAAATCAGAATTTCATCAGATGTAAGCCTGACATAATTTGTTAAAAGTAAGAGTATATACGTCAAAACATGGAGTCTAATATGATTTCTTTAATGTATATTTTAATTAACTATTGCCAAAAATTTCTAGAGATTTGAATGCATTGAGGGATGATTCAAATAATATCTGTACCAAAAAAAAAAAAAAAAAAGTGAACCTGACGTTTTGTGTTATCTAACCGGATCTAATTTTTTTCATGCTAGTCCAGTTTTAAAGATAAATTAGAAGGTAGTCCAACTGGGGTTGGATAGATGTGAATTGGGAAGAATATGTATTTTAATTAGATTAAATTAGGAAATGAAAATTTCTCTTAAATTTCAGAGTTTAATTTAAACTCTGTAAACATTGAAATTTGTTAAGATGAAATAAATAATGTAACAAAAAGAAAAGTATACAAAGAAGTGACTTCCAACTTTAATCACAATGACTAGAAACAATTTTTTAAAAATGTTTCATTCCTGATAAGATTAATATCTCTTTATCCCACATTCCTTCCCTTATAAGCAAATCCATAAAATATTAACTTTTCAATCCTGGTCAGCTAAAAGTCCATACAGGGTTGCCAAAACATTGCAAAGTCTTCCACATTGCTGGCAAGAAAACTACAAGAATGTCTCCACAAAGTCATCAGGGTACAGCTGGATTTGAAGGAGATTCAGTTTTCTTAGATTTGTTTAACATTATTTTTTATTTTAAAGGGCTATTCTTGAGATCTGGTTTTTTGCTTCCAGAGTTCCTAATTCAACTTTATACATGTTAAACATCCATGTTGAACAACCCAGTAGATGTTAATTTGTTACAGTGATTTCTTGGGTGTACATTTGTGTGCATCTGTATCTATAAGTATGAATTTATGTTGCAATTTTTCACAATCTTTGAGTGTGAGTTTTGGCCTCAGGTTCTGAAGAAATTTGGAAAAGCAAGGCTGAGGCTATGAATACCTAACAACTTCTGGTTTACCTGGGTTATCCTTAACAGAGTTAACCACATGGAGGAAAAATACCACTCTAAATGAAGAAGGATCCTCCTGCCATAACTGAAACTGTACTGTAGTGAAACTATTCTTTAAAAGATCAGTGCTTCTCTAGATTTGATAAAGTTTCCTTGATATTACAAAAAAACCCTTATTAGTGTCATATGTTGAACTTCTAAAGCCTGTCCAGGATTTTATGAATGCTTTTGCACCATTTTGTCTAATAAAAATCTTGAGACTTTTTTCAGCCCTTCAGGCTTTCCTCAAGGCCCCAAAGACATGACTTCTCCCCAAGCATTGGGTCAGACCATGGAACAAATCCACAGGATATAAAACCTTTGAATAAATATGATTTGGTTGATTTCAGTTGCTTCTGTTTTTATTCCATTTTCTTTAATTAATTCTGGTTTTTAAAAAAATATTCTGAAGATATTTTGTTTTATTTTTTTTCATTCCTTGTTGTTTTGTCTCTTCAAGCAATAGGTCATCCAAATGTGCTCTTATGGAACTACGGTAGTGGCCATGTAAATCAACTAAACCAACCAGCTAACAACTAGTCTTCCTCTTTACTGACTAACCAGCAGAAAGGAAGAATACACACACACACACACACACACACACACACACACACACACACACACACACACACACACACCATTAAGCATTTATCAGCTTCATTCTAGAATTTGACTCCATAGTTATTACTGTAACTGTAGGTTAATGCCTTGGTTCATTGATGCCACCAGGACCTGCCTCCTCTAATGCTTAAAACTCATTAATCTATCAGAAAGTTGGTATCACTTATGACTTATGCCTTGATACACCTGTTACTACAGGTAGAAATGAATGAATGAATGAATGTGTGTACGTGTTTATTGTATATATCTATATATAAAAATGGTCATGTTGGAATCTGAAAATGATTTCCTATATTTGTACAACATCCTGGAGAGTTGAAATAAAACTGCCATAGCAAACTATTGAACATTGAACTACTGTGCAAACATCCAATTTAATCAGTTCCACTGGGATTTCATGGTCATTGCTACATCAGTCTCTATTGGTGAACCTGCTGAGCATTTTATGGGCAAATCAGCATGATCCTCTCTTTCTTTTTAAACGAAGCTTTCATTCCTGCTCCTAATGGCAGCCATTCTTGTTCTTCAGACTGATGCAGTGTATTTGTATTCAAACTACAATTTTGAGCAGAATAAAGTTAGCCCAATAGGTGTTCCAAATAACTTTAGTCTCCTAAGAGATAGACTCCCATCTGAACATTGCACATGTTGGAAATTATTTATCTACTAAATTTTGAGACCATCTCACTCTCAGAGCAATTTGGGGTGATATACCATTAAAGACATAAAAACCATATAAAAATACTATATTTCCATAAAAGGCAGGTAAAACAAGAATAGAATAAATTAGAGTGAAAAGGTGTGGGGAAGGTCTTTAAAGTGCTAATCAACACCCCAGGTTGCATGTTCCTCTGTGAGCCCCACGCAAGCCAGCAAATAGATTTATTTTATTTATTCTATTGTTATTCCATTGTTATTATTTTTTATTATAAATAAGTCAGCAAACATATTCCTTCCTCTTCCTATTTTCCCCACCACCACAACTCTGTGAGGAAGGTTAGGCTGAGAGAGAGTGACTGGCTCAAAGTCTCCCAGTCAGCTTTCATGCCTATGGCAGGACTAGAACTCACAGTCTTCCTGGTTTCTAGCCTCGTGCTTAACCACTGAACTAAACAGACTTACATAGCCAGTTTTATTACCTAGCATGTACAAAAACTTCAGTTTAAAATTCTACATATTATAAGACATATCAATTATGATTATACTTTGCAAATGTACTTGTGCCACTATTGCAATGTTTTATAATGTGGCTGTCTGTGAAATGGTCTAGAAAATTAATTTCAGCCACAATAAGGTTGCCAGATTTTTTAACCAGACACAAATTCTTCATAATCTACATTAACTTGTCAGGGTCAGTTTAAATAGGTTGCAGCATATGTGCTGGCAACAGAAAAATCCTCCCTCTCTCACAGTGCCTTGCAGAATGGAATGCATTTGGAAGCATATTATGAGTAAGTAAGGTCCAAAAGAAAACCACCCATGGTTCTGTGTCTCCATCACTCTTCTGAGAAAGTTTCTCATATTCACCACAGGCTGGTGGACTTTAGGGCAGACAAAGTCATTCATAGGCTAACATAATTTTGCTAGCCAATCGCTTGATCATTCTGAGAGACTTATGTTCATAAACAGAGCATTGTTGTGAATTATTTTATATACAATAGGCTTTTTCTAGATACATCTTTCCCCCACTTTTTTTCTGTGAATCTTCTGTTTTGAATACATATTTTTAACATATCTTTTGCAGGAATCTGTTTGCCACATTGATCTGATGAGGTGAAAAACAGAGTGCTCCAAACCTGGTTTAGAATCGGTTCTCCAATTATATAAAACCAACATTGCTTCCTGTTCATTTTCAAACATAATTCAAAGCTGTATTTAAGATTTACAAGCCTTCATGACTTGGAATCAGGTTGCACTGTTTCTGAAATGAGCCATGTTCGGGGCCTGTTATTCTCACCAAATGAGATCCAGCGGTGTATATTTTCAATTTTGGCACCCATATTGTTAATTGTTTTTTGAGAGGCTTGAGGTATTTTTTGCCAGTAAACAGGTTTTTTTAAAGCTTTAAAAATAATTTAAAGTCTATTAAAAATTAAATATATCAATTTAACCATGTCTTATATTGCACATGTCCTGTTGTTTTGATTTGATTCCTTTGGCTGCTTTTATGCTGTATTTTATGTTTTGGAGTTATGGTTTTGATTTATATTTTAATATTTTATCATTGCATGCTGCCTATAAGTTTTTATTACTGGGAAGAATAGAAAACCTGGAAATAAATAAACACCATTTAGGAACACAGATGTTATATGTCTTTCAGGCAGACATTCATTTGTCAGTTTCAAGGATGGGTTACAGCTCAATTTTGAAGTGCACACTTTGCATTTAAAATATTTCTGACTTATTCTGTGTGAAAGAACATAAAAACAATTGAGAGTTACTCACCTTAAATTTTGAAAATTATTATCAGTTATCATAACCAGTATTTCACCAGTCCAATGAACCAATCTACCTTCCTTCCTTCCTTCCTTCCTTCCTTCCTTCCTTCCTTCCTTCCTTCCTTCCTTCCTTCCTTCCTTCCTTCTTTCCCTCCTTCCTTCCTTTTCCATGTCTTTTGTATATAAATATCATAAAATAAAATTAATATAAAGCATAAAACAGTAATAAAACCAGAACACTCTAAATCAAAAGAAATATTTTTTTTGTTATTTTCCAACTTGCTGGGAGAATGGGAAAGAAACACACATTCAGTAGCCTATGGTAGGAGCCATGCAGGAGAAGATTTTCTCCTGATTCTTATAGCCAAGTTTCTGGCAGTAGGAGTATCTTTAAAACAGCTTCTCCAGCTGATGTCAGAAATGGGGCAGATGCACAGGGGAAAAGTAGAAAGAATTATGAATTATGTGATCAAGAACGAAATGGATAACCTGTGACTTTCATATGAGAAAGGCTGATGAACTGATTAAGGATAATTGGCAGATCACTCAAATGGAAATTACTTTCAAGCTTGGCATTTCACAGGAACGTGTGGGTCACATTTATTGATGTTCTACAATATTGGAAACTTTGGTCAAAATGCATTCTTCACAGCAAAGATGATAGCTTCAAACAGAGTTCAAATGTACACAAAGGAAATGTTGGAGAAACACATCACTGTTAAGCTTCACATCTCACATTCTACCCAAGAGACAAGTGTGAAGTTGGACTTCATTGTTTTATCCCATCCTCCATATATTCCAAACTTGGTACTATGTGTTTTCTACTTTTTCCCAAAACTGAAGAATTGCCTTCATGGGCAACTGTGTGACTAGGAAGCAGAAGGACAGTTAGGATCTGGTTGAAAAGACAAAATATGGAGTTCTTTCATGATGGCTTTAAGAAGCATCTTCATTGCTGACATAAGTATATTCCAAATGGTGGTGGATATATGGAGAAATATCTATAGGCCACAGGATCTTATTTCAAGAATTATTTTCTTGCTCCATTTATTAAAATATTTCTATTTAAACTACTAAATTTACTGTTATGGTGGCATTACTTTTCATTTTACCCTTCTATACATTTTGCATGGTTACACTTTCCAGTTTCTAGTATCTGAATAAAAATAGCTTATCTAGAACAATGTTCTTGCATTGCTGCTTGCAAGACCTCTAGTTCTGTATTGGTCAGGCAGAGAACCATTTAAGGCTTTAAAGATCTAGAGCAGATTTCTTGTACCAGCATCATGTTATTATTGTACCTTGCACCAGTAAGGAGACTTACTGGTGCACCAAATGTGATTTCCAGACTCTTTTCAAGGGGAGCCTTGTATAGAACATGTTGCAGAAGTTAAGATGTATTGAACTTTCACAAAGGCAGGTTGCTTCAAGAAATGTTGTAGCTGGTACACTAGCTGTAGTTGTGCAAACATTTTTCTCTTCAAATCCATTGACAGTTGGGAACAAGGAGTACCTTAAGCTCTGAATCTGCTCCACACTCAAAGGCTTCACTTCAATTGCTGAGTACAGTTTGCTTGTACCAACTGCACCTGCCTTGTCTAAACTTAATTTTAACCTGTACTCTTACAACCATTCCATTATTTAAATAAGTCAGCATTGAGGAGCAGTGGAACTGAATGTCACCAACATCCTGAGGTCATCTTATTCCAAAGCTCCCAAATAAGTTCTGCCAGCATTTTTATGGAGATAAACAGCAAAAGAAACAGAACAGAATGTTATGGAAAGCAGAGGTTACTGACCTCTGTATCAAATGTTGTCTCCCACAACTACCTTCTAGACATGTCTTGACAAGCAGGACTTGAATCACTACAATGCAGTGTCCCCAAGGTCCCAAACTGCAGATGCCTCCCCCCAGAAGAGATAACACAACAGAATAGCAGAGTTGGAAGGTCTTCTAATCCAACCTCCTGCTGAAACAGAAAATCCTACACCATTTCAGACAAAGCGGTGTTAAAATAGCCAAAAGGTTCAGGAAATCCAACAGATTTCAGTCCCCCATCATTTTTCAAAGAAAATCATCCTTCAAGGATCAATTCGAATGTGGTCTCAGTCCCCTATCCTAACTGAAATTGGTAATGGATCTAGATCAGGGGTCCCCAAACTTGGCAACTTTAAGACTTGTGGACTTCAACTCCCAGAATTCTGGGAGTTGAAGTCCACAAGTCTTAAAGTTGCCAAGCTTGGGGACCTCTGATCTAGATAATCAGTTTTATCCAAATATATCTGGACCTCTTAAATGTGGTTGGCAGACATTTGGCAAGCTAAGCATACCTTTCAAGAACAACTTCCCCTATGCCCGAAGTGAATTTTTTTTGATCTGTGTGTGCTACCTGCTCTAACATATGCAGGTAAAACATGGACACTAACTTCACAATTGATACAAAAGCTATGAATGGTGCAAAGAGCTATGAAAAGATACAACCTTGGCTTTACAAGACAAGATAGAAAGACCTGCACATGGATTAGAGAACAAACAAAAGTATTATCATCAAGAGAGTAAAAAAATTGAAATGGAAATGGGTTGGTCACATAGCAAGAAGAACTGATGGCAGGTGGATCAAGGCAGTCACAGAATGGATCCCACTTGATAAAAAGCATCCACAAAAGAGACCTAACAAGATGGATCAATGACATCAGAAAATATTGTGGGCCCAATTGGCAAAAGACAGCCCAGAAGTGCATTGGTTGGAAACATGTGGAAGAGGCTTCATCCTGCAGTGGATAGACAGTTGCTAAAATGATGGTGAAGAAGAAGATGATGATATCTGAATCTGTAAGGCCACCAATTTTTCAAAGACTTTATCCAAGAATACACTATTAGAGCCTGTAATGAAAAAAATGTCTGGGTAAAAGGAAAGGGTTCCTCCCACCCCCAATAAAAGCCTTATAATTGCTTCTTTTGAAACATTCCACACTCAAAGACATACTAATAACTTCTTTTAATCTTGGTACCTATTCCAGATTTAAGTGCCCTCAGGTATTCATTTGTCCATATATGCTGCCCATGTCTATGAAATATATAAGCTATAAGAAATTCATATCAGCAGGACAAAACAGAATTTAACTCTGATCTTCCCCAATATTGGGGTCCCAATGAAGACTTCGCCCACAAAAACTTGCCTTTCAAAGCATGCTTCCAACTGTTCTATTTCTACTTTGGAAAATCACTGTAGATACAGAGGAGAAAGGCAAGGCAAGCCCACGTGTGTTTCTCATTAAATTTCAGATCTTGGGCAAACGTTCAGTGGAATTTGACAATAAAACCACTTGAAGACTGAAGGATAAATTTACCTCTCTTTAACACCTTCAAGACTCCCTGGAAAAAACTGCCATCAAATCATAATTCTCAAAATGACAGGAACATTATTAAAGGCATACAGAAAAGGACAGTGACTATATTTAAATCAACTTAATATTAATAACATTATTAAATGCATAATAATAACTATATTTAAATCAGCTTAATCTAAGTGCTATATAATTAAATATAATCAAATGACTTCAAATTAGGCTGGTTTCCTAACTCTACCTCCCTTTTAAAATATAGCTTTTGGTCTGATCCCCCCAAAAAAAAAACAAAAAACACTGTGGCTTTTATTTCCCAAATTTGTGCACTTCTGATATAGAATATGGGTATGTGAACAAAATAACAATAATTTTAGTGTTAACTGAAGGAAATCTGATTCTATTTTTTTTTCTGGTGATGGAGAGAAGCCCCATAGTTTCCCCATGGCATAAAATCACAGAAGTAAGAGTTGGAAAGACTCTAGTCCGGTTGCCTTTTAATGCATGAATTCACTATTAAGGTATTCCCAACAGATGGCATCCAGCCTCTGTTTAAAACAAGTCCAGTGAAGGAGAGTTCAGCCAACCCCCAAGGCAATCTGATAACTTTTGAACAGCTTATACCATTAGGGGATTTTATTTGTTTTCCAACTGAAATCTGCTTCATTGTCATTTAAACCCACTCTTTTTTGGGCCCACTTCAAGAATACTTGTGAAGAGTTCTGCCTCACATTAAAATTCCTGAAATACTTGAAGACTGCTATTATGTCCCTCCAGAATCTTCTCTTCACCAGCCTAAACCTATCGTATCACTCCAATCATTCATTTTCTTTTCGGGCTGTTTATTATCCTGGCAAATCCTCTTCTGGACTTGCTTTCATTTGCCAGTATTCTTTACGGAACACATGGCATGGCATATAGAGTTATATTAAAAAGGAGGAACTTTTGTATTTGCAACAGCATTTTTCTAGTTTCTGGTATCACTTCTTTTCCCATTATGTTCCTCCATTTGAATTCCCTTCCTTCCAAACTTCTGTTTCAGTTACTGATACCAAAATCCATGTTTAATAGTATCTCAAAATCTGAAGGTACACTAAACAAGAAAAACGGATAGTAAATTATGTATTTAATAATAAGAGAATGAAAGAGAAAAGGCATAAACAGGTCTATGCTCCTTGATTGTATTTCGCTACTGTGGTTGCGGCCAAGATATCCAGTGGCTTCACAATTTCTTGATTCATTGTGAGTACAAAGAATCCTATTTTCCCCATTCTCAAGGTAGAGTTTCAATCAACTACCAGCTGGGTCTTATAACAGTTCAGCCAAGTGGAAAGAAGACCACATTATTCTGTGGGGTCAATCCCTCTTATTCAGTGTCAATCATAGGGTCAATTCTAATCGAATGCTAAGAGAATGTGAGCAAGTTGTTCGCTTTTTCCCTCCCGAATTGTAACAGTAGCATAAAGTTAAATTGTAAACAAACGTAAAACAAACAAAAATAATACACTCCTCCCACATCTTAAATGTTAGGGAGGTTCACACTGCATCCCAAATAATTATGTTTTAGAAATTACTACGCTTTTCAAAATGTTTATGTTGGATTGGGGCTACTATACTAATTATATACAGTTAATAAGGGGTAGACTATACCTAGCTTTCCTAACCTCTGTTTTATGTGCATTTTTAAAAATACCATTTGCTTTATTTATGATAGTTGGGCAATCTTTCAGTCTGTTAATGTGTGCCTATGCATACTGTAAATCTTGAGTATGCTAAAGAGAAGTGAGCAAAATGTTCAAAGACCGACCATGGAAGAAGTAGTTGTTTATGTCCAACTTACTTCCAGAATATATTCTGCATTTTTGTTCATTAGCTCTTTAAAGAGGATTACAATCTAAGCCTGAATTTAAAAAGCTAATAAATACATTCTTCATTGTATTAAAATAAGAAATCATACAGTTTAAAACTTGTTAGGCATGATGAAAGGGAAGGAGGAGTTGTAGTTACAAATACTGTACATTCAGTATCTATCACATTCAAATCCCCAAAAACTATTGACTGTTTTTTGGCTTTTGAGGATACTATGCATGGGTATATGCATTGATGTACAGAATAACAGTGTTGGAAGGGACCTTGAAGGTCTTCTAGTCCAACCACTACTTAGGCAGGAAACCCTATACCATTTCAGACAAATGGTTCTTCAATCTCTTCTTAAAAACTTCCAGTGTTGGAGCATTCACAACTTCTGGAGGCAAGTTGTTCCACTGATTAATTGTTCTAACTGTCAGGAAATTTCTCTTCAGTTCTAGGTTGGTGCTTGCCTTGATTAGTTTCCATCAATTGCTTCTTGTCCTGCCTTCAGGTGCTTTGAAGAATAGGTTTACCCCCTCTTTTTTGTGGCAGAACCTTAGATATTGGAACATTGGGTGGTCTGTAAAGCAGGGGGGATGGTCTTCACACAGATTTCATAAACCATGTGCTAATTCTATATTTTGGCAGAATCCCTTAAATGCACAAAACCGTCCAGCTTGTGCAGTTTGTCCACCTTTCCACACTTGGTTGGGCATTTACAATCTGATATGACAAGGCATTTAAATTTCCTCCCCAATAGTGTTTGATTGATGTTTATACTCCCTTTCTGTTCCATTCTATCTAGCAAATGCAAAAATGACAAACATGGTGGTTCATCAGGGGTATGTGTGTGTGTGTGTGTGTGTGTGTGTGTGTGTGTGTGCATGTGTGTATGTGTGTATCAGTGGCGGGATTCAATTTTTTTTACTACTGGTTCTGTGGGCGTGGCTTGGTGGGCATGGCAGGGGACAGATACTGCAAAATCCCATTCCCACCCCACTAACCTGCTTTCCAGCTTCTTTCTGCTGTGCAGGGCAACAAAAGGAGACCCAGCTGATCAGCTGGGACTTGGGAGGAAGAGAATAGATGGGGGTGGGGCCAAACAGAGGTGGTATTGTGAACTACTCAACATTTCCACTACTGTTTCTCCGAACTACTTAAAATTCCCACTACCGGTTCTCCAGAACTGGTCAGAACTTGCTGAATATCACCTCTGGTATACATGTGTATGTTCGTGGGGAGGGGGGGGCAGCAAGTATTGTAACATCTCATTAAATTATCTAAGAGGTGGAACTTTCATTGTGATGTCATGAGACACATTTTGCCATTTTGATAAAGCCTCTGGATTCAGGAGACACCTCTGGTTGTGGGGTTTGTGTTAGATTTAAGATGGCCATATTCAGCTTGAAATCCATACAACTTTATTAGCTATTCAACTCATATGATGAAACATTTTCCTCTAAGCCCAAACAGTTTTTCATTTGTTACAATCAATAAAGCCTGCATATATTTTGAAATTACTCTACTGCCCACTTTTTTTGTGATTGTAATACCTAGTGTGGATAATGAAGGCTAATTCTAAACTTGTTTAGCTATAAATCTGAAACCTTTATTTTTACAATAACAAGTACTTCTGCAAATTCCTTCTAGAAAAATGAGATGAATCAATCTCATTAACTAATATCCAATATTGGACCAAGGAAAAGGCTGAACATATCCAAGTTGATTATTTATTGCCTTTACAAATGTATTCATTCTCCAATCCAATACAGTTTGCCACATTTTTCTCATCTTCCTCTTTTATTGTTAGCAAAACAAACATATATGTTATTAGTGAACTAGCAGTCTAGCTTTTTCTGTGGGTCTCTTAGTGTGTCTCTAGAAGCATAATATTTTCTTATTGTAGTATTTAGTACAGTTTCCTGTTTGTACACTATTCTAAACAAAAGAACCTTAATGCAATTTAAGGATCTGCTAGTGCTAACAAAGATCAATTTATAGCAGTTCTCCAGCAGTAATCCATGAGAGGTCCTGGAATGGTCATAAGCAGAACATGATGACAGGGGTTATCCACTTGTATCTGTTCATAGTACTGGAAATTCAATGAACGCTGCTTCTGAGGTGGCATGGTTAGTCAGTGGTTTTCTTTCTGTATAATCTAGATGGATTTTGAAAACTGAATGTAAAAAAGAATATCAGCGAAATTGGAGTGAACAACTTACATTGGGTTAAGGACTGGAGCATGTTGGGGTAAAATGGGTGGTTTAAATTCCCACAAGGTTTAACATCTTTAAGTCTCAAACTTCCAAACATGTTCTGAAAAATTTGCCATGACACAATTTAGGTGGAAAAGGGAGGCAGTGTGGTGAATTGCATGTTGCTGTCAGGTTGTCTTTTAGGGTATAAGCCATAACTGTTCCATGACCATCCTTAAAGGACAAGCAGTTACTAAGTAAGTTCAGTGTTAAATAAAAGTAATAAAGTCTTCCAGATTTTTTCCTACTAATAGAAGTCCTCCATTTCTGGCCTGAACATTTGCAGCTAGAGTTTCATCTGATCAGGCCGTTTCTAATGTATAACTGTCATAAATTTTAGTGCAACTGTTCCAAACAGTATCAAAACTTGATGAGTTACTATCATTTTAATGATTTGAAAGGAGAGGGAATAAATAAAATATGCAGCAGAGGCATGATCAGATTGTTAGACTATCCAACTGCACACAGAATAGAAAAAAACACAAACTACAAACTGCAGGCTACTTCTGCTGCTTGCAGGCTGCCTGCAGTTTGGCAGCTCAAGTCTCACCAGGCTCAAGGTTGACTTAGCCTTCATCCTTCCAAGGTTGGTAAAATGAGGACCCAGATTGTTGGGGGAAATATGCTGACTCTGTAAACTGCTTAGAAAGGGCTGTAAAGTACTGTGAAGCAGTATATAAGTTTAAGTTCTATTGCTATTTCAATAGAAAGTTGTATGCATTCTCCTTTATAACTTCCTCCTCAATTGTGTAATTACAAATACATTTTAATCTACTTCAAGTTTTCAACTTTTGAATTCCCATGCATGTTGTTTAAACAATGTAATTCCTCTTATATATCAAGGCCTTTTCAGCTCAGTTTGAAAAAATTTACCTAGTAAAGCTTAAATTATATTTTTATTTCTACTTATCCTCTGTAATTCATATAAACATGTGCTATTTGTCCCATAATTATCAGAAAAGTAGTGGAAACCCATAATAACCGAGAAGCAGAAGGTCCTTAACATTTATTTGTTCCAGAGCATATTTTAATGCAAAAATAAATGCTCACAGCATCATAATGAATAATGTTATACCTGATAAACTGCAGGTCAAAAAAATCTAACAGAGATGTCAACAGTGTGATCAGAGGATTTGTACTCTATGTACTGTAATTTAAAAAATGAGTTTCATTACAATGTACCATCCCTTCAGGATATTCTACAGATACTGGATGATAGAAACTCCAAGACTGATCGTGTTGAATCAGATGTGCTATCTGACATTTTGCTTCAGATGAATGGTGAGAATAAATTGCATTATATCCTTATTCAATCTTTGGATTTAAATGTATTTGTGTTGCATGCCCTTTGAATAACAGAACTAAAGTTTGGTTTAGGAATTAAAAAAGGATTGTACCTTCCACTTAATTCTCTGCATGCACCTGCATAAAAAAGAAAATTGATAGACATAAACATCAGGTACATTAGAGAGAAACTCCAGCTCAACTCCCATATATATTACTTTTCTAGTTGCAGAGAGTTTATCATTCTTTATCTGAAGGTTAAAGTGGTATAGCCAGAACAGACTTTATAAGTCTAGTATTTCTTTATTCATGAGTTATTCTGCTGTATATTTGGAGATGAACTGTGTTTTCCTTTTCTTCTTCCTTTCTCTCTCTCCTTCCTTCTTCTCTAGAAAAAAAAAGTCCCACTGTAGCAACCCAATCCAGTAAAAACTGCTAATAAATCGCAGTCAGAAGATTTGTTCTTAAATGAGAAGACTGTAAGGTTAGAAAACCCATCGGAATGATCAGTAGTTCGTAGAAACCAGCAAATACCATCTCTGATTTTACAGTATCCTTCTCCTGCCACACCCACCAAACCATGGCCACAGAACCGGTAGTAAAAAAAATTGAATCCCACCACTGAATACAACACCATCTATCTCTACAACACATTCCTTTCAGAAGTTCCAAGAAGGTTCCATACAAGTGATCTCAATTACTCTTGAAAAAATAACCAGATGTCTGCAAGGAATATAAATCCTTCCATTCTCCACCATCCAGTCAGAGCTGAAGAAACTTCTTGGTTGAGAAGTGAAATATTTTCAAAGAAAAGCCAGAAAGTCCATCTGCGTCTTGAAAAAGTACTTTTTGACCTGGATGACTGAGAAACTCCATAGACCCATAATGGAATTTACAGAGAAACCTGACATATCTTCTGAGAAATCTTTTGGGGGTATATATGCTTGTTATCTGATTTGGAATAATAAGGTTGTATTCATGTCTTAATTTTCGGGCTCAACTTTATTGCTTTGCAATGGCTATTTCTGAAAAGGACAGGAGAGCTGAGAAATGTAATATGAATTTGGTCATCTGGGAATCTGGCATGTCAGATACTTTGGGCAAAGTTTTATTATTGTATGAGTTCACTGTAAAGTGAAGAAATTTAAAAATTGATGTATTGGGGTAAAAAATATTATCATCAGAGGAAGAGCATGAAAAAAGATGAAAAGTAACCCTGAACAAGAATATGTTTGGCATGTTCGTCTTTTCTGGAGTTAGTTTGAAATCGGGCCTAATGAACTTGTCCTTCAAATAGGAGGGCAATATAACCTGGTTCATATTGTGTACTCTATGAGAGACTGCCAGCTTCATTTAAAAATCTGATATGAAACTACATTTAGGTTGTTCAGAGGCTATTTCAGTAGGGAGTCATAGAAACCAAATGAAATCAGTAGAACCACCGGAGAATAGACTCGTGTGATGAAAATTGATTCCTTATAAAAAAAGCATGCCATGAAACAAAAAAGTCAGGTATATATTTCTGGCAATAATATGCTTTTAGACTTTTGTGGGGAGTAAATTCAATATAAAACACATGATACGATTTAGGTTTTGTCTGAAAGTCAATATGACATAAATTGAAATTTTAATTTTAATAAAAAATAGGCTTAGCTTTAATTTAGTGAAACTCACTCCCATTCTTCTACCTTTTCATTCTCTAACAGTTATGTCATGTTAGCTATGCACAAAGGTTGAAGGGAATAGCAGATAAAGTAGGGACTAAGGGAGCAGACCAACACGTGCTGTAAATACTTTGTTTCGCTCAAGGTCTCGGACAAGTTAACAAACGAGTGACATACAGATAGTCCTCGACTTACAACAGTTCATTTAGTGACCATTCTAAGTTTCAACAGCACTGAAAATAGTGACAGATGACTGTTTTTCACACTTACAGCAGCATCCCCTTGGTCATGTGATCAAAATTTGTATGCGTGGCAACTGGTTCATATTTATGACGGTTGCAGTGGCCTGGGTTCATGTAATCATGTGATCACTTTCTGACAAGCAAAACCAACGGAGAAGCCAGATTCACTTAACAGCTGGGTTACTAACTTAACCACTGCAAGGATTCACTTAACAAAAGTGGCAAGGAAAGTCATATAATGAGGCACCACTCACTTAACAAATATCTTACTTCGCAACAGAAATTTTGGGCTCAATTGTGGTTGTAAGTCGAGGACTACCTGTATTTGGGTGAAGAGTTGGCTTTGTAATTTATGTACTTCATGCCACCCCACTGTGTGTTGTTTTTAAAGGCCCAATTCATTGCAATTTCTCTCAAGTACAATGCAGTTTATGTACCAGTGTGATCAGGACTTTTCAGGATCGCCATTATTTAATTAAAAGATTCACACTTGTAGATCTTGTCCATTTTATTACTTCAAATTGATTGGGAGGAGACAGTTTTTATGACATCCTTCAATAACTTCTCTTAATTAGTACATTGTCACTTGCTCAGTTGCTTGGAATGGGGCTTAATTATGCAATACCTCTCATTATTTTTCTTTCTATATCTTGGAGCAAAGAGGATAATCTTCATTACACTGGACAACAGTTCCAGTAAGTTGCCCAGTAAATAGAAACCATTGTTTGACCTTTTCTGCATACTCCTGAAAAGCAACTCTATTTGAGGGTCAGGCACAATATATTTGAGCTCCATAGATGCTGCTTCCCCTCATTTATAATGCTTTAATGCCCTGAAACAGTTATACAAAGAAGATCTATTTAGCATTTCATAAGCTCTTTAGTGCAAACTTTGAAAATCTCTCCTTGAGTAGTTTTAAAATTAACTGTTCTCTTATGAATCACACATCCACAAACAAAAGAGTGGACTTATGTGTGAAAGCAGAACCCAACTGGCATTTTTGAAATGTTATCATTCAAGGAACAGTTATTAACTCCTCCTTCTCTCGCTGCCTGCTAATGCAAAATGTTATTCTACGCCTGTGGTATATGGATCTATCTATTAATCCATTTATCTCTGTCTCTAGGCATGATCAGTTATTCAAATCCTGGAATTTTAATTAGTTTAAGGACAAAGAAACCCCAACCCTTTAGTGGCAGAGCAGCCTTATTGAAATGCAACAGTGCTATTCAAGTCAGATTTCGGAAAGCTTCACAATATAATATACATAAAACATGAGATAAAAAGAAAGGGTTATATTGGTTTGAGTGTGTGATGGGGAAGGTTGTGATACAATGAAATAATTAGTTTTCTGGAATATCACTGTTCCTATTTTCCATTTTAAAAAAATGCTATGATAGTCTGATATCATAACCTGTTTGATGGAATGTGAGTTTGCCTCATGGCAGAAGTATCTAGGGTATTTTTTCTTGTCATGATTAGATAAATGACCTAGGCGATGACTATTTCCTTGCCCTGTTAGCTGCAATCCAGAAAATCTGTCAGCTTAGCTTTGAATTTGTGTTTAATATCTGATATTAGAAAAAATGATTGTGTATTCAAGGCTTAAATTTCTGTAATATGTTTAATACAAGAACTGCCTGGCATGGAAGATTTTTTTTTATCTTAAGAAAGAAAAGATATGCTTTAGGTTTAGATACCTCCTCTAAAAGCCTCAGGTTTAAAAATTTAATGCTTTTGTAATAAATATTTGACTGCATTTGGGGAGCTCCAGTCTCTTATTGTCCACATGCACAGATTCAAGTCAAATGAAAGAAGTTAGATAATCATCCTGGGACATGAAAGGAAGATAACTGGAAACTGTTCGGCAAGCTTTGTGAGGTGGGAATTTATTTTCATTAATGTGCCTAAATAAAAGGTTCAGCAGCAGGGGTGGGATTCAACCAGTGTAACTACTGGTTTGGTGATTACGTTTTGCGTGCACGCACCCCTGAATCATGCTGAGCGCGCGTGTACACCATCATAAGCTGTGCTGCCTGGACAGCTGAAAAGCGCTGCGCACGGGTGCACAGCATTTGAAAAGGCACTTTTTTCCTGCTTTTTCAACCACAGCTGTGCCATGCAAAGCAACTGAGGTTGAAAAAGCAGGAAATAAAGGTCAGGTAAGAGCCCAGGTGGGTGGGTGGACCAAACAGCAGCAGACACAGAACCGGATCAGTGTTTGCTGCTCTTCAGAGCTACAGGTTCCTTAGAGCCGGCCAGAACTGGTAGCATCCCACCCTTGATCAGCAGTTACTTAAAAAAATTGATGGCCATTTCAAGATAAAGCCTTCTCCAGGTGGCTTGCATAAAATGGGTAAAACATGACTCCAAGAAAAGAACAATCTGAAGCTTATCAGGACTGGTGATAAGAGGTTATAACATTAGGTAAGTCCTATTTCCTTGGGTAGCAAGAAAAGTCTATGAGATTCCCATGTGGCAGTGGAAATTTTTCCTATGTGGGCTCATCTCCTGCAATGTCTTACAAGAAGCAGAATGAAAGCGGTGCATTCTGAGGGTCTTATTTGGGGGGTGGGGGGGAATCATGGATCCCGAAAATCATAGTTGGATTGTTTTCCCAAGGTTCTCCCACTGGCTTTGTAAGTATACAGGCTTCCACTGTTTCCACTGTACCCAGGCTTCCACTGTTATTAATGATGTTTTAACCACCACCCTCTTCTTCTTTTTGGAGAAGTAAGATGGCTTTGCTCCAATTTAAAATAACACATTTCACATCTGAGCACAATGAGCATAAAAAGCTAATGAACAATTAAAAACGAATAGGTAAACAATAAGACAAAACATTATAAGACTCAGTATCTTAATTAAAGAATGTCAGAGGAGATGGTTTTTTAAAGGCTTATTTAAACGCAAGCATTGGGCTAACAAATATAGATTAATTTGGAGACTGTTTCAGAGTAGATATTACCAAAAAGACCTATCTCTAGTGTCCCCTAAGTGGAGGACCACTAGTCTAATCTAAAAGAAAACAATTTCCCAGATTCTTCCCTCTTTGCCCTTATTTCTGTAAATTAATTAAGTTCTTTAAATTTTAAGTTTAAAATTCAATATATTTCAAACTGCTTAAAGTGCATATTTCTGTACAAACATTTTCTGGGTTGCATTGGCTATGTAGTGGAGGCACCATCGCCCTTGAAATCTGCCACCTTGAACAATGTTACAATATTTTATTTATTTATTTGATTTGTCAATCGCTTACAAAATAATAGGTATAAGTATAAACATGAGTAAGAATACAGAAAATAGGTACGATTAAATGGGGACAATAGGACAGGGATGGGAGACACGATGGTGCACTTATGCACGCCCCTTAATATGAGTTGGAGTTGTTGAAACAAGGCATCCTTACAGCTTGTATGAATGCAATATGTTGTTGCTCCATTCCTATAAACTGGTTGAGAACTTTTCTTTTTGAAATAAGAAAGGGAGAGGAAAGTATAAAGATTAATGTTACTGTTCCATGACTTTCCTGATAAGCATCCAAAATGTGTGCAACTTTCATCCCACCTGAAAATATGGACACTTCTTAACATTCACTGAATCCTCTGCTACTTTTGGAAAAAAAAAATCCAAATGGAAAATTCAGAATATAAAATAAAGTATTAAAGAGACCTATCAATAAAGCTAAACATCCTAGAATAAAAATGTCATCATACTACAGTATCATGAAAAATCCATAAAAACAATGGCTTAGTTACAGATGGACTAAATAGGATCAGATACCGTGTTTCTCATATAATAAGGCCGGGTCTTATTTTTTTTTGAGCCCTGAAAAAACGGCTAGGCCATCTTTTCGGGAGTGACTTAATTTCCCACCCTTGCATCCTCGGGTGGGTGGGCAGCGACAGCTTGGATGTTGACCTCGGCATTGATGGGGCACTTCGTATCGGGAGACCTTCCGCCACCGTTGCTTTCCCTTCTCCCTGTGCTGTTGTGGCGTTTGGAGCAACACTGCGACATTTGGCACAGCCACACGGCATTTGGCACAGCCACTCGGGGCCGACCAGGGCTCCTCCCTGCAACCGGAGCCCAGTGGAGACACTCGGCTTCAGGCGCTCCTGTCACCGCCTTCCCAGGCATCATTCAAAGGCAATGCCCATTCTTTTAAAAATGACGCCCTACTACTGGTATAACAAAGCCCCCTCTCCCGAGAGGGCAGCCCAACCCCACATGGGGATGTGAATCTCCCGGGGCCACAGCGCAGGATCACCCCACCCCGGGAGAAGCGCTCAGCCACCATCCCTACCTGGCACCGGGCAGAGCGCGAAGAGCTTTGCCTGGGGCTTCCAGTGCAGCTGACAGGTGGGCCCTCCTGCCCGGCGGCGGAGCTCTGGCCAAGGAAGCAGGCGTCTCCCTGCTGGGCCCTCCGCTCATCCCACCAGGGCCATGCTGGAGCAGGGCGGGCTGGGCAGAGCTGGGAAAGCGAGCCGCGGGTGCGTGCCTGCCTGCCAAGTGAAAGAGCTGGGCCAACCTGAGCTTGGCTTCCTTCCCAAGTCCCTCCAGCATGACCCCGGAGGGGCCACTGGGAGAGGCTGCCCGAGGCAGTGATAGCACCCACCCATCCGTGGAGAGGGAGGCAAGGTGACAGCCCACGCTGCATCCTCCTCTGAGCTGAGCCCCACTGAGTGAGTGCCTCTGCCCGATGCCCATGCCACTGCAGCGTTTGGAGCTGCCAGCACAATTGGAGGTGCATGGGACAGGGACGGCCTGGGTGAGGGGTGGAAAAGACAGGCAGCTTTGGGCTCTCTCCGCCGGACCTGCCGGCCAGGGAAGCAGCGCTGCTGTCACCTCACCTCCCTGTCTGCAGATGGGTGGGCGCTATCACTGCCTCGGACAGCCTCTCCCGGTGCCCCCTTCGGGGTCGGGCTGGAGGGACTTGGGAAGCCAAGCTCGGATCAGCCCAGCTCTTTTGCTTGGCAGGCAGGCGTGCACTTGTGGCTTGCTTTCCTGGCTATGCCCAGCCCACCCAGCTCTGGCACAACCCTGGCGGGATGAGCGGAGGGCCCGGCGGGGAGTTGCTCGCTGCCTTGGCCAGTGCTCCACTGCCAGGCAGGAAGGCCTGCCTGTCAGCTGCGCTGGGAGCCCCAGGTGAAGCTCTTTGCGCTCTGCCCGGTGCCAGACAGGGATGGCGGCTGGGCGCTTCTCCCGGGTTGGGCCAATCCTGTGCTGCAACCCCAGGAGATTTGCCTCCCTATCTGGGGTTGGGCTGTCCTCTCGGGCAGGGAAGGCTTTGTTGTACCAGTAGTAGGGCATCGTTTTTAAAAGAATGGGCTTTGCCTTTGAACAATGCCTGGGAAGGCGGCGACAGGAGCGCCTGAAGCTGAGTGTCTCTGCCGGGCTCCGGTTACAGGGAGGAGCCCTGGCTGGCCACGCGTGTCTGTGCCAAACACCGCGCAGCTGCGCCAAACACTGCGGCATTGCTCTAAACTCCACAGCAGCACTGGGAGAAGGGAAAGCAACAGTGGTGAAGATTCATGCAATTCCTTGAATCTATCTGGAAGAAAGTTCATGATCACTTCTCTAGTTCTAAAGGAGTATCTTTGTTGTTCAATGCAGTTTATAATCCCAATCAATATTGAATTGGCACTTAAACAAATAATAATTCAATGCAAAAAAAAAAGAAGACAAAGGACTGGAGCATTTCATATTCTAGAAAGGAGTTTAAAATTTCTGTTGCACCTGTTTAGGTTTTCAAACAGAAGGGATGCATCAGTGTCTCTGGATTACCTGTATCATGTGAGGAATGGCTTGGTAGTTCACAGTATCTCTTCCAATCCTACATCTTTGTCAGATTGTTAGACTCCTCTACTGCCTCCTGATTATTATCGTTTTCTTCAAAATCTCCCTCCTTTTCTTTCTCTGTCTTGCCCAACTCCCCCCATCATTCTTACATACCCAGGGTTGGGATTCTATCACTTCGCACCTATTCACTAGAACCGGTTGTTAACATTCTAAGCAGTTTGGAGAACCAGTTGTTAGAAGAAATTACTGGCCTAATCCTGTAAGAAAGGCAGGAAGGAAACATTCTGGTGTTGCTTACAGAAACTGCCTCTCCGTTAACCCTTATTACATTCTTGGCAGGACTAGACTTCCTGTCTCAGGAACTTCTCTGGAGTTTTTTTCCCCTCCTTTGCTGGTACTTGGCTTGTGTGGAGTGACCATTCAAAGTTACAATGGCACTGAAAAAAGTGACTTATGACCATTTTTCACACTTACGACTGTTGCAGCAGTCCCACAGTCATGAGAGGCCAAGTGAGGAAATGCGTGCCTCGATGTGAGTGATATTGAGTTGGCCACTCCCAGCCAATAACATGACCACCAAGCCATGCCCACCAACTAAGCCATGCCCACAGAACCGGTTGTTAAAAAATTTGAATCCCACCCCTGTACATGCCTATAACTTTGGCTGAATAGAACCTAAAATCTTTAGTCTCCTAATTTACCTCATAATCTGTAGTAAACACATGCATGAAAATGAATATATTGCAGACCTTTTCTGAGGTGCTCAAAAGCCGCCAGCAGAAAGAACATCTTTAAATGAAGGCAAATCTATTGGGAGGGCTAAATGTGTGGAATGATTTCATGTCCTATATTAAACCAAATTTATTGCAGATAAAAGATGAGTTCGAGATGGGATTAAATGATTCAGTGAGTCACTTATTCGCTTAGAGAAGCTTTGTGCCAAGGTCATTTGAAAGTAAGGCTGGAAAGAGAATGAATTTGAGCGACTATTAGACATTAATGGCCTTTGACGGGTGGGTCTAAAATGAATTTCTGGCTCTGGTCTAGCTCTTAATGAACTACTTGCAAGGTGGCATCTTAGCTTACAAATCTCATATAAGAAATGAACCTTTGTGCAGCTTTTACAAAAGTAATAATAATAAAAATATTATTACCCCAAAGAGGAACTTGCAGCATTCATTTAATGAAAGCCCTGATATATCAGTGGAAGAAGAATCCTTAGTTTTTAAGCAGCTGCTAGAGTAACACAATCTATTTTAACCCATTTGTGTAGTTCAGTGATAATGAAGACTTTTCTCAAAGATTTCTCAATGATCTTTTTGTATTGGAGAGGTGATTCCTTTGGAACAAATGAATCTATCCTGGTGGGTCTAATGGAATACTGATAAATTTTGTTTATATTTAGATTCCTACATTTTGCCATGGAATGACAAACAATATACAATATAGGTAGTCCTTGACTTACAACAGTACATTTGGTGACTGCTCAAAGTTACGACACTGAAAAAAAATGATTTATGACCATTTTTTACTTATGATCATTGCAGCATCCCCATACAGTATATTTATTTATTTATTGAATTTATATTGCCGCCTATTCGCCCATGGCAACTCAAGGCTGCTTACAGAATATAAAACCACATTTAAAACAACAAAACTAACAAAAAGAATCAAATAAATTAAAATAGTACAATGTAACAAAATCAACCCCCAGCTCCCACCCTCTGCCCAGGTGACAGCAGATCACACGAGCCATTTGATGAGTTCCATCCTGTTCTGGGTTCCACAGGCCTGCTGGCAGAACCAGGTCTTCAGCACCTTCCAGAAGAATATTAGAGTGGGGGCTGTTCTAATCTCTGGGGGAATGATGTTCCAGAGAGAGGGAGCCACCACGGAGAAGGCCCTTCTGTATGTTTCTGTAATAATAGGTATCAGATCTGATTAAGATGAAACTTCCTAAAACGATGATTCAGCATTTCTCTAAAGTAGAATATTTAATATTGTAAGCTGCCCAGAGTTACCCTGTGCTAAACAAACAAACAAACAGTTGTTCAGGGTAAGCTATTATAAGTATCCTCCTAGAAACTGGAATATTTAATGACGGTAAAAGGGCTATGAAAATAGCATGGATAAGTCTTGCATTTCTTTCTCTACAAGCATACTGTATCCATTTTCAGGATCAATTTATAGTGAGATTTCAGAAGAATGTCATTTACAGAAAACAAGAGGGCCTGAAGCACAGAGACCAATCACTTTTGGTTTCTTGCTAGAGCTGGAGTCTTGTAAATAGCATTGATGAAGTAATGAAATTTTTCTCCACCACAATATATGGTGGTGCTGTGTTCTGAAATTTAATATATGTTTTGATTAAAATCAGATGAGTAGTTTCAATTCTAGTTGCTCTAGGTTATTGTCACTCTATTTTTCTTGCCTATCACCTTGGTTGTTTTGGCTCAAAATGAGAGGCATTAGTTTTGAGCTGACAACACAGATTATTTTATATTTCTCACTGATTAATAATCCTGCCTATAATTCAGAGAATTTACCCTAAATAAAATAATGCAAGGTAATTAAGCAGCTTGAAAGATGTTAATATTCTAAACACATTTGTGTAACCAGCCTAGTCCTATAATATTTTGTACCATGGTAATGAAAATGAAAATAATAAGGATGTTTATATTCAGCAAGGCTTGTTGAGAATTTGATCTTGCTGCCTATTAATTTAAAAACACACCATCCATTGCTTAATTCAAGAAGACAAGGTGGAGATGGGATTTAGCAAACATCAAACAATTTATGCTAGATATGTGGGATTTTCAGATGTATTTACCTGATCAATCCATTCTTATTTTAACTGGCTTTGTGTAGGTAGATTCTCTCCACGTAATCTCTGTATAGAAGCTATCCTAGATAGTTTGAAGCTGTGAACTGCCTCAGGGATATGTGCAGCAAATCATAATGATGCCAGGCATTTGATGCTCACATTATGTTCTTGTGCCCCTATGTCTGATGCAATATCTTAAGAATAGCATAAAAATACCATCATACACGTGCCACTATTTCTCCCCTTGGTTTCTCAGACACATCAATGAACTGGCCCAATATTAAGTGGCATGATCTATCAAATGCTGAGTTTTATAAGCCTCAGAATATATGCAATACATCCAATATTCTTTGTTTTTAAGAATCAAGGAGGTGAAATAATGGGAAGGAAAGGCCAGCTTAAAGTTGTAGTTCCTATCACTCTTTTCCAAGCATGCTTTGAACCTGTGATAGTATCTTGCAAGTTTCTAGAACTAAGTTGACAGAATCTCAGCCCCTACTTTGCCTAAGTAGTTCATCCTTTGCTTCAGTGGCAGCTGTCTATTGCTGAACATCTACTATTGCCACTGCCTTTTATGGGGAATTTTTGAAGGTTATCTTATCCAACCCTCCTTTAAAGTGCTAGGCTTCCCCAGGGATGTCCAAGCATATCTGATACTGATACTAATACTAAAAATACTAATATTTGATCAGGAACTCTGTGAATGGATTCCATCGAATCAGAGACACGAGACTGCAAAGAAAGAAATGAACCCTATTTCTGCAATGATTGTTTTTTACTTTTTTTAAAAAAGCTCTGCACACTGCTTTAGAACAAGAAGACTTCAGAAACTGTGATTTAATCCGCCCAAACAGCTATGGTTAAACCCAAATCGAAGAATTAAAATGCAAACATAGGTCTGAAAAGGCAGCAAATGATGTTATTTTGCTGGTTCATTAATTCTTTGGTTCAGAAAATGCTTAACATGATGCAAGAATCAATAGCGAGTGGATGACAAAGCAGCTACGTGGGCAAATATGGGCAACAAAAAGGATGAACTGTGTTATAAAGCTAAGCCTAAGTGTTTATCCCTCATTGAGTAATATCATTCTCCAGAATGAGAACAGACTATAGAGTTGTAAAGGTATGGTGATTGGACTTGGAGCGCTAAGATAATTATTATTCAGTTAGAAGCCTTAAGTGCTTTTTCCATTTAAGTGGCACAGAGAACAATGGAAATCTTAAATGGGTTTTGAAGTGACATAGCAAGCAATAAATGTCAATTAGTGCTAATGGCAGAAATTGCAAAAAAGCACTTTCTTTTCTTATCTTGCACACAAAGTAAAAGCTAATGATGTGTGTACCAGAAGGTATACAAATATGGATCACATAACAGCGTAAACTTTTGAAAATATATATGTTCAAAATCTAGTTTCTAATATGGACATTACCATACTGTTAACTACCAAAGATGTGGCAGTTATTAGATTTGGATATATCTTTTGCTGATGGGAATTATGAAATACCTGTAATTACAGTATCTGGTAGATTGTTCCTTATGGCTACTGTTTAAAGTGCTTTCACCAAAGATCAGTGCCCTCTTAAAATTTATGCTTTATTTTGCTAGAAGTGCTTATGTGTAAGATTCAAGGTCCCCCATAAAATCAGTATGGGTTTATTTTGCATTGCATGTAAATTTATTTATTTATTTATTTATTTTTGTCAATTGCTTACAATATAATAGGCATAAGTAAAAACATAGTTATGAATACATGGATACATATAAGAAAAATAAAAGAAACAATAAGACAGTGATGGTAGGTACGTTGGTGCGCTTATGCATGCCCCCCTACAGAGCTCTTAGGAAAGGGGTGAGGTCAATAGTAGGCAGTCTAAGGTTAAAGTTTTGGGGGTTTGGGGAAGAAACCAGAGTCAGGTAGAATATTCCAGACATTGACCACTCTGTTGCTGAAGTCGTATTTCCTGAATCAAGTTTGGTGCGATTAACCTTGAGTTTGTATCTATTGTTTGCTCTTGTGTTGTGGTTGAAACTGAAGTATTCATTGACAGGTAGGACATTGCAATGTATGATTTCATATATTATACTTAGATCGGACCAAAGGCAGCATAGTTCTAGGTCTAGAATTTTGAGTCTGGTGGCATAAGGTATTCTGCAATGAGTAGAGGAGTGGATAACTCTTCTTGTGAAATATTTCTGGACTTTCTCAACTGTGTTAATATCAGATATGTAATGTGGGTTCCAGACTGATGAGCTGTATATGAGTATTGGTCTAGCAAATGTTTTGTATGCTGTAGTTATTAGTGCAATATTACCAGAGAAAAAGCTACGTAAGATTAGGTTAACAACGCCTTTTTGGCTATGTAGTCACAGTGGGCTCTAGCACTTAGATCATTAGAGATGAGTACTCCAAGATCCTTGACAGAGCTTGGATCATCAACAAGGTCTTGACTATTCAGCCTGTATTTTATTTTCTGATTTTTTTGGCCAATATGTAAGACAGAGCATTTATTTGTTGAGATTTGAAGTTGCCATTTGTTTGACCATTCTGATGCATAGAGATGGTCTTTTTGAATGGTAGCAGTATTGTCTGTGGTGTTGAATAGCTTTACATCATCAGCGAAGAGAACACAGTTGCTCTTGATATGATCACAAAGGTCATTTATGTAGAGTATGAAAAGAGTTGGTCCTAGAACACTGCCTTGGGGGAACACCATTGTTCACAGATACAGAATTTGATAGGATGCTCCCAATTTTGACCATTTGTTGTCTGTTTGACAGGAATGATTCTATCCAGTTATGCAGGTGTCCAGAGATACCATAAGATTTTAGTTTTAGGAATAGTTTGTCATGTACCACTGAATCAAAGGGTTTACAGAAGTCTATGTAGATTGCATCTATTGCTTTGCCCTGATCGAGTTGTGTAGTCCATATGTTTTTGCAGTGTAAGAGTTGCAGATTACATGATAGTTTTTTCCTGAAACCAAATTGTTTATTAGAGAGAAGGTTGTTTGTTTCTAAGTGGAGGATGATATATTGGTTAATAATTGATTCCATGACTTTACATGTGACGCAGCATAAGGAGATTGGTCTATAATTTCCAACTAGGCTGGGGTCTCCATTTTTGAAGATGGGATGACTGTGGCTTGTGACCATAGTTTTGGCAAGGAGCTGGTCCTGAAAGATTTTTCAAAGATTATGCTTAGAGGTTCGGCTATGGCAGTGGATAGCTTTTTTAAGAAGTAGGCACATATTCCATCCAGTCCAATAAATAGAGATGGTTTTAGATTGCGTAGTGCTTTTTCAACATTGTCTTCTGTAAATCGATATGTATTAGATCATTGTAGTTGTCTGTGGTTTGACTAGAAAATACTGGGCACGATCCATTGCTGTTTACAAATACTGAGCCAAAGAATGTGTTAAAGAGGTTGGCTTTAATAGTGTTGTCATTGCAGTCTTTACCATTAAGTCCTTTCAGGGGTGGGATGGACCTTGAGTCTTTTAGTTTGTTGTTTACAAAATTGTAGAAAGTGCAGATGAATTGGTGCGCAGAAGGTTTTCTTCTTGTTTAATGTGATAATTG
This sequence comes from Pseudonaja textilis, assembly GCF_049901715.1. Lineage (NCBI taxonomy): Eukaryota > Metazoa > Chordata > Lepidosauria > Squamata > Elapidae > Pseudonaja > Pseudonaja textilis. The sequence goes on from NC_141990.1 coordinate 242,146,897, forward strand.
GTGGATTCAGTCTTTATCTTGTGGCATAAATTTTTGTATATAATTTTACATACAATATATATAAATTATATATAAATATATAAATTTGTATATAGAATTTTTGTATTATGTAAATGTATGGTATTCAAGGCAGTATTGAATCAGCATAATAGAAATATTTTTTTAATGCCATTGTTGACTCCTGGTGACTGCCTGAACAATAAATAAGTTACTTTAGTACGGTCATTAACAAGCACAGAGCCTGGGCTAGTCTGTAGTTTTCTTGGCAAAAGTTTCTGGAAGTGATTTGCCATTGCTTCCTTCCTAGGGCTGAAAGAGAGGGACTGGCCAAAAGTCACCCAGCTGACTCCAATATCATGCTTTTTAGCCACTGTAATACACTTCTCTCTATATATACATCTAGAACGGCTTACATTGATGTTATTTTCCAAATAAGGTGATTGAAGTCCTCACCGGAAGAACATATTTCCTTATTGGTTAAAATATACTGTGTCACTTATGTCTACTATATTCCATGCTATCATGAAAGTTCCATATAAACTGAAATATTTGTATTCACATTTTAGTTGACACATCCTTGTGAAAAGGTTTCTGCAGGAATATAACTTGTTCAAGTGAATTCCTAAAGTGAAGTAAACTATGCTGCAGCAGGAAAAAGCTGCAGGAAAATCTTTTCTTCTTTAGTTTTGAGTAAAAGGTGTAAGCATGTATATAAGAAGCATATAAAGAGACTGCAGGGGAAAGAAGTTCAGACAAATGTTCTCCTATATGCTTTAAAACAAAGATACTGTGCACTGAATTTATCTTTTATCAGGAATAATTCCTTTACAGTGAAAATCATTTAAAAATTAGCTTCCTTTCTCAACAGTCTGAAGTCATTTTTGCTTTTAATATCCCTCATTTCGAGGGGATAAAACAAAATTTTAGATATTATCTGCCAGCATTCTAAAGATAATACACTTTGGAGCCTTGGAGTCATTTTACGTTGGTTCCAATACTAAATGGTAATGTCATGATCCCTAGCTTAGTCCTTGATACACATAACTTAGAAGCAATAAACAGCAGCATAATAGTAATATTCCTAGGCAGCATCATAGGATGATACTAAAAATGGTTTTGTGTTTGCAGTATCATATAATTTTACATGTGATAATGTATTCACATTAAAAGCCTTTGAAATGCCATAATTTCATTATTATGCTTTTGAATATATAGTAGGGAAGATTTTTTTTTAAAAAAAAACTTTCTTAATCTATGAAATACTAAATGAAGCTGAAAGAAAATGAAAGGACACAAAGATGTAATAATCCTATGATCACTTGAAACCTGCACTTTCAAAAACAATAAAACAAAAGGACCAGGACTTTTTTTAAAAAAATAACCATATGGATGAACTCTATTTATTCTATATGTCTCAATCTCCTCACATTTCTATGTGGAACCTGTATTTCATACAAAATGAGATAACCCGTTATTAGGGTTGAGAGGCAGTCACACCTATTTTCCAGTCACTGCACTGATTGTCAATATGTTTCCAACTCTAATTCAAAGTTATTTTTGTCAAAGTCAAACTTTGTGACCTAAAGTTCTCTGTGGCTCAACTCTACAGTTAAGGAGCATCTCTTCCAGGTGGGGATCAGCCAGGGGTGGGATCCGACCGGTGTAACTACCGGTTCGGGGATTTTACGTTTGCGTGTGTGTGTATATCATCGTCAGCTAGCTGCCTGGACAGCCGAGCAGCGCTGCATGCGGGTGTGCAGTGGTTGAAAAGGCACCTTTTACCTGCTTTTTCAACTGCAGCTGTGCCACGCAAATCAGCTGCGGTTGAAAAAGCAAGAAATAAAGGTCAGGTAAGAGCCTGGGCAAGCGGGTGGGCCAAAAGAGCAGCAGACATAGAACCAGTTCTATGTATGCTCTCTGTTTGCTGCTCTTCAGAGCAACCATTTCTATAGAGGTGGACAGAACCAGTAGAATCCTACCCTGGGATCATCCTGGTCTATATGCAGGGGTGGGATGCTGCCCAGAGGTGGTGTTCAGCAGGTTCTGACTAGTTCTGGAGAACTGGTAGTGGAAATTTTGAGTAGTTTAGAGAACCGGCAAATACCACCTCTGACTGGCCCCGCCCCCACCTATTCTCTGCCTCCTGAGTCTCAGCTGATTGGCTGGATCGTCTTTTGTTGCCCTGCACAGCTGGAAAGCAAGTTAGTGGGGTAGGGAGGGAATGGAGAGTTTGCAGTATCCTTCCCCTGCCATGCCCGCCAAGCCACGCCTACCAAGCCACACAGACCAAACCATACCATGCCCACCAAGCCACACCCACAAAACGGTAGTAAATTTTTTTGAATCTCATCACTGATTCTGTGGGTATAACAACTGGTTCGGTGATTTTGTGCTTCTAGGTTGATTAATTCCCATCCATTGCTTCTTGTTTTGTATTCAGGTGCTTTGGAGACTAGGTTGACACCCCACACCTTAGATATTGGAACACTGATACAACGTCACCCCTAATCCTTCTTTTCATTAAACTAGATATACCCAATTCCTGCAACTATTCTGCATATGTTTTAGCCTCCAGTCCCCTAATCATCTTTGTTGCTCTTCTCTGCACTATCTAGAGTCTCAACAATTTTTTTTATACTGTATCATGGTGACCAAAACTAGATGCAATATTCCAAGTGTGGTTTATTAGATAATTTATCAGCAAATCTTATGCATATTTTCTTTGAAATGCCTGGAAATTGAAAGTTTCTTTCCAGAACTCTATTTCTAGATATCAATACTATCCTGCATTTTGAATGCATGCTGACTAGAGCATCTAGCATGGTTTTTTTCATCCTCAACTCTGCAGTAATGTGAAGGATAAATTTTATTCATAATACCACAAAGAAAATGCTAAAGGATGAAGAGATGTTTTCGGTATGATGGAAAGCTTGTGAAATTTCATGATGCATAATGTGTTTGTATTATCTCAAATCTGTGATATTGAGAAGAGTTATTCTTGTCTCTAGTCCATAAAATGTGCACTGGTTATAAACATATAACATGCAGGGAGTGGAGGAAATGCCTTCTCAAAATTATGGTATAAACAAGATGAACATGGAGAGGGAGTATTGAGTTCCATTTTAATAGTTGAGGAGGCAGACAAACAAGCAAACTCTGCTTGTAATTATCTCTCTTTCCCTAGTATGTAAAACTTTGCACATAGCTATGCTTGATTAGCATTTTACACAACTTTCTTTTGATCAGAAGATACTTTCATCAAAACATCAGATGCTTCTAAAGAGGTGAATTGGAGATGCATGATTGTGACATTGCCCTAGGGCAGATAATGGCAACTATCAGTCCAGTGGTGGGATTCAAATTTTTTTTACTACTGGTTCTGTGGGCATGGCTTGGTGGATGTGGCAGGGGAAGGATACTGTAAAATCTCCAGTAAGAGGTAATCTACAAATGGTATTGTAAACTTTACTCATATTATTATGTTTATAAAGTAGTTAATGATCCTGCTGATTCAGTCATCTGTGTGTTTTCTGGACTTGAATTTCTGCTGCAAACTCTAACGTAGATGGAACTCAAAGAATATCATTTTGGATTTCCAAGCTTTTGAGAGGCTTGTGTAGAGCTTTTTACTAACAGTGATGAATGAAATATGTAATTGAGAGTTTGATAAAAATAAGGAAACTGAATGCATATTCCAGCTAACAATGATTTCACACAGATTCATTTTTATAATTTATAATGTAGTTCTTAGTACATTATTATGTCAGCCCTACCGAATTCAGGTAGACTTACTTTTCAGGAAATGTACATGAGATTTAGCCCAATTTAAACTGTCTAATTTAGGTACCTCTTTGTTCAAAACTTGCAGATAGTATATGAACTACTGAGCTATGCACTCTCATTTTCCTATACATATCTATATCATTCCCTAAACCAGAATCTTATATATTTTTGGTTTTGATATTAAAGATCTCTATTAATTTGTTGATACCCTCCCTCTGCATCAGGTTTTATCTTACTGGCCTTCTGTCCATTTTATTGGTTTTCCTTCATTTATTTTCCCCCTGATTTCTTCCAAAAGGTGGCTAGTACAATTTTCTTTAAAAACCAGATCCAGTTTATAAGTTTAATTATTGAATTATACTGTGGTAAACAAGCAATTTCAGTTCAAAACCTAAAAGGGATTCTTGAGTTTTATTTAGAAAAATAAAACAACGTTGCTGCTGTTAAAATTTTAATGAATACAGTTTAACAAAGAAAAACCACTAAAAGTCCATCTCTGGGCAATAAATTTGCTATTGATGAAAAGCCACATCCTTTTAAAATATTAACATTTTATATTTCTTTTTCAAAGGGCGTAGCACATTAATAAGTACTAGACAGCCTGTGCCCATTGGATCATCATTTCAGAGATGTTTTCTTAACTAAACAGAGAAATTGAATGGTCATGGGTGGGCAAAAAAGAACAGGAGAACAGGAGCAACCTCTGACATCTTGCTGGTTGCCCATTAACTTTCTTGTAGGAAGCTGTCAGGAAGCCTTATAGATGATGATCACATGACTGTATCTGACTGCAGTAGTGTAGCAGTGCAGGCAGCATTGAAGTGCCCACAATTTTGCCAAATTTCAATCCCACAAGAGTTATCAGTCCTAGATTTTGGATGTGTTCTGTAAGATAGCCCATTTGAGGTATGTTGTTTCAAAAAATGTTGCTCCATGATGCACCCTTTCAACCAACTGATTGTTACAAACAATAAATCAGACATAAGAGTTTTAATAGTCTATACATTCCTAGAAAGTTTTCAAAGATGATAAGTGGTAGTTTCATTTCAGATTAATATTAGTATAAGTAGATGGCTAAAAATCCTCATGAATCTGTCAGATAGAATAAATGCAGTTAAAATGAATGTTATCCTGAAATTGATAATAGCTCAAAAGAATTGTTATATTAGTGATGTCCAAGCAAGAAATAGTGAACTGAAAGCAGTAAAAGCAGAACCAATGATGGTGGCAAAATAAAGAGCCAGTGAATAGAGCAGATCATAATTTGAAGATATTAAAGATCAAGATTATTAAAAGTAAAAGGAAGGAATACAACATTGGTTTATTTGATCAAGGCTAAAATAGATACAGTCATATGCTAAATAAATAAATCTGGCAAACTTTAATGGACTTTTGCTGACCAAGATTGAACAATGAGACTTTAAAGATTTGGTTATAGATAAGAAATGATATAATGGAAGAAGAAATAATTTGTTGTAATTTAAGGTAAGTTACTAAAATTGTTCGTACATCTGTGATGAAGATAGAAGTAATCTTTTCTGCACTTTGTATATTTAATTTTTATTGTTTTATTTTTTAGTTTGCAATTGTTTGTATTTTTAATTGTAACTTTTTAATACAATTACTATTAAGAAAAAAACAAGCTTTCCAAAGACTGCTCCCCAAGCCAATGTTAATTTGCAGCCAGTTTAATTGCCTATCACTATTGCATTTTACATATTAATGAACAGATGGTGAGGAAGTTCTTGCTTCAGCCAGTAAACTGAACAAAAGAAAAGAAAAAACAAAACAAAAAATGCTACCAAATTAAAGTACCCGTTAAATATTTTAAACAGTCAGTATGATTAGATATTGAGAAAGTTTTTGTGGGAGAACCAGATCCCTCTTTTGCCTTGATCTGAGTTGTGAATGGAGTTTTAAGTTTTCTGATTTTCAATTGTATTATTACCTTATCAGAAATAAAATGATTTATCTCAATATCATGATGAACACAACTAGGGAGTGATTTTCTTGCACCCATATATTTTACCAAGGAGTTGCTTTTTGATTTTAGTTACAAGTGTTTCACATTAATAACTGCAAAACAAACATGGAACATCTTGGGAAGAAAATGTAAATTTGATCCTAATTGTCAGGAGAAATTCAGCATGTCATAGACATTCAACCACCCATGTTGTGTAAACCAAGCTATTATATAGTACATTTATTTGGACATACAAATATGGAATTTTCTTTTAATAACCCAGGGTTAGCTGATTATGTGAATCCAACTACTGTTTATTTCATAGCTATATTCCTTCCAGTGAGCCTATAATAACCTGCTATCTCATACCATGTTTGAATGCACATTTTCCTCTTACAATGCATTTTAAGATTGGGCTAAATGCATATTTCGTGGCTACGCCTTTCCTTTTTTTAAAATAAAGTTTTATTGTTTTTTAAGACAAACATAAACAAACAAAACATAAAAACATAAAAACATCAAGCCATCTTCCATATATGTACATACTGTGTGTCAGTTGGTTTACAGATTGTTTTGTGCTTCCACTTCGTAGTCTTAAATTACAATTACATTGTGTATATTCTCATATTGTCAATCAAATATTCCTAAATACATTAATATCACTGTTAATCAATCATTTGGCTATACTATTATTCATTTATATTTTACAAGATAATCCATATTTTACTTAATTTGTTTTATGACAGTTCACATTATCATCTCAAATCTATCCCACAATCATTTTGTAGATATAATAAAAAATACATCTTTATATATTCATTATGTTGTAAAAATCTACATATTTCATTACCATGTTTTATTGTCTAACCATTGATAGAATAGATCCCAAATTTTATAAAATTGTTTATCATCTTGTTCTCTGATTTCAAATGTCAATCTACTCATTTCAGCACATTCCAATATTTTCTTAATAATTTCCTCCTGTGATGGTATTTTCTCATTTTCCCAATTTTTGGCAAAAAACAATTCTAACCGCTGTTAATACATTTACAATCAAATATTTCAATTCTTTACTATATATTTCAGGTAAAATTCCCAATAAGAATATCTCTGGTTTCAAGTCTATATGCTTTTTTGTCATTTTTTCCAACCATGTGTGGATTTTAGTCCAATATTTTTTGGCATCTGCATAAGTCCATCACATATGGTAATATGAGCCAGGTACCTGATGACATTTCCAACATTGTTCAGGTTTGTTCTTGAACATTCTTGCTATCCTTGTCGGGGGAAAATGCCACCTGTAAAACATCTTATACAATTTTTCTTTATATGCTGTTGACATTGTCATTTTATAATTTTGAGACCACAATTTTTGCCTTTTTTCTAGATCAATCCCATATCCAAAGTTCTTCCCCCAAGCAATCATTGTTTCTTTAACTTGTTCTTCTTCTAGTTTAATTTCTAATAAATCTAGCACTGTTTATACTTTATAATTAGGTTTAGCAGCTCTTGTAGATCTTGGTTCACGTTGTTCCTTAACTTCCACCTTTCCGCCTACTGCACCTTCTTCTTTTTCAGTCGCTATTTGGCAATCCTCTTGGAATTCAATTAGTGACATTTCTTTTTCTGCCTCCTCCTCTCTCCCTCCAAAGTATTCAGTATAAAATGATTCAGCTTTCTCAATTGAGTCAATTCTGTGTCTCTGTTCTTGAGAAAGGAGTTCAGCAAGGCTGCATACTGTCACTGTGTCCATTTAACTTATATGCAGAGCACATCAGAGGTGGTATTCAGCAGGTTTTGACCAGTTCTGGAGAACCAGTAGTGGAAATTTTGAGTAGTTCAGAGAGCCGGCAAATACCACTTTTGACTGGAGATTTTACAGTATCCTTCCCCTGCCATGCCCACGAAGCCCGCTCACAGAACCAGTAGTAAAAAAAAATTAAATCCCACCACTGGAGCACATCATGAGAAAGGTGGAACTAGATGAGTCACATATTGGAATTAAAATTGCTGGGAAAAATATCAGAAATATCAGAATATCAGAAACCTCAGATATGCAGAATATACCTCTAGTGGCAGAATATACCTCTAGTGGCAGAAAATGAAGAGGAACTAAAGAGCCTCTTGATGTGGGTGAAGGAGGAAAGTGCAAAAGTTGGCTTGAAACTCAACATTAAGAAAACTAAGATCATGGCATCCGGCCCTCTCAATTCCTGACAAATAGATGGAGAAGAAATGGAGGTAGTAACAGATTTTATTTTCCTGGGCTCCAAGATCAGTGCAGATGGGGACTACAGCCAAGAAATTAAAAGATGCTTGCTCCTGGGAGGAAAGCTATGGCAAATTTAGACAGCATATTAAAAAGCAGAGACATTATCCTGCTAACAATAGTGTGTATAATCGCTATGGTTTTCCCAGTTGCAATATATTGAGGCCTTTGAACTATGGCGCTGGAGAAGACTCCTGTGAGTTCTTTGGATTGCAAGGCAATTAAACGGGTCAGTCCTAGAGGAGATCAACCCTTACTGCTTTTTAGAAGGCCAGATCCTGAAGATGAAACTCAACTACTTTGGCCACCTAATGAGAAGGAAGGACTCACTGGAGAAGAGCCTAATGCTGGGAAAGATTGAGGGCAAAGAAAGAAGGTGGTTGGATGGAGTCACTGAAGCAGTCAGCATGAACTTAAATGGACTCCGGGGGATGGTAGAGGACAGAAAGGCCTGCAGGAATGTTGTCCATGGGGTTGCGATGGGTTGGACATGACTTCATGACTAACAACAACAACAACAATAACAACACTATATATTCACTTGAACTGCCTGGAGCCTTGATTTCCTGCACTTGACAACAAGATTGCAAAAGTTTCCTCAGCTTGATGTAGTTTTATATTTTACCTTTCCCAAATAATGTGACGGTTTCTGCAATTCCTGGCTCTCGCTTAATCCATCTCGTTCAGGAACTAGCAGAAAAGAATAGCTTTTGGGGTAACTTCACTAAAAGAATAGATCATCTATTCCTATTATCTCCTTCCCACATTTTAATAACTTACGAATCCATGGAGGATCTCTTTTCTGAGTCCATGATTCCATTTCATTTGACAGAAAAGAAAGAAGAACAGATTAACATTTGAAAACAAGTCCAAATTAGCAAAGAGACTCCTCTCTTCATTGCTAATACTTGTTTTTCATACCCATTTAGCAAAAACTCCAGTAATATATCTGGGGTTTAATGCAATACTATGTTGCAAAATTCTACTTCTGTGATTATTTGAAAGTTGGTGAGCATTCAAAGTCCATCCCTCTTCTGTTACCAGGAAATGAACTATTCAGGCAGAAAATTAAAAACTCTGTTTCATAGAAAAGTCAAATTAAGAGACTCAGCACTTTATTGCAATAATATTTGTAGGGTGGTCTTTCTAAACACAAGGTTAATCTTTGCTACACAAATGTCCACACCTGAGGTTTCCTTTGCTACACAATCATTGCTACACAAATGTCCATATCTGAGGTTTCCCCCTTTAATAGAATAGAATATATAGCTCAGGTTGAACTTGCGAGTCCTTGGTGCTCTCTGAGCTTGGTGGTTTGTTTGCTGACATTTCATTTCATATTTGTTGATAAATAATAGCTTGCCCTGCAGTATTACTGGAGATGCAGGTCTTATAGCCACTAGCACTGATGATGTTACCTAATCAGGTAATGAAAAGTCTGCAAGCAAACAGCCAAGCTTAGAGACACCAAAGACTATAGTAGTCTATTGGAACAGTTTCCCTTTTAGCCAAATCACCACCTATTTTGATGGTTCTGTAGAATCTGCTTCTACAAACTAGACCTGAATGATGTGCAAATAATCAACCTATTCTGTAATAACTTGTGAGTAATACTACGTTATAGTTGTGTAAGAGCAATCTCATATATTACTGGGAATGAATGTTTATAACTGTTTTAGCCATGTATAATTTGTAGCTGGAGAAAGGTGTTTTAAGGACCATGACAAAAATAAAGTGTATAGGATTGCTGAATAAAATTATATAATGGGGAGAGATGCTAGATAATTTTCATTGAAATGGAAGACTGAGATTGGCCATTTTAATTAGAGACAATTAAAAATCTTGCTCTTTTTTCTGATGTTAATGCAAACTGTTGAATGCTGCTTCTTGCACACAAAGAGACACGTACATAGACACATGCCAATATAGGGTAGGTGAGCAGCACATGGCTCATCATAGGCTTATCATGATTCCCACATATTTATATTTAATTCAATGTGGCATTATACTTCAAAAAGAAAACATTTTCTCTCTCTGAAAAATGCCATTTTTTCAGTGAAATGATTTCATCTTGTAAGTCAGATCCTAAAGCAATTTTTAGTGATAGTTCTGAGTGGGCAGGATTTTTAACTGCAGGACTTTAGGCTATAAGTCTGCAGCATTACATTGGAGTAAGAGTCACTGGATTTAATTTCATTCACTTCTGAGTAAACCAGCATAGGATTCTATAATCGGTCTCATTTTTTTTACATGTCAGCTATATTCTGTATAAGAATTATTTCTAAACTTGAATATTTGGCTGAAATGCATGTTTCTGTACTGTCAGTGGAAATGAAAATGGAAGTGCCTGGTTTTCACCATGGATATGGTGTATGTCATCAATCAAGCAGATATAGTTTCTCATGGATTGATTTTTATAAACCAATCACTCACAGATATCTAGGAACAAATGGAATCACATACATATGCAGTGTAATGTATGTATGCAGTTTTTTAGATGGGTTTAGCTTTCATCATCAAACAAGAATTCCTTTGGCATGAGCATTTTGTTCTAGTTTTTATCATGAAACATATTTTCAAAGATGTTTTTTATTATTCCTAATCTGAATTACTTAGATTCATATTAGTTGGTGGTCACCTTATTTAATGATAATGGAATATAGAACAACAGAGTTGGAAGGGACCTTGGAGGTCTTCTCGTCTAACTGCCTACTGAAGTAGGAGACTATACTATTCTGGACAAATGGCTGCCCAATCTCTTCTTGAAAACCTCCAGTGATGGAGCACCTACAATTTCTGGAGGCGAGCTGTTCCACTGATTATTGTTCTTGCTGTCAGGAAATTCCTCTGTAGTTCTACATTGGATCTCTCTTTGATAAGTTTCCATCCATCAGATCATCCATAATGATCAATAATAGCAAATAAAGTGCTAAAGGAAATGACATATAGCACCTCCTTTTGCTCACATGGATTTCTTCAGACTACCATTTATTTTACCCATATTAATATGAATGATAGCTTTGGGGAGTTCTGAAGATTAATATTTGGACTGCATCTTAATGGGAACACATAAATAGGGACAACTTTCTTCTAATATTCTTATTGTCCAGAAGCCAATATTATATGAATTGTGATATATTGCAGCTTATGAAATATTCTAAAATATGATATTCTGTTTTCACAAAACAGCCCCGGCTTTAATGATATATCATCAAAATAACATTATGTCACCAGGAAGTAAGTAAACCAAGTGTGCTGTTTCTCCAATTTTCCATTATATAACGAGAATAGCATTTGCATGATTCAAATGGCCATTTGCTAACATCAGCCTTACTGAATTCAGGCATGTACTATTATTGTTTTTCAATGTATTGTGTTAAGTTTGGGAAAAGAGAGGCTGAACCAGAGCATGAGTGCAACAATACTTTATTATAACAATAAAGGGCTGACCGTGCTTGCCAAGCCGGGAACTGGCTCGCAGCGATCAGCAACTGGTTGGACCCCGCAGCCTGCTTTTATAGCTGGCTGCTGGGGAGAACCAACCAATGGGTAAAGGGGAGAACGCCCCCGCAAAGTGAATGGACCTGAGTGAGAACTCCTAGAGTCCTCAGGACATAACACCCCTTCCCCCCAGATGCGAACACGCATAGTCTTTGAGGTAGGCAGGAGGTTTATGTTGGCGCCCGGAACGGCGCAGCTCTGGAACGCTGACTGTCCGCTCAGAGTCTGTCTGGGAAGGCAGAGCCGGGTAGGTGTCACCAACGTGCCCCTCGGTTCGGGCAGGCCCGGGACTCGTAGGGTTGGTCACTGGGGACGTGCTCCCGTATACTGGATCAGGCTGGTCCACCGTCTGGGTGCCGCTGTCCGTGCTCGGGCTTTCTGGACTGACTGTTGGTGTGTACTGGTCGCTGGGAAGGATGTGGATGTGGGGTTGATGCTGAGACCTCCCGTCGCTTTGTGATTCTGGGTCCCTGCTAGTGTGGGTGCTGAGGCGCCTACGCAGCTGGTCCAGGTGCCTTCTCCAGACCCGGCCGTCCTCCAGTCTGACCCGATACGACCTTGGTCCGGTGATGGCCACGATCTCGCCCGGGATCCACAGGGGGTCTCCAGCGAAGTTCCTCGCGAATACTGGCTCCTGTAAGATAAAATGTCTAACCTCCGATGTGGAAGCGAGGGGAGAGTCAGGGCAGTATTGTGGGTGAAGTCTGTCCAATACAGTTCTCAGACGCCTGCCCATCAGGAGCTCAGCTGGGGACTTGTTGGTGGCTGAACATGGAGTTGAATGCTGGCTCATCAGGAAACGCGAGAGTTTGTGGTGCCAGTCATCCTTACTGAACCTAGCCAGGGCTTCTTTAGTGGTCCTGACGGCCCTTTCAGCCAATCCGTTACTGGCAGGATGAAATGGGGCTGTGAAAATGTGGCGGATACCCAGGTTGGCAGCGAAACGGCTGAACTCGGTTGATGCGAACTGTGGGCCATTGTCGGAGACAATGGAGTCGGGTAGCCCGTGTGTAACAAACAGGCGTGTTAGTACGTTGGTGATTGCTTGTGTGGTGGTCGTGGATAGCTGTGCAACGTCAATCCATTTAGAATAGGCGTCCACGACCACTAGGAACATTTTCCCATGCAAGGGGCCGGCCAGGTCGATGTGGATTCTGGACCACGGAGCGCTGGCGCTCTCCCATTTAGTAGGGGTGGCAATAGGAGGAGCCGGACGGGATTCCTGGCAAATGTTGCAGGAACTTACCCAACTGACAACGTCCTCGTCGAGGCCTGGCCACCATATGTAGCTGCGTGCTAATGCCTTCATTCTCACGATGCCAGGGTGTCCCTCGTGCAACGCCTCCAGGACCCGGGTACGTAGTGAGGTCGGGATGACCACTCGAGTGCCCCACAGTAGACAGCCCTGCAAACTGGACAGTTCCTGCATGCGGGTCTTGAAAGGTGAGAATTTGTTTTCCACATTGCCACCCGGCCACCCCCTCCTCACCCAGTCGAGCACCTGGGCGGCGTTTTGTCTGCCTTGGTTTTAGCAGCAATGTCAAGGGCAGTGATGGGGAGGTCCAATTGGGTTACCTCGAAAATGGCGTGGACAGGAGCAGGGTCTTCAGCCGGAGCCGGCAAGGGACAGCGGCTGAGAGCGTCAGCGTGGGACAATGTTTTACCTGGCCGGTGTAAGAGTCTGTAGGAGTAGGCTGCTAGGAAGAGGGTCCATCTCGTCATCCTAGGGGAAAGGACTTGAGGGGTCTGTTTGTCTCCGGCTAGTAGACCCAGGAGGGGCTTGTGGTCTGTGACCAGCTCGAAAAAATGGCCAAAGAGAAATTCGTGAAATTTTTTCACTGCTGCAACAGCTGCTAGAGCTTCCTTATCGATCTGGCTGTAATTACGCTCTGTTGCGGAGAGCATCCTGGAGAAAAAGGCAATGGGAGCCTCGGCGCCATTGGGAAGCCTGTGGCTTAATACTGCCCCAATTCCAAAGGGGGATGCATCTGCTGCCAGGACTAAAGGAAGGTTGGGGTCGAATTGAATAAGTACCGCCTCTGACGTGAGTAGTGATTTCACGGCGTGAAAAGCATGGTCTTCTTTGTGCCCCCAGTGCCAAGGTGACTTTTTATCCAGTAATCTGTGTAGGGGTTCAGCTACTGATGCTTTATGGGGCAAGAAAGACGCGTAAAAGTTTAATAGCCCCAAGAAGGCCTGTAGTTCAGTTTTGGAGGTTGGAGTGGGTGCCTCGTGAATTGCCTTAACCTTGGACTCCAGGGGGTGAATGCCTGAGGCGTCAATTTTATAACCCAGAAAGTCCACCTGACTAGTGGCAATGGCGCATTTTTCTTTTTTCAATTTGAGGCCATGCTGTCTGAACCTCTCTAACACTGCTCGAACTCTCTGGAAGAGTTGGGGTCTGTCCCTGGCCGAGACTAAGATGTCGTCGAAGTAGGGTACTACTCCAGGGAGGCCCTGTAAAATCCGCTCCATGAGGGGTTGAAAGATACCTGGGGCAACACTTACGCCAAATTGGAGACGCTTGCATCGGAAAGCACCCCTGTGAGTGACGATGGTCTGGAGTTCCGCTGTTTGGTTATCAACAGGGAACTGTTGATACGCTTGAGACATGTCCAAATTGGCAAAATGCTGCCAGGTTCAAAAGTGTGTAATAAATGCTGAATGACGGGCACTGGGTAAGTGCTAACTTGTAGAAACTTATTGATTGTGGTCTTGTAGTCCGAGCAAATTCTCAGGCTACCGTCTTTTTTGAGGGGTGTGACAATGGGCGTCTCCCATTTGGCGAAATCTGTTGGCTCAATGACCCCTTGTTTTAATAGTTTATCCAATTCAGCATCTAGTTTTGGCCGAATAGCGAATGGGACCCTACGCGGTTTTAGCCTGATTGGTACTGCCTGGGGGTCGACTGAGAACGAAATTGGGGTACTGTTATAACACCCCAGCTCATCGCTGAATACATCTGAGTAATCAGCGAATAAGGAGTCAGTGTCTGAGGTTGAGACAGCATGGACTCCTGTTAGCCCCAGGCCGAGATGGGGAAACCAATCGAGCCCCAATAAGGTAGGGAGATTGCCGTTAACTACCACTAGAGGTAGGTGACCTTTAAAAGCTCTAAAACTGACAAGGAACTTGCCTCTGCCGATTACAGGAATGGTCCTCCCCTGGTAGTCCTTCAGGCTAAACTGGCACTTCTGGAGCCGGCTAGTTGATAGGCTGGGCTGGAGCCTCTTGAGGGTGTTCCATGAGATAATTGAGAGCGCTGACCCTGTGTCAACCTCCATGCGGCACGGTTTACCTTCTAAGTAAACGGAGAGAGAGATTTTACTAACAGTGTGGCAAGTGTGCTTGGCACGGTGATGTGTGCGACAGTTCAATACTTAGCCTGTGCGGCCCCGAGTGTGAGATGGGGGGGTGCCTTTGTGTTGAGCTTTGAGGGGCTTGGCAGACTCTCGCGATGTGCCCCCTTTTATGGCAGTTATTGCAGGTGGCTCCTTTAAACTTGCAGGTGGCCCTCAGATGAGATCCACCACAGGCTAGGCACAGGGTGATGTGCTTGGGTGGACCGATGTTTTCTTGTTTGGCTCCTACCTGCGGCCGTCTGTCGTTGGAGAGGCGGTGGACGTCGTTTTCATCACTCAGGGATTCCTCTGCTACCACCTCCTCGGAGTGGACTGGAATTGATGTCAGCTTGGCAGTCGGGCCATGGATTTCGGTGGCTGAGTGCGCTGCCAGTTCTGCTGCTAAGGCCTCCTTGACTGCTTGTGCGAGATTGAGGTCTTTTTTCGCGAGGAGGCGCCTTTGAAGGTGTAGGTCCTTGACCCCGCAGACTAGTTGATCGAGGAGCATGTCCTCCAGGTAGGTTCCAAACCCACAATGCAATGCTGCTGTTCTGAGAGCGGCCATATACTGATTAATGGTTTCCTTGTCCGCTTGCTTCCTCATACGGAAGGTGAATCTCCTGGCAATCTGTGAGGGCCTGGGGGAATAGTGGTTAGTGAGGATTTCAAGTAGCTCTGACCAAGGAACGTTTTTCAACTCACGTGGAGCCACGAGGGCTGTGGCAGTATCGAAGACGATGGCCCCACAGTAGATCAGGAAATACGATTTTTTCCGATGTTCTCCAGCATCAGCAAGTCCAATTGCATCGATATAATGGTTAAAACGGTTCTTGTATGATTCCCACTTCTCCTCATCCGGTTTGAATGCTGGGAAGACTGGATTGGAGTTCATGGTGATGGGGCGGTAGAACAACCTGTGGAAAAAAATCTCTGGGGCAGCAGAAAAATGTTCTAGTGCCTGTGGCAGGCAAGTGATTTCAGCTCTGGAGAGCTTTTGCAGTCCTCTCTCTCTCTCTGGGGTTAGCCAAGTTTGGCCATCAGCCGTTGGCGGCGTTTGAATTCGCGCCTGAGTGGGCGTCAGTGACTTGACTACGGCACCGTGCTGTGCCTTTTAGGTTTGAAATTCAAATGACAGCCGTTTGAATTTTGCGCCTAAACAATGAGCGGCTGCGGCTCGCAGCGCTTCACTTTCCCTGTAGCTGGGCTAACAAGCGGCTACAGACGCTTCTAACTTTTCGTTCTGACCGCTCTCTCTGGCTGCGGATCAGTGTTCGCTTCTATTGCTTGCTGGCCGCTTTCTCTGTCAGCGGACCAGCGTTCGCTCTTTTTGTTTGCTCTTTTTGCTTGCTGACCGCTCTCTCTGGCTGCGGATCAGCGTTGCTCTTATCGCCGGCCGATCGCTCTCTCTGGCTGCGGATCGGCGGCTAGTGACTCAGCGGTTGCATAGTGCTTCTGGTAGCCATCCCATCCTCGTCGCCAGTGTTAAGTTTGGGAAAAGAGAGGCTGAACCAGAGCATGAGTGCAACAATACTTTATTATAACAATAAAGGGCTGACCGTGCTTGCCAAGCCGGGAACTGGCTCGCAGCGATCAGCAACTGGTTGGACCCCGCAGCCTGCTTTTATAGCTGGCTGCTGGGGAGAACCAACCAATGGGTAAAGGGGAGAACGCCCCCGCAAAGTGAATGGACCTGAGTGAGAACTCCTAGAGTCCTCAGGACATAACATATTGGTTCTAGGAATTTATGAATATCCTACTATTTAGGCACAGGGAAGAAACACTACAGTACTTCCATTTTGCTCCTCTCATCTCCATTTTGTTCTTCTTCCCTTTTATGATGGCCAAAGTTGGTAGGTAAGGTCAGCTGGATTTCGCTGTCAGTGTCTTACTGCCAATTTGTGAATGGATCTGTTCTTTTACATAAAATCCCTAGGTTAAAAATATTCATTTAGTATTTTAATTTCTAGCCACGAGAAATTGTTGGAAATAAGTTTACTTCATTCTGGAATTCTCTTTCTGGAAATATTTGCTATTAAACTATGCGGAAAAGAATTTTTATTTTCTCAATCCTTTATGCTAGTCTGCTGTTCTGTTAAATTGTATTGTTATTAAATTTGTAGCTATTGGATTGCTTATAGATTTCTCCAGCTTTTCTTTGTCTCCTTATAATCTTATTTTTAAATCAAGAAGTGGGATACAAACAAAACCTTTGAGCTGAGCAAAGGTGGTGTTTTTTTGTTAGTAAAGTCATTATTCTACATGTCTTTTCCTGTCATTATTCTTTGTTCATTTTCTTGTTGATGTTCTTTATAAGCAACAGCTCCTGGCTGGACTCAGAACAACACAATGCATAAAATATAAAGGGAAGATGGGAAGTTGATTGTGGTTGCTAATTTAGCTGATAGCTCCATGTTCCTCATTAAGTAACAGCCTTCAGTTAGATAATCTGTATTGTAAATAGATGGTAACATTCCTTCAGTTTCTTCCTAACTAGAATATTTCCCTCTATCTCTTCTAATTTAACATTCTGTGATATTGGATAATTCTAATCCCCCAAAATAAGACTGAGTTCCATTAATTATAGAACCAGTGAAGTTATTATATTTGTATATTTTTGTAAATAGCAGATAATTGTTGTTGTTTTATTAGCTTGTATATAATGACTTGAGTTTTGTTTTGTTTTTTTGCAATCTTCATTTCCTTCAAATACATCTCACTCTAAAACATAATGAGACCATCAATAAATACGTTGGTTCTATTGCTCTGACCTTTTGTGTCATCTTAATGGTCAATTTTCCATGAGTGAAGATGATGATGAACCAATGAAATTGTTAAGCAAAAGTACAACCATTTGTTATTATTTAGTTGACTTTTAAATTGTCAATTAGACATGACTTTCAAGAAATGTTGAATGTTAATGCACTATTGTTGTATCATGAGATAAAATTCTATATTTGGATTACAATATGAGGGGGAAAACCAATTTTTTTTTAGCTAAACTTAAGTTCTACATTCACTGTATTCCCTACTTTGAACAAGGTGAAACTTTAAAATTACAGCCACAAAAGGTCAGAGTTTTTCCAATTTAACTTTTATTGACTTTTTCAAAATGAGTAAATCATTTAATAGAATTAATTTTACTAAACCTGGGACATAAATCACACCAGTCTCTTTTTCTTCTAATTTGTGCTTTATGATGAATGATTTTTCACCTGTGACCTCATTAAGATGTTTCAGTTTTAATATTCTCCACTGACTAATTTTGATTAACTTGTCCATATTTCTAAAAGGACACAATAAGCAAGAAAAAAAATGGGAGAGTTAGATTTTTCTTTTTTTATAATTTTTATTAACAGAAGTGTTCAACAGAATAAAAACAACACAAATTTTGAATTGAAAAAAAGAAGAAAATGGAAAAGTAATACAAATGCGAAAATAAAACAAATAGAAAAGGTTATTTGAAGGACTATTTTTCCCAGTTGTATCTACCTGACCCATCAGAGATGGTAGGTAGGGTATGTTACAGGTCCCCTCTATTAAAGAGGTCTATCTACTGTCAGCAAGAAGACCTCAAGGTGGAAATCTTCCCCATGGGAGATAAGATGGGTTGCCACTTTGATATTCTTCTGAAAGGCCTTGAAGACATAGTTTTGCTAACAGACTTGGGAACCTCCGGATCATTCAGAGTTCGTCAAGTGGTTTGTTCAACTATTGTCACCAGGGATGTGAAGGGTTATTCAGTTTTGTATTTGGGGTTTTACTTTGCTAGGGTTGTAAGCCACCCTGAGTCACTGTGAATGAATTGGGCAGCCATATACATTTTCTTAATAAATAAAAAGTAATAAATAAATGTCTTGGACTGCAAGAAACCATTATTCAATGCACAGATGAAGTAAATACTGCTCACTGGAGTAGGCCTTCACTTCATGAACTGAAAACTTAATACTTTTAGATATATACTGAGAAAACCCCAATGCTTGGAAAAATCAGAGGCAATCAATAAAGAGGCCAGTTGAAGGCAGTGTGGTTAGATATTATTTCTGATGACACATGAATGATCTTACAAGTTCCCAAAGGAGTTATTGGCAGACAATTCTAGCAAAGGGATGTCCATTGAATTACAAAAAAATTCAGAAGCAATTAAATGATTGACCAGAACAATGTATTTTACGAAACACAAATCTTCAATGGTGAAAAAGAATGTTTCATATCTTCCAGCAGTTCCAACAACTAACATACATGAAATTGAAATAGATACAGCCTAGATATAACATGAGATTCTGGTTATCTTCTATTGAAGCAATAAAAAAAACCCCAACCCTCTGGTAGACGTCATTCTAAATAGTTTTTTTCAAAGTAAACCTGCTCTAATAAAGCTATAACTTACCTTGTTGCCTCTCTGCATCATACTGCCTATGGTATTCATCCCTTTCTTCAAAGGAATTTAAAAGGGATTTAGGTGGATTTCTCCTGTTTTCTATGAGGTGAATTAGTCTGACAGATAATAGTTTACCCAAGGCTGTCAGTTCACCTTCCCAGATGAATTGAGAATTCAATACATTTGGAATTCAGAGTAGTTAAAGTTCCAGAAGGTAATTCGGCCTTGTATGCTAAAGTAAAATCTCTGAAATAGCTTACTTTCTTTATATTTCTTGCTCTATGCTAGCAATAAAATTCTAAATCACATTTATGTTTACATTTTAAAAATCAACTCTTGAGTAGTTCGGAGAACCCACTTTGAGAAATTACCAATTTCAAGTCAGATTTACAATATAGTACTAAGAACAAAGGATTAAAAAAAATAAAAAATAAAATAAAAGTGGAAATTGAATTCTTTATTGCTTTAATTAATGGCATTTTTACTACAGATATATTTGGATAATTAATATATGCCCTAGCAGAATAGCTCATGGTGGATAAGATTAAAGTTAAATAATTATGCATCTGCATATCACATAAAGTTCAGTGAACTCTATTAATTTATGAATTATGCTACAAGTGTAGCATAATCTATAATTAGTAAAAGCTAATAGTAAAACTGTTTTGATTCTGTACTATTGCCATGCTATCCTATAGTTGGTTAATTTTTCAGTTTTAATCAGTGACTTGCATGAAAAAAAGCACAATAAATTATATGTGCACAGAACGTTTCTACAGGAACAAATGATCAGTTGTCTATAATTAAGAAATAATTTTCACTTGCACAGAACACTGCATGCTATGTTGATTTTAGAACCCCAATGATCCAAGCAACTCAGTTAGGTATTGTATATTTCCCGGTATGATCAGAATAAGCCACAAAAATATTTACTTAAATTAAATCTATATTAAGTAATGAATCCGTTTGCCCTACAGCAGCTTTTTAAACAGCCAAAGTTCGCCCCCTTTCTTTTCTCAGATGCAACTATATATTTATCCTGGTGTATATCTTTCTTCCCAAAATAGTGAGATCATAGCAGTGGTGGGATTCAATACTGTAAAATCTCCATTCCCACCCCACTACAGGGGAAGGATACTGCAAAATCGCATTCCCTCCCCACCCCACTAAACTGCTTTCCAGCTTCATTCTCCTGTGCAAGGCAACAAAAGAAGACCCAACCAATTAGCTCGGACTCGGGAGGCAGAGAATAGATGGGGGCGGGGCCAGTCAGAAGTTTGCTGGTTCTCCGAACTACTCAAAATTTCCATTACCGGTTCTCCAGAACTGGTCAGAACCTGCTGAATACCACCTCTGGATCACAGCATATTTAGACACAGAACAAGTATTATCAATTATGTTCACCTACATAAAAATGTGATTAAATTATCCTGAATTAAACCATTTGTCCTCATTATTGCCTTTTCAGACAGGGAAACCTGTCTGTTGAAAATGTTTACCTGATATAGTGAACATTGATTATAAGATAGTCCCTGTGCTACCTAACATTTGCTCAGTGGTGGGATTCAAATTTTTTTACTACTGTTTCTGTGGGCGTGGCTTGGTGGGTGTGGCAGGGGAAGGATACTGTAAAATCTCCAGTCAGAAGTGGTATTTGCCAGTTCTCCGAACTACTCAAGATTTCTGCTACCAGTTCTCCAGAACTGGTCAGAACCTGCTGAATACCACCTCCGCATGTGCTGAGGTAGAACAGATTTTGATGATCTTCCGTGTTGATCTGGTTCACACAGAACCAGGGATGAAATTCAACCACCTTGGCCCACCTCGGGAGAGGTGGTAGGGATGATTTGAATCGATAAAAATATTGCCTCTGGTTGCTATATATCAAGTATACCAAGCCATGCCCACAGAGCTGATAGGGATTTTTTTTTTTAATTTCACCCCTATCTTGGACCTAGCTTTAATCCAAAGGGAGGTACAGGGCTTAATTTTACCTATTTATTGTGGTTCTTTTCTTTTCACTGAATGCGTTCGTGTGTGGAAATGAGATTGCTTCTTCAAGCATGTTGTGACTGATCTCTATATATTTAGCTGCAGATCTTAAGACATCTTATATGTAGTTGGAGTCCCCTGCTTTAGCATAAATTGTATTCATCCCTTCACTTCAATGCAGACAGATCAGGAACAAAGAGGTAATATGCAACATTTTTGAGGTTGCAATCTAATAAATACTTACCTGGGATAAAATCTCTCAAAACTCAGTGGTATTCTGAGTAAATATAGACTGCTCAGATTTGTCCTGGAAAACTGGTACTTGAGAAATAGTTTTCCAGAACTTGCTTGGATATCTCTGAGGTTTTATTTTTGGAGTGATTTTTTTTCTTTTCAGCTAAATGCTTTATATGAGCTCCAGGTGTTCACATTTTATAGAAAGCTTGTTTAATTACTAACGAGAGAACATTGAAATCCTTTCACTTTGTTTTACCCTTTTCTCCCTTTGCCCATGGGAGATATAAAAAAATATATCTAGAAACATTATGCTAAATAGCATAGGAAAGAAGAGGGATTAACACAGTGGTTCCCAAACTTTTTCAGTCCACCACCCCCTTGGTGCTACAAACTCATCCTCAGTGCCGCCCACCCAGGGGTGGGATTCAAATTTCTGTGGGCATGGCCTAATTTGAGGGTGTGGCTTGCTGGTCACATGACTGGGTGGGTGTGGCTTGCTAGTCATGTGACTGGGTGGACGTGGCTTGGTGGTCACATGACTGGCTGGTGTGGCTTGATGGCTGGGCATGGCTTGGTGGTCACATGACCGGGTAGGTGTGGTTGGGTGGTCATGTGACTGGTTGGGCATGGTCAGGTGACTGCCAAACCAAATACAAGTGGTCCTCACTTAATGGCCAGTTGTTTAGCAAGTGTTCTAATTTATGACTGACCTCCCCAGAACTACTTGACCTGTTTTTGGAGTTTTGACAGCCATGCACATACATATACACACACTCCCTTCTAACCCTGCTGGAGCAGGTCATTGGACTAGAATCAGCAGAGCATCTCTGATTAGATTCTATTCACTACTAGAATCTAATCAGAGAAGCTTTGCCGATTCTTGTTGATTTGTTTTATTTGTATTTCTTTATTTTATGTTGCTGAATTACATTGACATATGTATCCCTTCTTGTGCACAGCACAGAAGCTTTTGTGATTCTTTGCAGCAAAAATTAGAGACCTCTGGCTTTGCTCTACTTTTCAAACATGCTGCCACTGCCACGTTTTAGGTGCTGGCCCTGCAGGCTCACCCCATTGAGCCCGCTGCACTGGAGGGACCTGCCCAAACAAGTCCGAGTGGAGCGGTGCATCAAGTCAATGGGGAGAGCCTGAGAGAGGGAAAGAGAGAGAGGGAAAAGAAAGAGAGAGAGAAAGAGAGAAGGAAGAAAAGAAAGAGAAAAGGGAAAAAAAAGGACAAAGAAAGAGGGGGGAGGGTTGGAAGGAAGGGACAGAAAGAAAAAGAAATAAAGGAGGAGGGAGAGAGGGAGGAGAAAGATAATGAGATGTCTATTCTAGTCCAATCACCTGCTCCAGCAGGTTTTGAAGGGAGTCTCTCTGTGTGTGTGTGTGTGTGTTTTCTTGTAATTTACCAATAAATTTTGGTTTTGCCTTCTTCAGAATTGGCACTGTAATACATTGGGGAAAAGTAATTTTTAGGGTGGAGGTCTGGTCCAATGGATCCTGTTTAAAGCCTCAACAAAATGTGAGAGCTTCCTGATAGTCTTGGCCATATTTTGTCCACAAAACCTTTAATAGAAGCCAAAGATGTTTCAATGTGGAAAAGGGCCTCAGTCTAAACTGGGCCTCATTTCAATCTGATGCATCAGGTCTCTCTCTCTCTGTCTCTTAATCCCTCCCTCCCTCCCAGACTAGCTTTGCTCTACTTTCCTGATGTGCCTGCAGGGCTGGCGCCTTGAACATGGATGGATGGATGGATGGATGGATGGATGGATAGATCAATAGATTGATAGATCGATAGATCGATAAATCAATAGATCGATATATAGATAGATAGATTGATAGAGAGAGAGAGAGATAGGTAGGTAGGTAGATATATTGATAGGTAGGTAGGTAGGAGGGCAGGCAGGCAGATCTTTTAGAGGAATGTATGGATAGATAAATAGGTAGGTAAGTAGATAGGCAGGAAGGCAGGCAAGCAGGCAGAACCTCTGGATGGATGGATAGATGTATTGGTAGGTAGGTAGGAAGATTGATAGATAGATGTATGTATGGATAGATATATAGATGATAGATAGATAGATATATTGATAGATAGATAGCTATACTGGTTGGTAGGTAGATAGATAGATAGATAGATAGATAGATAGATAGATAGATAGGGAGGTAGGGAGGTAGGGAGGTAGTAGGTAGACAGACAGAACTTTTGGATGGATGGATGGTTAGATAGATAGGTATATTGGTAGATAGGCAGGTAGGTAGACAGAAAGACAGACAGAGAGATAGGAAGGCAGAGGAAGGGGCCTTTGGCCACATGCCCAACATCCAGGATCCCGCTTCCCAATGTGCTGCCGCTGCAGGCATATTGGGGCGGCACCTCTCGATGGCAGTGGCATGTTGGGAAGCTCTACTTTCCCAACGTGCCACTGCTGCCTGCCCTGGGCTTCCTCAACCCTGCCCTGTACTGGCTCCAGGAAGGAGGGAACAGCACCGCCCTCTTCAACATGAATACCCCGGGAGCGGGGGGCAGCTTGAGAGGCTGATCTCTGGTGGGAGGGGCAGCCTGTGAACTTGCTGTCAGGCACGTCAACTACAAAGAGGGGTGGGCTTGGCTGAGTGAGATCCTGGATATTGGGCATATGGTCAAAGCCCCCCTTCCTCTGCCTCCCCCTAGGTGATCCACGGATGCAATTGATTGTTGCACTAGAGTGGTGCAAGGGGCTCAATGGGGTGAGCCTGCGGAGCTGGTGCCTCAAACACCCTCTGCCACCTCTTAGCAACCCCTGCTGGCCCCCTTGTTTCTTAGCACACCCCTAAGGCATCCCATCCCCCCAGAGGGTGGTACCGCCTACTTTGGGAGCCACTGGATTAACACATAAATTCATTCAAGTATTCATTACATGGATATTGTCACAAGTTTAATGCCCCAGAGAAAGAAAATGGGAAATTTCTCTTAAATATATAGCAGACTTTGGACAAAAACATGTTAGAAAGGATCGGTTTGATCACTCTGAAGGTCGATCAAGATTCAGGGCAGCCAATTAGATATCAGTGAGAAGTCCTTGAGTAAAGATTATTTCTATTGTTCTTTATTTATTGTTCTGGTATTCAGAAACATTTCCTTCAGACATCGCAATCACCTCAAAGCTTGACTGCTTCAATGTGTACTATGTGGGGCTGCCCTTGAAGACCATACAGACACTTCAACTCATCCAGAATGCAGTGTCATGGGCAGTGATGGGAAAGGTATATCCATGTAATATCTCTTTGCAAGATGCAGTTTGTATAATTGTTATTTATAAAGCGCTTCTTGCAGTTTGCACTAATTGTTATTTATAAAGCACTGCATAGAATACTACCTGGTTACTTGAGTATTCCTATAGTTTCCTACAGTATCTGCCTGGGCAATTTGATGCTGTGGAATTGGTGTATTCCAGGTTGCTTCAGTTAGCAATGTCATCATCTATTGGGATCCCGGGAATATGCTTTCTCTGTAGCAGTACCTGCCTTCTGGAATTGATGTTTTCCACATATCTGGCTGTCTCTCATTCCCGTTGTTCAGAAGAACAACGAAGACCCGACTCTTCTCCCAGGGATTTAGCAAGGGAGAGTAAACTCCCCTTGGATCCTTTTCTCTGTTCCAGTTCATTTTTGTCATTTTGTCATCTTTATTCCTTCATTTTGTTTCTTATTGTTTCTTTTTAAAAAATTTTTTTACTTGTGAGTCACCCAGAGTCATAGGGAGACAATAAATGAATAAATAAATAAAATATCTTGATACTTATCTCTGAGGTAACATATAACCATCATAATTAAGAATCACTGATAGGCTGGTTTCTAAATTTTCTACTTTTTCAAGCTGTTTTCAAGTTGTTGGCCATCACAACATTTTCTTGCAGCAAATTTACTATCTGGTGAAGGACTGATCAGCTTTTTCTGCAGTGCCTGATGAAATATTAACCAATATTTTTTTAAGCAGAAAAAATATTTTTTGAAATTTCCAGCAGGCTATGAGGCTTTATTCATTTCATAATGAAACCTCTTGGCTGTTGCTACTTGCCTCAGTACTTCAGACTATGCTTCAATCTAGGCCACTGCAGCACTGGAACTGCTAAATATATCACAATAAAAATTGTAAGCAGAAAGTTATTCAATTGTTTTTGCTATGTTCTCATCCCACTTTAGCATACAATTAATTTGCTTTGGTTTAATGTTCTGGCTTCATCCTTCCCTCCTCTTCCCTCCCTCCCTCCTTTCTCCCTCTCTCTCCTTTCTCTCTCCTCTCTCTCTCTCTCTCTCTCTCTCTCTGTTTCTTTCCTTTATAGATGTTTATATATAGGACCACAGCCACCCTGTAAGGCACCTTTGTGCAAAAAGTTCTTTTCCAGCAGAGCATCAATTCATGTCACATAGTAATTGTGTCAAATGGCAACTGTAGTTTCCCAATGTTTTGCTTTCCCTTTTCTACTACAGTTTCTGGTCAGATGGACAGAGTAAGTAACTGGGCAGGCTTCTTCCCCCAACCAGGTACCCTACAATGTAGCACTGGGCTACTACTGTTTCCATCATTTGGTGCCCCAGGAGTCATGGTGCCTTTGTGCACCACACAATTTGCATCCCTGCTTATGGCATCCCTGTTTCTATATAATTTCTCCCTCTTTCTTTGGCAATATGTTCTCTGAATCTTTCCCCCCCTCCTGCTTTCTGCACTTAGTGCTAGCATTTTTGAGGCATCAGCAAGGAAAATGTGTGTGCTTTTGTCTTCTGATTTCCTAATGAAACATACCTTGCCTCAAATAGATTCCTTGTCCCTGCTAATTAAGTGTCCTGTCTCCTGGAACTATCTGGTACCTTATCAATGGAACACCTTTAGCTGCTGAACCTACCTTATTGTGGCTTGAGTAATTACCAAGCTTTGCGAAGATATATACCTTTTCTGGAAAAGTGTGGTTTTCATTTCAACCCTTTTTAGTGCCCTGATTCTTTTGTAAAGAGTCTCCCTATTTTGAAATGAAATGTGATTATATCTGTACCTATTCATTTTAAGTAAGGTATGAAGCTATCATACAGTTTACATTTAATGCATTCAGTGCTCATTTGGGAATAAATTAGATAGTGAGCTTTGGTATGAATAAAGGAAGTAAGATTTGTTGTAGACAAATACACACTCACACATATAGACAAACAACAGTTTATTTAAAAAAATGTACTGATCAAAATACAGGAGAAAAATTGCTTCTTCTTTTGTTGAAAAAGATAAAAAAATATATATTGGCAAGTCATACAGATCAGCAACTTATTACTTCAAATTAGCTATAACATCCTTTCAGAGATGTTAATAATTTATTTGGCTATCCTTCATATGTAAAAAAACCCCACATTTATTGATATCATACTAAGAATATACAATAGCTAACCAAATAGGTGTTAATTCCCATGTTAATTCCATAACCTTGCAACAATTTTATTCAAAAATCCTTATTCAACATTTTCTGGATTGTGAAATATACATGAAACAAAATTTTCAGTTCTAATCACCTCATTTTAACATCTAAAGACCTTATTCTCACATTCTTTAAAGCAACTTTTTATTGATTTACAAGAACAGGACATTTGAGCTCATTATTTCACAGGTGATATAAATAATTAATGTCAAATTCTTTCAAACTGTTATAATAATGATCAGCTGGCTGAAAGGATTTTTCCAAAACATCTATCATAATCAAGGTAGAACTTTATAAGTTGCAATAGTATCAGGATAAAATAGTCAAATAACAAATATATGAACTGAATATACGCTAAGAAATACTTGCAGGTAAACTGAACAGCATTATCAGAACTACATGGGTGCAAAGTAATAATAATACTAATACTAATGCCCACCACTTGAACACATTGACAAAATTGGTCAATTGCAAAATGCAACTTTATTTGGAACAGCTTTCATCCTGTGATGAAACCTTTAACATCAACAGACAGCATCCTGCCTATCCCATGTGTTTGGGAAGAATTCAATAGGCGAATAAAAATTCCAAATCCAATCTAAACATTTGGCCTACTGTATGACCAAGAACAACAGCTCTAATAATCTATGAGGTTCACTTTTTCCCCTCTCCCAAAGATTAATTGGCTATTTTTAAATTGGAGTATTCTGTCTAACATGCGTTTTCATGGTGAAAGAGTCAGAGTTATATTGACAGCCCAATATTTTCCATATGGATTTGCAGATTTAAGTCCAGAGATTCATATTGATCCCAAACCAGGAAGATGAACAGTAGCAGTACTGAAGGTAAAGGGATTCTGGACAAGATTGATTTATTATTGCATTATTAAAATTATACCAATAATTACTGATGTTATCTGGGTGCTGACTGTTTATGTCTGGGAATTATACCACTACTTTTTTCCTCTGCCTGTTGCTATTTCACTATTTTTCTTTCATGACACTCCCTGTTTATGTTCTCTTTTCCCTCTTGACTAATCAGGCAGCATGTTCTTTCATTTCTCTAAATGAAATGACTTAGAGCTAAGGAAAATTTTTCGGACAATTAGAACAATTAATCAATGGAACAAGTTGCCTCCAGAAGTTGTAAATGCTCCAACACTGGATGTTTTTAAGAAGAGATTGGATAACCATTTGTCTGAAGTGGTGTAGAGTTTCCTGCCTAGGCAGGGGGTTGGACTAGAAGACCTCCAAGGTCCCTTCCAACTCTGTCATTCTATTCTATTCTAAATGGACAGTAAAGGAAGGAAAGGTGAGAAGGAGCAGGAGGAGGAGGAGGAGGAGGCAGAGAAGGGGAAGGAGAAAGAAGAGGTAGAGGGAGAATAGAATAGAATAAACAGAGTTGGAAGGAACCTTAGAGGTCTTCTAGCCCAATCCTCTGCTCAGACAGAAAGTCATATATTATTACAGACAAATGGTCACCCAATCTCTTCTTAAAAACTTCCAGTGTTGAAGCATTCACAACTTCTGGAGGCAACTTGTTCCACCAATTAATTGTTCTAACTGTCAGGAAATTCCTCCTTAGTTCTAGGTTGCTTCTCTCCTTGATTAGTTTCCACCCATTGCTTCTTGTACTGCCCTCAGGTGCTTTGGAGAATAGCTTGACTCCCTCTTCTCAACATATATTGATTATATTGATTATCTCTTTATCCCATGCTTGCAGTAGGCTACTCAGTGGACCATAATCCCATGTTTGTATAGAATGGGTCTAGTTGGTGGCAATGCACCAAGGAATCCCCTGATAGTACTATAATTTTGCAGCTCCTAGTGCCAACTGAATGCCATATTTTCTTAGTTCCCATCTTATTTGAAATTATTTTTCCCTAAGGTAGGTAAAACTTCTGGAATAAAAGGACATTTCTTAGGTGTTTTTATATTATTCATGACATATTTAGAGACTCAGATTGTTGGGGGCAATATGCTGACTCTGTAAACTGCTTAGAGAGGGCTATAAAGCACCATGAAGTAGTATGTAAGTCCAAGTGCTATTGCTGTACTGGAATAACATCGGTATGCTCTCAGTACTCAGCGTCTGCTAATGGTTAAGTTCCTTGCCTCAGCTAATGTATTTTACTGTATTTCAATCATGGTCCATGAAATTGTATCTGTGAAACACTTTTAATGCTTAGTTAGATAATATCAATTCTATTTTTCATAATAAAAACAAAGATATAAGTATAGAAAATTATATCTGTTTCCAAAGGTTCTGTTTATATCCTTACAATGAAATCCTTTATATTGAAGCGTTGTGCGCTCCCAGCTACAGAAAATACATTTATAATAAGTTAATAAAATTGCATTCCTATTCCAATGTACTTCATTTCTTTCTCCAGAGAACCGTACTGATTTGTAAAGTTAATAAAAAGGTTGATATAGCTTAAAAAATGTCAGTGTGTGTAATATTACAGTTTTTGATTGGCTCTTCCAAGGGTCTCTTGCTCATACAAAACATTATATGAGATTGTAAACTAAGGAATAAAGAAAAGGTCACAATACTAAAGTTTATTGCAGCTTCTGCAAAATAAATTAGATTCTAAAATTCTGATGCCTCCATTTTGAGACCAGAGACAAAAGTGGAGTAAAAGGAGGGAAAAGGCTGCCCATATCTTCATTAACAGCAATGAAAAACCATGAGCTGCTCCATAAATATTAATATCTTAATTCTAAATATAGTTAGCAAATCCATGAAACTTATTTATGTACCGTTTCATATTGCATCACTGTTTTATCATAAAGGTCTTCTTTCACAGTGGTACTCGTGCACTAAAAAAGAAATGGAGCAGCAACAGTTCCAATACAGGGAGTCCTTTTTTTTTTACTGTGCATATGATAAATGATAAATCAATTTAATGAGCAGAATTCACATATTCTTAAAAATCGTATTATCATTGACACATTGAATAAATCGAATTCTATAAGTATACCAGTATTCATTCTGCATTGTTTGGAACTTTTCTATTGTTTGTAGCAATATACAGTAAATAATAAACATATTACTATTAAGTAATATATAGAATTTGTGACATTGTGTACTGTACTGAAATGCCACTCACGCATAATCACAAAGTCTCCAGAACTGTAAAGCC
Source organism: Pseudonaja textilis (assembly GCF_049901715.1). NCBI lineage: Eukaryota > Metazoa > Chordata > Lepidosauria > Squamata > Elapidae > Pseudonaja > Pseudonaja textilis. The sequence continues at coordinate 242,176,947 of NC_141990.1, forward strand.
TACAAACTTGAAATTTGGAACATATGTTCCTCTTGGTTTCTAGGTGCTCGCTAAGAAAGGATTTTTTTGAAATGACCATTAGAGCATTAGTAATTCCTATATCATTATTAACACACTCAGATGCTAAGGAGTTCTACTCACCCTCCCCACCTAAAAAGAACTCTGTTCCAACTGCAGTTCAGTTAAGCCACATCCAGGCTCCTTGCTGTCTCCTTACTTACACAGCAAATACTGTTTCAGTTTCCAAACAGCTGTCAACTCTGTCACATGCTGACAGGACACTAGCCAGATGAATACTGATGAATGCTGGAAGGCAGAGGCAGTATTTTTTCTCCTTATTTTCTCCTCCATGCTGCATCGAGAGCCCAGGATGGGTTGACTCCTTCCTATGATGTCATAGCTGAGTCTGTACTAAGATATAAAAGCCAGCCTCTGGGAGAGACCCCGGCTTTTGACTCAGCTCCTTTCAGTCAGTAGCTGTGTCTCTGAAAGCGTTCTGTTAGATAGCAATCTCCAGCGATCTTCAGTACTTTTTTTCCTCGCTTCAAGCAGCTCCCAGGGATCTGGGCAGCTGCTCTTCCAGGAGAGCAGGGCTTTCTCCTGCAATGTTGGGAGCAGCATTACAGAGCTCTGTTCAGGCAAGCTGGGCAGCATCTGCAGACCTCCCCCACGCCTGCAGTTTGGAGCGATCATAAAAACAATCGGCAAACTGATAAGAGCTCCAGCCAGCTGATCGTGTGGCTGATTGCTGCGTTTTTCCCTTGCTGACTTTGCTTGGGGCTCTGTATAGCCTAAGGAGTGATTCTTCAATCTTGGAGCCTGTTTTCCTGCAGTCAGCAGCCCTGTTGGATTCAAGCCTTTCACCACGAGGTGACCAGCCATTTTGTAAACCCGGAGGCCATTTATAAACTAAGGGGCTTAATAGAAAGATTTCTAAACAGCTTCTTTCCAACGCAAGAGCCTTTATTCTACAAATGGAGCAAGATAAGCCTCAGGCAGAGATTTCCTCCCCAGTGGAACAGTCTCTTAAGCCCAATAAGAGAAAAAGACGTAGGCAACGCACCCAATCAGTCCAGAGGGAGGTGGCTGCTAAAATCAAAGCTAAGGCTGTAGCCCCTAAGAACGCAACTCAGGCTGAATTGAGGGCAGAGAAGTGCAGACATGCAGCTCTAGAGAGGCAGTTCAACAGAACTATTCAACAGAAGGGAGTGCAACTACAGCATGTTTCAGGTAATACTTGTGGGCCCCAACCAAGCCCTCCCAGGGGAGGAGAAGTTATCTATGAGCCTTTCCATCCGCCATCTTGGTCTCCTGAGGCTCTTGCTGTACAATCAGATCCTCAGGATCTAAGCAGATCTGGGCCTTATTTCCAACAGGCTTCTGTGCCCTCTGCTCCTCCCCCTCCCTCCAGGCCTTGAACCTCTCCTCAATCTTGGCCTGAAGCCACCTTCACTCCCACAGCAGCGGGCCTTTGGCCTTCTGCCTCTACCTTTGAGCATAGACCAGAGGATATCCAAGATGTTGTCTCATTAGCCATTAGGCAGAGATTGGCTGAAGGCTTCAAGCAAATTCTTCAACCTCTGGAAAGGGTTTAGGTCCTTCTCCCTTCTCAATCTATAAGTTCCTTGCCTCATCATCCTGATTTGCACAGGCCCCAGGACCTCAGGGTCCATTCTTCTCTACCAGAATGGGAGGAGGTTGATGAGGAAGGAAGGCCTTCACCATCTGAACACAGTTACTCTTCTCATTCAGAGTGTGAAGAGGGCAAGATTTTTGACCAAAATCTTTCAGAGGAAGAGGATTCTCGCCCAGAGCAGACATCCTCTGCGTTGGTCTTCAAACCTACTCTTTTCAGGCCATTACTCAGCAAGGCCTTGGTCACTGCCAAGCTGTCGCCAGAGGAAGTGGCTCCCGAGCCACAAGGAAATCCCTCTAGCCAAGGGGATTCGCTCTTCTCCAAGCCTGTAGTACATGCAGAGGTTTTGCCTTCGCCCATTTTGTTCCTGGACATGGTCAAGGAACAGGCGCTTCTCCTTCAGCAGGTCCTCACCCATCTTCTCTGGATAAGCGTTTCTACAATGTCAGCACAGCTCTGGACAATGCCCTGGTAGTGCCTTCTGTTGACATTCCGGTTCTGGCCTCGTTCTCATTTTCTGGCACTCCCACGGAGCCAGAAGATATCCTGAAATCGGATGATAAATGTTCTGAATGGACCCTCAAGCACAATCACCAGGCTGCTCCTTGGGCTGTTCGGGCTTCAACAGCAGCATCCTTCTTCACCAGGGCATCCATACGGTGGCTACGCCAACTCCAGAATAGATTGCCTGCTTCTGACCTTCGGTCTCACCAAGACCTTAATAAGATTATTGCTGTGGCGGAATTCACTGCGGATGCCACTCTCAATTCCACCAAATTTGCATCCAAGGCCATGGCATCTTCTGTAGCAGCAAGAAGACATTTATGGCTCCAAAATTGGCAGGCAGAGTCACGGCAAAAATGGAAGCTGGCTTCAGTTCCATTTGCAGGCAATAAGCTTTTTGGCGATGCTCTGGAACCTTATCTCATCGAAACCAGAGATAAACGTAAAATTCTCTCTTCCTCTGGGAAGAAAGCTGACTATTGCCTTCCTGCCTTCCGAGTGGAGACCTCATCTTGCTTCCCCTGCTCTCACAGGCCATACTCCCAATGTCAAGACCAATGGGTGGAAACATATGGCAGGCAACAACCTTCTACTGGTAAACGGCCCTTTCGGGGGAGAAGGCGGTTGTTCCTTCCATCGGTCTAAGTAATCCCTTGTTCTCCCCACCCATCAGAGGTCGCCTAGCCTTCTTTGCCTCCAGATGGGAGGAGTCAATGACAGATACCTGGGTGCTCAGCACTATTAGGTCAGGGTTACAATTGGACTTCCTAACCTCACCCCCCAATTTTTTTTGATCTGTCCTGTCTCTTGGGACATTTCCAGGCAAGCCCTCATGAATTAGGCCATTCAGGACCTTCTTGAAATCAGGGCTATTCAACCTGTTCCCCTGTCTCAACGGGGATATGGACTTTACTCTCGCCTTTTCATTGTTCCCAAAGCCTCAGGGGGTGGCGAGCCATCCTTGATCTAAAATTTCTCAACCAATTTGTAAAATACAGGCAATTTAAAATGCAGACTCTGCATTCTATTTTAGAGAGCGTTCAGGAGAGTGACCTCCTCTCTTTCATTGATCTCCCTGAGGCTTACCTCCACATCCCAATTTGGCCTCATCATCGACAGTTTCTCCGTTTCTGTTATCAGAATACCCATTACCAGTATCGAGCGCTTCCCTTCGGCCTCTCATCGGCTCCAAGGGTCTTCACAAAGGTTCTGGCAGCATTGATGGCATCTCTGCGTTCTATTCCAGTGAGGATCCAATGCTACTTGGACGACATTTTGATTCTTTCCTCTTCCATCCTTGAGGCCCATTAGGATCTGCAAATTACCCTGTCATGTCTCCAGAGCCATGGATTTTCAATCAACACCAAAAAGAGCCAGCCCTCTCCCACCACCAAATTGCAACACTTGGGAGCAGTCATCGATACCATGTTGTGCCAGGTTTTCTGGTCCCCAACTTGTGGAAAGAGCCTTTCAGAGATCATCAGCCAGATCCAGCAACATCAAATTGTTTCCCTGTCACTGCTGTCCAAACTTCTAGGGAAGATGGTCTCCTGTATTGGCATCGTCCCGTGGGCTCGGCTCCACTCCCGACCCCTCCAATGTTCCTGCTTCCCTACCAATGAGCAGGAACCAGCCACTCATCCATCAAGGTCCCACTACCGCCACAAATCCAGAGATCTCTCAATTGGTGGCATTCCCAGTCAATCTGGAGGGGACTCCTGTTCAGGGACCCAGACAGGCTAGTGATAACCACCGATGCCAGCCTCCTGGGTTGGGGTTCCCATATGCAGGGCCAGATAGCTCAGGGCATTTGGTCCAGATCAGAGCAGACCCTTCCCATAAATTGGCTAGAGCTCAGAGCCATTTTTCTGGCTCTCAAGCATTTCAGGCAATCAGTGACCGGCTCTCATGTTCTAGTCCTTATGGACAAAATGGCCGCAAAGGCTCATGTCAACCGGCAAGGGTGGACGAGGTCCAAAGCCCTCATGAGGGAGGCTCTATGGTTGGGGTTATGGGCAGAGAAACACCTGTTGTCGATCTTGGCGGACCACATCTCCACCACATCTCCGACAACTCCCAGGCCAACTGGCTCAGCAGGAGCCTAGTCAGCCAGGCAGAATGGTCCATACCTCTGTTTCTATTCAGGGATCTTTCCCTCAGATTTGGAACACCGGAGGTGGATCTCTTCTCCACTCCTCAAAACGCCCAAGTCACCAGATTCTTCACCAGGTTTCCTTGCCAGGGAGCAGAGGGGACCAATGCTCTTTGGTGCAGATGGCCCAAGGGTCTCCTCTACACCTTTCCCCCACTTCCCATCATTCCGGCAGTAATTCGGAAGATATCGGAGGAATGTGCGGAGCTCCTCCTCCTGGCATCCTATTGGCCAAGGAGGTCCTGGTTTGCAGACCTGGTCAACCTATCTGTGGCTTTTCCATGGAGGATCCCAGCCCATCTAATCTCCCTTCACCAGGGGGCCCTGCTCCACCCAGAGCCCCAGTGGTTCAAGCTGACCATGTGGCACTTGAGCAGCAGTGGCTAGAGGAGTCTGATCTTCCAGAAAGGATCATCCTCACTATCCTGGCATCTCGCAAACCTTCTACAAGGTGCATCTATGATGCCAGCTGGAAGGCTTTTTCCCGATGGTGCCTCAGGGAGGGTCTTTTCCTGCTTCATCCCAGTTGGCAGAAGTTCTTAGCTTCCTTCAGCATGGGCTGGAGAAAGGTTTGGCCCCCAACATCTTACGCAAGCAGGTTGCGGCCCTCTCGGTCCTTTCAGGGGGTTCGCTTCCTTCCTTATCCCATCACACTTCAGTCAGGAGGTTTTTGAAAGGGGCTTCCAACCTGCACACTCCGGTGGTTCACAGGTATCCTTCCTGGGACCTTCATATGGTCCTTAATGCCCTTACAAAGCCCCCCTTTTCACCCCTTAGAACAGTGTCTCTCTGTTTCCTGACTCTGAAGGTAGTGTTCCTTGTTGCCATCACTTCTGCCAGGAGGGTTTCCGAGCTTGCTGCTCTTTCCATCAGCCAGGACCTTTGTTCCTTTCACGATGGTAGTGTTGTTCTTCATCTGGACCCCTCATTTATTCCGAAGGTTAACACCTGGTTTCACAAGTCCCAGGACATTGTTTGCCTGACTTTTTTCCTCTCCCGCACCATGACTTAGAGTGGCAGTAGCACACACTAGATGTAAGAAGGGCTCTTAGAATATACATTAAGTGCACTTCCTCCTTCAGGAAGTCAGAAGCCATGTTTGTTTCCTTTTTCCTTTCTCACTTGGGGCACAAGGCCTCTTCTCCTACTATTAGCAGGTGGGTCAGGTCTTGCATTGAGCAGGCCTACAAAGCTACGGCCCTTCCGGTTCCCCGAGGTCTGATGGCACACTCTACTAGAAGCGCGTCCATTTCTGCTGCCTGGGTGACCCAAGCACCCTTGGAGGAGATCTGTCATGTGGCCACATGGATATTCCCGTCTCCTTTCATCAGACACTATCATCTGGATGCTTTTGCCTCGGCGACTGCAGCCTTCGGCAGACGGGTGCTTCAACGAGTGGTTCCACCGTCAGTGTGATGAGCCAGACGAGGACCCGCCCGTGGACACGCAAACTTTGGTATGTCCTATCCTGGGCTCTTGATGCAACATGGAGGAGAATGGGCGTTGGTAGAAGTTACCGTGAACGCCCTTTCTATCTGTGCTGCGAGAGAGCCCAGCCCCTCCCTTGATTCATCCAGAGAGGGTAAGACATTTTTCTGTATTTATTTTGGGCTTTCAGAGACACCTTTCAGTCTGTCAAGTATCTTCGCCAAAGCTGGGGTCTCTCCCGGGGCTGGCTTTTATATCTTAGTACAGACTCAGCTAAATGACATCATAGGAAGGAGTCAACCCATCCTGGGCTCTCTCGCAGCATAGATAGAAAGGGCATTCACGGTAGCTTCTACCAATGCCCATTCTTCCCCAAAAACTAACTTCGACCACACAGTTTCCTAGTAAAGCATGGGTGTTGAGCTAGTAGCATATAAAAAAAGAACTTTACTGGTAGCAGCCATGATTCACAGATCTTTTTAGCCACAGAATATATTCCTGCAGTTTTGCTAACTCAAACTTTGGTTGTTGTTGGGGAAATGATAATGGAAACAGGAAATTAAAGCATTCACCTCCAAACAGGTTGGCTTTGCCAAAGTTGATTATGCTGACTAATGTTATCCATGGACCTTACACAATATGGCATCCTGCTTTAATTTTTAGTTTGAAAAAGAGAGAGAGGAAGGCAGGTCACCCTCACCAATAAATAAAACAAAACAATGCAGGAGTAGTAGAATGAATGGCTATTCTAATATTTGAAAAACTACATCACTTTGATCCATGTTTCATTGAAACATCCTTTTGGAATGTCAATTAGAGAGGTTAAGAAAGGCATGAAATAAAAACTATAAGAAATGCAGAAATACAAAATGCAGAAAAGGCATTTTATCTGAATTCTGCTTCACTTTTCCATTTCTGTCATTGTAAATTTTAACAAATGCTTTGTAGGTGATAACAAGGTAGTTAGGATTAATTTGTTTGTTTGTTTTAGGGATTTGTTAATTATTTCCTGAGAAGCTGGAGCTTGTGCAACTAAAAACACTACTCCAGAAGCTATGGCATTTATATTAGCTTTTACCTGTGTTACTGATGTATTAAGAATTTACAGAAAGATTAACCTAAGATAAACCTAGCAGAGAATATGAGTACTGTTTTCAATCTGTCATACTTATCAGATTGTTACCACACACAGATAAGATGCTTACTTTCAGAAATGTTGCATATCAACAGACAGGTGCAACTCTGCACCTGACTCAGTCACCTATCTGCTGCCACGTCTACCTTTACTTGTTCCTGTCCCTGTGATTCCCTTGTCTGTTTATCTCATTCTTGGCTGAGTTTTGCGTCTTGCTGAGCCACAAGGCCTCAGAGGCAGTGGTTCCAAACTATGTAGTGACCTCAAAAAGATAAATATGATCAGACCTGGCTAGTACTTTGATAGGTCGTAAGCTAGTCTGGAAGGATGAAAAAAACATTCAGGAAGAATGAATGGATTTAGTTGTAACATGATATGCTCGTGCAGGAGTGTCAAACTTGTGTCATCATGGCATTGTCACATGATGTATCGGGACTTTTTCCTCCTTTGCTAAACAGGCTGGGGGCGGGGCTGGCACATGATACATCTAGCCTGCGGGCCACGAGTTCGACACCCCTGTGCTAGTGGGTCTGAAGTCTGACTCAAACTATCAAGCTCATTAAAAGTAAAACACAAATATATTGCTGATCTCTCTCCTTTTTCTGGACACCACTTACAGTGCATTTTTGCTGGTAGTGCATCTTTGTCGGTAGTTTCAAATGCCTGGGTCAATGTATGATGCTAAGCCAGGGGGAGAAAGAGTTGTCCCAATTAATATGATCATAAAACAGCCACACGATTGCCAAGAAAGAAGTATTTTAGCACCATTTAACTTAATGGCAGCTGAGAGCAGTGACCTTTAGCAGATGAGGGTACTCCTGAGTGGGATGAGAAGGGAGAAATCTACCCAGAAATCACTTTACAGATCAATTACTTTAACTAAGACAAGCTAACCTAATATGTTATCTAACCCATTTTCCAAGGTTTAGCATTTCTGTTTAAAGCATTGATATTTATTTATACACTGGCATCTTGCATTTCCACATGCAGGGACGAACACCAAGTGAATTATGGTGAGTACCATCTCCAAGAAACTGTCAGCCAAATATTATATTACAAGGTGAAGTAAAAATAATTATTTTTGCCATTAGTAATTTTGAGAAATTAAGATAAGAAAGAAGAAGGTCAGGATATATGTGAAAGACAAGTGATATAAGTCCCAGATAGACCCAGGGTGCAAACTGTAAGTCCTTCAACCTCTTTGACTTGCAATTGCTCAATGAAGACAGGTGAAAGCCATGACTAAGAGGGCCTTTGAGCTGTGTATAAGTTGTACCTGTTCCTAGAACAGAGGATGAGAGGAATAGATTCATTCTCCCCACTTCTCCCCAAAAATCTATTCCTGAGAAAGTGCATATCAAAACTTTAGAAAAAGCTTTTTAAAGAGGAACATAGGATTCAGGATGATTCCTGCCTTAGCGGATGGAATACTTGTTGAATTTTATCTGCTTAAATATTTCTGATGTGTCTGACAGCTCCCTTAGCAACAGCACTGAAGCCATCATGGTCTTTTTAACTTGGTTTAAGTCTTTTGAAGCAGGATTCACTTACAGATAATCAGAGTTGGAAGGGACCTTGTAGGTCATCTAGTCCACCCCCCTGCCCAAGCAGGAGACCCTACACCATTTCTGACAAGTGGCAGTCCAATTTCTTCTTGAAAGTCTCAAGTGATGGTGCTCCCACAACTTCTGAGGGCAAGCTGTTCCATTGGTTGATTCTGTCCTCATAGGTTAAGTGATTGTTAAGTAAATAAATATAAGCAATTTCTCAAAACCAGGGAGCCAGGACCAATGATGTATTCTGATGTGATATCAATGTTTACAATTTAAACCTTTCAAACCTAAAATAAGAGTATTGCAGCATGAATGATTTAATGGAAGATGTTGTATGTGTCCGTGTAGTGTCTTGGTTCATGCATGTGTGTAAGTGGGTGAATGTGAATTAGAATTCATTTTATAATATTTAGCATTTCTGTTCATAGCATTGATATTTACTTATATGCTGACATTTTTGTATTTGTAATACGGCTAATAAATTAATAAAAAGGAAAAAAAACATTGGAGCTAAAATAATACCAAGTAAATACAGAAAAGGGAATAGCCATATTATTGCTGTTGACTTATTTCTTAGGCTTGAAATGCAATTCCTGTAACCCACACCAGCAAACAATTGTTGCACTCCTGTCCATCTCAAGGGAATCTTTTGTTGTGAGAATTTCAGACCAAAAAAATCATAGTATTCAGCTTTGTTCGGGTATTTTCCCACGTCATTGTAGTTGTGTTTTTAAAGTTGTAGCAACATTTCAGCAGAATCTCATCTGCCATCATCAGGCTTCTGTATTGTGTCCGTCTGTGAGTCAGGCCCCCATAGTTGTTGACTCACAGACGGACACAATACAGAAGCCTGATGATGGCAGATGAGATTCTGCTGAAATGTTGCTACAACTTTAAAAGCACAACTACAATGACGATGGAAAATACTCAGAACAAAGCTGAACACCATACATGTAAGTACCCGCAAAACTTAAGAAAACACACACACACACACACACATACACTGTATATATGTATGTATATATACTGTATATATACATATACATATACATATACATATACATATACATATACATATACATATACATATACATATATATATATATATATATATATATATATATATATACATACACACACATACATATACATACACACACACACACACACACACATAGTTTGAGACCTTTGGGGGAAATTGCAGGTGATATTGAAAGGTGGGATTAAGAATAGTTTTGCAAGGATACACACATTCTCCATTCTGTATATATCTTGATTTAAGGGACTAAGGAGAAGTTGGATTCATCAGAACTCAATTTCAGTTTAATAGCAAAGGGATTTTATGCATGGTAAACACATGTAATTTTGGTTGATCCAAAATTGTTCACTCTTCAGAGTCAATTGGATTGAGATGGGCAGCTGTAGAAATGGAAATAAACAAACAAATAACTCTGCAAAGCCCATATCCAGGAAATCAAGAGTTTACTGTATGATATAAGCCAGGGGTGGGATTCAACCAGTGTTACTACCGGTTTGGTGATTACGTTTTGATTATGTTCTGAGTCTTCTTCTGAATTCTCTCTGCCTTGCTCTATCTCTCCCCTGCTCTGTCAAGCTGGACTTTGCTCTTCCCCTGTTTCCCTGCCAGCTGCTTGGCCTTCCCCTCAGAATCAGATTCCGACATAGGCATGACAGGTGATGTTCACTAAACCTAATTGGTTTCCATTAAAAATGTACATGCAAATTCCTGGGCATTTAAATTTCATGCCATTTAAATTGAAAGTTCGACATGTAGAAGCAGCAAACCTCTGACTACTCAATATACTCAGAGAATCCATTTACTATGGATATTCATTTTGTCATAAATCATGAGGATAATGCTCACAAACATCAGTAGAATAGAAGACAAGATAATATATGTAGTTTAGGGTTGAAGTGTATAGTCCTTAGTGCTTTTAGAGTTTGGTTGTTTGCTTGCAGACATTTCATTATCCATTTAAGTAACATCATCAGTGCTAATGAATGTGAGGTTTACTCCCTGTTTATATAGAATATCTTCTATATATATCAGCAGTACACACCTAGAGTACTGCATCCAGTTTTGGTCAACACATTATAAAAGAGAATATAAAAGTTGAGACTCTAGAAAAAGTACAGAGAAGAGCAACCAGGATGATTAGGGGACTGGAGACTAAAACATATGAAGAACGGTTACAGGAACTGGGCATGGCTAGTCTAGTGAAGAGAAGGACCAGGGGAGACATGATAGCAGTCTTCCAATATTTGAGAGAGGAAGGGGTCAAGCTCTTTTCTAAAGTGCCTATAGGCCAGACAAGGAATAATGGATGGAAACTGAACAAGGAGAAATTTAACCTGGAATTAAGAAGAAACTTTCTGACAGTGAGAACAATCAACTAATGGAACAGCTTACCCTTGGAAGTTTTTGGAGCATCATCACTTGAGACTTTCAAGAAGAGATTGGACTGCCATTTATCAGAAATGGTGTAGGGTCTTCCACTTGGGCAGGGGGTTGGACTAGATCAGGGTTCATCAACCTTTTGGACCTCAGGGACCACCAAACTCATAATTTTAAATCCCAGGGACCACTAACTGGTTCTGTGGGTGTGGTCTAATTTGTGGGTGTGGCTTGGTCATGTGACTGGTTGGGCATTGCTTGTATGTAAATATTATAAATATTTATGTAAATATTGATTTTTTTTATAAAAAAGCAACTTTTACCCAAAATCAGCAAAGCAGGCAGGCTGATTGAGTTGCTCACAGAATCATTCAGAGATCTATCTATTTGCCATCAGCTACCTGAGTCTGTCACATAAAATTTGCTTGCAGTGAGGCTGCATTGAATAATAGAAGCTTCAGTCCTAAGGAAAGTTCAGCTCTGCTTAAAAGCAGAGCTGAAGATCTAAAGACTAGCTAGAAAGAAAGAAATGCAACAGGGTTCCTGCTTTCTAGCTAATCTAAATCTCCCGGTACAGCAGATGGTCGGGAAAAAAAGGAAAAATAGCAACTTAGCAGGCAAGTTTGCCAGGTAAGGAGTGAATGGGCGGGGAGGGTTCCCACGGGCCATGTGGGCGGCACAGCCTTGTGTTCCTGTGCAGCCTGGATTAATTGCTTTGTGGGGTGTTCTGGGGGTGACATTTCTCTGTGGACCACAAAATTTTCTCACAGCCCACTGGTTGGCTGCCGCTGGACTAGGTGACCTACAAGGTCCCTTCCAACTCTGATTATCTGTTATCTGTTATGTTCCCCGCCACTATTGGGGGCACATGTTTTTCTCTGTGGAACTACCTTGATTAGGGTATTGATTTCTGCTTGATTGTTGTCTGCTGTTAATCCCTGCTTACCTGGGTGTAAGCCTGCTGGAGTGAATGTGTTCTGTTTTTTTGTGTTACCTTCCTAGCTTTCTTACTGTCTTTTTTGAATATTGTTCATCTATTGATGGTTTATTAGTCTGAATGCCAAGTTTCCTGGAATTCTCTAATATTTGTGGATTTGGTTTAGTTTAAAATGCTCCCAGTTTCCCAGTCTTGTCTGGTCTCCTACTTACTCCATGGACAGTCCTGTAAAATCCTGTACACTGTTCTGTAATCACTGTTTTCTTCATTTGTTTTCCTCCTCCTTCTCAAACATTATTTTTTTCCTAGTCTCTCACCTGTTTATATCCATACCCCAAATATGTGGGTTTCTGCTTGATGCATTAATACAATCCAATAGCTTATAGCTATAATTTCTGTAGTGGCTGTCTTGAGATTTATTTACTTGAATTCTATAGCTGCTCAACTCAACCAAGTGATTCTGGGTGGCTTATTATTCTAAAACCATCAAACAACTAGCAGGGTATTCGTGCTTTGCTACATAACTATGTGAGCGGGCAAGATGCTCCGGAGTATAAAAAACACCTTAGGTTTTTGGGGAAGAAAACAAGGAAACAAAAATTCTGCCTCTGCCTACCAGCATCCATTGATATTCATCTGGCTAGAATCCTCACACTTACAACCGGTCCTCACATTTTACATGGAAACTGAAACAGTATTTGCTGTGTGAGCAAGAAGGAGACAGCAAGGAGCCTGAGCAGAACAAACTACAGAACATTTGCTTGTACAGAACATTTAGTACAACTCGTTTGCTTGTGTTTTGCTTGTATTTGGCAGTGGAACAGTTTTCTTTTCAGATAGGGAGGGGGAGTAGAACTCCTTAGCATCAGAGCGTGTTAATGATAATATAGGAAATACTAATGCTCTGATGGTCATTTTTAAAAATCCTTTCTTAGCAAGCGCCTAGAAGCCAAGAGGAACATACGTGCCAAATTTCAAGTTTGTAGGCTTTACAATTTTGGAGATTTTGTGATGATGTGTGAGTGGTATTTTGCTTTTATATATATATATATATATAAATATATATTTTATATGTATGTATATATATAAAACCTCAGAAAACAAATTATATATATAATTTAAACAATAAAATTAAAATAATATCCCCAAACTAAGTAATTATAAACAGCAACCAGGATGATTAATCAACTAATAGTAAATCCAAGGAAGACAGCCCTTAACACAGATATACATAGCATACTGTGATATCAGAATATCAAAATAATGACAGGCATAGTGACATAACTATGCAAATGCATTCCTTAGATTCTTATGTTTTAACATTTTATACAAATACACAAGAAATTGAAGCATTTGTATGAAAATGTTGCTTTGCATATTTTTTAATTTGCTTCCCCTCATGGCAACAATGGTTTATCCTTGTAAGAGTCTCTCTCTGTCAAGACTGTTTTGTTTTTGTTTTTTTTACAAGAAAAAAGTAAAACTGTGAAATAAAGTATTCTCAGCATCTGTAAAACAAAGGCATTTAGACAGCTAAGTTAAACCAATTTGTTCTTGGACAAGGAAAAATGGGAACTAGTTTTTAATGAAACAGAATGCAAAGAGATTTTGATTTACTGCTGCTTGTGTAAAATAAAAGGAATATAAGCCACTCTACAATGCGAAAAAGAATTAGAATGTAATTGAATAAAAGCTGGGTATATTCAAAACATGCCCCATATAATAAATTAGCAATCTTCAGGAAAACAAACCTCTCAAGTGACACTCTGGTAAAAGATATATCTAAGAAATCAGGAATAAAATCACCTTCCACAGCTTAACACTCTTCAGATAATTTGGACTGTAACAATATTCCCCAACCAGTACCAGGTGGGGAAAGGTTGGAGTAGATTGAGCCAACAATTCTGTTAATAGTCAACCTAATCAGCAGAATACACAGGAGTGAGAGTAAAAGTAAGAAAACAGATTTTCCTTTGCAGAAATTGTATTGAAGCAGTGAATTTAAATTAAAGAAGTCATGCTATAAAATGACAGTCATGAGAAATGAAGTGTTGTATCTAGAATATGTTTAATGCTCAATTTTTAGTCTCCTTTTGACATTTCCCATGCATTCAGGAAATACTGTACATGAAACAATAAATTGCTGCTGATTTTCCATGCCCAACCTATGTTACTCTGCCTGGGCTGGAAATTTTTTTGAAACTACCCTAGGGGAATGGGCTTGCTTTTAATTTAAAAGTCAATATTTTCTTCTTCAAACTTATATTAATTTCCTTTTTCATTAGCTGCTGGGTAATGTATTAGTTGATATACGTGTTGGAAGAAATATCCAGGTCCAGTTCCAATCTGGGAGAAAGGTACTGAAGACAAAATAGAGGCTGGAGGCTGATTGGAAAGAGGGTCCATTTATTGTTGAACAGGACCACATGTTGTGGTTCTGGTGTAGATAACAAAATGGAGTTGAGAGTGAGCCTTTTTTATATCTTCTTTGAGCTTTGTACTTGAGCTTCCTGTTCCTGTGCAAGAACATGTATTCTACTGGCTGTTGTCAGATTCCTATGGTGTCATGAAGGGGTTATGTAAGGATCATAGCTGGCTCTATAGGTAAAGAGGAAATACAAATCCTAGGTGTTTGTCTGAGCTAAGTTTGGTTGAAGGTTGGACTGCTTTGAAAGGGTGTTGGGCAATTCCTATTGTGGCTTAATGGCTTTGTCCTGTGTTGGATCTTGAGTAAGGGCCAATCTTACCATCCTGCCTTTGTTTCAAAATATCCTGCCTTGAATGGATTACCAAATTGGCATTTCTAAAAACTGTTCTCAGTTTCTGCTGGGGGCAGGGAGATTGAGTCTGCTTTCTGTCTTTTAAGAGAATGTTTCTCCATTTCTCCTTTAGGGAAATATAATATGTTGCCTTTTTAATATTTCACAAAGTACTTCATTATTCTAGGGGGGGGGGGCTTCCCACATATGAATAAGGATGGGACAATATAAGACAAAATTGACAGGATTAAGCAAAAAAATGGTTGTCATGATGACTTTGGGAGTTCAAAGGAAATGATTCAACTGACAACGGACAGTGCCTTCTTTTATTTCTTAATAAGACATAAGTTACTACATGACTACACAATATTCAAAATTTTGAGGCATATGAGATAATTCAGGCAATTAATCAAGCTAAATTTGTCCACTTTCCTGCCTCTCTAGATTTCTGTTAAGTGATGGTACATGAATACTACAAAAGTTTCTTTGTTTCTGCCCAATATTTACTCAATAATTTTAAAATTAACAATCTTTCTACAGGATATATGTGCAGCCTATAGTGTTGCAATGCTATTTCTAGGTTTCCTTCCTATTTAAAGTTAAGTAATGAGGTTAATGACAGTGGTTGGCAATCTCCCTTGGTCTAGAGCAGGGGTGTCAAACTCGCATCGTAATGTTCTCATCATGTGATGTATTGCGGCTTTCCCCCTCTTTGCTAAAATGAGGGTGGATGTGGCCAGCATGTGCCATGAGTTTGACACCCCTGGTCGAAAGCAATGTGGACTTCTTCATTTCCCATGTTAGCCAACTGTGTTTGGAAGAAATTTTCTTAGATGCCCATCTTCAAATTCTTGGGGCACCTAAGTAGATAATAATTCTTGTTAATATCATTTAAAAAGAACAGTGTATATTTGGGTGCTACATTATATTCACAATCCCGGGCTGTGAGATATTATCACAATGATTTTATTCAGAATAATAAATAAGATTTATAAAAAACCCTGTTGAGATGTATGTACAGATCAAACTTTTTCATTTCAACTATTCTCCTGAGCTCAACTCTTAAATTACCAGTCATTATCCCTAACTTTTTAGGCATTAAAAAAATAGAATGTGGAAAGCTATTGAACAATATGTCACTTTTCTGCATCATTGTTATTATTAGAAACAAATTAAATTAATTCAATAAGTTTAATGTTTAGAAAGGCATAATTATACTCAATCCTTGTTTGGAAAACCACCCATCTGTTAAAAAACCAAAAGTTTCTACCAGAATGATGGGATAAAAGACATGGCAATTTGCGGACTTGCCTCTACTTTTTCTTCAGATCTGCTGGTAGTCTAGTCCATTTTATCTATTGTTTTTCCTCCATTATGAGCCAGCGCTTAGCTTATGAGTGACATAACTTTGGAAAGGAATTAAGTTGTTTATTGATTCTTAGCTCAGCCATTCATTCATCCTTTAAGTCCACTAAGAGCACATTAAATCCACACATTCTTTGTCCACTGGGTCATTTTCCTACTTGATGAGCACTAACAAATCTGAGCTACAAAACCTCACACATCTGCTGTATGGAATCAAAGAAATACGGAGAACACATATAGAAGTTACCAGTGGTGGTATTCAGCCAGTCACGCCGGTTCAGGAGAACTGGTAGCAACAATTTGGCTTGGGTTGCCGAACTGGTAGTGACTTCTGACTGGCCACGCCCCTGACCTGGTCACCCGGTCGCCACTTGCTTGCCCCTTCTGGCTGCTTGATGCTCTCCCCCACCATATATGTTGACTTCGCCCAGCCAGGTAGCCCAGCTAATCATCTCACCAGTTGCCTTGCCTGGTTAGCTCAGCTATTCCCCGAGGCCCTGGAGCCACTGGATACCTTGGCTGGGTCGGGGATACCCTGGTTCTGGCTTTGCCCCAGAGCCACCACTCGCTCACCACCCCCTCTCCCTTAAGTGCAATGCATTTCCCATTTTCTCCTTCAGAGGCCCTGGCCCTTAATCTCCTCGCTTCCTCCCCTACAACTGCCTCTTTTATCATGGCCGTGACCTTACCTTCCTCCCGTGGCTGGCTGCCAGGGAAGGCAAGCCAGGGAGGAGAGTTGCTGGGCTCCCCACCAGCCCGGCTCTTGCCCCCCTTGTCACGAGATGCCTGCAATCGCTGCCTCTTTTTTTCAGTGCGAGAAGCCTCCCAGCTGATGCCTCTTTGCCAGCCGGAACTGAGCTGGCTGACTGGTGGCTTCTTACACCGAAAATTACCGGCCTCTGCTTTTTGAACGTGCCAAAAAAGAGCTTCAGTCCCACAACTATTGCTGCCCTGTTCTTCATACTGGCCATAGACATGCACCCCGTTGCCTGCTGCAGTAGAGGGACTTTCCCAAGCAAATCCAAATGGAGCAGTGCAGCAGGCTCAATGGGGTGGACCTGCATGGCCGGCGCCTTGAACGTGGTGGTGGTGACATGTTGCAGAAGCGGAGCAAAATTGGAGGTCAGTAATTTTTGCTGCAAGAAGCCTATAGTCATCGCATCTTTTTGCCACTTCTTTGCTGGCCAGAACCGAGCCAGGAGCGGTTGTGGAGGATTCTCCTGCCAGCAAAGAGGTGATCGCTGGAGGCTTCTTGGTGGGGGAACAGGGACATGGCAAAACTTGGCCAGGAGTTGGAAGGCAGCTCCTGTCCCTTTTTGGTCCCTCCTTTCACATTGAAGTACCTTAAAGGGACAGGTAATTTTCACTGCAAAGAAGCCTACAGTTGCCAAACTTTGGCTTTGCTCCGCTTCTTCAATGTTCTGCCGTGGCCGTGTTCTAGATGTTGACCACGCAAGTCCACCCCATTGAGGCTGCTGCACTGGAGAGACTTGCCCAAGCAAATCAGAATGGAGTGGTAAAGTGGGCTCAATGGTGTGAACCTGCATGGCCAGCGCTTAGAATGAGGCGGTGGCGGCGTGTTGTAGAAGCGCAGCAAAGCCAGAGGTTGGCAGCTATAGGCTTCTTTGTAGCAAAAATTACTGACCTCTGGCTTTGCTCTGCTTCTGTAATGCACTGCCACCACTGCGTTCTAGGCACCGGCCATACAGGTCCACCCCATTGAGCCTGCTGCACTGGAGGGACTTGCCCAAGCAAATCCAAATGGAGCAGTGCAGTGGGCTCAATGGGGTGGACCTGCATGGCTGGTGCCTAGAACACAGCGGCGACACATTGCAGAAGTGGAGCAAAGCTGGAGGTCAGTAATTTTCACTGCAAAGAAGCCTACAGCCGCCACGTCTTTTTTTTTTTTTTTGGTGTGGCTGGAATCCAGCCGCACTGAAAAAAACACGCAGAGGCTGCAGGCATCTCATGACAAGGGCGAGATATGGGCTGGCAGGGAGCCCAGTGTCAACAATGGCTCATCGCTGGCTTGCCTTCCCTGGCAGCCAGTCGCAGGAGGAAAGTAAAGTCATGGGTGTGGGACGATAAAAGTAATAGGGAGAAACAGGGAGATTAAGGACCTGGGCCTCTGAAAGAGGGGAAATGGGGTGAAGCATGTGACTGGTAAAGGGAGAGCGGGTGGCATGCAGGATTAGGCCAGGCCTGCCTGGGCAGAAAATAGGTAGATAGATAGAAATTCATTTTTTTCCTACTGGGTTATGTGGGCGTGGCTTGGTGGGGGGGGGGGTCATGTGACTGAGTGGGCATGGGCACGAGTGATGTCAAGTTGGACACACCCACTCAGTCACATGACCTGCCCCTAACAAACCACGGCCATAGAACCAGTAGGGAAAAAAATTGAATACTACCACTGGAAGTTACCCTAATTTTCTATAGCCCAGATCCCAATAGCTCAACATTGGATGAAAACATGCTATTTTTCTTTGGTCTCTTGAATGGTATGGTATGCACAGTACTTCAAATATTATACTCTATTGACTGCACAATTTCCCACTCCAATAATTGAACTAAATATTGTATCACAACTGTAAGTCAAAGTAGTAAGAATGGACATGGACTAAGGAGAAATTTCATGGCAGTTAACAAAATTCAATGCAGGGAGCAGTCACTGCTGAAACATATCTATCTGGCTAAAATGCACATGACATATCAGCCTAGCTCTGCTCCAGGGGTGTCAAACTCATGGCGTCAAGTTGTTGTCATGTGATGTATCATGACTTTCCCCCTTTGCTAAGCTGGGGATGGGCGTGGCCACTGCATGATGCATCTGGCTCAAGGGCCGTGAGTTTGACACCTCTACTCTACTCACTGTATATGCCCTTCTTTATATATTTGTCTTAGTTGAAACCTGAAACAAACAAGATGATCTCGATTTGGATGAATTGGACCTGACTTCCTTGGAATTTTCAGTTTCAGTTTTACACACATATCTGTACAGGAAATGCTCGACTTACAACAGTTCATTTAGTGACCATTCAAACTTACAACAGCACTGAAAAAAAGTGACTTATGAACATTTTTCACACTTACAAACATCGCAGCATCCCTTTGATCAGACTTTGGGAGCTTGGCAACTGGGTCATATTTATGACAGATGTAGTGTCTGTGTATCATGTGATCAGCTTTTGTGTGCTCCTGACATGCAAAGTCAATGGGGAAGTCAGATTCACTTAACAGCATTATTAACTCGACAACTGCAATGATTCACTTAACAGCAGTGGCAAAAAAGGTCATAAAATGGGCCGAAATTCATTTAACAACTGTCTTGCTTAGCAACAGAAACTTTGGGCTCAATTGTGGCCGTAAGTTGAGTACCTATAAAGCAGTGGTGGCTAACTTTTTTGGGCTCCTGTGGCAAAATTGCAAGCGTGCCAGCATGCCCTTACTCGCGTGCCAGCACCCAGAATGCAATGCAGGCCCCCATCCCCATGCCCCTGCACATGCGTGCGCAATCCCCACCCCCACCCCCTTACCTGCACTGCGCCTCACAGCTGATTTTTCAGCTGGTTTGAGGCCTTTTTCAGTCTCCCAGAGGCTTGGTGAAACTCTCTCCAAGGCTTCTCGGGCCAAATTATAGGCCCTTTTCGTCACTTCTGGTATTACAGGAAGTGATGAAACGGGCCTATAATTCACCCTGAGAAGCCTTGCAGAGACTTTCACCAAGCCTCTGGGAGGCCGAAAAAGGCTTCAAACCAACTGGAAAAAAAAATCAGCTGTGAGGTACGGGCATGCACAGTGTGGTAAGTTTGTCTGTGGCTTGCGTGCCAGCACAAATGGCTCTGCGTACCACTTGTGGCACGCGTACCATATGTTCACCATCATGGCTTTAAAGGGTTTTCTTATAGAACTAAAACAGTGGTGAAACCATTCCTTACTAAGCAAAAGAGACAATCAGCCAGCTCAAAAGAGAAAAAGACTCCAGAGCCTCTCCACTAGTAATTAGCACTGAGGTCAGCATAGATAAACTCCAAGGTTAACTTCAGACCCACAGTCAAGTAAGCAATACCCCAGAAACTGCCAAAGAGCCATCAGTAAATAGCTCAACCAAAGTGTTATGTCTTTGGAACTGGTTGGAGTCCCCAACCAGGTCCGCTGTTTGAGCAGGAGCACCAGCCGCTCCCATTGGCTGGCTCCGTTTGACAGTCGGCTATAAAAGCCGGCTGTCGAGCAGAGCCAGCCCGTTGCCGCCAGCTAACCTGCTAGTTAGAAGGCAGACGCGGCAACCCTTTATTCCCTGTAATAAAGCCTGTTAGTTGTTCACTCTGGCTCTTGCCTCTTCCTTCTGCCGCTCCACAACACTGGCGACGAGGATGGGATGTGGTCGAAGGCTAGCCAGACGTGCTTTTCAAAAGAGCTGTGGTCACTGAAGAGCGAAGCCACGGGCGCTGAAGCCGCAGCCACCAACGCTCACAAAGAGCGCGAAATTTAAAAAAAGCCTCCGTAGCTTTTTTGAGCTGTAGTCACTGAAAGCGAAGCCACGGGCGCTGTAGCCGCAGCCGCCGGCGCTCACAAAGAGCGCGAAATTCAAAGAGACTCCGTAGCCTAGAGAGACAGTCACCGCCTGTCAGCACAAACCGTCAACGCTCTTCTAAGAGCGTGAATTTTGAAATACGACTGAAGAGGACGAACCCTGCATCTTCAAAATGAATGCTAATCCAGCATTCCCACCATTCAAGCCAAACGAGGAAACGTGGGACTCATACAAAAATCGTTTCAGCTATTTCCTTGATGCCATCGGTTTAGCAGACGCTGCTGAACACAGGAAGAAGTCCTACTTCCTCAGCTATTGTGGGGCTGCAGTTTTTGACACCGCTACAGCACTAGTTGCCCCTCGCGCTATCAGAAGCGTACCGTGGGATGAACTCCAAGAAATCCTCTCCAACCACTACTCGCCAAAACCATCTCAGATAGCCAGGAGATACGCCTTCAGAATTAGAAAACAGGTGGAGGGAGAGTCAATCAACGAGTATATGGCAGCGCTGAGGACAGCTGCCTTGCAGTGTGGGTTCAAAGACTACCTTGAAGACATGTTATTGGACCAGATCGTCTGTGGGGTTAGAGACCTGAGGCTCCAAAGGCATTTGCTCGCAAAAAAGGACTTGAACCTAGCCTTAGCCATGGAGGAAGCCCAAGCTGCTGAGCTCTCTGCCCAATCAGCAGCTGAAATTCAAGGTACTTCGTTAAAACCCAGCAGTTCCACCATCCATTCAGAGGAAGTGCTCAGTGAAGAAGACCCCACAGACTCATCAGATATTAACCGCCTTAAGCAACAGAAGCCTTCACAGGTAAGAGCGGGGCAGAGAAACAACTTCGCCCTCAAACAACCTCCCATTTGCCTAACTTGCAGAGGCTCCCACTCTAGGGCATCCTGCAGGTTTAAGAATGCCACCTGCCTGAATTGCCAAAAGAAGGGTCACATCGCTAGAGTCTGCCAAGCAGGGCGTACCTTGCCTCAAAGACCTCCACCACCTTCTAATTCCCAAAGGCAAGTGGAGGACTGCTATACCTGCTACCACGCTAACCATACTTCCCAGACTCCCAATAAAATCAAAATTTCTGTCTCCTTAGAAGGTAAACCCTGCAGGATGGAGGTAGACATGGGATCTGCACTTTCAATCATCTCCTGGGAGACCCTAAAGAAGATCCAGCCCAGACTGTCGAAGAAGCAGCTACAGAGATGCCACCTGACACTGCAGGACTACCAGGGCAAGAACATCCCTGTCCTCGGGAAAGGCAAGTTTTTAGTTCAATTCCAAGCCTTTAAAGGCCATTTGCTTTTAGTGGTTGTTAATGGTGCCCTCCCCAGTCTGTTGGGGCTAGATTGGTTCCCCTCCCTCGGCCTTAGTGTAACTGGGATCCATGCTGTCTCAACTTCTGACGTAGATGCACTATTTTCAGACTACTCTGATGTGTTTAGCAGCGAGCTGGGTTGCTATTCTGGCACCCCCATCTCCTTCTCTGTGGACCCCCAGGCAATTCCTCTTCGCCTTAAGCCGCACAGGGTGCCTTTCTCCATCTGTCCCAAGTTAGACGCAGAATTAGATAAATTACTAAAGCAAGGGGTGTTAGAACCAACTGATTTTGCCAAATGGGAGACCCCCATAGTCACCCCACTCAAGAAAGATGGCAGTTTAAGAATCTGCGCAGACTATAAAACCACCCTCAACCGTTACCTGCAAGTCAGCGCATACCCTGTCCCTGTTATTCAGCACCTGTTACACACCTTCGAACCCGGCACCATTTTCGCCAAGTTAGATATGTCCCAGGCATACCAACAGTTCCCTGTTGATGATCAGACAGCTGAATTACAAACCATAGTCACACATAGAGGGGCATTCAAGTGTAAACGCCTCCAATTCGGTGTAAGTGTAGCCCGGGTATATTCCAATCACTCATGGAAAGGATTCTCCAAGGTCTCCCAGGGGTTGTCCCTTATTTCGATGACATCTTAGTCTCAGCAATTGACAGACCTCAGCTCATACAGAGGGTCAGAGCGGTTCTAGAGAAGTTTAGGCAGCATGGCCTCAAACTTAAAAGGGAGAAGTGCGCCATCGCCACTAGGCAAGTGGACTTTCTGGGATATAGGATAGACGCCTCTGGCATCCACCCAATCGAATCCAAGGTAAAAGCCATCCATGAGGCGCCCACACCAACTAACAAGACGGAGCTCCAAGCTTTTCTGGGGCTACTAAACTTTTACGCCTCATTTCTCCCGCACAAAGCATCTATCACTGAACCCTTACACAGGCTGTTAGACAAAGAATCCCCCTGGCATTGGGGACCCAAAGAAGCCCATGCTTTCAAGTCAGTCAAATCCTTACTCACATCGGATGCAGTTTTAATTCAATTTGATCAACGACTTCCCCTGGTCCTAGCTGCTGATGCATCCCCTTTTGGGATTGGGGCTGTCCTAAGCCACAGACTTCCCAACGGTTCCGAGGCACCAATTGCCTTCTTCTCTAGGACCTTCTCTATGGCAGAAAGGAACTACAGTCAAATAGATAAAGAGGCCCTGGCTGCGGTGGCTGCAGTTAAAAAGTTTCATGAATTTTTGTTTGGGCACCATTTTGAACTTGTAACTGACCATAAACCTCTCCTGGGACTCTTATCAGGGGATAAACAAACCCCGCAGGTACTATCACCTAGAATGACCAGATGGACTTTGTTCCTGGCCGCTTACTCATTCAAGTTGGTACATCGACCTGGCAAAAACTTGAGTCACGCCGATGCCCTTAGTCGCTGCCCCCTACCAGTCCCAGTCGAAGACCCAGCACCGGTTCACGCCATTTTTGAAGTTAATGAACTTAAATTACCGGTTACAGCCGAGGACATTGCTGCGCACTCAAAAAAAGACAAGATAATTGCCCAGGTTCTGGACTGGGTGGGAAGGGGGTGGCCGGAAACTCAATGTACCGTTGACTTTGCTCCTTTTAAAACCCGTAAGCAGGAACTATCGAAGCTACAAGGATGTCTGTTGTGGGGTACAAGGGTAGTCATTCCAGCCACTCTTCGTGTACCCATCCTGAAGGTGCTTCACGAGGGCCACCCGGGCATCGTAAGGATGAAGGCTCTGGCCCGCAGCTACGTTTGGTGGCCCGGCATGGATGCCCAAATCGCCAGCTGGGTAAGCTCATGCCAACCTTGCCAAGAAACCAGGGCTGCCCCACCAGCTGCCACGCCCACCAAGTGGGAGAGTGCTAGTGCCCCTTGGTCTTGCCTGCACATCGACCTGGCTGGACCGGTGCATGGCAGGACCTTCTTGGTGGTAGTGGACTCCTACTCCAAATGGATAGACTTGGCCCTGCTACCCTCGACTACCACTCAAGCAATAGTTAAGGCTCTGACCCGCTTATTCGCTACCCATGGACTCCCTGACACGCTGGTGTCTGACAATGGCCCGCAGTTCACGTCATGTGAGTTCAGTATGTACGTTGCTAACTTGGGCATCAGACACATCCTTACAGCCCCCTTTCACCCCGCTAGCAACGGGATGGCTGAGAGGGCAGTCAGGTTAGCCAAGGAGGCACTCGCCAGGTTTGGCCAGGAAAACTGGCACTCTAAACTGTCACGTTACCTGCTGAGCCAACATACGACGCCATGTACCACTACTAATAAATCCCCTGCCAAACTCTTGATGGGGAGATGCCTTAGGACCACCCTGGACAGGTTGCACCCCCACTACTGCCCAGACGCCCCTTTAGGGTCTGACAGTCTGGTCAGGGACTTTGTCCTGCATGACCTGGTGTACGCCAGGAATTATGCAGGGGATCCTTTGTGGGTACCAGGTCAAGTTGTGTCAGTCACAGGTCCTAGATCCTACAGGGTCCTCCTGGAAGATGGACGCTTGTGGCAGAGACACATGGACCAACTCAGAAGGCGATGGAGAAGTGCGACCGATGCCGACCCAGCCCAACCTTCCAGCACCAAGGACTCCCTGCCGGTACCAGTCTGCTCAGACGGAAGCTCCCTGCAGGACCCGGTCTACCCCGTCGACCAGGAGAGTTTGCTGGAGGACCCGAGTTTCCAACTAGAGACACCGAACCAACAGCCAAGCGAACCTGTTTGTCAGCCGGACCTAGCAACTCGCCAAGGTCAGCCCGAACAGGGGGACTTACTGAAATCGCAGAACACCACACCAGACCAAGCCCATTCCCCAACAACCTCCGAGGCGATTCCCGGGGGCAGGGACTTGATGCCAGCCAGCAGTTTACCCGGGTTGCGATGTTCTTGTCCCCAGCGCAGACAACCGACTTACCTAAAGGACTACGCATGTTCCCAGCTGGGGGAAAGGAGTGTTATGTCTTTGGAACTGGTTGGAGTCCCCAACCAGGTCCGCTGTTTGAGCGGGAGCACCAGCCGCTCCCATTGGCTGGCTCCGTTTGACAGTCAGCTATAAAAGCCGGCTGTCGAGCAGAGCCAGCTCGTTGCCACCAGCTAACCTGCTAGTTAGAAGGCAGACGCGGCAACCCTTTATTCCCTGTAATAAAGCCTGTTAGTTGTTCACTCTGGCTCTTGCCTCTTCCTTCTGCCGCTCCACAACACAAAGTATCTCTAAGATTATTCCCACCCACACAGACAGGGCAAGACACCACAAAATGACAGCAAACAACACTCCTTACTAGCACTGATGATGTTACCTAGTTTGGGTAATGAAACATCTGCAAGAAAACAAATAAGCTCAGAGAGCACTAAGGACCCCTCATTTCAACCCTGAGCTACAAACATTCTCCTTTATTGGAATCATTCCTTAATTTACTGCTAAGAAATGATAAACTAGAGTTATTTTAAGGGGTGGCATATACAAATTATATAAACAAACAGATGCCAAACACCTCTCCATTACTTTGCATGTCCAGTAGCAGGTTTGCAAGAGAGGGGTAACCCGTAGCCTGCTCTATGTCATCAGATACTTTGTTTTAATCAAGACTCTTGATTAGAAGGAGGAATTTACAGCTTATAGAAACAATTATCAGCACATCACACAGCCTTTCAGATTTGTTGCAGAAAAAATACTATCTGTGGATGAAGCAGCCTCTCACATTTTCTTTATTTAAAATATATAGTCTAACTACTATCCAGAAATCTTGCAGTAGGTTACAATTCATTTAGACTGAGGTATTGAGCCAATAAATTTGGCCCTATTTGCTTGTCTTCTTTCAATGTAGTAAGGAATTACCTGTAAAGGACTCAGAATAATGGCAATGTGAATGCAGTAACTGCAAAATAATACAATTATAGATAAAGAAAGCTCCTGCCATTTTATCTGTGTTTGCACTGTGAAATAATACTATCCTTAGAACATGGAACTTCAGTGCCATACTTAACATTTATATGGTTTAGACTGTTACAAAGCACATGATCTGTTATAATCCTTGTGATACTCCTGTCAAATGGCCTGGCCTGTTAGCTCCATATCACAGAAGGGAAGCTGTTGCTGTGAGATGCAAGACACTGATTTGCCTAAGGCTGGCTGGTAAGCTCATGTTAAAAGATAGATGTGATCTAGGGACTTTCTGATTTGTAGGTTTGTCTCTCGGGGGCTTAGAATCAATTTAGGGGATTCCAATGCAGATGGACAATTTTGCAGCCAGTGGGCCTTATCATCCTTGGGTTTTATTTTATGCATCCCCAGGTGACTCGTCATATATCCTGTCCTGTCTCATATCCTCCCATCAGGGCTGCTGCTGGAAGCAAAAAAGAAAGTGGCAGGCAGAAAGCATGTACAATCCTAAACAGTAAGAGCTGCAGCCTGGGTTATTTCAAAAATGTTCCACTCCATGACTCATCTTCTGAGCTTCCACATAGGCTTATCTTCTACAGCCTTTTCTCTATCATGTGCAAATAGAAGATAGCAATGGAGCTTGTCAGTGGAACTATCCCATGGGGAATATTTTTAAAAAAGTTCTTCTTTTGCTTTTAAAATACCGTGTTTCTCACAAAATAAGGCTGGGCCTTTTTTTTTTTTGACCCCCCCAAAATGGCTAGGCTGTCTTTTGGGGGGTGACTTAATTTCCCCCCCTTGCATCCTTGGGCGGGCGGGCAGCGACGGCTTGGATGTTGACCTCGGCGTTGGTGGGGCACTTCGTATTGGGAGATCTTCCGCCATCGTTGCTTTCCTTTCTCCCCGTGCTGCTGCGGCGTTTACAGTAATGCCGTGGTGTTTGGCGCAGCCATGCGCGGCCAGCCAGGGCTCCTCCCTGCAACCGGAGCCAGGCGGAGACACTCAGCTTCAGGCGCTCCTGTCGCCGCCCTCCCTTTGCCTTCAAAGGCAAAGCCAATTCTTTTAAAAATGATGCCCTACTACTGGTACGACAAAGCCTCCCCTGCCCGAGAGGGCAGCCCAACCCCACATGGGGAGGCGAATCTCCCAGGGCTGCAGCGCAGGATCGGCCCACCCCAGAAGAAGTGCCCAGCCACCATCCCTGCCTGGCGCCGGGCAGAGCGCGAAGAGCTTTGCCTGGGGAGCCCAGCGCAGCTGACAGGCGGGTCCTCCTGCCCGGCAGTGGAACTATTACCAAGGCAGTAAGTGCCTCCCCACCAGACCCTCTGCTCATCCTTCCAGAGCCGTGCGTGCTGGGCAGAGCCAGGAAAGCGAGCCGCGGGTGCGTGCCTGCCTGCCAAGCAAAAGAGCCAGGCCGACCTGAGCTTGGCTTCCTTTCCAAGTCCCTCCAGCCTAAACCCGAAGGGGCCACTGGGAGAGGCCGCCCGAGGCAATGATAGCGCCCAGCCATCCGTGGACAGGGAAGTAAGGTGATGGCCTGTGCTGCATCCTCCTCTGAGCTGAGCCCCGCTGAGTGAGCACCTCTGCCCGATACCCATGCCGCTGCAGCATTTGGAGCTGCCAGCGCATTTGGAGATGCATGGGGATGGGTGAGGGGTGGAAAGGATGGGCGACTTCAGGCTCTCTTCACCAGATCCACCAGCCAGGGAAGCAGCACTGCTGTCACCTCACCTCCCTATCCGCAGACAGGTGGGTGCTATCACTGCCTCGGGCAGCTTCTCCCGGTGGCCCCTTCAGGTTTGGGCTGGAGGGACTTGGGAAGGAAGCCAAGCTCAGGTTGGCCCAGCTCTTTTGGTTGGCATGCGGGCGTGCACCCACGGATCCCTTTCCCGGCTCTGCCCAGCCCACACAGCTCAGGCTCGGCTCTGGCAGGATGAGTGGAGGCTCCGGTGGGGAGGCACTCGCTGCCTTGGCGAGAGCTCCACTGCCGGGCAGGAGGGCCTGCCTGTCAGCTGCGCTGGGTGCCCCAGGCGAAGCTCTTCGCACTCTGCCCGGCATCAGACAGGGATGGTGGCTGGGCACTTCTCCTGGGGTGGGCTGATCCTGCGCTGCGGCCCTGGAGATTCTCCTCCCCACGTAGGGTTGGGCTGCCCTCTTGGGCAGGGGAGTCTTTGTTTTACTGGTATTAGGGCATCGTTTTTAAAAGAATTGGCTTTGCCTTTGAAGGCGAAGGGAAAGCGGCGACAGGAGTGCCTGAAGCCGAGTGTCTCCTCTGGGCTCCAGTTGGGAAAGCAATGGTGGTGGAAGGTTTCCCGATACAAAGTGCCCCACCAATGCCGAAGTCAATGCAGGCAGCACAATATCCGGGTATGCAACAAAAGTACTTCCTAATGGCCAGCCTCCCCTGCCATTCCCCCCCATTTTGTATGTTTAATATAGGCCTTAATTTGGGGGGAGTGGCTTAATTTGATTTTATGCCGATAAAACATGTTGGGACTTCCTATTGGGGGAGGCCGTATTGTTGGAGAAACAGGGTAATAACACACACACACACACACAGAGGGAGGGAGGTAGAGAGAAAAGAAAAAGTAGTAGTAGTAGTAGTAGTAGTAGTAGTAGGAGGAGGAGGAGGAGGAGGAGGAGGAGGAAGAAAGAAGAGGAGGAAGAAAGAAGAGGAGGAGGAGGATAGGAGGAGGGGAAGGAGGGGGAGAAAGAAGGAGAAGGAGAAGGAGAAGGAGAAAAATACACACATTGTCAAAGAAAGGAAAAACAAATACACAGAAAATGCTTTTTTAAAAAAGTAAAAAGATACAACAAAGAAAAAAGTAAAAAGATTATAATATATGATTTTAACAGTAAATAATTACAATTCTATATGAAGTTATTTAATGTAATTATTATTAGGTAGATATATATTTAATACATTTATATAACTTTAATTTTTTTAAACCTATTTGGTACAAATGAGTGTCATAGTTCATTATATTTGTCCACTACCTTTTCAGTTTCAACATCTGTCTCATAGTCTTGGGATTTTCTGTTAGTCTTCTATCTAAATATTAATGAGATGTGAACCTGCATAGCATTTTTGAGAACACCCTAGGTCCATTAGGTAGTATCACATTTTAAAGATGTATTAAATGGGAGCGTATAACTTTAGAAATACAAACTTAGCCACAGCAATCTGTATTCAGCCTTTTGAACTCAGTAGGAAGATATATCTGTTTTCACTGATTCTTTTACTCATCTTTTGCTCATCTTGGATTATTATGATAAGGAGATACCAGTCTTAATAAGCTATCTGCAAACTTGGATGGCTGAAAAATTTTAAAAAGGGGGAAAGGAAAAAAAGAAAAATGGATGAGTGCCTCTTTCTATATAGATGCAAACTATGGACATGTGACTCTGTATGAACACTACACTAAAAGCTACGAAGGCCTAGAAATTAGCTGGGTGACTTTGGGCCAGTCACACTCTTTCAGCCCCTTAGGAAGAAGGCAATGGCAAATCACTTATAAAAATGTTGCCAAGAAAATGGCAAAGATTCATCCATGTAGTCAACAGGAGCGAAGACTGACTTGGAGGCACATACGCACACGTTCTTGTAAAAATGGAAAGTTTTGACTGAAGTCATTTTTGTAAGGTAATCAACACTTCATACAGTATGGTATGGGGTGGTAAGGTTGGGATGGTGTGGGAAGCAAAGTGAGAAAGTACTAACAGAAAAAAAGGGGAAAGATCATGGAATGACATTCCTTTGTTTCCTGACACCCATGTAAATGCTGAGAGATTACTTTTAAGGGAACTTAGACTTTAACAAAATAAGTTTACTTACCCCTGATGTACATAATGACAGTAACATATGACTCCATTTGTATTGGTCCAACTGGAATGCATGAAGTTTTCATATACATTCTTTGAGATGTTTACTCAGCTCATCCTTCTGTAGCAGTAATATCTGCAAGTCAGAAATCACTCCATATGTTAAACAATATTGCGTTTCAGTGCTGAATGAGGAATGTTATGTACCAAGGAATTTCATGAACATTTGGTAAACTATACAAGGTCCCTTGAAGATCAGCCTGTATTGCTGCCAGAAAAGGTCCATGTTGCAATAATAAACTAGTAATGGGGATAGTATTTTTTTATGCTTTGTGTGGTGTTCGGAAAAGACTTAGCTGAAGTCTTCACTCTGGTCCAGCGGAAACATGGGCCGTTCCTATCGGCTGATGCCATTTGACAGCTGGCTATAAAAGGGAACTGTCAAACGGCATCAGCTGTTGTCTGCTGGCTGGCTACCTTGTTTGTGCGGCAGCCACGACAACCCTTTATTGCTACAAGCTGAAGTTTGCTCCGTGTTTGCCTCAGGTTATTCCGCCACTCTACAACACTGGCAATGAGGACGGGATACCTATAAGAGGCAACCGGGCAAAGTATCGCTGAGCAAAGTCACTACAAAAAAGAGCCGAAGTCACTATGAGCTGAATGTCACTTTAAGAGCTACTGTCACTATTCGTGAGCGCGAATTTCAACTTTCCTCGAAAGATCTGGCACCGCTGAGTCAAGATGACTTCGAACCCTGCATTCCCGCCTTTCAGACTGACAGCGGAAACATGGGAGTCCTACAGAAACCGATTTGGCTGTTTCTTAGATGCCACAAACCTCGCTGACATTTCCGACCATAGGAAAAAGTCCTACTTTTTAAGTTTTTGTGGAGCCACAGTGTTTGACACTGCTACGGCATTATTGGCTCCACTTTCAATTAAGACTGTTCCATGGGAAGAATTGCAGGAAATTCTTTCCAACCACTATTCCCCTAAGCCATCCCAAATTGCCAGGCGTCATGCTTTTAGGAGACGGATTCAGGCTGAGGGAGAGATTATTAGTGGTACATGGCTGCTCTATGAACAGCCGCCTTGCATTGTGGGTTTAGAGACTATCTGGAAGACATTTTATTAGACCAACTAGTTTGTGGAGTCAGGGATTTAAGGCTACAAAGGGTCTATTGGCTAAAGGGGATTTAACCCTTAAATTAGCAATTGAAGAGTCTCAAGCTGCTGAACTATCTGCGCTTTCAGCAGCAGAAATTCAGGGAAATCCAATTAGCCAGGGCAGCTCAGCCATCCACTGCAATGAAGCCTCCTCAGAAGAAGGCTATGAAGAGGCTAATGATGTAAATTGCCTCAGGCAGCAAAAAAACAGTCAAGGGTAAAACAGGCCAAACCCCAATCTACCTCCACGGCATCAGTCCATTTGTCTAAGCTGTGGGGGAAACCACCTCAGGGCATCCTGCAAGTTCAGGAATGCCATTTGTTTAAAATGCCAAAGGAAGGGTCATTTAGCCAGGATCTGTCAAGCAGGAAAGACTTTTGCCCAAAAGCCTCAGACAACCCAACATTTCCAAAAACAAGTTGAAGAATGTTTTACCTGCTATCAAGCCAAGCTGACTAAGAAAGGCTCTAACAAAATTAGTTGTTTTGTTTCTATAGAAGGGAAACCTTGCAGGATGGAGGTTGACACAGGCTCAGCACTGTCCATCATCTCATGGAGCACCTTGAAACAACTACTTCCCAGAATGGCTAAGAAGAAGCTTCATGGCTGCCAGTTAACCCTACACGACTACCAAGGCAGAACCATCCCAGTCATCAGAAAAGGTAAGTTTTTTGTACAATTTCAAAATTGTAAAGGTCACTTGCCTTTAGTGGTAGTAGATGGTGCCCTCCCTAGCCTGTTGGGGTTAGACTGGTTCCCTGCCCTTGGCCTCCATATAAGCGGAATCCACTCTATTACAAATGCTGAAATGGACACCTTGTTTAATGACTATGCTGATGTGTTCAGTGAGGGGCTGGGCTGTTATTCAGGAACCCCAATATTTTTCAACTTGGACCCTCAGGCAGTACCAATCTGTTTAAAGCCTCGAAGGGTACCTTTTGCAATCCACCCCAAATTAGACATGGAGCTTGACAAATTAATTAAACAAGGTGTATTAGAGCCTGTGGACTTTGAAAAATGGGAAACCCCAATAATGACACCCCTGAAGAAAGATGGGAGCATAAGAACCCGCAGATTACAAGACGTCATTGAACAAATATTTACAAATCAGCGCCTATCCAGTCCCTGTTATCCAGCACCTACTACATTCTTTTGAGCCAGGTGCCACCATATCGATCAGTTTAGAAGGTGTTGGAGTGCGTCTGCAGATGGCCCTCAAGATGTTCCTGCAACACAGAAACCGCCGGCACACAAAGAAACTTCCTTCGGATCCGACAGGAAACCAAGCCTATCTGAACAGCCATCTGTCCCTCGCCTAGAAACGCCTGAAGCCAAGACGCCAGCTTCGTCAGCACCAGAAGTTGCCCAGCAAGCAGAAAAGTTCCTTCCAGCAGCAGCTTCGTCAGGACTTGGAAGATCTGGCCGCCTGCGCAAGCGCCCGTGTTATCTGAAGGACTACACATGCTCCGTACTGGGGGAAAGGAGTGTGGTGTTCAGAAAAGACTGAGCTGAAGTCTTCATTCCAGTCCGTGTTTCCAGCGGGAACATGGACCATTCCTATTGGCTGATGCCATTTGACAGCCGGCTATAAAAGGGAGCTGTCAAATGGCATCAGCTGTTGTCTGCCGGCTGGCTATCTTGTTAGCACGGCAGCCGCGGCAACCCTTTATTGCTACAATAAAGTAAAAGCTGAAGTTCGCTCCGTGTTTGCCTCAGGTTATTCCGCCGCTCTACAACACTTTGTGATGAGCAGTGTAGCATTTAGCTGGAAAAATAACCCAACCATGCAGACAGCATAACCCACATTAATCACAAACTTGTCTCTGGCAGTGATGTAGAATGATTGATGTTTGTGCATTCGAGATGTCAAAGAACAGGCCTTCATCATATGCCCTTAGAAAGCTGAGCTGTCATGGCCCACTAAAGCAACAATAATGCATAATTCAAGAAAAGAGGGATAGAATGGAAATTAGTCAGGGTTATCGGCAACAATGGGTAAGAATCTTATTTCATTTTGTTTTATATATAAGCATTAATCAAACCCCACAATTTCTCATAAATGGGACCCCCCCCCCCAAAAAAAAGAAAAAAGAAAAAAGGAAGAAATAAAAACCTAAGAGTTATGGCTTCAGGTGTGAAGTTTTGAGTGAATTGCTTTCAAAATGTCCCTTTGATGTTATATATCCAAACTGTCTCATTCATTTTGATATTTACAAAGTAGGCAGCTGTAACTTAGCAAACGCTTGTATTGTTTTGAGTTTGGTCAGTACAGAGGATTAAAACTTCAATTCAATTAGAACATATCTCAATTCACAGGTTTCTTTATAACGAGACAAATTGGAATAACAACAGGACAGATATGGGAAACAGCATTGCTACTCATTTCTAGTTACTATCAATCAATTCTATTATACAGTCAGAGTATCCCAAAACAAGTTACAAACATAATATAAACTTGTTATTGGATAAGACAGTTTAACAAGTTAAATATTTAATATATACTACATAATAGACTTACAACTCCACAGTATATTTGATCTTAAGGATTCTATACCTGAAAAAAAAAAATCTATCATAATATCTTGTTTTTTGTTTGTTTTTACAAAATACAGCTTTTTATCTGATTAGTCAGATTGGCATTGACCCTGGTTATTGGTTCTCTGGAGAAATGACACCCACAGCTCATTATAACAGACGAAGAGTATTGAACAATTAAGTACAGAAATAAATGGCCAAAGCCAAAGTATCATGTTCACTTGCAACATTTGGAATTAATTATACATATATTTTTCAACTCCCTGAATATTTGAGTACTTTATAGTTTAGAAGATAAATAATAGCCTTTTCAAAAGCCTGATAAAATACATTGTGATCAAAATATGGTAAATACAGTATTTTTATTTAATCCTCTCTCTGAAAGATTTTGTCCCTGTAATGGCATTGATCCTGAAACAGTGGATCATATCGTATTATATTGTGAATTTTATAACAATCTCCTGCAGGAAGTTACTTGGCCTATTTTAAAATCTAAACCAGGAAGAGTATGGTAAGTAAGTGAATATGTAAAAATGTTACTTGTAGATAAAAAATCCCAAGATTGCAGTGGAAACAGCCAGATTTTTATCCATGGATATAGAAACAAGGCTTTTAGAAACAAATCAATGAGCTAGAGTTTTAAGTCTATTTGTAGTTACTATTCTGAAACCATCATTGGTTTTCCAGAAGTTCATGACCACGTTACAAGCTTATTTTTGCATGCATGCCCTTTTCTATTTTTGCACACAGCACTTTTCTAGAAAAATTGTACATTTGTGTTTCTGTGTGTGAAATATGTTTATACCTGAAAGCTTTGTAAACAACAAGGTCAACGGATAACCCCACCAATTTTGTGGTTCCCAAGATCGATAGGCACAGCATGGGATGTCGGGTTTTTTGTTGTTGCATCAGGCATTATCTGGGGAGTTAACAACAACAAACATTGAACACTTAGAGAATTCTTCTCTTATTTTTTTTAAAAAGAAAATCAGCATTTCACCCAGTCAGACCCATATTGAATCCTCCCTGAGTGCATTTTTGAAGTGAAGTTTCAACGTGTCATGCAAAGACTTCCAGCCAATGGAAATCCCACTGTGTCCACCATTCTCCAGCTGGCATCTTCTTGTTTTCTTTCTTCATTATCTCCAGTTTACTTTGACATCTTTGAGGATCCTGTCTCCCCTGATCCATTAAAGAGCAGCTTGCTGTAGTCTTTTCCAAAAGTACCAATTTCTTTAGAGAATGTCTTGCTCTCAGCAGAAAGCCCTTCAGGTAGCTCCATGTTTGACATTCAAAATTAGCTTCTTTATGGAATCTGTTATATCTTTGGGAGCTTTCAATTCTAAATTAAGATAAATCATACATGCAGTCAGACAAAAAGGGAAAGCAAAACAAGAAAAAGCAGACAACCTTACAGTAATTAAGCAATAAGACTAAAAGGTGGCGATTTTAGTTGTGCATAGATTAATCCCATATAATGACTTTCAGGATAGAGGAAATAAAAAAGGCAGGTGTCATGACATTCTGGAAAAGAAAAATAGAAAAAAAAATCTTGTATTTCTATTTGATGTTGTTTCAAGCCGAGCACAACAGAACTAATAATGAGAACAGAGAATACAGCTTGCTATCCTGGCAGGGCATATTAATTTTTTAAAAGAAGTGGCTTTATTTCAATAAAAAGCTCCAACAAAAGATCATCAATCTTCAATACCGAGTCTTAATGTACACTTATTTATTTATTTATTTATTTAAAGGACATCTATAGTATTTCCTATTAAAATAAATCACGAGACACTTTACATCTTTTTATTTTTAAAAAAAATGCTGTATACATGAATCTTTGGGCAAAAGCTTTTCCAATAAAGCAAATCTCTGGTGTTTTATTTATGTAGCCCTGAAAATCATACTAGGCATTGTCTCAGAAGAATCAAGTAGGGAGAATGGAAAAGGAAGATAGAAACATTCAAAAGTATTTGGACTAGACAAGAATTATGACAAAAAATTTTTAAAAATGGGAAAGGTCATAACATGTTTATAATTAAACATGTAATCTCATGTTAAGTTCCTTTTCTCCTTTGCTGCTGTTCTTGGACTTGCTCCTTATGGGACATTTTCTTTAATAGTCATGGCAAAACAGGCTGCAACTGGAAAATCCACCCCACCCCCTATGTTTTTATTCTACTGTCAGATTCAATAGCTTCCCGAGTGGCAAACAATCCAATGTAAAACAATCAATTTAAATAGAAAGAAAAACAATTAACCGTAAGAGAATGACTGGGATTGCCATCTGGTTCCAGTGGTAATAAAGTCCTCTCCTGGGAAGACTTGTAGTTTCTTTAGCAATTACAAGAAAGTGGTTACAGTCTGACTTAAAAAATAATAATAATCCACAAATGTGGATAATTTGAATCAGAGTATTGCCTTGGGGTATCTCATACAGGGCTCTTCAATAAGATATTATGTATGGCTTATCAACTCCTGTTGTCCTTAGATGTTATTGAACACTTGAATCTGCTATCCACTTGGCTTATTAATTCGATTTGTATCTTGCTTTTCCTCCAGGAGCTCAAAATGGCAAACCTAACTATTTTTCTAACACAACATTCCTATGAAGAAGTTAGAGCTAAAAGAATGGAATTGGACCAGAGCCATCCAGAGAGCTTGTGTGCCTGACAGTGGGCTTGAACCGGGGCTCTCCAGTCCCAATCTAATACCTTAACTGCCATACCCCATGGGTTAAAAATAAATAGCTTTGTTCATTCTGATGGATAATTTACTTAGGAAATGAAATTCCTTTATTTCTCTTGGGTGTCTCATAGATTTTACTACCACTGATCTTGGTATCATTGTGGATCACCTGGCTAGTGCTACAACAGAGCAGCAACTGGGTCATTATTATACTGGGACTAAAAGGACCACATTTTGATTTATCTAAACTTAGCATAAGGAAGAGAAAATCTTCTACTACAATATAATGTAGATGTATGTATTTAGCAGTGACATTGACCATCAGAAACACCACATGACTGATGTAGAAGTCATATAAAATTCTGTTTCCTGACATGGCATCCACATCTGTATATTTTCTCTGCTATGAGAACTTAAATATGCATTCTGATGCTATTTAGTAGTGATTTTTCTGAATTCCCTTCCCACTTCCTTACTCATTGAAGATGTGTCCTAAAACCAGCTCTGTGTAACTCTGAAATGATGATAAAAATAGGTAAACATATTTCCATTTTTAACTATAACACATTTCTGAATGCAGCTACTAATTACCACTGGGTGCTGTGCCAACCGCCTGACAACAGACTAGATAAATGTCGGAGTCAAGAGAACTATATTACAGTGGTCCATTCTAGAAGGACAGTACTACCAGAGGCTATTCTGAAGTTCCTTTTCCGACCTATTTTCTTAGTTTCTTGGTGCTTCAGTTCTATCTTGTCTCCTGTGAATTGATTAGGGAAAAGCATCTAGAGAACTGCACTGCAGTGTAATCAACATGCAGAGACACGTGGGTAGTCCTTTAGGCTTAGAAAGAGGCATCCGTTGAGAAAATCTGAAGGCACATAAAAATAATCAACAGAACTATAAACCAGATAGAACGTAGTACTAATTGCTTTTACAATCAAAATGTAATCTACTAAGAGCCTGAGAAAATAAACAAGCACTTGTATCATCCTAAATGCTTGGTGGTGTCTTCCAGAAGGACTAGATGATACCAACTGTGTTGTTTTATTGGAATCCCTTCTCAAAATCTGTTTTCTTCTTGTAGCCTTGGCACAAATCTTTGGTTTCTGAACACCATTTTGTTTATAACTTGTTTATTGCCCATATTTTTATTCATTTTTCTTTACCTTCACTTTCTTCTACTTCTCTTTCTCTGATGTAAACTTTGAGACTGCACTCCTATAATCTCTAGTGCAACCATTCATAGTGCAGAGGCAATACAAACAATCAAGCAAACAAGTAAATACATACATTTTAAAAACCAATTCATTTTCCGAGCGTAAAATCTTCTGTTGTCAAAGTGGTCTATCTGCAGTGAAGAAGGGGAATTTGTAAAATCAAGTGTAAAATCAGAAATGCAATTGCCTCAAAGTGAAAGTAACTCTTCTAAGCAGAAATAGTAACAAGAGCCTTTGTTTACAAAACACATTGAACTAACAGAGATGAGATTACAGAAATTTCAGCCACAGAATTATTGTATATATATCCTCTGAAACGTCTTTGGGTGAAGATTTCATTTTCTTAATGACTTTCCTGTGAACTGACAAGACTTTCAGCACTGATGGTATTACCTAGTTTGGTAATATCTGCAAGAAAAGTTTGTAAATGTTTGCAAGATCAGAGAGCATCAAGGACTCCACAGTTCAAATGGACCTACAAATGTTCTCTTTTATCAATGGAGGGCCTTGCAGTTGGCTGTTTACCCAAATCATCTCTTGAATCTACCTTGGTTTTTGAATTAACCTTTATGAAGAAAAGTCAATCAAAGAAAGAAATACTTACATATACACACCAATATGAGGTTCCTGAGGATTGATATTTGGAAGAAAAGGGGAGAAAGAATGGCATGAAATATCCTGAAAGAGAGGACATAGATAGCTGACTGTAGAGAAGAAAGCATAAGGCATGCATAAGCGCACCAATCGTGCCTACCATCCCTGTCCTATTGTTTCTTTTTATTTTTCTTATAAGTATCTATCTCATGTATTCAAAACTATGTTTATTCTTATACCTGTATCTTGTAAGCGATTGACAAATCAAATGAATACTAAAAAAACCCCCATCTAAATACATATTCCTCAACAAAATTGAATATGTTACTCTATAGCAGTGTTTCTCAATCTTGGCAACTTTAAGATGCATTAACTCCCAGAATCCCCCAGCCGTATACAAACATGACTTTGAATTGTATGCCACACATATAGAATTTATCATTATATGAAGAATTGTGGATTTACACAGAATGTAGCAAAAAAAGATGATTTGTTTACAATAGATTGGGCCACATACCTATTTTATTCTTGAACTGATAATACATGTTCAATTTCTTGCATAAAGTTGGCTCCACATTGATGTAATAGATGTAACATATTTCTTTCTTTTTTTTTAAATATAATTCTAGCCTTTACTGTTAAAGAAAGGAAAACAGCAAGAGCATGCTTGATATCAACCTCATTAATCATTCTCTTTTAAAAAATGCCAGACTAATGAAGCCTAGCTGGGATCCATAGGCATTTTTTCAAATAAAAAGTCTACACAGTACTGCTTTGCTTTGTAACATGTTAACCTTTACCAAAGTTTTTTTTTAAAATAAAATTATCTTTCACACCCTTACGAGTGGGAAGGTACTAAGTACTAAGTACTTAGTACTAAGGGAAGGATCACTGGCCCTCTGTAGAAAGCATACAAAGTATACAAAGATATGGACTTCTGGTTTGTGCTTCTTCAGTGACAGACCGAAACCTCGTTTCTGCGAGGCTTTGATCCTTGCTCGCCACTGGAGCACCCCGAGCCGGCGGGTTTCGGGGCTAAGCCACCCCGTAGAGGTGGTGAGAGAGGGAAGACTGCCTACATGGTTGAGGAGAGCCGCATCTCTCCTCCCCAGCTGGCCATTATTCCCTTTCCCGAAGGCGGTTGTAGTGGTGGTCAGAAATGGCCACCACAAAGAAGAACTCGACCAGAAAAGTATGTACAGGAGGAAGATAAGAAGAGAAACTTTTGGTTGACCGGGTCAAACAGCAAAATCAACAAATAAGGTACCCTGGAATTGAAACTATTAAAAAAAACAATAACATTGTTCCCTAAGATTTTTAAGCTGCGAAGGAGAGAGAAAAGGGAAAAGATTTGGTTTTTTCCCCTCCTTTTCCTATACTGACAGCTAAGAGACTTAAGCAAGAAATTGGAAAAAAATCCACTTTGACATTAATAGGCACTTAATGCTGAAAATAAAAAGTCAAAGGGATAATAAAGATTTCTGGATAATTAAAAGCTTTTGAAAACAGGAAAAGAGAGAAAAAGAATAAAAGGGCAGGATCTGGAAGGGAGGAGACTGCCTGGATTTAAAAAGAACTTACAGCAAAATCTCAACAAGACTTCCAAAAGACACATTTTAACTGAAATATCACAACAAAAACCCCAGGAAGAGAAAGTGGAAAAAGAAATAAGAAGAAATAATTTGGGACTATTTGGATTACTTGATGATTTCTGGATTTTTGGTTATTGTATTTGAATGACTAAAATCAATTGGATGGTTGTTTAAAACTGTTTAAAATGGCTCCACTTTTAGAAGAACTGAAAATGGAACTTAAAAAGTACAAAGAAGATGCACAAGAAGGGAGAGGTTCTTTTGGCTTCGTATTTCAATTTTTAGAAATGGAGATTTGGATTTATGAGAAACAACAAGAAGTGCCTGCAGAACAAGAAGATTGCGACAAAGAAGAAGCCATCTTTAATGAACAAGTAATCTTAGATGGGGAAAAAAAAGGAAAGGAGGGAAAGAGAATGGAAAGTTTAAGATTGGGAAAAACAACTCCCCCCCACCCAAAAAAAGTATAAAATCAGAAAGCAACAGAAGAGGGAAATGTAGAAGAGAGAATTAGAAGTAGAGAGACAAGGGGGTAAAAAGGGGAGGGAAAAGATGAGAGGGAAGAAAGAAAGGAAAAAAAGTTATAAAGGACAGAAACAAAATATAGAGAAACAGGGCCTATTTAGAGATAATGGGTGAAAATTTAATGAAAAGGGGATTCTGCAAAGGTACATAAGATAGTATTGTTATATTAGAAACAAATAATTTTAGAAAATATGAAACAATGTATGATTAAAATGTTTGATAAAATAGCTATCATAATTCAGTGGAATGCTTGTCAATAAATAAATGTAACAAAATGAATATTTAATGATTTACAAAACATATGTGAAGAGAAATAAGGGAAAAATTAATCATGGAGATTATATGTGTTTTTAAGGAAGTATGATATTTAATTGAAAAGAAGTGTTAAAGATGTTAAGATTTTAATGATTATTAATGATAGAACTGAATTGGAATGGAATGAGGGTTTATAATTACATATATTTATAATCTTTTTTAAAAAAAGAATATAGGGTGTATTATAAGAATGTACCAGCAGAATTCAATTGGAAGTTATGTATTATGTATTATATTGAAAGTCATAACCTTAAGGTATATATTGAAGTTTAAATAAGAGTTGAATGGATGCAATTAAAAGATATAAAGGTGTCATTCTCCAATTAGTAACCACAGTAAAAAATTTGTTTAATGAGAAAAGATAATATGAAATTGAAACAGAACAGACACAAGTATAAATATAATGATTTGAAGTGAGATGTGATCATCAAAATAAAATTGAGAAAATTAAAAGAGGGGGAAAACTATATAGAAAATGTAGAATAGTACAAGATATGGAATAGAATAAAAAAAGGAGCATGAAATTGAGTTTTGTGTCTATATAAAGAAGTTCAACCCGGGACCATGCTATTTTCAAAAAAGATGTTT
Organism: Pseudonaja textilis; assembly: GCF_049901715.1. NCBI lineage: Eukaryota > Metazoa > Chordata > Lepidosauria > Squamata > Elapidae > Pseudonaja > Pseudonaja textilis. The sequence goes on from NC_141990.1 coordinate 242,217,662, forward strand.
TACTTGTATTTTGTATGTGTGAAAACCCAAATAAAACTTTATTTTTTAAAAAAGAAAGTATACAAAGATATAATCAACATATGGCTATTCAAATGCAAGAATGAACAGAAGCCTTGAGCTATCAGAGCTAAGAGATTGGATGAACATGGTTTGACAGTTCTTTTCAATGCCAGTATTGACTATGGTAGGACTAATGGGATTTTCCAGGAAAAGAATTTATTGGCCAATAAGAATTTGCCTAATAATTCTTTTTGGCAAGCCAGCGAAAAGACTCTCAAATACGTAAGTTCAATCTCCTTGTTCTAAATTTTTTACCTCCAGTTGATTATATGCTTATCTTCCAATCTGTAGGTTTATAGCCTGAAATTTCTAACTCTCATGGACTTTCAGATACTGTATAACCAAGGGTAGGATTCAAAATTTTTAACTACTGGTTCTGTGGGCGTGGCTTAGGTGGTGGTCATGTGACTGGGTGGACATGGCTTGGTGGTCATGTTATTGGCTGGGTGTGGCCAACTCAATGTCACTCACATCGAGGCATGCATCTCCTTGCCTGCCTTTCATGACTGTGGGGATGCTGCAACAGTCGTAAGTGTGAAAAATAGTCATAAGTCATTTTTTTCAGTGCCATTGTAACTTTGAATGGTCACTCCACACAAACAAAGTACCAGCAATGGAGGGAAAAATACCTCCAGAGACGTTCTGCCATTCTAGTCCTGCCAAGAATGTAATAAGGGTTAACGGAGAGAGGCAGTTTCTGTAAGCAACACCAGAATGACAATTTAAAATCAGACAAAATCAGACAAAAAAAAAGTCTTTCAGAGTTCCAAGGGGTTAGAAAAGTGTCAATTTCACTTGTTTCCAACTGGCAAATGATTTCCTAAGACACGGAGAAAATCAGTTACTTGCAGTTGATGAAACTTACTCAGTGCAAATTTATGAAAGAGTTTGATGGAAAATTCTTACCCAGATATAAAAAGATAAATAAGTTTGAACATGAAAAAAGACATGAATTACTGAAATGATGCTAAAGAGCACGGAAGGAAATGTAATAAAAAACGATGAGGGGAAAAAATTATAAGATGTAAATTTACTTCTTTATTCCACCATTCAAGGAAAGGACTTATTTATTTCCTTTTAAACACTCCTTTGGATATATTCACAACTTCTATAAATAGGAAGACTCCAATTTTAGATGACACCACTTTTTCACAATGCAAATCAACAAAACCTGTAATTAGTTACCAACTATGCTAGTGGCAAGTTGGCAGAGCAGTGCTTGATGCCCTAACAAGGAAAACAGTGTCACTTCCACAATGTCACACACTTCAATGAGGTAAATTGCAGCCATCTCATACGGCGTAGTATCCAAATCTGGGTGATAAAATAAAGGAAACGTTTAAAGAGAAATGCCTGTTAATTTTAAAGCTTGATCTATGTAAAAAGAATTATAGGTAGTCCTCAAGTTACAGACACAATTGAGCCCAAAATTTCTGTTGCTAAGTGAATCATTTGTTAAGTGAGTTTTGTCCCATTTTCTGACCTTTTTGCCCCAGTTGTTAAGTGAATCAACACAGTTGTTAAGTTAGCAACACAGTTGGTAAATCAATCTGGCTAACCCACTGACTTTGCTTGTCAGAAGGTCACATAAGCTGACACATGATCCCAGGACACAGCAACTGACATAAATATGAAACAGTTGCTAAGCACCTGAATTTTGATCATGTGATCATGGTCACAAGTGTGAAAAATGGTCATAAGTCACTTTTTTCAATGCGGTTGTTACTTTGAAAGGTCACTAAGCAAACTGTCACCTTTATTTGCCACTAAACAAATTGTTGCAAGTCAAAGTCTATCTGCATTGAAAGAATATTCTCTTTCAAAATATTCAGGAAGAATATTATCATGATATCCCTGATTGTTTAATTTTTGGATTTTGAAAAATCCATCAAATTCAAAAGTTTGTGATGTTGAACAGATATTTGTAATAATTACTGCTTAGTAGGGACTTGTTCTTTATGACAAATTTGTTCTGATTAAAAGTATATTATATGTATACATATAAATAATATTATGTATGTATGTATATATATATATATGGATCTTTGGTTGTTCGGGTTTTCTCCCGCGTAAGATTCGAAGTATCTAGGCAACGTTTCGATGAAGTCTCATTCATCATCTTCAGGCTTCTGTCTCCGGCTCTGTGCTTCTCAGAGTAATGTGAGATTGCAGCTGCTTCCTCCTTTTAACTGCCAGTGGGGGTGGGACTTGATTGGGTGGGGGCTTGGCTGTGTTCTGATTGGGTGGGGGTGTGTTCTCCTTGGTAGGGGGTTTGGCTGTGTTCTGATTGGTTGGGGGGTTAGTCGTGTTCTGATTGGTTGGAGGCGTGTTCTGTTCAGGTGGGGGCTTGGTTGTGCTCAGGTTAGTCTTAGTTGCTGGGGATTTGAGCTGGTGAGTTGTGATCTTGCTGTTTGGCTTCGTGTTCGTGGTCCTTCTGCATCTTCATAGTGGGTGTCGGTTTGCTTCATGTATGGCTCGGAGGGGTTTGAAGTGGGTAGTGATGCAGCTGCCGTGCAGCTTCTGGTCCATGGTCGTGTCTCATCTTCTGAGTGGGTGGGAGTCTGTTTTCTACATGGAAGTGTGGTGGTGGCATCTTGTGTGGCTCTCATGGGTGTGGGTCTGGTGTCCTTCTTCATGTTAGGTACTCGTCTGTTCATGAGGGCAGGTTTCCAAATGGCTATCTACATGCACTCTCACACCACCACCCAGCACAGATCAATTCCGTAGCCAAGACACTCATCTCCAGAACAAAATGCTTAGCCGATGAACAACACCAAAAAACCGAACTACACACTCTCACCAATGTACTTGCAGCCAATGGATTCCAAAGAAAGATTACCCACCTAATCCAAAAAGAAACCCCAACCAAAATCCAAGACAGAGAACAAGAAAACGGCAAAGCCCTCCTCCCATATATAAAAGGCACTACAGACAAAATTAGCAAGATCCTCCAAAAACACAACATCAAAACAGCATTCTGCACAAACAGAAAAATATCCACCATCCTAAGAAACCCCAAAGACAAAATCGAATTAGAAAACCAAGGAGTATATGAAATCCCCTGCACTGCCTGCCCTACCACATACATTGGACAAACTAACAGAAGAATAAGTGCACGCATTGAAGAACATAAGAACTCAATCAAAAAGAAGAAACGACCTCTTCCCTGGTCCAACACCTCAAAGCCACAGGACATGAAATTGATTTTAAAAATACCAGAACTATCGCCAAAACCGAACACTTCAACAGCAGAATAATCAGAGAAGCCATAGAGATAGAAAAAACGCCCACACAGCATGAACAAACGAGATGACACCTCCTGCCTTCCAGCCATTTGGAAACCTGCCCTCATGAACAGATGAGTACCTAACATGAAGAAGGACACCAGACCCACACCCATGAGAGCCACACAAGATGCCACCACCACACTTCCATGTAGAAAACAGACTCCCACCCACTCAGAAGATGAGACACGACCATGGACCAGAAGCTGCACGGCAGCTGCATCACTACCCACTTCAAACCCCTCCGAGCCATACATGAAGCAAACCGACACCCACTATGAAGATGCAGAAGGACCACGAACTCGAAGCCAAACAGCAAGATCACAACTCACCAGCTCAAATCCCCAGCAACTAAGACTAACCTGAGCACAACCAAGCCCCCACCTGAACAGAACACGCTCCAACCAATCAGAACACGGCTAACCCCCAACCAATCAGAACACAGCCAAACCCCTACCAATGAGAACACACCCCACCCAATCAGAACACAGCCAAGCCCCCACCCAATCAAGTCCCACCCCACTGGCAGTTAAAAGGAGGAAGCAGCTGCAATCTCACATTACTCTGAGAAGCACAGAGCCGGAGACAGAAGCCTGAAGATGATGAATGAGACTTCATCGAAACGTTGCCTAGATACTTCGAATCTTACGCGGGAGAAAACCCGAACAACCAAAGATCCACATACAAATACCCATGAGAACCTCAGAAAACAAATTATATATATATATATATATATATATATATATATATATATATATAAAATGTATATGTTTATGTATGCATATAAGTATACTTTGCATATGGAGGTGAAACATTACTATCATCTACCAAGAAGTTTCACCTGGGAATGTCAGTGAAAATATATGGTTGGGTAATTTAATGCTTAGCAACTTTATAACTGGAGTGAAAAGAGTTATACCAGGAATTCTGATCAAAAATAACAGTCAAATGGGAAATGTGAAACATCAAGGAAAAAGCAAGCAAGCAAGCATTCACTAGGTTCAGTTGAAAATGTTTTTCCTGGCCTATCTGCTGCCCAACTATTCGAAATGTGATTGGATCCATTTTTTATGATCTGCTGCAGGAAACAATCTTCCATTCCTGCTGTTTTCTTAATGTATTGTGTAGTTTCTAAATCTGATCTTAATGTAGCTGAAAAGCTGTAAATTGGGGGGAAATGCAGGAGAAATGCTGCTCATTTGATGAGTAAAACATTAAGAGTATAATATATTAATCAGTTATTACAAAAAATGCTTTTTATCCATTTACTGCTCCAAAGTGTCCAGTGTGTAGTTTTTCCAATATGGTGAATTTGGTATGGTGAATTTCATCCACCACATAAATACCATGTCTGTCAAGTGTAAGTTCATCATGACTAAGATTTTTGTGTGTAGATTTGAAGCATATTGGGTCTCTCCTAGTTTCTTCTTAAATTGTAACAGATAAAACAGGAAGATTGTTAGAAAACACATTAAAAGATCTGATAAGGATTTTTTCAGACTGTTTACTCTATAGAAGTAAATCAAAGAATTCATCTGAATTTATATGACTATGTTTCCTTTCAATCAGAGATGGGCTGCACATACTGTAACAGCCGGTTTGCATAGCGCAGAACTGAAGATTTGTGTATGTGTGTGCATGTCCCCCATGCTTGTGCACGGCTACAAAAACACAGAGATTTCCTGTGCGCAGCAGCTGCAGTGAGTAGAGTCATTGAGGCACAGAAATCAGCTGGGCTCCATGGGCAGGGCAAGCGAGCCAGATATATAGGACAGGATAGCACCAGGGCAGGTGGGCGGGCCCAGCCAGTGGTCGGAACTACTGGTCCAGGTGAACTGGTCTGAACTAGCAGCAGCCTACCACTGCTTTTGATGCTATTTTGTACCTGAAAGCTTAAAGAACAGCAAATATAAGTAGTTATTTTTTATTAATTGAAAATTGAGAGTTGTGACCAATAGTAAAAAATGAGGATAGATTTCTTTTTGCATTGGCGAAAGTGCTTAACTCCTCCGTGTCCCTCTGTCAATTTGTGCATGATTTTTCCCCCCTGCAAATAAACCTTTGCTACAATGATAGTATAGTTCATTTGGACCTGTAACAGTTTGTCTGGATGAATATTACCATGTGTTTATTTACCTTTGCTTTTACTGGTGACTTTAGCTCTGAAATACCTCTAGCAGCAATTACCACAATAAAAAAGTAAATAAAATAATAATAATAATAATAATAATAATAATAATAATAATAATAATACTAATAATAATAATTAATCAAAAAGAAAACAAAAGCAAAATAAACTCAAAGGGTAGACTCGATGAACTATTAGGCCTTTTTCTGCTGTCGGTTTTCTGTGTTTCTGTAATTCCATCTTAATGCACCATTTAGACATCTTTTAAAATTCAGCTGCATATTCTGCAAAGGACTCTTCCATTTTGGTATGCATTCATGAAATCTAAGTCTCTGCAATCAATAATGGTTTGGGTGCAAAATGTTTCTGTATTTGTTTTATTAGTTCTTCAAAACTGAATGGTGAGACTTTCAGGATGGCAGCTAAGCTTTTTTTAAAAAAAAAAAAAAACCTGTATGCTTTGTTTCCCATAATAATCAATAGTACAACAAGAAACTTTTTTCAGAAAATGTTTCATTTGCCTCAAAAAAGATGTTTGTGTGACTTCCGGGTTGAGCCTCCTCGCTGACGGACCGTAGATCGCGACTCTCCGCGGCTATGGTCTGTGCTCTTTGGTTGGAGAGCCCCGATCATCACGATTAGGGGCTGAAGCTGCCTTGGAGAGGTGGTGGAGTAAGGGGAAGCTGCAAGCCAGGTTGAGGGGAGCTGCATCTCCCCTCCTGGGCTTGGTCTTTTTCCCCCCGAAGATGACTGCAGCAGTGGTTTAAAATGGCCACCCCAAAGAGGAGGACTCAGCTGGACTAAGATTTGTGCAGTAGGGAAGAAAGAGGTGGATAACATCTGAGCCGGGACAACTGGGTGATACAACTAAACAAAAGTACCCCAGGATTAAGATAACATGGAATTTTTAAGAAAAGAAAAGTGAGTAAAAAGTAATAATTTTTTTATTTAGGGTTTTTCGAACCTCAATATTCCAGCACAGTCCAGTCTCCAATTTGTAAATGTTATTATTATTATTTTCTGACAATCTTAAGTCCAGCTTTATTTTATGCCTATTTATTTCCAAAAGATTTTAGTCCAATTTAATTAAATCTTTAGTTCCAGCTTCTTCCTTTCCCAGTTCGAAGCCCCACTTAGCTGTCAAAAATATTTGCTTTTTTTCCCCCTGTCCCTTTGTAATTTCACCGCTCACACAAAATAGGGGGAAAAGGTGAAGACTTTGTATAATGGAGAGTGCCATCTTTTGACAAAAACCTGAGCTCAAACAAAAGGGAAAGCATCCTGTTTCTGAATGAACTTGTGTGGATATAACATTAAAGAAATATTGAAACAAAGTAAGAATCTTAGAAAGTGAAAGCAGAACCAGAATAAAGAAAAAAGCAAGGAAAGACTGACTGTGGGATTAATTGATGTTTTTGGTATAGACCCTCAGCTGGAATAACTGAGAACTTTAGAAAATTGAAAGAAGAAAGAAGGAAAGTAAAAGTGTTTTTTTTGTGTGTGTGTGTGGACATTAACAATCATAAAATATAAGAGTATGTAATGATGATATCTCTTTGGGAATTAAAAATGGAACTTAAAATATGAGAGAATTACTATAGAAAAGAGGTGAATCACTTTGCTCTGTATTAGAAAAAATGGATATGGCGATTGAAGAACAAGAAGAAAGAGCTTCAGAGGAGGAGGAGTCGACTCAAGGAGAAGACATTTTAAATAGACAATTAACACAAAGAACACTACAAAGAAGTGGGGAAAGAAGGAAGGTTAAAAAGTTGAAATTTAAGAAGGCAATCAAAAGGGGGAATACCTGTGAAGTCAGGAAAGGCAGAAAGACCCAGCAGAAAAGGGGAAAGGAAGATATTAAGAAAGAGAGGGATATAAACTGGAATGAGAAAAGATATGGGGAAAAGAGGGGGAGGAGAAGCAGTAAGAAACAGGTGCATGAAATAAAGAAATACGGAAATAGTAAAGCGTTGAAAAGAAATTGTTTTTCAGAGATAATGGTTGATGAATTAAAAAGGGGATTCTGCAGGGTGACAAGGGGTAATAATATTTCTGCAATTAAAAATATTTAGAAAATAGGGTAATATAGATAGTGATAACTCCTATTAAAAATCAAGCAGGGAAAATATGCTGTGGAATCCGAATGAAAAGTGTAATGATTATTATTGTAACTTCTTAAAAATAATGGTTTATTGGGAATCAAGATGAGGGAATAAAGGTATATTTTAATCATTGAGGTGTCACACTCAAAGTATTAAAAGAGGGGAAACCTATGCTTGTTTTTTTTTCTTTAGTGTTAAAACTTGTATTAATCTAGAATTTATAAAAAGAATGTGTGATGGAAAGGGAATACAACAGATTAGTTGTCCACTAAAAAGAGACTTCTGTTTTTATGTGAAAAACAGAATAAAATTTGTTTTTTAAAAAAAGCTGTTCGTGTGTTACTGAATAAAATGTTCAGTCATCTCTGATGCTCTCAAGCCTGTTATTCTTCCCACTAAAGATAAGCTATCCTAGTGTGCTCCTTTCCCTTTTGTTTTTATTCAAGATGGGTTATTTTTCCTCTGTTTTTGTATTTGTATTTCTTTCCTCTGGAGATAAGGAAAGACAAAGCTTTTCCTTTTTTATTTTCTTTTCCAATCCCATTCAGCTGTGCCTTTTCTACAGGTCAAGTAGAGGGTATAAAATCAGGAGTGATTTTTTTGTTGTTGTTGTTGCTGCTTGCTGCACTGAAACTTCCACAAGAACAAGTTCCAGTGAGTCTGCCTGAATTATGACAGGCAGAGGAAGCAGAGACCGTTGAGCAGCAAGACAACATCACCAGCATGCTGAAGCAAATAAACAAACATACAAAATAAGCTATACATTGCAAACATCAGGCTGTGGGATAAATCTCTTTTTATCTTGCAGAAAAAGCTTGCTGAAAATCTGGCAGTCCATTTTCTCCCTCTCACACCTCTCTGTAAAAAGAGCATCTCTTCCATCTGGTTTGTGAAATGTCCAAGGCAACTGCTAGGGGTTGTAGCAATTTTCTGATTCTCCTCTGCTGGCCTCTGGGTTGGATGTCTTCTGTGTGTCTAGTCAAGCCCATCTCTCTTTTCTTGGCTTCTCCTTGGCTCTTGGTTGTGCCACAATCAATCCTTATGCGTTGTTGTTGCTTTTTCACTTGTGAAAACCTACCAGTATTTCTCTCTCCATTGGCCAATTAATGTGTTCTACAGAAGTTCTATTTGTTGGTCCAGATTTTGAGTGGGAGTTTTGCTTGTTCTGATTGGCTGAGCAGCCTGACAGTGAACTATAAAAGGGAGCTGTCAGCCAGCATCAGCTGTTACCTGTCAACTGGCCGATTCAGCAACATATGGCAGACTAGGGTAACCTGTTTCTTTGTTAGAATAAACATTGTTTTGTTCTTCAATGCCTGCCTCAGCTCATTCTTAGAAAGAATATAATACCAAGCACTGCCAACTTAATCTCCTCCCCTAAGTTGTCTCTCCTTGTTAGCTGCCAAGAGGGAAACCCTGGCTGTGGAAATCCTGCTAACACATTTACTTGTTCTTCCTTTTATTTTTTCAAATTCTGGGCTTGGATAACCTAGAACTACTCTGCCTACGGTTAGACTTAAGCGTAGTACACAAAATTATCTGCTACCATGTCCTACCAGTCAATGACTACTTCAGCTTCAACCGCAACAATATAAGAGCACACAACAGATACAAACTCAATGTAAACTGCTCCAAACTTGATTGCAGAAAGTACGACTTCAGCAACAGAATGATCAATGCCTGGAATACACTACCTGACTCTATTGTTACTTCCTCTAACTGCCACTCTTTTAACTTTAAACTATCCACTATTAACCTCACCCCATTCCTAAGAGGTCTGTAAGGGGTGTGCATAAGTACACAATCATGCCTACCGTCCCTGTCCTATTGTCCCCATTTATTTATACCTATTTCCTGTATTCTTACTTATACCTATTATTTTGTAAGTGATTGACAAATCAAATAAATAAATCAAATCAATCAATCAATAGAATAAAGGTAAAGATTTTCATGTCAGGTCATGCCTGACTTTAGGATGTGGTGTTCCTCTCAGTTTCTTGGGACTTTGCAGTTTTGTTTTTTTACTGTACTCCCTTAGTAAAGGCTGCCTCTTTTATTTAATGTCCTACCCTTTTATTTTCCCCTTTCCCTGCCATCAGCCTACTCTTTTCTTTCCCTCTGTCTCTGGCTCCTTTCTCTCCGTGTTTGTCTTCTCTCTGTGTGTGTCTTCTCTCTCTGTCTTCTCTCTCTCTCTCTCTGTCTTCTTTCTCTCTTTCATCCTGCTGCTTACTTTCACACTTTCATACTTTTTCTAGTTTTCAGTTACTTCCTCTATACGCTTTGGGAGAAATCTCTCCATGTCCTGAAATCCTTATTGTTAATTCCATCACCAGCTCTATTTCAGCACACCAGAGAACATATTATTAATTGTCTTCATTTATTCTTAAATCCAGAGGTTTTAACTACTCATTCCTTATTCTAACTTCCTCTAAAACCCAGATTTCTATCACATAACCTCCTAGCAAACATTTTCCAGTTTCATCTAATTCCATCAATTTTAATGCAATCATCTGGGTTTCCTTCCTGAATATTTGAATGAACCTCAAACTTCAGAAAATTTGTCTATTAATTTATTACATATTTATTATATATTTACCTTCAACATTACCCATAGCAACTTACCTAGAATAAAAATAGGAGCAATTTACATATCCATGGCAACATTTAATATCATACAATTCATAACACATATTCCTGCCCAATTTAATAATAATTGCATCCAATTCTACCTATGTAAATCCATTCAAAGTCATCCAACAATTTTTGGTTTTTGTTTGGCTTTAGCAACTTCAAAAGAATATGAAATTTGAATTCTTCTTCCTTTGTTGTTTTTTATATTTTAAAATGTGATGCCCAGGGAGAAAATAATAAAACAATAGCTACAAGAACCCTCCATTCCTCCCTCCCTCTCTTCCAATATAGCTGCATTCTAAACCTTTAGAGCATACTTTATTAGTCTTTTGGATGAAGTCTGCACATTAAATGACCTCCTTACTCGGCCTCCAAGCAAGGCTTTTATTATGTCTAGAACTATTAGCTCTTAAAAGTAAGATTCAGACTGTGAGAAAAATATGACACAGACATATTTAATTGGTACTTCTTCCTTCTCTTTTTCAGAGAATGCAGAAAATCTTTTTTCCATGGACAGGATTCACCTAGCCTAAAACACATCATCATGATTTATGGTTTGAAAAAATAAAGCAGGGGCAGATGATATTCCATTCTTCTTGCCAGTAATTAAGGTGGATGAGCATTATTATGATTATGATTATCTCTTTTATTCGTTACATATGAAATTTGGTCAACTGAACATTTAAAAATGTATCACAAATATATTGCCTGGCGCTAATGGTTGATACGGATTGCTGGCAGCGTCCTAGGTATCAACCAAGTATCTTCTTAAGATGTACAATGTTCTGAATAGTGCAGTTTTTTGCAGTTCCCCTGATGTTATTACAGGAAGCTGCAGTTTCTTGATGTATTTTATGAAATTCTTGGACATGGTACCAAGTGCCCTGATGACAATGGGTATCACTGTTACATGTTTCATCCATAATCGCATAGTTTCGATGGTCAGGTCATGATAGTTCATGATTTTTTTCCAGTTCCTTTTCTTTGATATCATAACGATATCAATAAACTGTACATTTCAGTTTTCAACAACTCTGATATCTGGCATGTTGTGTTCCAAACGATGATCTGTCTATATTCGAATGTCCCACGAGATCTTCACCTTCTTATTTTTGATATTGTTACATATATCGTTGCAGGATGGAAGCTGTTCCAATAAAGCTGCCTTCTGCAATTGACTGATGGCAAATTTGTCAATGCCAATGGTGTTCAAGTGGTACTCCAGCTGTTTTGGAATTTCACCCAAGGTGCCTATTACTAGTGGTACTACACTTACTTGCCATTGTCACAGTCATTCTATGTCTTTGTATTTTATTATCATCTCCAATTCTTTCTCTTGTATTCTGCTGTCTCCTGCCACATCCACTATCCAGACTTATTTGTCTTTCTTATCAACAATTGTTAAGTCTTAAATTGTTGTTAACAATAATAATAATAATGATAATAGTAATAGTAGTAATAGTAATAATAAGTGTTCGACTAGTGATTTGTGATACGAAACCCAGCATGATTATCTTGTTTGCTATGTATACTGTCATTTTTGTGTCTAATAATAATAATAATAATAATAATAATAATAATAATAATAGTTGTTGTTGTTGTTGTTGTTGTTGTTGTTGTTGTTGTTTTTAAATGACTATGGAAATTCTGAGTCATCCAGGTCATGGTTATCCCAAAGGTGCTTTTTCAAGAGGCAACTGGACCTTCTGGTTTTTTGCTTCTCATCCAAGAAGCTTCTTCAGCTCTAACTGGATGGTGGGGAAAGAAAGAATTTGTACTCCTTGCACACAACTGCTCACTTGCATTCCTTTTAGTGAGTCATTGAGGCCTGGAGGTTTATCTGTGTCATCTGGTCACCTGTTGTTGTGTTTGAATCATCAGAAAGCTTACCACCTCCATGAGGAACTTTAATTTCTTCAAAGAGTTTTAAAATGATCAAGCAATGTGAGCCTTTGCTTTTCATGGAAACTACGCTTGCTATTGATCAGTGCTTAGAAGCATTTAATGTTACCTGCATGGGAGAAGAGATGCACTAGAAGAGACCCTAGGCCAGCTTTATTATTTTTAGATTGTTTGTAAAGATCACCCCAAGATTTTCCCCAGAATAGTTTTCCAGTTGCGAAGTTGGCATGTTATCAGCATCTGTGCTGGCTCCTTGATAAATTTAAAACTTGAGCAGCTTTATATGTTCTTGCATGTCAAATAATTGAAACAATTGTTTTGTTTGTTGTGAGTTGTATATTGGATCAGAGATAGTGAAAATGTCATATGGGCAATACAATGGATGGGTGTATTTTGCAGATAAAATGACATAGTTCTACTTAAGGAGCCATGAGGAATCTGTCCTTTTTAGATTCCAATGTGAATTGACTTGATTTGCAGCACTGAAGTTAATATCCGAACAAGAATGTAATTATTCTTCAGACTGGGCCTTTTTCCATCTTTCCATTCCTAATTTCACAAAAAAAAACAAAAAAAAAGTGAATATGTAAAATGCAAGCTAATGTGCATATAGAAATTTAAACATTTAGATAAATATGTTTAGAAATCAAATTTTGTGATAAATGATGTTCAAAATATGTATTTAAATATGCATTTACATATGAATATTCATGTAAGCTAAAGACTGTACATTAATATGTGATAGTTTAGAAAACACTTTATGGCTGAACCCAAATGAGAATAAAAGACCAGAAAATTTGTCCTCTCCTCTCCTTTTCCCTTCTCCTCCCCTCCTCACTTGTAAAAGAAGAATTTTTATACCTTCTGAAATTACAAATGTCTTGTTTTGTAAAAACAAACAAACTTGGTATTTAGCCTATATTATATTTATTTTCCAAAATGACATTTCTTTTAACATGGAAAAAAACCCTGTCTATATTAAAATGTCATATACCCAAAATTCAGATCAAATAAATTTCTGGTTCATTATTCCATGCTAATGTTATCTGTGGTTGTAGTATTAATGGACAGAATACATTGTAACTTAAATGCTTGCTTTTCAGTACCATTGCAATAGAAATTCATTTCTTTAGTTCATTGTATCATAACAAATAGATTTATACTCCCTCCTCTTACTCATCTGCAATTCTTTAGTCTTTATTATTCAAGAGTGTGAAGAATGTGACATGTTTGACCCCCACACCAATCATCTTTCATCTTTTTATCCTGTTTTTCTCCAAACAACAAAGAATGCCATCTTATAAGAAAGAGTATGGATAAAAGAAAATGTCGTTCAGTCATTTGTACTGCATTTTCTATTCTGAATTTTGTATTTTTGAGACTAAATTCAAGATAGAAATACAATGTTCCTTCAAAGTGAATGCTTGCCTGAATTAGCAATCTGGTTTTAAAAATATATATGCAAAGCTTTGATGAAAAAATAGGTATCATTAGTCTATCTGATGAGGATAATTTATCTAATTTCTATGTGAATTTAACACACATTCAATTCAAATGTCAATTTAAAATACATTCAATTCAAATGTCAATTTTTGCACTATTACTTAAAAAAATGGCACCGAGCTAAAATAAATATATGAAAAAAAATGATATAAATTGAAAGTAGGCTGTTTTAAACAGCTTCCCATCTAAGAAATTTGTAAGGCATAATTTACTTAATTAACATTGATGTTATGGATGAGAAATCAGTCCCTCAAAATGCATATCTTTGCCTGAATTCACAATTTAAAAAATTGTAATATAGCTCACAGCTAAAAATAAAATAAATGCAAGCAAAGTATGTACTCTAAAGAAATTATAAGGAAAGCACGAGGAAAAATGCATTTTCAAAAATTTGTGATAAAGCTGTGAACACAGAACTGGCAGCTGGATGAGAAATCGGATAAATATAAAATTGACAGTATTATCCAACTCTAATGTAATATCTCTTAAAGCCTTTTTTTCTCCAAAGAGACAAATTTTGGCAGTAAATCATCTCTAAATGAATTGTTGTAATAAAATAATATTGTGAAGTGTATAATATTTTCTTGCTCCCAAAAGAGATTATTAGTTGGTATATTGGAATCCATAATATGCAGATTGTGGCTGTTCTTCTTTAACCTCAAAGTATTCCTTCTCTTTCCCACTTCAAATAAATCCATGGGAACTACATAGCTGATCTGTATTCAACATTTGAAGAGGGATGTTCTTAGAATCGGGTGAATTTGCAAGTGGCAGAGGCCTCCTGTTGTGCTGAGCATTGGATTTTGTATAAGATTATTTTTTTTGTGTTGTTGCCACCAAGGTGACTTAGTGGAATTGAACAGAAACCCCTTCTGAGTTGGAAAAGAGTGTAAAAACTGAACACATAGAAATATACAAATAACTGTACTACATGGGTTTTTTTGCATTACTTTTCTTAAAATAAACCCTAAGAGTACGTTTGCGTTTTTCAACATGGCTGATTTTTTTTTAGGCAAAGTAATATTAGCCCTGTTTTGTGAATTTAAATAACTTCTCTAATTTGTGTTTATTTTATTTATTTGTCTTTCTAAAGCAGCTTTTCACTTTTGAAGCCCTAAGGTAACATACAAATGAAAACATAGGAAACAATAAATTACATTATAGTTAAAATCAAATGTTAGATTGATGAAGAATGTTGTAATGGCCCATCCAATTCTGAATAAGGAAGGAGCTGTTCTAATTTCCTTAGGGAGGAAATTCTACATTGGCTGCCAGTACTTACTTATATTCCTACTGTCAACTCATTAAACATTTTGTATGCATGTTTTATTGTTGTCAACAGAAAGAAGGGGGGAGTTTCAAAGAGCAGGCACCAGTGTGGAATTGGAAGTACAGTCCATTCATATTTTCTTCAGAGACTGATTAGATGACAAGCTTCTGTCAGGCAAAAATCTAATTGGAGAGTATGATTGATGACTCTTGGCTATGGACGTGTTTCATTGGATGATACACCCATAGAGATATGGGGGGAAAGCAGGATCAAGGGACAGTGAATTACGTATCTCAGAGTCAGCTACACCCAGCACATTAACTTCTAATAAATCCTTTGAAGTTTTGGGAGTGTGGCTCGAGGCTCATAATTTAGCTGGAGTAACTGCCGGAATCCTGACACCTACCAAAATTTACCATATATTCCTACCAACTACACTTGACTCTTAGATGTGGGACACATAACATGGCCTACCAGCAATTATTTAATTATGGGTAAAATCATGTAAGAGGTACAGTGGTTCAGATATCCTAGACCCAGTAGTTTAGAATTTTAAACTGTCATAACTTGAAAAAAAAGATTGGAAACTCATGCATTTTGAATAATACCAATCAACATAATCAGAAAAGTTCATATCAAAAGGAGTTTGTACCAATAAGTAACATTAAATCAAGCTTCTGAACATTCTTCATGGGTAATCCCATGTAACCCTTACCGCAATAATCTAACTGGAAGGTGATTACAAAAAAAGGATCATTTGGCTAGAATGTTTACAAATTATTGAACATATTTAGATTTTTATATTTAGAGTTCTCAATAACCTATATAAATTTTCACTGATAAATTAGAAGATATGATTGTGTTCAGCTGGTACGATTTTTAGTGTAATTTGTTATTCTGAACAACTGTCTATTTTATATGCAATTAATGTAAATTGGTGCATTTCATAAAAAACAATAAAGAAATTCATGTTTATAATCCAGAGAGGCAATTTCCATTCCAATTTTTAATGGTAATCTAGCATATGCTGCATTCACTGGCTATGTTAAGCACATTGTTACTTTAATTATTTTTCTGTTTATATTGCTATGCATTTTATATTCAGATTTATATGCAGGAAATATTAATATGCTAGGGCATATCATACTATGTGCATAAGACTTCTGGGAATTCGTTCAACTTTTTCTTTGAAGTTCCCCTTATTAATAAGGTAGCAAAGATAGTCTTGCAGAATACATTTCCTTGAATAACAGTGGCCGTAATAAGATAACTTTGGATGAATTCTTGTTAGAATTTATTTATTGTAACCCATTAAAAACTGTGTTGCCTACAGTTTAGTAATGTGTGATATCAATTGAGGCTTCACAAAAGATGCAGATTTTTTTCCTTATCATTGATTGACCTACTGAGCACATCTTGAACAATGCTTTCTTAGCAAAAACAAGTAAACCATTGAGAAATAAATACCTCCCCCCTTTTTCCAGGGTACAAAAAAGCTGTTGGTGGTGACATGTTGCACTCTTCAAATGTTACAAGTTTGTGTAGTCAGTTATATACCTCCTCATGCCCAGTAGTTGTTTCCCTTGGGTGGCACAACTAGTAATTAGTGTCCTCATGTTGTGTCCAGCATGTTTCAATATCCAAGTAACCAAAGACTAACCTCATTTTGGGGGGTGGATGGAGTTTGTTTATGGGGATAATATTTACCAAATTGTGCTATAGGTGTTACAGTACATTTAACACAATGTGGACAGCTGTTTCCTACTTGCACCACTGAAGGGCAGGAGCTAAATGTGCAAATGGATCCAAGCCAGCCATGTTTTGACTCTGCCAGGTCATCTAAATGTATCTATTGATGACATAAAATCCAGCAGTAAAAGAGCCCTAAAATGCTTAAAGGCCAGGATGAAAAAAACAATACATTTTCAGAAGCAGGCCCAGTTCAATTCCAAGAGCAATTTATTTCATAATATAAGAACAGAAGCATATTGTAGCAGCCTCATAAAAGAGACGGTGTTATTCAACCCATTCAGTCTAAAAGAATAATGTTGCGAAAAAAGCTTATCTTCGCTTCCTTACTAATCTTTCCATCTGTTACTAAAGTATTTATACAATGGAAACAAAAGTTAATTACATACCTTGGTTGTAAATGTCCTTTTATTACTAGTCAGCCCCATACTACCTGATAGGAAAGGGCTATCATTTTCAAAATATAGCAATGTTGCATGGAGCTTCATGACTCAACAAATACATTCATTCAGAAAGAAGTTCTATTTTTAATGGGAATGTTTATTATAGCTAAATTAGAATACAAATGTCAAACATAAGATTAAAAAAAAGTAATAGGGATATAATGAATTCATTTATTTCCAGTACCAATAACAATGTTATTATCAGCTGAAATGATTCACTTAACAACGGTGGCAAGAAAGGTCATAAAATGGGGCAAAACTCACTTAACAAATGTTTCACTTAGCAACATAAATTTTAGGTTCAATTATGGTTGTAAGTCAAGGACTACTGTAGTCAAGTTTGCTTTTCCTTAAGAATCTCAACAGTTTGTCAGGCTTTTGAAAAATTCTTTCAGCTTTTCATTTACTCAAAATTATTTATTTGTTCCAATTGGTAGATTTTTTACATAGCCAGTGGTCAAAGTTATCTATTTAACTCTTAGAAGCTTCAGATTTAAAATGAAACTAGTTGGCCAATTTATTGTCAGTGTTCCAAGTAACAACCTCCAAAACCAAAGACTCCAAGGCTAGCATTTCCTCAAAGTTCCATTTTATTAGAGATGTCATATTGGCACATCTGGCAAAACCAGAATCTGAGAGTTCCAGGTTTTCCACCACTCAAAAGAAAGTCAAGAATCCATTCCATGCACCCACAAGTCCACCACATGGTCCAATCATATCTTCGTCCCAACTGGAGACTACTTCCAGTCAGTCCCTTCCAGGTGAAGGGAAGTTGTCCTTGACTCCCAGAGAAAGGAATGTTGTTGTGGCTAATCTTCCACTGCTCCTTGCAATTCCCCCCTCCTGTTTTCCCAGGCACTAAATGTGGCAGCCTTGAAGCTCCAAAGGAAAAAGTGGCTTCCAAGGCCGACATTTATACCATTTGTCATTGGTCCTCTTAATGAATTGGCTGGAACACTGAAAGCCTTGAAAATTTCACTGCACCTCTAACTTTTTCATCTGTACAAAAGTAGGCTTCATGTCTAAGATGACTGATGTTTAACTTTCACACCATCTGTTTTCCTCCTAAAAGATGGATGGATATTGTATTTTAGTCTTATTGTCTTTATTAGATCTATTCAGCATTTTGGAATTGTTTCTAAAGAAAATGGAATATATCTGATATAGCTGTGAGGATTCTAGAAAAGACTCAACTACTTTCAAAAGATGCAAACAGGTTCACATTCCCACCTCACATACTCCAAAGCAGTGGTTGCCAACTGGTGGGCTGCAGCCCACTTGTGGGCCATGAGAAAATTTTGGTGGGCTGCAGAGAAATCTCACTCCCAGAGCACCCCCCCCCAAATAAATAATCCAGGCTGCGCAGAAACACAAGGCTGCGCAGCCCACATGGCCTGCAGGAACCCTGCCCTCCCACTCACTCCTTACCCGGGAAACTTGCCTGCTAAATTGCTATTTCCTTTTTCTGACCATCATCTGTTCTGCTCTGCTGGGAGATTTAGATTAGCTAGGAAGCAGGAAATGGTTGGATTTCTTGCTTTCTAGCTAGTCTTTAGATCTTTGGCTCTGCTTTTAAGCACAGCCAAATCTCCCTTAGGACTGAAGGTTCTATTTTTCAGTGCAGACCCATGGCAAACCACTTTGAGAGACTGAGCTAGCTGATGGCAGATAGATAGATCACTGAATGATTCTGTGAGCAACTCAATCTGCCTGCCTGCTTTGCCTGATTTTGGGTAGAAGTTGATCTTTTTTTAAATAAAAAATTCAATATTTACATACATGGTGTGTTGTGAGTTAATTTTATGAGTTTGCTTGCAAGCAAATTTTATGTGACAGACTGAGCTAGCTGACGGCAGATAGATAGATCATTGAAAGATTCTGTGAGCAACTCAATCTGCCTGCCTGCTTTGCCTGATTTTGGGTAAAAGTTGCTCTTTTTTAAATAAAAAATTCAATATTTATATAAATATTTATAATATTTACATACAAGCCTTGCCCAGCCAGTCACATGACCACCAAGCCACACCCACAAATAGGGCCACGCCCACAGAACCAGTTAGTGGTCCCTGGGATTTAAAATTATGAGTTTGGTGGTCCCTGAGGTCAAAAAGGTTGGTGACCCATGCTCCAAAGCACTGAATTAAAAACATTATACCCTCTTTCTCTTTAAAATCAGAAGAAGAAAAAATACTAATATTAATCAACTTTACCAATCCTTTCAAGGAATGTTCCTCAAAGGTATGAATTCTATATCAATCCAGAATATTTTCAAGAGGAAATGAAAATACTTTTTTAAAAAATAAAATGAAACCTCTTGACTCTAATTTGGTTTCTTAGACTGTGAATCTGTCAAGTTTCATTTTTTTTGCAGTTTCCTACTTTTGCCCATCTATTAAGTTCTTCACTAACATGATTTTTCTACTTAAAATGTTTGCATCAAAATGCATTTTGGGGCACATTTTTCCAAGTATATGCCCTTTGATTTGCAATTAGTAACTTGATTGTTATTCTAATAAATAAATTGCTAGCATATAGATTTTGCAAGATGCAGTTACCTTAGCTAGGATCAGACTTCACGTGCCTAAAATAAAATTGAAGTTCCATTTATCCAACAAATAAATTTGAACTGATGAACATTTCATTTGGATGCAAAGTAACACCAAGCTTGACATCCCTCATGAAGATTCCATATAATAAATTTTAAGGAGGAAAAGAAATCCCATTCATTTTTTAATGCCATCCCACATCCAATACCTTTCTGTGTTCTTCCAATGGTAACGAGTGCTTGTGAGAGGCAGAGTGAATATATGAATTCTGCAGTTATTTGGTGTAAGAAATCAATACACTTCATCTGCCACAACTGAAACTTTATGCTTTTTCCTCATCCAACAATGAACTATTCAAGGATGAAGATAATGTTTGTTCTAAACTGGGAAACTGAAAGTGTTTGATTGAAGTTATTTATGTACATTCTTCTGTGACATCTTTTAATGTTGCTGAATTCACAAAAGCAATTTTTCTTAGTCAAGGATATTTTCCTTTTTCCTTTTTTCTCTTCTGCAGAAGTGACATGTTCATTTTCTGACCTCCATAGAGAGATAAATATTTTATGGTACATAAGCTACTTCATAACATTTCTAATAAGCTACTAGAAATCCAGATTTCAGCACTGTGCCAAATGCCACATGGTCTGAAATACAGTCACCTTACGTGACTTTCTGGTGGCAGAAATTATTGGTTAGGCACATTTACGCATTGGTTAAATTCTGTGGCAGGGATGGGGGCCATCAGGCTAATGATAGTAATCAACTAGAATGAGTTAGTAAGGAAATGGGTGACTTGTAGAGATACCAACTGCTGCAACTATAGCCAGCTTTCTCTTCCTAAAGAGAATTGAATGGAATTGCAGTTTGGTTTGAAGAATAGCACAAGTGATTGTGCAACCACAACAGGTTTACTTTATTATTATTATTATTAGGCATATATTCAATGTTAATTGTAGTATGTGGCACACACATACACACAGGTCTCAGGTTTTTTCCTCTTGATGGTCCTACTGCTGACATGTACCTGCTTGTACAGTGAAGAACATAATGGAAGAAAATAAGAAGAGGAACCATAAGAAAACATAGGAGTGCTATTTTGGTAAGTCCAGCTATGTGGACTTGAGGGCAGGAAGTTGCTAGATGGAACTTTAGACTGGGGCAAGCAATTTTTTTTCAGGTCAAGAAGCTAATATTTAATGTATTTCTTAAAAGCACCCGAGGAAGAGAGATGACACTTTGGGGACATGGGATGACATCAAGAGAGAAGAGACTGTTTTGTGGGAAACATTTTTGAAAAGGATTTGTTTTGAGCAGTTTAAAGATGCAAGTAGGCATGGCACATTTTGGTGGCAAAATGGAGGAAGAAATTTGCTGTTGAATTTTGGTAGTACAATCTGGGATTGCTTTTGAGTTACAAAATGGGGACTTGGGAATCACTTCCAGCCCCATAGATGGTAAATTACCCCCCTCTGCTTTATACCATAATATTGAAATAGGGCTCCAGAGTCCATGGGATTTTCTTTCCCCCATAAAATTACAAAGATGTACCTGTGTTTGGAAGGAGAGTTGGGTTAGATGTTTCTTCCCACAGCCTCTGAAGAAGCCTCTATGGTCTTTCCTTGTAGTCAAGTACTGGGGTAAGCAAAACAAAAGTAGATCATGGTTGAGCCTCACATTCTTTATTATCCCAATACAGATGCCAGCTCTAGAACTGGCATGGAAAAATTCCCTCCAGTGGTTTTAGAGACAAATAACAAAGGTTCTGTGATGGATCATGAAAGAGCATCAATATCATTCCTGCCAAACAGGATTGCGGATTCACTGAAGCCTTTGACATCAACATCATCTCAAACCCCCATCCAGGATTATTCCATCATGTTAGAGTATACTACTCTCATTTCAGTTAGATACAAGCTTAGATCAAGCTAAATCCAAAACACTAGTGGCTACTTTCCTTCATGACCAGAGGCAAGCTCATCTAACCAATAACCAGTCAAGCCACAAGTGAAGGCTTTTTGTTTCATTTATTGCAACAAACAGGGATAGAAGCTTTTAAAGCTTGGCTCTCTCCAAAGTTCCAACCCAAATTTCCCCTTCTTTGTACAACCCTGTCCTGGCTACCACATCCCTCCTCCTCCTCCTCCTCCTCCCTCCCCAGTATACCAATACAGATAGTGCAAGCTATTGTATATAAGCAGAAACCAAACCCAACTCCTTTCTAGCCCTGAAGATGTTATCTAGCTGAGTAACAAAATGTCTGCCAGAAAACAACCAAACTCAGAAAATGGCAGAGTCCATAGAAAAAAAATCACATGGCAGGCTCTTCCCCGAGTTCTAGTTGCTAAGGCCTTTTGGATTCTTCAGTAAGACTAAGTAAACCTCTCTGTTTGCCAGAATTGTAGCATAATAGTTACCTAGGGAGCAATTGCTTTCCTAATCGTTGTCGAAAGTCATCCTTTAATATGTCTCCTGTGTGGCAAATAGTTTTTAAGATCCTTACTTCCTATTGGGGTCTCTTAAATTTTCTTTTACTTTGGAAATGATTGTAAAACTAACATAATAGCAATTAAATCATTCTTATGTAATATGCACATTAAAAATGTGTGGGGAAGAAAGAAAAAGACTTTAGTTTTGTTGTCTTTTGTGTTTAGTTTATTAATAGGCTGTTCTTAGGCAATAGTCATCATCACTGACTCTATAAATAAGTCAAAATACTCCAAGGTTTGGTTTGGGTATGTAGCTATGTTTATGATTCTGTAGTCATTGCATTAATGTTTGTGCTTGCCTTGGGAGTCTTGTTTTTAATTTCTTACATATTCAGTTGTTGTAAATACAATCTTATGCATGTTTGCTCAGAAAAAAAATCCCATTAGTTACATTGGATTTACTTCTAGTTATAGAGACTTTTCTCAATAATGATTACAGATAAGATACTTCTGCCAGCAATAAGAGTTTCAATAGTCTTTACTTTCTCATCTTTATTCAATAGGCACATAAAACACACATATATACATCTTTATGAGCCATGGTGGTGCAGTGGTTAGAGTGCAGTACTTCAGGCTACTTCTGCTACTGCCTGCAATTTGGCAGTTCAAATCCTACCAGGCTCAAGGTTGATTCAGCCTTCCATCCTTCCGAAGTGGGTAAAATGAGGACCTAAATTGTTGGGGGGCAATATGCTGACTCTGTAAACTGCTTAGAGAGGGCTGTAAAGCACTGTAAAGTGGTATATAAGTCTAAGTGCTGTTGCTATCTTTCACTCTGTGAGAATGGTGACAAAGGGAAGAAGAGGAAGGCTATACCCATGCCTTAAGCAGAAAAGCAAAATAATTTTTCTTTGCCTTTTCACCACTGGCAATACTAGTAGGAATCTTTTACCTGCTTCAAAGTGATAAAAGTAGCATGGGATACTTCAGAATTCTTTATCCTGATTGAAAATTGGAAATGAGAAAAGCTCTTCCCTTTTCAGGGTGTGGAAAAGAGATTTTTCTACACCCTGAAAAGGGAAAGCCTAGAGCTGGATTTTCCTAAAAGAGAAAGTCTAGAACTGGATTATTGAAATCAAGTAATTACATAGAACAGGTTAGTTAACATTCACCAATACTTGAGAGAGATCTTGATTTAAAACATTTTACATGGTACAATGGTTGCCTTAATGCCAGAAGTTCCAATCACTGTTCAGTACTCAGGAATTCTGGGAGTTGAAGTCCACAACTCACAAAAGGGCCATTGGTCCCCATGTCTGATCTAGAGGAAAGGTAGGAAAATTATTGACCTGCTGATTACATTTGGGTATAAGGGATCTTTTCCCTATTCCTATTTTTATTCATTGTAAACAGAAGCTGATCTTTAGTGAATGGCAGTGTTAGACTAGGCTGAATACCACCCTCTTTATTGCCATCCTTCCAAATTAATTCCTGTTAAGCTAGGAAAAAAGCATCCTAATCTTTGTAGGGGCAAAGCTGCACCCTTGTCCACTGAGCTTATAGGAAAGAACTTTATTTCAGCTTAAGAGCCTCATTTATTTAAACTCATAAGGCTATTTTTGTTTATGTGAAGTCTTCTGAGAGCTACACATGTGAAAATGAGGAAGGGAGATGTCCTCTCCAAAAAGAGTGAATGCATAAAAGAATAAGTCTAATCGAAAGAAAAAAAAACAGTCTCTGTCTGGCCCTGTAAACAAGGTAAAGTAGAGAAAGAGAGAGAGAGACTAACATTTGACCAGGCAGAAAACTGTCATCACATCCATTGCCAGATTGCTGCACAGAAAGAAGACCGTAGGATTGAACTGGTAAAAAGAGATGATAAAGTGGATGGCAAGCCAGAAGGGTCAGAAATGTCACATTGTTAGATTAAAATTTGGAGGGGTAGATAGCCTACCATGATGACTGTTCAGGAGTGCTACCTGCATATATTCATAAGGAAAATGCAGTATTCTACATGCAGCAATATATTGGAAGTGACAGGCCTGGTTTTCAAGTTATTTATTTTCTAGTGACTTATTCATTGAATAGGTAGTTTCATTTTTATTTTCATTTCCTTCCAGCACATCAATATTGAAGCTTGCCTGATTTCAAGCATATGTCTATTTTATTCTGTACATTGAGAATTTGTGAGCTGATATTGTTCTTCCCCAAAGACTTATTTTCTTATATTTCTAAAGCAGCAAGCTATTCTTCTTCTGGGTAATCTGTTTTGTTGTTTTGCATTTCTGCTGCTGTATTTTGTAGGGGCTTTGTGAAGGTATTGTTTGTAGTCTGCTTGGAAACGATTTTATTGCTTTTGATGAGGTGGGTGAATGCATTGATGGAAATGAAAGAGCTTCTGATCAGCCTGCCTGACTCACAGCCTACAGAGCATGCCCTTTCTTTAGACCTGCATGATTTTGAGTTGAGAATAATCCTGTTGCTTTTACTTGATGGAATATTTATAATATCAGTCTGGTTTAAAGTAGGACCTAAAAAGCAATTGGTCTACTACTTAAGAGTTGGCAGTAGTTATCAATCATATAATGTTAGGAGTAGGGCTATTACTGCTACGGGTGATTTGGTTGATGCTTGTGCTGATGTCTGAGTTAGGGAAAAGAAGTAGAAGGTTGAGACAGTTGTTCTGGGGATCCTAAACTCTGTTGATACATAATATACACCTCTCCTTTTGCTTATTCCTGACATAAATCTTGGGCCCTCAAATACTTTTTTTATTTGTCCATCCAATTTATTGGCCGCCCATCTTACCACAGGGTAATTCTAGATGGCTTATAATATTAAATAAATATTACATATTTATATTTACTTTAAATGTTAATTTAAATATTAAATATTGCTTTTGTGCCCTGCAGCTAGGTTCCTGGGTTTTTTTTTTGTGTGTGTGTGTGTTGTCTGCAATTTTCCCAAATCAGCGGCATAGTTCATTGTCATTTATTTCAGGAGAGCACCAATGTTAGGGTTTGGACCTAAGGAGACCTGAATGTTTTAACAGTTGGCAACATATTAAAAAAATTGTTGTGCCATACTATTTAAAAACCCAATGACCCTAAAACTAAGAAAAATTTTTTAAAACTTCTAGCTGTATATAGTTCATAACTGCATCCCATATCTGTGAATTTTGCTCCCCCAAACTTTTAAAGTTTTTCTATCCCAGCACTAAACCATCTTAAACAGAAATAAGTTTAATCCTTTCTCTAATACAAATTGTTCCACAAATTTCCCTTCCGTGCCCATAGTTATATACACTAAGGAACCCGTCAGCATAAAATATTTCTTTGTGGCCTCTTTAGTTATCATAGTCCCCCCCGCCCATGGTTGTGTAGCTAAAGACAGCTATAAACATAAAAAATAAATGCAATATATTTGCAATTTAATAATTGCTTGAATCTTTGTTATTTCTAGTCCCCAACAGAGCACTCACATGCTCAGAAAGAAAACCAAAATACTCTCCACTGACACTACTGTTGATTTTTTTACATTTAAATCCTCATGTGAAGAGAACAACATTTGCATAACAAGTGAGTTCAGAAAGAAGCATTAAGTTTTAGTTCCCTGTTTATAATTTTGCAACTAACTGCAAGAATATTGAGATGGAGAAATATTTCAAGATTAACACGATGAATGTAGGCTAGAACTCCTATATGAGGTCTTCATATACTTTGACAATGGTGGGATGCCACATCTGGAGTATAAACAAAATTTCAAATGATTAGCCAGACAATAGCAGACTGATAACTGTTTATGGAGATAGCAAAGGCACTTATTTAATTTATTGATTGGATTAATACCCACAACAAGCAAGAAAGACTCCTAGCAATTTGTATTCACCTATAAAAATACAATAAAATATCTATAATATAAAAATAAAAGTACCAGGCCAGTAAACATAATTATATATAAAAGAAACAGTAGCTGATGTCAATATATAACTCCTAAAAGCTGTACCAAACATTCTGTTTTTAGTAATTTATGGAAAGCCCTTAGAGCAGTGGTGGCTAACATTTTTGAGCTCCTGTGCCAAAAATTGTGAGCATGCCAGTGCCTGCACTCGCATGCCAGAGCCTGCACTCGCATGCCAGCGCCTGCACTCGCATGCCAGCACCCAGAATGCAATGCACACACACCCTTCCCACGCTCCTGCACATGTGCACGCAATCCCCACCCCACCCCCTTACTTGCACCGTGCCTCTCAGCTTATTTTTCGGCTGGTTTGTGGCCTTTTTCTGCCTCCCAGAGGCTTGGAAAAAGCCTCTGCAAGGCTTCTCAGGATGAATTATAGGCCTGTTTTGTCACTTCCGGTACTACTGGAAGTGACGAAACGGGCCTATAATTCGGCTTGAGAAGGCTTGCCGAGGCTTTTTCCAAGCCTCTGGGAGGCAGAAAAGGCCTCAAACCAACCGGGAAAAAAAATCAGCTGTGAGGCGTGCACATGCACGGTGAGGTAAGCTTGCTTGCGGCTCATGTACCAGCACAAATGGCTCTGCATACCACTTGTGGCACACATGCCATAGGTTTGCCATCATGGCCTTAGAGCTTGGTTTCTGGATGGAGACTATTCAAAATGGAGATACACCACAGAAGAATCAGGCCTATATATGTCTCACCCCTTAACTCATGAAAATGAGGAACCACAAGAAGATTCTGTTGCTCTACATCCACAGCAGTTGTTTGGAAAAGCGAAGGGTCAGAACTTATTACATCCATCTCTAACTTAGTATTCTCCATATCCAATGGAACGTACAGCTTTTCAGATAACACAAATGTTGCAGAGGTGGTATTCAGCAGGTTCTGACCAGTTCTGGAGAAATGGTAGTGGAAATTTTGAGTAGTTCAGAGAATCAGAAAATACCACCTCTGACTGGACATTTTACAGTATCCTTCCCTGCCACACCCACCAAGCCACATGCACAGAACCTGTCAGATATTTACATATATACCTCTCATTGGTTGGTCCACAGCGGGGGGAATTTAAAGAGCTGTCACTTCTTGTAGTCACGAACAGCTCTGCTGTAAAAGGAGCTGCCACAGCTGCCATTCTTTGTTCTGAACCATGTAATAAAGAAGTTAAACAGAGCCTCCCGCATTATCTCTCGCCCATGATCTAACACTGGCGACGAGGATGGGATTCTGAGAGAAGCGGGATTGCAAGCACGTGGCTAACTAACCAGACAAAGAAATCAACATGTCCGGAAATAATATGCTACCCGCACTGTTCGACCCAATGACCAAGGACTGGGAATCCTATGTCGACTGATTCCAGATGTTCCTGGAAAGCAGTGACCTGATGGACATTATGGAACAAGCCATCTTCCTCACGCATTGTGGCCTCACTGTTTTCAAAATGGCTAAAGCTCTTGCAGCACCAAGAGATGTGAAAATAATGGCCTAGACCAATTTAGAAAAAATTCTGAGGGTCCATTATACCCCACCGGTATCCAGCCTAATTAAGAAAAATGAATTCTATCAGAGAGACCATGGGAAGGAGAGAGCATCAACGACTTTGTTGTGAGCCTGAGAGAGCATGAAAGTTCTTGAATATGGATGAGGTAATGAGAGATCACATAGTCCTGGGACTCAGGGACCTGACACTACAAAGCCGGCTCCTTACAAAACCTAAAATAACACTAAAGGAGGCCATCGAAGAAGCATTGGCCATAGAAGTGTCCCAAAAATCCGCCGCTGCCATGAGGAAGATGAATAAGACACCACAACCCCCTCAAAAGGACACCGCTGCCATTCACCACGAGGACCTCAAGTCCGAGTCGGGATAGAGCGACAATGAGGAAGTGAACCAACTATGTTTGGAAAGATGCCAAAAAAGCTGAGAGGGGAAGTGGAAGGAATTTTGGTGTGCAAGTTGGGAGAGAAATCACCTTTGATCAGAATGCCGCTTCCATGATGCTGTCTGCCAATGATGCGAGTGGAGAGGGCACATCGTGAGGGCATACTGAGCATTCAAGCCAAGCAGCAGAAGGCCAGGACAAGGCACACCTCCAAGGAGCCAAGGAAATCAACTCGAGAACTGCCGGAGCCATCAGCCAGAACTGACGTAGCAATGAGTCAACCACAGCGAAGAGCGAAACACACCAGACCGTGACAGTGGGCTACTCCAGCATGGCAACTGCTAGAAAAGTTCATGTTCAAGTCACGATAGAAGGAAAACAATGTCGGATGGAAGTGGATTCCGGATCTCTTCTGTTGATGGTGTCATGGGACACCATCAAAAGTCTAATTCCAAACCTGACAAAAGGCCAACTGAGCAAACAAAGACTAATCCTAAAGAACTATCAAGGGAGCAAGATTCCCGTTATTGGCATAGGTGAATTTCGAGTGACCTTCCAAAACTACTCCAGAATCCTGCCTTTAACCGTGGTGGATTGGGACCGGCCAAGTCTGCTGGGACTCAAGTGGTTCAAGCCATTGGGGATCAAATTCACTGGAATCTACAGCATCACAGAAAGTGATTGGGAAGACAACCTAATGGAGGAATTCCAGGATGTATTCGATGGAAAATTGGGCAAGTACTTGGGGTCCCCTATTTCCTTTAACTTAGACCCAAACATAGCCCCAACCAGACTAAAAGCAAAGCGAGTTCCGTTCATGCTTAAACCAAAAATAAATGAGCAGTTAGACAAGCTCATTTCCCAAGGAATCCGAGAACCTATAGACCATGAAAAATGGGAAACCCCCATTGTCACACCTATAAAGTCTGATGGATCTTTGAGCATTTGTGCTGACTATTGGGCCACCCATAACAGTGCCCTACAACAGAGTGCGTACCCCGTCCCAATGATGCAACACCTTTTACACTCCCTGGGGCATGGGAAGATCTTCACAAAGCTTGATCTTGCACAAGCCTACCAGCAATTACTGGTAGACGCTGAGATGGTGGAAGCACAAACAATTGTAACACACTGAGGGGCTTTTAAATATAATTGCCTACAATTTGGGGTCAGTGTTGCTCCGGGGCTAGTCCAGAGCCCCATGGAACAATTATTGCATGGAATAAAGGGGGTGGTCCTTACTTCAACGATGTCCTCATGTCAGCCGAGGACAAAGAACAATTACAACAATGTTTAAGGGAAGTCTTAAGCCATTTCAAAGAAGTGGGGGTAAAACTAAAAAAGAAAAAATGCCAGCTAGCAGCTGACAAGGTAGCATTCCTGGGCTATTTGATAGACAGTGAAGGGATCCACCCCACGAACAGTAAAACTAAAGCAATCAAAGATATAATGGAAATGTTGCACGCAGGGCATCCGGGGATCGTTAAAATGAAATCCCTAGCTAGGAGCTATGTGTGGTGGCCAGGATGGATGAAGTAATACAGGCATGGATATCCACCTGCCGGGTTTGCCAGGCAAACCAGCCAGCAGCCCCCACATCACCCATCCTTGAGTGGGAAACACTAAGGGGACCATGGTCTAGGGTACATATTGATTTTGCAGGGCCAGTAAAGGGAAACACATTTTTTATCATCGTGGACCCATATTCTAAATGGCTGGAAGTCAGCATCATGCAGTCCACAATAACAGAAGCCATCATAAGGAATCTAAGGAAACTATATGCCACACACGGTCTTCTGGACATAATAATATCTGACAATGGGCCTCAGTTCACAGCCACCCAGTTGAAGGTTCCTAGCTTAGAATGGGATAAGGCATGCCTATCAGCATCGGGACACCCGTTGACAAATGGACAAGCGAAATGCATGGTCTGGTACACAAGAAAAACCCCTCCAGAAACTAAGGCCAGGGGATATACAAATGAAAATAGATAAGTTATTAAGTATACAGCACATAACACCAGGTGCAACAACAAACAAAAGCCCTGCTGAATTACTCATGGGAAGAAAGCTGAGATCACCTTAGACATATTACACCCCAATTACAATCCAGACAGACCACTAGATTCGTTCAGCAAATGCTGGATGTTTCAAATGAGCAATCCAGTTTATGCTAAATGCTTCACAGGGGAACCACTATGGTACGAGTGATGGTGGCCCAGGTAATGGGGCCCCATTCTTACAGGGTCAACACAACTGATGGCAGTAGCTGGAGAAGGAGAAGACACATTGATCAACTAAAAACCCAAGGGACAAGGGGACATACAGACATAAATAGAGAAGAAGGGGGAGGCACTTCAAGCAGACCCAACAATAATAGGGAGGAAGGGGGATACCCCAACCAAACAAGGAATAACATAGAACAGGCCCTAACAACTAACAAAACACAACCTCAACAACTAAGAATAGCACCGAAAACACCGAACGGGAATAGCAGACACTTGCTAGCAGACACACACAGGTAGCAACAAGCCATGAGAGAAATCGAAAGGGTGGCCTCTAGTGGAGGTAAAATGGCCACCATAACGAGAAGGTTCCAGGAGGTTCCAATGGAGGGAACAGGAGAAGTGATAAGTCCATCCAAACAGCTCAAAGACCAGCCTATGATTGAGCTGCACAGGTCTGGTCGCACCCATAAGAGCCCCACCTACCTACAGGATTATGTACATTAGATGGGACAGGATTGGGTGAACTGGACCAGGTGGGGAGGGGTGTTAGATATTTACATATACACCTCTCATTGGTTGGTCCGTAGCAGTGGGAATTTAAAGAGCTGTCACTGGTTGTAGCCGCAAACAGCTCCGCTGTAAAAGGATCTGCCGAGGCTGCCTCATGGACCACTACAATGGCTTGCTAGGCCTTGGCTTCGCCTCCCCTTTAGTTTTTAAGAGATTTGTGATAGGCATTGCTATCTTAGCAAAAGCCGGGATAAATTGCCGGTAAAAATTGGCGAATCCCAAGAAACTTTGAAGTTGTTTTCTGGTGCGTGGGGGCCCCATTCCAACATGGCACGCACCTTCCCTGGATCCATTTCTATGCCCTCATGTGAGATGCGATATCCCAAATAGTCGATTTTCTCTTGATGGAACTCACATTTGGACAGTTTAGCATACAACTTAGTGGCTCGCAGTTTCTGTAGAACTGACCACACTAATTTCACGTGTTCATCCCAAGTTTCCGTGTAGATAAGGATGTCATTAAGGTAAACCAGAACCCCTTTGTATAAATGTTCATGTAACACCTGATTGATCATCTGCATGAATACGTCTGGAGCCCCCTGTAGGCCAAATGGGAGAACGTTCAATTGGAAACAACCCATCGGGCAGTTAAATTCGGTTTTCCACTCATCTCCTTCCTTAATTCGAACTCAGTAGTATGCTTCTCTCAAGTCCAGCTTCATGAAAATCTTTCCCTTGGCCAGGTGGGCCAGCATGTCCTTCATCAGGGGAAGGGGGTACATGTTTTCCATGGAAATAGCGTTCAAATTTCTATAGTCCACCACCAAGCACTTGGGGCCATCTTTCTTTTCACGAACAGCACTGGGGCCGCTACCCAGGGCCTAGCGGGTTGGATGAAACCACGTTCCAAATTTTTATCGATAAACGATCTCAGCTCTTCTAATTCCTGTGGTGTCATTTAATATAACTTCGGTTTTGGGAGCTTCACCCCAGGTAAAATTTCAATACTACAATCTGTTGACCGATGAGGGGGGAGCTCATCTGAGGCCTTTTCACTGAACACTTCCTTTAAATCCCAAGTTCTCAGTACCTGTGGAGGCTAACTCAACCAGATTCTGAAGCTTTGGCTGAGATCGCCCCTCCTTTTCCAGTGGCTGGTTGGTATGTATGTGCAACGACCCCTTCCTCCAGTTAACGTGAGGGTTCCACTTCCGGAGCCATGGTAATCCCAGTATTAGTGGTTGCTCCATCCCAGGGGCCACAATAAAACACAGGGTTTCTTTATGCTCTCCCATGGTCATTTCTATGGGTTCCGTTATGAAGTGTGCAGGGCAGCCCCCCGCCACTGATCCATCCAATTGGCAAAAGGCTATGGGCGTTTTTAGAGGTTTTAGTCTTAAGCCCATTTTTTCTACTACTCTCGTGTTGATTACACACTTCGTGCACCCAGAGTCTAGCAAGGCTAGCACTTCCCCTTCGGCCCCTGATGTGGGTACCCTTAATTTCACTGGAATGGTCATAGGGTCCTTGCTTGGACTTACCAGGAAGTCGTCTTCCGAGTCGGATTCACTCTCTTCAGAGGAGGTCGGAGGTCCCAGCTCCTCTCCTTCTGGAGGGGCGACCTCTACAACCTCCCTCATCTTTAGCACCATTTTGCGAGGCTTCGCTGGGGGGGTTTCAGGCTTCCTCCCTCCTTTTGGCGCCCCCTTTGGTTCCAACTTGGCCCTGCAGTCCGCAGCCCGGTGACCTTCCTTCCCACATCGGAAGCAGGCAGTAGGTTTAGGTCTTGCTGCCACCCCTCCCTTCTAGGGCTTGAGGACCTCTTGAGGATGTGGGAGGGAAGGCTTGCTCCACCCAGAGCCCCCCTGGCGTCTGCTTCAGGTTAGATCAATTTCCACCTCTTCTGCCAGCAAGTACCACATCTGGAAGTCATTTGGGTCCCTTCTGGCAATGCATCTCTGGCATACATCTTCATTTAATCCATCTTTAAACACTTCTATCAGGGCTCCCTGGGACCAGCCTCGGATATGACACGCCAGCTGTCTAAATTCCTGGGTATAGTCGGCCACTGATCTCCGCCCCTGATTTATGGTCTTCATTCTGATCCTGGCCTTTTGCTTCACCAGTGGGTTCTCAAATCTTGTCTGCAGCGCAGTCATGAACAGGCTATAATTCAGCAGCTGGGGGGCATTATCATTATGCAAAGTCACCATCCACTCTGCAGCTGTTCCCTCCAGAGCCCTGGTAACACATCTCACTTTGGCTGCTTCTGAGGAGAATTCCTCCCCATATTCTTCCATATACCTCCAAACTTTGGCTAGGAAAAACCCCAAGTCTTTGGGATTTCCCCCATATTTTACTTCTAGTGGAGGCAGCTTGGGAGCTCTACGCCTTCTAGGAATTTCACCCCCCACTGGGGGCCCCGGGGCTGCTGCTGGCTGTTGCACTGGCTCAGGTTGATTTATGGGGGTGGGGGCTGCTCGGCTTCTTCTGGCTGAGGCTGCCCCCCTTCTCCCTCATACCTTTGTGCAGTGTGAGGAGTTGCCTGGCTTGGTCCAGTAAAAGATTCCTCTTTTCCCTCTCTTGCCATGGCTCTTCTCTACCACGCTGGGTGGGTGGTGGTGATTCCTGGGGGGGCTTCTCCGGATCCTTCCAGCCAACTCCCAATGACCATCTGGGCTTCACAGCTGGGTTCTCTTCCAGATTGAGCTCCGCTAACAATTCAGCTTCCCGCACCTCCGGTAACAGCAAGGAATCTAGCCCTCCAATGGTGCCCAGGTCTTCCTGGTCACTAGTTGGAGATGACATGATGCTCAGACCCCCTCGGAAGAAACTGGATATTTTCTCCGGGTGGGCTGGTAGAGTGAGATTCAGAATAATGTCAGGTTGAGCTCCATTCAAAATCCAAGAAAGAAATACTTAGACTCTTTTGGTTAGAGAAAAGATATCTTTTACTGGAAATGAAGTGGTAGCTACAATAGAATTCTGAATCTGAGGAACTAGGTGCGCAAATCACATATACAAAGTGATGGAAATGTTCCCATCCCCAATAGTTCAAATGATTCTTCCAATTAAAAGTTGTGAATATGATCATGTGGGAATCTTCAGGTGGTGATGAGGCCTCTGTCCGTTGACCTTGGCATATTTTGATAAAGGTTTGCAGCTGCTCAGAGAAAAGAAAGCTAAGCGAGAAATAGAAACCTAAGCAAGAATGTATACTCCCCCCTCCTCATTTTATACAACACTAGAATGTAACACCTCCAGCTCGCTTCCCATACTTTCCCCCTCCTCCCCCTGTTACTTATGGCAGCCAAAAGATGCAAAGCAGTAGTAGAAGATCTTGAAGGCGGACAAATGCTATGATGCATCTATCCTTTCATAGACCAAGATTGTGCAAGCCATGGTATTTGCTGTGAACTCTATGGAACTGAAAGTTGGTATTTGAAGAAACAGGATAGGAGGAGTATAGACCCCTTTGAATGTTGGTGTTGGAGAAGAGTTCTGAGAATACAAACTGATGGATCATCAAAAAAAATCAACCCAGAGTTCTCACTTGAGGCACAAATGACACAACTCTGATTATCCTACTTCTGACACATCATGCAAAGACCTAACTCTGCAAAAAGCTCTAATGCTGGGACAAGTGGAAGGAAAGAGAAGTGGGTGACCAACAGCGGGATAGACACATTCAGTTACGCTGATGGTGAGTGCACCATTCGGAGATTTTAAAAAAAATTGGTTAGGGATAGATCGTCATGGAGAAAAATCTATCAGTGTGGTTGCTAAGAGTTGAAAATGACTTGATGGCACAAAATCAATCAATACAGAGGAAGATAAGAAACTTCACTTTCATGAATATTTTAAAAACTTATTGTAAGTTCCAAGTCCTTCTTTTGATCCAAAGACTTGTCAATACAATTATTACTGAGCACTTTGAACATTCTTACTCTTTTATCACGTTGTGCTTTTCTCTGTTGCTGCCTAGAGGCTTCACCACTTGTTCTTGCTTTCTTGAAGCAATTGGCTAAATTTGTCTGACATCAGAGCAGGTTGGTAATCTCCCAATCTCCTAATAAATAGTGCTCTCTTTGATGTTGCAGGGCCGAAGACATTTGCCTACTTGCCCCTGGCTAAATGTGAATGAACATGTCTTTTCTGATTAATATATATCAAGAACCTTCAAACTTGCAGCTTACTTCTTGTTAAAAGATATAGCTTGGATCTTTTAACAAAAACTAATCTTTTTGGCTTAGTAGTACGATCAGTAAGCTTGCTGTTAAATTAAAGTTGGTGATACAGAAAAACATAATCCGTTAAACTATCCATGACTTAATTAATTAATGACTTAATAAGAAATAAGACAATTAGATTTGTATTATTACTGTGGCTTTTTGGGATGAAGTATCTGGGCTGATGTTTACTCAGATGGTTCTATCTGGATATGCTGCAAACAGGTGCAATTGTAGGTAAGTAGAAGAAAAGGGGACAGGCAGGATGGAAATATAGTGATAATGATAGCGACATAATGTTTCTCTCACACACTGCATGTGTTCCATATTTTATATGAAATGGATTTAATTGTCAGCAGTGCATCAATCTATTCTCCGGTATATTGAGAGCGATTGGTTTTAGAAAATTATTTTTCAGAGTTTCTGGAAGCTTTATGACAAATACATGAGGAACAGTACAGAACTGAACTGAACTCATTTTTTTTCCTGGCCTGAAACATTGTGTATATCAGAATAAAATAATATTAGAAACCATTATGGACTTTTAGCAGTGGTGGGATTCAAATTTTTCTACTACCTGTTCTGTGGACGTGGCTTGGTAGACGTGGCAGGGGAAGGATACTGTAAAATCTCCAGTCAGAGGTGGTATTTGCCGGCTCTCCAAACTACTCAAAATTTCCGCTACAAGTTCTCCAGAACTGGTCAGAACCTGCTGAATACTACCTCTGACTTTTAGGTGAAAGACAGATGGAGATGTTACTAGAAATTCTGGTGGCCATCTGCAACCGTATGAAAAGTCAGAGGTGGTATTTGCTGGTTCTCTGAACTACTCAAAATTTCCGCTACCAGTTCTCCATAACTGGTCAGAACCTGCTGAATACCACCTCTGGATGATGACCAATGTGTTTTTAGAATGTCTGAGAAAACCTTCATCTATACTGATAAATGAGAGAAAGATAAAAGTCGTATTGAAATCTTGCTTCACTGGTTAAATATATTTTAAATGCACAATACTAATATATTGCTGTTTTAATATTTTAATAGCTTATTATTTCTGGAAATGACCTAATATTATTCATCTTGTCATCACTTTCCTTAGAACCCCTGACATCTGTTTCTTTTTCTGAGACAAAGGTACGTACATTTTATAAGGCATTATTCTTTCAACCAGCAGTATGTTATGTGATTCTGTAGCTATTGTTCAAGCTTGCCTTTGTTCAGTTGCTAGTTTCCCAAAATATATATTAATGCATTCACTTATTCCAAGTCACTGTTATGTTAAGAAGAATAATTATATGGTGCATTGGAACATTTGATAAGAAAATAGGGCAGGGGGGAATATCAAAAAAACACCTGATGTTAATTATAAATTAAGAATTATATAAAGGCAGAAAAATGTAATTATATCCAGCGCTTACTTATTTTATAAAGGGCTCAGTTTTTTTTCCTTTCATATGAGTTCATTTTAAATTAAAATGTATGTCAATTCATTTCCATTTATGATTACTAACAAATAGATAATAATTTATGTTATCAAAGTAAAGGGAGAATAATTGACTACAACTTTTTTGCATATTTCTAGTTATCCTTCAAAACATCAAGGCATTTTATCTTACTGCTTCTCACTTTTGAAATCTCATTAAAATCATCCCATCAAACTGGTGAGCAAAGCAGAAGTCTGAGTCATATCAATTTTAACGATCTGTTTATCTGGGATAAGTATATCATACAAAATTGTGAAAAAAATATGTTTTTTAAAATAAGACTTTCCAATGGATATAAAATGATTATCCGGCACATTAACACCAACAATTAATGCTAGATCTTTAGGTGATATAGTAGCTTGCTATTGTCACCTGTTGGGCAGGCATCCTTTCCTGGGGTAGTAGGGTAAAAGATCAAATCATCTTTTATTCAGGTAACTCTCAAGGCATGCTTGGGTGGGATCTGTTATGAGAAATTTCAATCTTCTGTTGGAAAATTTCTTCCTAGATTTCTCAACATTTTCCTCTTTTTCCATGTGTGTAGTTGATCAATTATTAAAGCGATCGATTATATCCCTATTTATTTGCGATACTGCACTTTCTTTAATAATATATTTCTTTTACAACTTTTTTTCCTTTATAGCAAAAAAATGGCTCTAATGAACTAAACCATAGTAAAACTGATGGCAAAAAAAAAGACCTAGTAATTTTTGTTCTAGTAGTACACAGGCATGTTTAAACTCAGTTGCTAATGATTGATCCACTCCGCTGGAAGTTGGTTCCAAGCTTCCATTACTCTTTCTGTGAAGTAATGCTTTCTAATCTTACTTTTGAACTTCCCTCCTGTCAGTTTAAGGTTATGCCTCTGTGTTCTTGATTTTTGTTTAATATTCAAAAGACTGCCTTCAAGAACCTTATTCAAACCCTTAATACAGTATATTTAAAGGTTTCAATCATGCCCCCCGCCCTTTCCATTTTGTCCTCCAGGCTGTATCTACAAATCAATTGTTCACCTATACCATCATCATTCTCTTTCTTTCTTGTAATATCCATGAACACCCTAATTTTGCTCTACAGGACTATTTTTCTAGAGAGAAGAGAGGAGGGATTCATTCATTAGATGGCAATTCATTGGATACAATCCTTTTAGTTGAAACAAATGGATCATTTGGTCACATCTGAAAAGTGAACATTCACAACTCCATATAATATGATCATATAGCATGATATCTCTCTCTCTCTTTCTCTCTCTCTCTCACTGTGTGTGTGTGTGTGTGTGTGTGTGTGTGTGTGAGAGAGAGAGAGAGAGAGAGAGATTGTATTAAGCTGTTATCAGTCCTTACAGACTTTATATTATTGTAACATAGATTGTAGGTTTTTTGGATAATTAACTGTGAGTAGAATTTCAGAATTTGCAACTGAATTAAAGGACACCCACCTAAAATAATGTGATAAAACAGAAGGAGCTGATGAACTTGGCAGCTTAACTTCTTTTGTATTTTGTCACAGGCGGAATGAAATTCATTACGGAAAATGTGTATGTATTCTACCACCCCGTTCTAGGAACAAAATTGAGTTCATGACACAGAGATGTTCATAAAGGAAAGCTCTATTAATTGATACTACGAAAAAGATGAAGAATTGCTACTAGACTTCTTTTCTTCTTAATATTTTCTGCAATTTTTGAACTTATATGTAAGAAAGAACTGATATTAGTCATTGTACTATTAAATATGTCCTGGAGAACACCCAGAATAAACTGTTTGAGAAATCCATT
Source organism: Pseudonaja textilis (assembly GCF_049901715.1). Classification (NCBI taxonomy): domain Eukaryota; kingdom Metazoa; phylum Chordata; class Lepidosauria; order Squamata; family Elapidae; genus Pseudonaja; species Pseudonaja textilis. The sequence goes on from NC_141990.1 coordinate 242,255,779, forward strand.
AATTGTTTTTCTTACTAAATTTTAAAACCATGCTACTTGCTAATAATCTGTTAGTTCTTGTTTCTTCAGTGATCAAAAATGAAATATGTCATTCCAAAACTCCCTTAGGATAGAATTCAAGATAATGATCTGTAAATGATCTTATTACTAAGTTGTTATTGCAGAAGAAAATGTGCAGTGTGCAGATATGCAATGTTGCAATCAAAAGAAAAAAGCTAGTGTTAGAAATTGTGAATTCTACTGGGAATTTGGAAAAGAATCCAGATCTGTAGGGAGAACCAGCCATTATATAGTTTTCCTTAACTTTGGCTATTCCTTTTTATCACAGAGGAAAACAATAAACATCAGGGTTAAAAATAACTAATAACTATGATGAAACCAGCAGCCCACCTGTTACTGAAAAAGATAATTTAGTAACCATGGAACCCCAATGCAAAGTATACTCAAGATAAAGTAAGGGATTAAAAATAAGCCTAGGGGCCTTTTTAAAAAAGTGATGGTATTTGAGTAATCTCCATTAACACAGAGATATAGGAAACTGCAGCAAAAATTCTTCACCCTCACACCCAAGAACTTGCTTGCTTTTAGAATTGATAAGTGAAAACAGACTAAATTTTAATTTTTAAATTGTGTGCAGGCTGAAATAGATGTAAGCCATCTTCAGAATAACCTGATCTGTCTGAAACTTTGAAAGCATTTCAGTGGGCTTCAGAAGTTATCCGAACCAGTTTATGTAATGGTTAAAGTGCTGAACTAGAAACTCAGAGACCACCAATTCTACTGCTCCCTTAAGTACGGAAGCCTACTGAGTGACTTTTGGCCGATCACTCTTTCTCAGCCCAATTCAAGTCTTAGGGTTGTTGGTATGGAGAAAGTAGAACCTTATAACCCTTGCGCAATAAAATATTTGGGGTGCCAAATAGCTGTGAGAAATAAGGATGTTTTTTTACAGATAATTGGAACTAGAAGTATCAAGCAGTAATATTTTTCTTGAATTTAAGAAATTGTCCATTTTGATAATAATATTAATACTAATACTAATAATAATAAATTTCCTGCCCATAAAAGTAGGAAATCAGTGGAAAGAGCTGGACTGAGACTGGCTCACCTTCATAGGCCATTTTTCTGTTCACATGCATAATGACACATTATCATGTACTGAAATGATTCAGAAAAATTACACAAACACACCTAATTTCATAATTACAAATTGGTTCTTTAAAAAGCCCCAGTGTTTCTTTCTTTTAACTACACTGGATTGAAATAAATATTTTTTACTAGTGTGAAAAAAAGTGTAATATACTGAGCCTGGTTATAATTATGAACATTTTTTAACAGATAGTCTGTGAATCAATAGTGAAACCTTTCTTTTGGGCTTAACAATGGATGAGACAACCTTAGGAGATGTCAGGTCACACAAAGGTTTTGCTCAGAGGTGGTATTCAGCAGGTTCTGACCAATTCTGAAGAACCGGTAGTGGAAATTTTGATTAGTTCAGAGAACCGACAAATACCACCTCTGACTGGTCCCATCCCATGTATTCTCTGCCTCCCGAGTCCCAGCTGATTGGCTGGGTCTTCTTTTGCTGCCCTGCACAGGAGAACAGAGCTGGAAAGTAGTGGAGTGGGGAGGGAATGAGGTTAGTGGGGTGGGGAGGGAATGAGTTTTTGCACTAACCTTCCCCCAGAAGTGGGGTGGGAATGGAGATTTTACAGTATCCTTCCCCGGCCATGCCCACCAAGCCACACCCACCAAGCCACACCATGCCCACCAAGCCACAGCCACAGAACCAGTAGTAATTTTTTTTGCATCCCACCACTGCTTTTGCTGCATCATATCTGAAATGAAATAGCCAAATACAAATGCGGCTTATGAGTACTATCTGTTCTCATATCTGAGCTGGTGAATTGCTTCCTGATAATTAGATAGTCAGTTCTGATTTTCTGAAAGTTGGATGATTCATGGGGGCAAAAGCTGATGAACTAGACATCAGACATGGTCAATAGTATGTTTATTAGTACAAGTGTCCTTGGCATTATTGTGCTTGGAGAGGGGACTGTTCAGAACAGCTATAAAATTTTCTCTTGAATGTCACAGCTTATGAAAGATATCACACAAAGCTCTATTTATTCCCCACAACAGTCATTGAGGGACCTACTGTTGCTCTTTTAATGATTTCTGCTTTCCTTTAAAAAAAATTTGCTGGGATAAGTTTAGTGTCTGCTGATATTTTGCCCTGGAAGTTTTGGAATTATTTTGCTAGATGCGAAATATATCATCTATATATGACTTGCTGAGAAGCATATAAAAGAAAACAGAGTTTGCTAAATGATGAGTGAATGAACTGTTGTTGTGGAATTGATGATTTAACCCAATTTTTGTGTTTTTTTTCCCCATTGTTCTTTAGTGATTACAACTGATGTTTTGGTCATGTTGTTCCTTCTGGTCCTATAATTTAAACTTAAGAAAAGTTTAAAATATAAGACTCTCCAGGAAACCATGTACAGGTAGTCTTTGACTTACAACAGTTCATTTAGTGATTGTTCAAAGATACAATGACACTTAAAAAAGGGATTTATGGCCATTTTTCAAGGCCCTTAATGACCTTTGCAGCATCCCCATGGTCATGTGATCAAAATTCAGATGCTTGGTAACTGGTTCGTGTTTAAGATGGTTGCAGAGGTGGTATTCAGTGGGTTCTGACCAATTATGGAGAACCGGTAGCAGAAATTTTGAGTAGTTCAGAGAACCAGCAAATACCACCTCTGACTGGCCACGCTCCCATCTATTCTCTGCCTCCCAAGTCCCAGCTGATTGGCTGGGTCTTCTTTTGTTGCCCTGCACAGGAGAATGGAGCTGAAAAGCAGGTTAGTGGGGTGGGGAGGGAATGTGATTTTGCAGTATCTCTGGAGTGGGGTGGGAATGGAGATTTTGCAGTATCCTTCCCCTGCCACGCCCATCAAGCCACACCCACAGAACCGGTAGTAAAATTTTTTTGAATCTCACCACTGGATGATTGCCACATCCCATGGTCATATGATCATCTTTTGTCACTTTCTCACAAGCAAAGTCAATGGGGAAGCCAGATTCCCTTAACAACCATGTTACTAATTTAATGACTGCAGTGATTCACTTAACAACTGTGGAGAGAAGGGTCATAATATGGGGCAAAATTCACTTAATAAAAGTTTCACTTAGCAGCAGAAATTTCTGGCTCAGTTGCGGTTGTAAGTTGAAAACTGCCTGTACTGTAGCCGAATATTTGTCAAGCAAGGGCTGCATGTGTGTATCCTTGAAATTCATTCAACAATCATTTGGTGGGCAAACCATTGCCTATGTATGTATGTAATGTGCCAAACCTTCCATTCTACAGATGGAATAGTCCAGGGCGTTTCAGGATATTTTGTTCTTGCTTTCTAGATACACCAAGCTAGCTATTCTGGAAGTGGTTTACAGTTTTCCAGAGTTCAATCGTTTATTCCAAAATTGCTATCATTAAATTCTGACACATCTTTTAGATCTACTTTCTTACACTTGGGTTATAAACATTTGTTTCATTAAAGCCTCACTCCTCCTGTGGCTTTGTTCGGCCTATGCTGACAGCTGGGCTTTCAAATTGTTCATCTGCCTTTTCATTTATTAAATCATTTGCATACCACCTTTATCAAAAGCCATGCATTGCTGCCTTTTGAAATTCAGATGGAAATAAAGTGTAACTCACAGTTTCATAATTTCTTTCCTATTATAGTAATATAACAGATGCAAAATGGCTCTTGTAGAACCTTGGGAGGTGGGTGCGGCTGGAGGAGAGGCAAACATGGTGCCAGCTGTGCCTTCTGCTTTGTACTGGGAACGAATGCACCATAGAATGAGGCAAGGCGGCTAAATTGGTTGCTCAAGCTTTATTGAATTCGTGTGCTAACAGTGAATGAACCACTCAGCCGTGAGGCAACAGCTGTTGGCCTGTTTGACAGCTCCTTATATAGCCGGCTGTCAAACTACCAGGTTGCGTCTGGGCACCCCTTGCTGGAAACCGGACCAGAGGGAGAACGTCAGAACATAGCACTCCTTCCCACCTCGACAGCACATGTGTAGTCTTCGAGGTAGGCTGGGCAGAGCTGGATCCTAGCTGATCTATGCAGCGATGGCTCGTTGAACATGGTGGGAACCTCTTCGGCTGGAACCTCTTCAACTGGAATCTCCGACTGCTGCAGTTGGACCTCTGCTGGTGATTCCTTGACCCATGGCCTCTCCGGTGAGTGTGGCTGCTGGCATGTGGTTGGTGCAGAGAGTCTTGTGTCAGTTCCTGAGAACTCATCATTCTCCCTCAGGTTCCCTTGCCCCCTTAATTGATTAATGTGGTGCCTCCAGGTCCGGCCATCCTCTAACTTCACAATGTATGAACATGGCCCGGTTATGCTAGTTATGGATGCCAGTAGCACAGGGGATTACCAGTGTAGTTCCTAGCAAACACCTGGTCCTCCATATCAAATTGCCTGGTATTGCTATGCAAATCAAGGGGCTTGTCTATCTAACACTGGATGCAGCCTATCTAACACTGTTCTAAGTCTTCAGCCCATTAATAATTCTGCTGGGCTATGATTTGTAGATGGACATGGGGTAGAATGCTGAATTAGCAGATACTGGGCTACTCTAGTTGGCCATGGCCCTGGGCCCATCTTTGCTAGTGCCTCTTTCAAGGATTTTACCCCTTGTTCTGCCATACCATTACTAGAGGGATTGAAAGGAGCAATTAATGCATGTCTTATGCCTAAACTAATGAGAAACAGCTCAAAACTTATTGAGGTAAATTGTGGCCCGTTATCTGATACAATTAGATCGGGAAGCCCATGGGTAGCGAACACCTTTTGTAAAGCTAAGCTGACAACTTCAGATGTTGTAAAGGTCATTAAAACTACCTCAACCCACTTGGAGAAAGCATCTACTAAGATGAGGAAGGTCTGGCCTTGGAAGGGCCCCATGAAATCAATGTGCAGTCATGACCATGGACCTCTGGGGGCTTCCCACTCTCTTACTGGGGCTTTTGGGGGTAATGGCCTAGTTTCCTGACACTGCTGACACCCTGACACCCATTCAGATATTGCCTGGTCCATCCCTGGCCACCACACATAACTTCAGCCTAAGGACTTCATATGAATAATGCCCGGGTGACCCTTGTGGAGTGCCCCCTGTACGTGCTTTTGTAAGGATGAGGGAATTACCACTCTACTCCCTCATAGTAAACAATCCCTGCTGCAAGACAGCTCTTGTTGCCTTATTTTAAAGGGACAACAATCAGCAGGCACAGACCCTTGTGGCCATCCCCTCTTCACCCAGTCTAGAATTTGCCTTAAGAGTCTGTCTTTAGCTGAATGGGCAGCAATGTCTGCAGCGGTCAATAGGAAGTTCTGGTGATGGTCAATGAGGAGGATGGATTCCTCAGCCTCCTGGTCCTCTGCTGCAGCTGGAATTGGGCACCTGCTGAGGGCATCAGAATGGCTGAGGTGTTTGCCTGGCCAATATGTCAGTGTGCATGAGTATGCTACCAAAAAAAAACCCCACCTTGTCATTCAAGGGGAGAGCATTTGAGGAGTCTGTTTATCCCCAGCAAATAAACCTAGTAAAGGCTTATGATCCATGATAAGTTCAAACTTATGTCCATAAACATACTCGTGGAAACGTTTAACGCCAGTAATGGCAGCAAGGGCCTCACGATCTATTTGGCTGTAATTTCATTCCACCAGCAATAAGGTCCTACAGAAGAACGCTATAGGGCCCTCAGAGCCATTAGGCAGTCTGTGACTCAAAACCGCCCCTACTCCATATGGAGAAGCATCACATGCTAACACTAATGGTAAACATTTGTTGAACTGTATGAAAACAGAGCCTGAAGTTAACAAGTCCTTCACAGCCTTAAAAGAGCTAGCCTCTTTCTTGCCCCAAACCCAAGGTGATTTTTTATCTAAAAGTCTGTGTAGGGGTTCAGCTACTGATGCCTTGTGAGGGATGAAAATGGCATAGAAATTCAGGAGGCCAAGGAAAGCCTGAAGTTCAGTTTTGTTGTTTGGAGTGGGAGTGTTTTTTATGGCTTGGACCTTAGCTGTCGTGGGATGAATTCCAGCAGCATTGATCAGGAACCCCAGGAACTCCACCTTAGGTACGCCCAAATGGCACTTACTCTTTTTTAATTTCAAACCTGTTGCCTGGAATCTCCTAAAAACTTTCCTTAGGCTGTCTAAAAGTGCCTTTTCATCTCTAGCTGAAACCATAATGTCGTCAAAGTATGGAATGACTCCAGGGATGCCTTGTAAGAGTCATTCCATTAGGGAGTGGAATATCCCAGGGGCAGCACTAATGCCAAATTGTAGCCTATTGCATCTAAATGCTCCTCTCTGTGTTACTATGGTTTGGGCTACTGTGGTGGGTGAGTCCACCGGTAGCTGTTGATACACTTGAGCCATGTCAAGCTTTGCAAAAAAATTTCCGTTACCCAGTGAATGCAACAGATGTTGCACCACGGGCACTGGGTACGCACTTTGCTGTAATGCCAAATTAAGGGTTGCCTTGTAGTCTGCGCACACCCTGACCGACCCGTCAGCCTTGAGTGGTGTGACAATTGGGGTCTCCCAAGGAACGTGATCTATTGGCTCTAATACCCCTTGTGATATAAGCATATCGAGTTCAGCATCGATTTTTGGGCGGAGTGCGAAGGGCACTCGCCTGGCTTTCAATCTCCTAGGCATAACTGTAGGGTCTAAATTCAGTGAAATAAGTTTCCCTGTATATTTACCTAAGTCATTATCAAAAACACTAGCAAATTCCTTTGCTAGTGCATGTATGGTGTCAGTGCTTTGTCCATTTGTGGCATGTACTCCACTTATGGCCAGACCTAGGGATTCGAACCAGTCAAGGCCCAGTAAACTTGGCAATGCCCTTTCCACAACTATTAGTGGGAGATGGCCTTTGAAATGTTTGAAAACTAGTGTCACTTTAGTGAGACCCAAAATGGGAATTATATTCCCTTGATAGTCTCTTAATGTGAGGGAACAGGGACTTAATCTTTTCTTTGCCACATTGGGCACCAACCGTTCGATTGTGCTCCAACTAACCAATGACAAAGAAGATCCTGTGTCAACCTCCATTTGACAATCCTGTCCCTCAATTTTCACTGAAAGAAATTGTTTTTTCTTTAGTGATAAGTTTGTTTGCCCTACTCTGGGGATGATGTGGCAATTATCCCTTTGGATGGTGAAACACTCTTTCCACAACCTAGAAACTTTTCTAGCAGGTCCCCTTCATTTGCCCTTGTTTTGCCTGGACTCTGTCATCAAGCAGAATAGCTCTGCACTTCCTAGCTAAATGGCCTCTCTTTCCGCAGTGCTGACAATTTGCAGTTTGAAATCTTCAGGCTGCTCGCGGATTGTTTCCTCCGCACCCTATGCAGGATTGTGCCTGGGCTGTTTTTTTGGATTGCCAATTATTACCTGATGCAGTCTTCAGCCGGTGGATGTCGTCATCCCCTGGTAGATCGAGGTCTTCCTCGGTAGCCTGTTCCTGGTGGACACCTAAGGTTTTTCTCCCTGAAGCTGGGCTGCTTGCGCCATGAATCTCTACCGTCGACTTGTTTGGATAGCTCTGCAGTGCAGGCTTTGTCCAATGCTGATTGTAGTGTCAGGTCAGGCTTTGCTAGTAGTCTGTGCTGGATTCGGAGGTCTTTTAACCCACAGACTAAACGATCCAGCAAGGCATCATCCAGCTCTTTAAACTCGCAATGGAGAGCAGCTGATCGGAGACCCGCCATAAATTGATTAACAGTTTCCCCCTCAGCTTGCTTGCGCCAGTGAAATGCGTACCTTCAGGCAATTTGTGAGGGAGTGGGAGTGTAATGGTTCTTAAGCTTTGCCATTAACGCCTCCCAGGTGACAGAATTCAGAGGCTGAGGTGCTAACAGAGCTCTGGCTGTGTCAAACATTTGTTTGCCACAGAAATTTAGAAACAGCGCCCTTTGCCGGCTGCCTGTCAAATCCACCAGATTGTTTGCCTCTAGGAAACAGTCAAAACGCTCAATATATGACTCCCAAGTCTCCGTGGATGAGTCAAATGGCACAAATGAATTTAATGCTGCCATTCTGAACAGCTTCACAGGACCCTTGATCCTTAGGCAGGTGGTTGGTAGACTTTATCGAGCTTTTTTAGGGTGACTTTGCTCTTTTTGTATGCCCTTCTGGCTTGTTTGGCTCTCTCTGCCACAGTGATCAGCTCTTTTGGTTGACCACAGAAGGACTTCAAGCTCGCCTAATGCCTCGCGGGTGGCATCCCATCCTTGTCGCCAGTGCTTCTTACTGGGAGTGAAAGCACCACAGAATGAGGCAAGGCGGCTAAATTGGTTGCTCAGGCTTTATTGAATTCGCGTGCTAACAGCGAATGAACCACTCAGCTGTGAGGCAACAGCTGTCGGCCTGTTTGACAGCTCCTTATATAGTCAGCTGTCAAACTACCAGCCAATCAGGTTGTGGCTGGGTGCCCCCTGCTGGAAACTGAACCAGAGAACATAGCACCTTCCTCCCCAAAATCTGGGACACTAATTGTGTAGTGAATCAGCAAAGAATCTTGCCAATATTTCCTTGTTCTGTTTGATAGGGACCAGATAAACCAGGGCACTGATTTAATGCAAGGTCTTGAAATGGATCATTCAGCTTTAAGGAGCAATGCCGCAAGGAAATTCCCAGCTGATAAATAATAATAATAATAATAATTCATGAGCAGAACTGAAACACATCTTGTCAGGATTTAAATCATAACCTTTTTTCTGTATTAACTGAACTTTTTTTCCTTCCTGTATGCATCCTGTAGCAAAGGGCAGGAATTAACAGGAGAACACCTTGTTTTCTTTCATACGTTTTGATTAGAAGGGCACAAAAGGTAGCTCAGTGAGCACTGTTAAAATGTCTTTGGCATTACTGGAAAGAAAATTACCCTTGGTAATTGACTTTTTAATGGAAGCAGGGAAAGAGAAAAATAAAACAACAGAACTAGTCTCTTCTCTCAGTGATTTCAGAGATTTTCAAAACATTACCTTGCTAGGGAAAAGTCAAATATGTGTTTCAAATTTGGATAGGGATGAAAACATTTTCAGATATATCAGGATGCAGTGATCATTTGGGGGGCGGGGGCTTCCAGACTTTCTCTAGAAATAAAAGGAGATGAGAGAGAGACTTTCTCATTTGTTTCTCAGAAATCTTGGGGACTTTAAGATAGAATAGGATGGCATCAAGTTCCCACAGGCGGTGCAAATTTATTTATATAAATACGCAAGCAGCTAAGCTTGTTCTTTGTCACTGCAAAATAATTTTAGATTGTTAGGTAGAAATTTTGCAGTCAGAGGATGTCCCATGTCCCGATGCTCGATAATTGTCAGATACAAAGGCCATTATTGAAATATGGGACCTAGTTTTGATTGTTGTTGCCTGAATATTTCAAACAGCTAATTCATACAGATTGATTTGTGCAGTTGAAAATGTATACATGGTCATGTTTGGATGCAGCAGTTGTGGCAACTGGCCTAGTTGGGAATAATATGGCTTCCTGTGATCAGTTTCTATGCATAAAATGCTATTTGTGAGGAGGAGGAAATATCCACCTGCATTATTAACTGTCGTGGTCCAATAATATTGTCACTGAGGTATTACACTATAACAAGTATAGAATTGTGTTCTGAGATATACCCCCTTTGTTTTTTATTCTAAATTATTTTGCTTCTCTGTATCCACTGTGTTATAATAAATGATTCCATATAATCCACTCTCAAGATAACTGAATTGTCTAGGGTTGTAGTAGTTGATGTATTTAGCCAGTCTTTAGATCAGCAGAATTGAACCAGCTTAGTACTTGGATGTAAGCAGTGCAACGAAACCCCAAGTGACAGGCTAGGTTAGAATTTTGATAGAACTTCCATATTTATCTCAAAACCTACATGGACGCATGTAGTCACTGACTCTCTCTGCACAAAATATGCTTACAAATAGGAACATTGGGTAGGTTTACTTAAAACTTGGATCATTTTCAAAAGTCCTCAGCACTGTTCTCAGCAGAAATATTCTAAGCCAAGAACGTAATTTTCTGACATAATATCCATTGATGTGAAAGATTACCCATGTAAAAGTGCTTTCAGTATATAAAACTGTAGTGCACATGCAAAATAAATTAAATGGCTGTAGGAATAAATCCTTCCAAGTATCATTAAAGTTTCATTTCATTTCCTCTGTATCCTTTCAGAACAATTGAAAAAGGTATTATGGAAAAAGTTTCTTAGGCCTAAGAAGAAGGCATAGTTCTTTCTTTTGGGGGTCCAAGACAGAAAGGAAAGATGAAAGAGTTTTAAAAAAGAGATCCAGGGTAGAGCTGAAAATCCACAGCATCTTTGAATGTCCAGGCATTCCTTGCCTGCTTTTCATTATTGATCTTGATTATTGTTTCTTTTAATACATTTCTATATTTGGGAGAGGACATATAGAGTGGAGCCTCTACTCAGGTATTGATTTAAAATCCCTGAAACCTTTTGCCCTAATATTTCTAATGGGAGAAGCTTTTAAAAATATGACTTTGGCTAGCTTTTGGGGAAAAAAACCACTAATAGATTACTACAAAAAGCCTGGGAGTTAATTATGATGGATTCTTTGCTTCAGGTTGCTTAATTCTCTACCATTAAGATTAACTTGCAGCTGCCACTGTAAAACAGGCAGAAGAAGGAAGTGCTCTGTCCATTAATACTTTCTAAATTTGTGGTATGAAACATGTAAAAACTATATTACATTTATAGATGTGTCCCAAAGGTGCTTTTTTCAAGAGGCAACTGGACTTTCTTTTTTTTTTCTTTAAAGACGTTTTCTCAATCAGGAAGCTTCTTCAGTGCTGACTGGATGGTGAGGAATGGAAGGATTTATACTCCTTGCAGACAGCTGGTCATTTGCATTCTTTTTAGAAAATCCTTGAGGTCACTGTTGTAGATCGAGGAAATGAGAGGCTTAGACCAGAGCGTAATGGGAACAAGCTTTATTCAAAGAATAAAGGGTCGTCGCGTCTGCTTGCTAACAGGCAGACTTGCCAGCGAACGACGACTGGCTCAACCCGACAGCTGGCTTTTATAGCCGACTGTCAAACGGAGCCAGCCAATGGGAGCTGCTGGTGCTCCCGCTTAAAGAACGGACCTGGTTGGGAACCCCAACCAGTCCCAAAGACATAACACCCCTTCCCCCTAGATGGGAACACGTATAGTCCTTGAGATACGCCGGTGGTCTGTGTTGGCGACCGGAGAGACGTAGCTCTGGAGAGTCACTGGGCGACAACAAGTCCGTGGAGCCCTGGTCAGAGTACGTAGGGGGGCGAGCTTGGCTCGGTGCAGGATCTGGGACCCGGGGAAAGTCTCTGCCTTCGGGCTGGGTTGGAGAATAGTCTCTGCCCGAATGGCAAGTGACTTCGCTGGGGAGAATGGTGGCGTCTCCGGCTGGCAGTCCCGGTCTACTGCCTGCTCCCTCTGCTCTGTTGGAGGCGGCTGGTCTCTCTGGAAACTCTCGACTGGACCTTGGTAGGGAACTTGAGAGCTGTCCGGTGGAGACGGATCTGGGTTGGTCAGGCTGCTCCGTCGTCTCCGCAGCTGGTCCAGGTGCCTCCGCCATACTCGACCGTCTTCTAGCTGGACCCAATAAGATCTCGGACCTGTGACAGCCACGACCTTCCCGGGCACCCACAGAGGATCCCCCGTGTAGTTCCTAGCAAATACCAGGTCCTGTAATGCGAAATCCCTGGCCAGACTGTCAGACCCCAAAGGGGTGTCTGGGCAGTAGTGGGGGTGTAGCCTGTCTAAAGTAGTCCTCAGGCGTCTCCCCATTAGCAGTTCGGCCGGGGATTTGTTCGTAACTGTGCACGGTGTGGTATGCTGGCTTAGGAGGAAACGAGACAGTTTAGAGTGCCGGTCCTCTTGGCCGAACCTGGCCAGTGCCTCCTTAGCCGATCTGACTGCCCTCTCAGCCAACCTGTTGCTAGAAGGGTGAAAGGGGGCCGTGAGGACGTGTCTGATGCCCAGATTGGTGACATACCTGCTAAATTCACTTGAAGTGAACTGGGGCCCATTGTCGGAGACCAGAGTGTCAGGAAGTCCATGAGTCACGAAAAAACGAGTCAGTGCTTTGGCAACTGCTTGCGTGGTGGTTGTTGGGAGTAATGCCACATCTATCCACTTAGAGTACGAATCCACGACCACCAAGAAAGTCTTGCCATGCATTGGCCCGGCCAGGTCGATGTGGAGCCTTGACCACGGGGCATTGGCACTTTCCCACCTGGTGGCTGTGGCGGCAGGCGGGGCTGCCCTGGATTCCTGACAGGGTCGACACGAGCTTACCCACTTGGCGATCTGGTCATCCATCCCTGGCCACCAGACGTAACTGCGAGCTAACGCCTTCATCCGTACGATGCCCGGATGGCCCTCGTGCAGCACCTTCAGGATGGGTGTGCGAAGGGTGGTTGGGATGGCGACTCTGGTACCCCACAACAGGCATCCCTGCAGTTTGGAAAGCTCCTGCTGGTGAGTTTTAAATGGGGTGAAATCAGCTGAATAGTTAGTTTCCGGCCACCCCCTCCCTACCCAGTCCAGAACCTGGGCGATTGTTTTGTCCGCTTTTGAATGAGCTGCGATGTCATCGGCAGTCACTGGCAGTTTGAGCTCGTTGATCTCGAAAATAGCGTGCACGGGAGCTGGGTCCTCGACTGGGGCTGGTAAGGGGCAGCGGCTGAGGGCATCTGCATGGCTCAGATTCTTCCCGGGACGATAGACCAGTTTATATGAGTAAGCCGCCAGGAACAAGGTCCATCTAGTCATTCTGGGGGACAATACCTGTGGGGTTTGCTTGTCCCCGGATAACAGACCTAGAAGTGGCTTGTGGTCTGTGACGAGTTCGAAATGGTGCCCGAATAGAAATTTGTGGAATTTTTTGACTGCTGCTACTGCAGCCAGGGCCTCCTTATCAATTTGGCCGTAATTATGCTCAGTCGCCGAGAGAGTTCGTGAAAAGAAGGCAATTGGTGCTTCGGAGCCATTGGGAAGTCTGTGGCTTAAGACAGCTCCTATCCCAAAAGGGGATGCGTCTGCAGCTAGGACCAAGGGGAGGCGTTGGTCAAATTGAATTAAGACGGCCTCAGAGGTGAGTAGAGATTTGACTGCTTTAAATGCATGGTTTTCCTTGTGTCCCCAATGCCATGGTGAGTTTTTGTCTAAGAGCCTGTGCAGCGGTTCAGCGACTGAGGCTTTGTGTGGGAGAAACGAAGCATAGAAGTTCAATAACCCCAGGAAAGCTTGTAACTCGGTTTTGTTGGTAGGCGTGGGTGCCTCATGGATTGCCTTGACTTTAGATTCCACCGGGTGGATGCCTGAGGCGTCTAGCCTGTATCCTAGAAAGTCCACCTGTCTAGTGGTGATGGCACACTTCTCCCGTTTTAGTTTGAGGCCATGCTGCCTGAACTTCTCTAATACTGCCCTGACTCTCTGGATGAGTTGGGGTCTGTCCCTGGCTGAGACCAAAATGTCATCGAAGTATGGCACTACACCAGGGAGGCCTTGGAGAATTCGCTCCATCATCGATTGAAAAATACCTGGGGCTACACTTACGCCAAACTGGAGACGTTTACACCTGAATGCCCCTCTGTGTGTTACTATGGTCTGTAAGTCAGCCGTTTTATTATCAACAGGGAACTGTTGGTACGCCTGTGACATGTCTAGTTTGGCGAAAATGGTGCCAGGTTCGAATGTGTGTAATAGGTGCTGAATAACTGGAACAGGATATGCGCTAACCTGTAGATAACGGATTATTGACGTCTTGTAATCAGCACAAATTCTCAAATTACCGTCTTTTTTAAGTGGGGTGACTATGGGGGTCTCCCACTTAGCGAAATCAGTGGGTTCAATCACCCCCTGTTTGAGGAGCTTGTCTAGTTCCGCGTCCAATTTTGGGCGGATGGCGAATGGTACTCTACGTGGTTTTAGGCGGATGGGAACTGCCTGGGGGTCTACTGAGAAGGAGATGGGCATGCCATTATAACAGCCTAACTCGCTACTAAAAACGTCAGCGTAGACTGAGAATAAGGAGTCAGTATCAGAAGTTGAGACAGCATGGATCCCCGTTACACTAAGGCCAAGAGAGGAGAACCAATCCAACCCCAAGAGACTAGGGAGGGCACCATTAACAACCACCAAAGGCAGATGGCCTTTAAAGGTTTTGAATTGGACTAGGAACTTGCCTTTCCCGAGGACGGGGATGTTCTTTCCTTGGTAGTCTCTCAGGGTGAGGTGGCACCTTTGTAGCTGCTTCCTTGTCAGTCTGGGCTGGATCTTCTTAAGCGTGTCCCAGGAGATAATTGAGAGCGCTGACCCCGTGTCCACCTCCATGCGGCAGGGTTTACCTTCTAAGGAGACAGAAAGTGTAATTTTATTGGGGGTATGAAACGTGTGGTTAGCGTGGTAGCAAGTATAGCAGTTCTCTACTTGCCTTTGGGAACCAGGAGAAGAAGGAGATTTTTGTGGAAGAACGCGCGCAGCTTGTCAAACCCTTGCGAGGTGACCTTTCTTGTGACAGTTGTGGCAGCTGCCGTTTCTGAACCTGCAAGATGCCCGGGCATGGGAACCTCCACAGGTTAGGCACAAAAGGGTTTATTTCGGGCCACTGTTGTTTCTCTGCCTGGTCCCTACCTGCGACTGTCTCGCCGGCTTGAGGCGATGAATGTCAGAGTATTCTGCAGGGTCATCTTCGCTCACCACTTCTTCAGAGTGTATGGAGGACGTGCTGGGCTTGGGTGTGGTGCCCTGGATCTCAGCTGCTGACTGGGCTGAGAGTTCAGCAGCTAAAGCTTCCTCAACGGCCTGGGGAGGTTTAAATCTTTCCTGGCCTGCAGACGTCTTTGGAGCCTTAGATCTCTTACCCCACAGACGAGTTGATCGAGCAGCATGTCGTCCAGATAGTTCTTAAACTCACAGTGAAGAGCTGCTGTCCTCAGGGCGGCCATGTATTGGTTGATGGATTCCCCCTCGGCTTGCTTCCTCATTCTGAATGCGAAACGTCTAGCAATCTGGGACGGTTTCGGTGAATAGTGGTTGGAAAGTGTTTCCAGCAGCTCAGGCCATGGAACATTCTTGATCTCTCGTGGTGCCAATAGTGCTGTGGCGGTATCGTAGACTGCAGCCCCGCAGTAGCTGAGGAAGTAGGATTTCTTCCTCTGCTCTGTAGCATCAGCCAATCCGATGGCATCAATAAAATGGTTGAAGCGATTCTTGTACGAATCCCATTTTTCTTCATCAGGTTTGAACGGTGGGAATGCCGAATTGACATTCATTCTGGATCACTCAGTCTCTTGGCAGACTGGTTTGTCTCACTGGGTGTTCGTGGCCCTGTTTTATTGCTAACCGTGAGCGTTGGCGGCTGTGGCTGCAGCGCCCTTAACTTGTTCAGTGATTCCAGCCTCAAGGAGGCAGTTTATATTTCTGCGCTCTCTGCGAGCGTCTGGCGGCTGTGGCTACAGCGCCGTAACTGACAGCAGTTTAAATTTCGTGCCCTCTGGAGAGCGTCGGCGGCTATGGCTGTAAGCCGTAACTGACAGTAACTTGAATTTTCGCGCTCCCTAGAGAGCGTTGGCGACTGTGGGCTACAGTGCCGAACTTCGCTTGAGTGGCTGAATTCAAACGACAGCGGTTTGAATTTGGCGCTCCTTTGCGAGCGCGGGCGGCTGCGGCTTCAGTGCCCGACTTTCACTAGCTGTAGCGTTCTAACTCGAGCGGCTACAACGCTCGTGACTTTTTCTCTGGGGCAGCAGCGATCTGAGCCTGAGCTCCTTGTGAGCGATACGGCTGCGGTTCAGCGCTGTTATTCCATGATTCTCAGCTCTTTTGAGTGCTTCTGGCTAGCCTTCCGATCCCATCCTCGTCGCCAGTGTTGTAGATCGAGGAAATGAGAGGCTTAGACCAGAGCGTAATGGGAACAAGCTTTATTCAAAGAATAAAGGGTCGTCGCGTCTGCTTGCTAACAGGCAGACTTGCCAGCGAACGACGACTGGCTCAACCCGACAGCCGGCTTTTATAGCCGACTGTCAAACGGAGCCAGCCAATGGGAGCTGCTGGTGCTCCCGCTTAAAGAATGGACCTGGTTGGGAACCCCAACCAGTCCCAAAGACATAACAGTCACCTAGAGGTTTATCTGTGTTGTCAGGGTCACCAGAGTGGTGCCAATCACAAGGGCAATAGTGGACAACACTCTTAAATGGGAATCAAAATAACCAAAA
Source organism: Pseudonaja textilis (assembly GCF_049901715.1). Classification (NCBI taxonomy): domain Eukaryota; kingdom Metazoa; phylum Chordata; class Lepidosauria; order Squamata; family Elapidae; genus Pseudonaja; species Pseudonaja textilis. The sequence continues at coordinate 242,272,099 of NC_141990.1, forward strand.
ACAGGAACTAAACTAAACTATAAGAAACAAAAGGATATGCCTTCCACAGAAGGAAAAAGTAGAGATAGAATTGAACAAAAGAAAAATCAATATCAATACCCATAACATGGAAGCCTGTAGGGTAAGCTAGGCATCGGACATATGGCAAGTTCTCATGGCTGTATTTAACTGCCCATCCACACGAAACTCCAGGTGTAATTTACCTGTTGAATTGTCTTGATGCATGTGGATGGCACATACACACATGTGAAAGTACATACTGTATTAGCAGTAAGACTCACTTTTGGGGAGGAAAACAATTGGTAGGTGTTTTCCTGGAACAGAAAGCAGAGAAGTCACTAAAGAAGGAAAAAACTTGATAACCCTCCTGTCCAAACTGGGGCTGCTGCTAAAAATTCTGAATCCAGATCAAAAGTGAGTCAGACTTTGGAAACTCTCTAAATACTTAGGTAACAGCTGGAAACATGATCATCAAAGGACATAATTTCTATGTCACTTCACTCGGTAGCAAAGGTTGAGTAAACACATACAATAACAGACAAGGTTAATTTGGCCCATTATTTATTCTTAATGAACTATTTCAACAGCAGCAAGTTAATAGCATTCCATATATGAAACAAATACAGACAAGGCATAGAAATTCTAATTATTGTTTCAGTAATTGTGGTTATTTATTCTGTTCAAAGTGGGTTGACCTTTAGATGTAAAAAAAAAGAAAGAAGAAAAGACAGAAAAATTGGATTGCCTCAAGTCTTTTTGCATATATCAATTTGAGTTTTGCACACTGCATGCAATGAAGTTTGTTGCTAGTGTTTAACAGAAGACTAACACCATAATGGGTTTCATAAATATGCAAAGTCTCTCTCTTTCATTGCTGGCTCAGATTCTTGTTAAATAAAGAAATGGAAAATAATCTACCCAGCACACAAACAAGAGCAGTCTGTACCATAATTGGGGAATCCAGAATTATCTACTGTTCTCTTTATGATAATTTGATAGACCAGTGAGAAAGAATTAGCTGGCTAGTTATGCTGAAGATACTGTACCCAAATCCATAGGATGAAGGTTCCTTCACATCCTTTAGCACATGTGCATTCAAAGAGGCATATTTGGTCTCTTCTCCTAGGATAGTTGGTTAGTTTATTTTATATACTAGATCTGTAAAGGCCATCAATTGTAAAAGTTCCCTGGGTAACTTATAAAACATCAAACCTATAATTAAAACAAAAACACAAAATATAACTGCCTGGACAAGACAACCACAACAACCACAATTCACAAATCAAGGACTTCATGAGGGCCTGAAACCCAGCTTTGGAAGCAGGGCCAGATCTTAAGAAATTTCCAGAACTCTTGCAGAGAGGACACTTTACAAATCTTGAGGGGATGCTTTTCCAGAGCACAGGGCTGCAACAGAGAACACATGCTTCCTCAATCCCACAAAATGACAACATTTAATTAAAAGGAACCTGGAGCACATACCATACCTCAATGTATCAGGCAGACGGAAACAGCCAGCAAAGCACACGTTCACTGAACCGGTTGTTAAACCAGTTGCAAATCACTACCACTGAAAACAGTTGATTGCTTAACAGTAAAATGAGTCCATGAAGGTGAATATTACAATAATCCTTCTTATAATCCTTTTGGGAATAAAAGTAGTCCTCATTTAAGTGACCATGGTTGGGACCTGGAACTTCATAAACAAAGCGGTTGCTAACTAAAACCACAATTGTGCTTATGATTTTACCTTTCCTTTATTTTAGAGATTTGCAAAGATTGTAAATTTAAGGAATGGTGGGAAAATTAACTTATCAGTTTCATAACGATGAATGGTTGCAGTATGCAGTGGTCATTAAACAAGTAGTATTTTATGAAAATCTCTCAAATAAAATTTACATGATTCTATAAGCTTTTTAAAATCATTTTTCCACATTTTTATTTATTCATTTAATATAGTGGTGTAAAACAGAAAGAAAAATAGAAATAGGAAATTAGGGGAAGGAAGGAGGGGAAAAGAAAGTGTGAGGTACAAGGGAAAAAAAGGAAAAATAAAGACATTGACGTCTGACTCTTTTTAGTACACTACAAGATAAAAACTCTCCAGCCTCAACGTTTTGCTTTTACACATTAGTATATAACTAGACATTTCTATAACAACAAATCTACATAATTGACAAAACCAAAGTCTATTATGAAAATATCTCAAATAAAATGTACATGACACTATAAGCTTGATGATATTTGTGCTGCCGTTTATTAAATGTTACACTTTTTTTTTTCAGAAAAATCCTTCTCCAAAGAAAAGAAAAAGCTAAGGCTTAGAATCAGGAAAAAGTCTGTGGAATTATAGCTTCCGTTGTCCTCCAAGCAGGCTAAGACACCATCCCTCCTAACTATACAGGCTCAGATATCTCTTAAAGCAAAACAAAAAAACTATATTTGCAATGGGATCCTGGTAATGTTAATATGGAAGATGTCTCAAGGCTCACTAAATATTGGCATTGCTTTTCTGCTCACCCATTGTCCCTCTTTCAATCCCCCCTTCAAGCTACATAACCTTATTCTTGAATCTTTTCAAACTTTTCTGCTGCTATTTGTTAGAGGCTCTGGTTCTTTTCTTGTGTGGTTCTTTGACTTAGTGAATTTGTTTTGTCTTTATTTGTTTCTTCATCCCTGACTCTGACAACAGGGTTTATCCGGCATTATCTGTCCAGTTTCTTCTTAAAACCTTCAGTGACGAAGCACCTACAACTTCTGAAGGCAAGCTGTTTCACTGGTTAATTGTTCTCACTGTTAGGAAATTTCTCCCTAATTCCAGGTTTCTTGGGATTCTCTATAAGTATTCTATTGCTGGCTTCATGCCATAAATTAGTACTTCTAGTATGCATCATATGAACCAGATCTTTCTTCTTTCTGTCCTTCTCTGAGCTGACTCCTGGGATGTCTCATTCGGGGCCAAGGCAGCCCGAATTAATCCCTAGGAAACAAAGAAAAGTGCTTACAATCCAATAAAAAGTGCACCGGAAAACACACCATTTTTCATTCCAACTTCTGTAAGTAAGAAGAGAATGCCGCTGAAACTATGCAGCATCATTCTTGCTGCTATGGAAGCAATTCATCCAAGCTTCCTCATATTTCAATAAAGAAATAGGTTTTCCACTTCAGTGCCAAAGTATGTCATGTAAAACAGCATACCAATGCCTCTCCCTCTCTCTTCCAAAAAATGATTACTGTGCATTCCCTATTGGCAATTTCTAAAAAAAAGAAAAACATTAAAAGAATTGAATGGCTGTTTTGTATGAATTGTCTGAGAGCGCATTAATCAAATATATGAACAATTGCTCCAAACAAAAAAAAATAGCCTCCAGTGCACTGAGGAAAATGTCTCTGGGAGAAAGCACTCTCTCTCTCTCTCTAGGTGTCATCAGGTCCTGGCATCTCCAGCTGGATGAGTGAAGGCCCATTTGGAACTGATAATCCGGGTAGAACATGCTTAGGAAGGGATGGCCTTCCATAAATGGCTGATCAGAAATGGTTTAGCTCTGACCAGCCTTGCTTTAAGTGAGCATGTGCCAGGAAGCAAATAACATCAAAGTAATATATGCCGGATATGGATGTGCTACAGAGGGGGCATTCAGCAGGTTCTGACCAGTTCTGGAGAACCGGTAGTGGAAATTTTGAATAGTTCAGAGAATACTACCTCTTACTGGCCCTGCCCCCATCTATTTTCTGCCTCCCGAATCCCAGCTGGTTGGCTGGGTCTTTTGTTGCCCTGCACAGGAGAACGGAGCTGGAAAGCAGGTTAGTGGGGTGGGGAGGGAATGGAGATTTTGCAGTATCCTTCCCTTGCCACCACCCAACAAGCCACGCCCACGGAACCTGTAGTAAAAATTTTTGAATCTCACCACTGATGTGCTGAATGACTTGCTTTATAGTCTTTCCTTTAGCTTGCTCCCTTTGAGGATCAGGGAAATCATTGCTCCATTCCTTTGTTGGTTTCCTTTTTGGAAAATAGAACAGATTGTAGAAAAGAAAAGAAAAAGAAGTGAAGAAGATCTGTTTCCCATTGTGGCTGTGGAAGACTAATTTTGCAGAAACAAACTTTTAATTCCAAACACTTCTCACATGTAGGGGAACACAATTTATTAATAGGAGTCTGTGTACAATCTAGGTCACAGGTGTCAAACTCAACTCCTCCATTTATTGTTGAGCTGATATGCACCCATTAACTATCAGCTTTTCTGTTTCCATGGAGAATATTTCTATTGTATTCTAGTTTTACTGACTTCTCTGCAAAATAGCTGAAAATTGGTCCTTTCTTCTTCTACAGGCAGGTTCTTAGTTTTCTAACGAATGATTTGGGGTGGCAAGGAGAGGAATCTGTCATTTAAAAACAAGTTTTACACAAGTCATATCTGATTTCCTAGGCATAGATTAATAGTAAAAAAGCTATAGATATTTATGATGCTGGATCAGGATTTATGCAAACACCAGTGAATAAAAGCATTTGTGTGCATTTTGAACAACCACAAAGGATGCCTATTCAAACCTTCCTGAATGAAATAAGAGACCCTGGGTGAAGAAATCACACTTCCTAGATGGAACTGACAGTGCTACTATCCAATGCATAAATCTTTCCATATCTCTTTAAATATCATGAAAACCAAAAGTCAATTATGTATAGCAGTGTGGTGGTTGTGGCTAATATATTCTCTTTCTTTTTTTCTTTCTCTCTCTCTCTCTCTCAAAAAAATGTAACAATAGCACTCAGTGAAAACCATTAACATATTGGTTAGAAATAGGAAACTTTAAAAGGTAGCTGTTACCCGAATTTCTTTCCTGACATTAATATGTTGTATTTTAATGGTTGTATTTGCCTTCAAGAGGGATTTTTTTCTAGATGGAATACGGACTATTTGTTGGTCCTTAATAGTCTTTCGTGGAAGTTCCTAATTATCTTTGTTTTAAATTTTTAGACTTTTAGAGATCATGATTCCCTATAATGGGGATGTTTAACAACTGAAAAGCATTTCATAGTTATTATCCCTATGAAGATATGGATATGGTTTTTGTCACATTGGAAAAAATATACACTAAGGGGCAATAATTTCATATGGATAGAGGAAAGTCTGAAAGAGGACAAGGTGTGGAAGATATATATATATATATATATATGTTTTCTGAGGTTCTCAGATTTATATGTGGATCTTGGAGAACAACCAAAGATCCATATATATATATATATATATATATATATATATATATATATTGTTTTCTGAGGTTCTCATGGTATTTGTATGTGGATCTTTGGTTGTTCGGGTTTTCTCCCGCGTAAGATTCAAGTATCTAGGCAACGTTTCGATGAAGTCTCATTCATCATCTTCAGGCTTCTGTCTCCGGCTCTGTGCTTCTCAGAGTGATGTGAGATTGCAGCTGCTTCTTCCTTTTAACTGCTAGTGGGGGTGGGACTTGATTGGGTGGGGGCTTGGCTGTGTTCTGATTGGGTGGGGGTGTGTTCTCATTGGTAGGGGTTTGGCTGTGTTCTGATTGGTTGGGGGTTAGCCGTGTTCTGATTGGTTGGAGGCGTGTTCTGTTCAGGTGGGGGCTTGGTTGTGCTCAGGTTACTCTTAGTTGCTGGGGGATTTGAGTTGGTGAGCTGTGATCTTGCTGTTTGGCTTCGAGTTCGTGGTCGTGCTGCATCTTCATAGTGGGTGTTGGTTTGCTTCATGTATGGCTCGGAGGGGTTTGAAGTGGGTAGTGATGCAGCTGCAGTGCAGCTTCTGGTCCATGGTCGTGTCTCATCTTCTGAGTGGGTGTGAGTCTGTTTTCTACATGGAAGTGTGGTGGTGGCATCTTGTGTGGCTCTCATGGGTGTGGGTCTGGTGTCCTTCTTCATGTTAGGTACTCGTCTGTTCATGAGGGCGGGTTTCCAAATGGCTGGAAGGCGGGAGGTGTCATCTCGTTTGTTCATGCTGTGTGGGCGTTTTTCTATCTCTATGGCTTCTCTGATTATTCTGCTGTTGAAGTGTTCGGTTTTGGCGATAGTTCTGGTATTTTTAAAATCAATTTCATGTCCTGTGGCTTTGAGGTGTTGGACCAGGGAAGAGGTCGTTTCTTCTTTTTTGATTGAGTTCTTATGTTCTTCAATGCGTGCACTTATTCTTCTGTTAGTTTGTCCAATGTATGTGGTAGGGCAGGCAGTGCAGGGGATTTCGTATACTCCTTGGTTTTCTAATTCGATTTTGTCTTTGGGGTTTCTTAGGATGGTGGATATTTTTCTGTTTGTGCAGAATGCTGTTTTGATGTTGTGTTTTTGGAGGATCTTGCTGATTTTGTCTGTAGTGCCTTTTATATATGGGAGGAGGGCTTTGCCGTTTTCTTGTTCTCTGTCTTGGATTTTGGTTGGGGTTTCTTTTTCGATTAGGTGGGTAATCTTCTTTCTTTGGAATCCATTGGCTGTAAGTACGTTGGTGAGAGTGTGTAGTTCGGTTTTTTGGTGTTGTTCATCGGCTAAGCATTTTGTTCTGGAGATGAGTGTCTTGGCTACGGAATTGATCTGTGCTGGGTGGTGGTGTGAGAGTGCATGTAGATAGCGGTTTGTATGTGTTTTCTTCTGGTAGATGGTGTTTCCTAGGGAGCCATTGGATCTTTTGTATACCAAGACATCTAGGAAGGGAAGTTGATTGTTGGCTTCTGTTTCCATGGTGAATTGTATTTTGGGTGTAGGCTGTTGAGGTGTGTGAGGAAGTTGTTCAGTTTTTCTTTCCCGTGTGGCCAGATTATGAAGGTGTCATCTACGTATCTGAGCCAGAGTTTGGGTTTGTGGTCGTATTTTTCTAGAGCTTGTGTTTCAAAGTGTTCCATGTAGAGGTTTGCGATGACAGGTGAGAGGGGTGATCCCATGGGTGCTCCTTCTATTTGTTTGTATTTTTGTCCATTGTAGGTGAAGTATGTATTGGATAGGCAGTGGTTGGTCAGATCTAGGATGTGCTTGGGGGGGGGTTGTATTTGTTTTGGATGGCTGTCAAGGCTTCTTTTATTGGCACTTGGGTGAAGAGGGATATGACATCGAAGCTTACTAGTAGGTCACTAGGTTGTAAGTTTTGTTTCTTTATGATCTCGATGAACTGGAATGAGTTTCTTACGTGTATATATATGGCATATATATGGCATATATATGGCATATATATGGCATATATATGGTATATATATATATATATATATATGGATCTTTGGTTGTTCGGGTTTTCTCCCGCGTAAGATTCGAAGTATCTATATCTATAACACACCCCACCAATCAGAACACAGCCAAGCCCCACCCAATCAAGTCCCACCCCACTGGCAGTTAAAAGGAGGAAGCAGCTGTCTCACATTACTCTGAGAAGCACAGAGCCGAGACAGAAGCCTGAAGATGATGAATGAGACTTCATCGTTGTAGATACTTGAATCTTACGCGGGAGAAAACCGAACAACCAAAGATCCACATATAAATACCGCTGAACCTCAGAAAACAAATATATATATATATATATATATATATATATATATATATATATATATATATATATGTGTGTGTGTGTGTGTGTGTGTGTGTGTGTGTGTGTGTGTGTGTGTGTGTGTGTGTATGGTATACATGGCATTCAGCTTTGTTCGGTATTTTCCCACATCATTGTAGTTGTGGAAAATACCAACAAAGCTGAATGCCATACATGTAAGTACCTGCGAAAACTTTTCACGGGTACTTACATGTATGGCATTCAGCTTAGTTCGGTATTTTCCCACGTCATTGTAGTTGTGCTTTTAAAGTTGTAGCAACATTTCGGCAGACTCTCATCTGCCATCATCAGGCTTCTGTATTGTGTTCGTCTGTGAGTCAGACTGTTACAGCAGTTTCAGTTTTAAATTTGGGGCTAGCCTATTGCTAGAATGGTTTTTTCTTCATCCTGATTGGTTGGGAGTCTTGGTCTGTGTTTATTGGTCTTGGAGTTTGCTGTGTTCTGCTTGATTGGTGTTTCTAATATCTTCTGTCTATTTTGTGGCTCTTTTTGTGTCTTGATTGGCTGGCAACATTGTGTTCCTTTATTGGAGGCCTTTAGGGCAGCTTGGCTCCGAGTAAATGGATGGCTATCATTTGTTAGGAAGCTAGGTTTCACCTGGGTGCCTGGTTGGGGTGTGTTTGAGCTGGAGGTATCAGGGGGGATCTGTTTGTGCCCAGGTGCTTGCCTGGCTAGTGGTGTGGAGATTTTTTTGTTTGTGAGTGCAGGCTTCCAAATGATTGACAGTCTGGTGGAATCACCTCTTTTATTCATGCTTTCAGGTCTTTTTTCAATCTCTATGGCTTCTCTGATAATTCTGTGGCTGGGGTTTTCTATAGTGGCTAGGGTTTGGGTGCTATTAAAGTTGATGCTATGACCCTAGCCACCATACAAAAATATAAACCCTGAAATATAAACACAATACAGAAGCCTGATGATGGCAGATGAGATTCTGCCGAAATGTTGCTACAACTTTAAAAGCACAACTACAATGACGTGGGAAAATACCCGAACAAAGCTGAATACCATGCATGTAAATACCCACGAAAAGTTGATGCTATGACCTGTGGCTTTCATGTGTTGGACTAGTGAGGAAGTGTGTTCCAGCTTATATATATATATATGTGTGTGTGTGTGTGTGTGTGTGTGTGTGTATACAAAGTTTATATATATAAAGTTTTTATATATAAAGTTTATGGGTTTCAGCTCTTTTGGCTTCCAGACCTCTTTGAGATGCCTCTTGATGCACTTCGCTTGATATTGTTTGTAAAAATAAGGACAACAGCAGTAGCAAAAATAATATTGACCTATTTGACCTAACCAATTTTATTGTATTCATGATGTACAATGACAATAAAGGCTTTGAACTTCTTGATGTATGAGATTAGAATTATTCTAAAATAACTATTATGAAAAACAGATTGTGGCGAGATATGGTATTCAAATATTGTGTTAATAGTAGCTTTTTGTTTTGGGTGAGTGGAATAAACTGCATTTCTATTGACATATTAGTGTGATGTGTTTTTGTTGCACTACGCAATGAATGTTGCTTATTCTTCAGGCAACAATATATGTACTTTATATAAAGAATTATCCCTGCCCTTTCTTCTTGAAATGGCATTGATTGGAAAGTTAATTGCTTGTTTAATGTTCAATATTATGCTTGCTTTGCTCTTGCATATACTAAAATTGGAATATTATGGATTTTATGCAACTGGTATCACCCCCACAGATGATTTTTCGTTTTGTATTGAAGGAGGCTTCTGTCCATAACTAAGAAAATTTATGGTACATAAGCATACGCTTATGCAAATTGCACAAAAGGAAACATCATTAAAAATAAAAACATCAAAGGGCACCCAACATTCATTTACAAAATTGCCAAACTGGAATTCCTAGCAAAGAAAATGTATACTGCCCGAGACTCTTCTCAAATAAATTGATATCCTGCACAACTTACTGCCTTTGAATCTAATGCCATAATACGCATCTGTATGGCAGCAGTGACAGACAGTATTATCAGGAGCCTTTTAGGAAGAGAAGAAATGCGTTTTTCAGCCATTCCCACTTTCCTTGTGTGGAGAGTTGGAATAAGAACTCAGATGAAATCAATTGCATGATTATATGCCTGTACAAGTCTGGTTTCGCTTATGTGTCTTTAAGCTGCATTTCTCTGATGATTCTCCTTAAGAATGGAATGCCAGCTTGTGCTTGTTAGTGACTAATTGATTGTGGAATTTATGCCTGGAGATGAAGCAGTAGATTCAAGGATGTGCACCATTGTGTTTATTTAATACCTCCTTACTTCCACAGTAAAAATATAGGGTCAGCTTGTTAGAATAATGCTTAGATGTCTCTCCTGTATCAAGGCTGCTATGTTGCATTTCAAAGAAAGTCCCTGTAATGTTTTAACACAATGAAGGATATCTATGTTTCCCTTTTGATTATTTCTGCTTTCTTATCAGTAATATTGCAAAACAATTTTCTTTGTTAGGATGTGCCGTTAAAATATATGTCTGCTCAAAGCACATTGGATCAAACAGTTCTGCAAAATCACGGGGTAACTTTGTGTCTCATGCTTTTGATTCACTTGGTACCACCACAACCTGCTAGTTTGGGAAAATAAAACAATCCTTTAGATCAGGGGTCTCAAACTCGCGGCCCAAAGGCCGAATGTGTCATGTGCTGACCATGCCCACCCCCATTTTAGTGGAGGGGAAAACGTCATGATACGTCATGTGATGATGTGACAGTGAGAGTTTGACACCCCTGCTTTAGATTCTTTCCATTGGTTGGCCTTTATTAGATCAATTTTCCATTATACCCAGAAGCCTTCTATAACCACTGCTCAGAAGACGCAGAGGGCAATTTTTTGAAACAGTGTGGGGGATGCACATGGACAGGTCAAAGATGAGAATGTCTAAATGGGAATCCCTGTTCTATTGGCAGGATCTTCTGGTAGACTTGAAAGGATTTTGTCACTAGAACAGCTGGATGGTTTTTCTCAGCAACAGATTCTATTAAATCAATAAGAGACAAGCCTTGAGAAATATTCACAGCTCAGTAATAGAGAATTCCCAAGTCAATCATGGCTTCTCTGATGAAAAAAAACAACCCAAAATAATGAAAATACATAGACCATTAAGAAGTCCCATGACTGACCAGAAACCAAGCAAGAAGTTGATAACTTTCTACTTTCTTTGACTACAATTCCATTGGTGAATAGAATAGAATAGAATTAGTGGCCAAGTGTGATTGGACACACAAGGAATTTGTCTTGGTGCAAATGCTCTCAGTATACATAAAAGAAAAGATACATTCATCAAGAATCACAAGGTACAACACTTAATGATAGTCATAGGGTACAATAAGCAATCAAATCATACTAGGAAACAGTCCTTATAAATTGTAAAGATACAAGTGACAGTCATACAGTCACAAGTGGGAGGGGATGGGTGATAAGGAATGATGAGAAGATTAACAGCAATAGTAGTGCAGACTTTGTAAATAGTTCAACAGTGTTGAGGGAATTATTTGTTTAGCAGAGTGATGGTGTTGGGGAAAAAACTGTCCTTGTGTCTAGTTGTACTGGTTTGCAGTGCTTTATAGCGTCATTTTGAGGGAAGGAGTTGAAACAGTTTATGTCCGGGATGTGAGGGGTCTGTAAATACTGTAGTTTCACAGCCCTCTTTTTGACTTGTGCGGTATACAGGTCCTCGATCAAAGGCAGGTTGGTAGTAATTGTTGCAGAACCAAACCAGACAGTTATAGAGGTGCAGATGATAGACTCAGTATTTCCTCTGTAGAACTGTATCAGCAGCTCCTTGGATAGTTTGAGCTTTCTGAGTTGGTGCAGAAAGAATATTCTTTGTTGTGTTTTTTTCCCCTAACGAATGAAAGGTACAGATTGGGGTAGTGTACCAGATAGGGCAATATGGGATTGGATGGACCACTGGACCATTTTACGTCTGTAGGTGGAGCAAAATTATATATTCTGAACTGAATCAGAATAGTATTATTTCTGAAAGAGTTTCTGTACTTTTACTAAGGATTATAGATTTCTGTGTTTCTCCCAAGAGCTCCCTTCCATTCCGTTTTTGCACAGTAAGAAAATAAAAAATGTACCCATTAATAGGAATTCAAACCTATATTTAAAATACACATTTCTCTGTCACACATATAAAGCTTATTTTAAAAAGATGTATTCAACTGCTGACAAGTACAGGGCAGTACTTAAAGAAGTGTGAAATGAAGTAGATAGCTGGGTTCTGATCTGCTTGTTAATCTGATGAATACTGATCAGGATGTATCATACAGAAAACTGCATCTCCATCTTCAAAAAACAACAATACAACAGCCTTAAAAACAATGGGGACCCTTTCCTGGCATACATATAGTGCACACATAAAGCTTAGAAAAGCTTTACCTGCTGACTTTTGACTGATTCTTGCTAAATAGAGGCAGCAAGAATTGTACTAGAAAAATAACACTTCTAACTGAAAGGAGACTGAAAGGAGAGGAGGGGATGATGGTCCTTGGCATCCTTTCCCCAGGAGATCAAAAGCATTTTGTGGCAATAAATAAGAGGTGATTTTCTTTTATAGCACTGGGCATGGGTTCATACCATAGGTTTTCCTGACAAAAAGCCAAAAGACTTGACAGATTTCAACAATTTTATTCATAATAAGTGTTTTCCTAATATGCATTTCAGCCCACTAACCAGCTGGTTCTTGGACTAGCTAAGCATGATGAATTGAATAGTAGGAATTCTACTAGATATTTTTCATTATTCATAGAATGAGATTTCATTTTCTCTCTTGAGCTTTTCAAGTAGGTCTTGAGAGACTGGCTGATCTTATATGATTGAATTTTAAAGAATATCTTGGCTGCTCCATCTCTTCTATTGCTTCCTGGACAGGGCGGCATAATACACGCACACACACGTGCGTGCGCACACACACACACACACACACACACACACACACACACACCCTTAATGAGTTCAGGAGCTGGTTAATTATTCAGGACTTTGCATGCCAATTTTCCTCCATTCTATACACTTTTGGAAATGCCTGTTGCAAACCTTAGCTGGAGACACTGAGAAAGACAAGGAGAATTGTACAATTTTTGTATAATTCTCATAATTGGACTACCAAGAACAGTTACTGCAACCTAGAAAGCTGTCTTTGATTGTTAAATTACCTATCTCCTATCAGGAGACTGGGGTAGACTTCTTAAAACTTTTCCTTCTTGCTCAGTTTCAGGGTAATTACAATCCTATATGGTCAATAATGCCATTCTGTTTAAAGGCCTCCCTTATATGAATAAACATATGTGAATTTCCTTTTCTTCTTTTAATCAAACTGAAGACAAATTCCTTGTGTGTCCAATCACACTTGGCCAATAAAAGAATTCTATTCTATTCTATGTGGAATCTTATTTATTTATTAAGTAAATGTATAGATTACTTATCTCATATACATGATTTTAGACAACTGACAATTAAAACAAAGTAAAAAAAAATCCTAGAATTATACAAAAATAAAAATAAAACATAGAAGTGACATAAAAATGCTAACCAAAAACATTTGTAACAATTCAATCTAGCCACGAAACAGGCTCATCCATGCTATCAGGTCCCCAAGTTTGATGGTGAAATCAAGCCAGCAAATTTAAATTCCTCAGGGGAACGGGGGGAATGATGGTCCAGAGGGTAGGCCCCATTACAGAAAAGGTTCTCCCCCTGGCACGCAACATTTTCTTGCAGATGGGACCTGGAGCATCCCTCTTTTGCCAGATCTAACAAGATGGGATTGGGAAGTATCAGTGTACAGAGATGCCTCATAAGTAACCCACCCTGAAGCCATGAAGGGTTTTAAAGGTAACTACCAGCATTGTGAATTTCATCTAGTTATAGCCTTAAAAAGCAAAGAGTTTTGCTATGATAATATAATACTATACACATAATACATTTTGAATATGATATTCTCTTAAAGCTGCTATTTTTTCCATGTTGTAGTCCTGTAGTTATTTTCCTGTGAATAATCTTACCTTGAGATTTACTCTTATTATTATTGTCAGTAATCATTTAGTTGGCCTGTGTCTAAATACCATTCTTTCCTGTAGTTAATCAGGAATCAGTTTGTTTCTTTTTTTGTTTATGTGACCTGCACAGCCATCTTTATTAAAATTAGTTTAATTATTTATTTTGCCTACCATCTTTCTTTCCAAGGAGTTTAGCGTGAAGAATCTCAAATGAGAATGATGACTAGTGCTAAATCATCTTTATGGTCAAACTGTGATTTCAATCCAAGTGTCCCCATTCCCAGTTTGGTATGCTGGCTATCAGGATAATCTGGTTTACTATGATTAACTTTGCTCAGTGGAAACTCTGTTAGGAAAACACAATTGCTATGTTTTTGCTATGTAACATTCTATGCCCAAGCATATTAACCTAGTCACATTGTGGATTAATATGATGACTTCATTCACCAAAGTTTCAGACAATGGCAACATTCCTATAGCAAGCTGTACCATAAATGATCCAATTCCATTTTTGTTTAACTTGGTATATATCTTTGTTGTGCATTCTCTGATTGGCATCGATGGCTTCCACTATTCACTATTTAACATGCATAGATTTTTATGGAGACATAGACATACATACACATACTTATCTCATTGGTCCCATTACCAATTAGGAAAAGAAAAGCAATAGGCCATTTCTAATGGCAATATATTCCCAATCTCCTGATTATGTTTTCACATATACACATACAAGTAGCAGAAGAAATGTAATGGTAATTTCACTCTTTCCTGTTTGAGGAAAAATATACTTTAAAAAAGATTAGGCAGAAACGATCAGTTACTAATTGGCAAGGTGATCATTATAAACTCAAAGAGAAAAAAAGAAACATTTTAATGCTTTGCAGAGACTATAAAAAGGCATTTGATTTACTTTGACATAGCTGAATTAGAAAATGCCTAAAATTTTTGGATTAGTAAAAACATTCAAAGATGCTTGAATGTGTTGATCACTACACAGAAAACACAGATCTTTCTTTTAATAGCAATTTTATTAAAAATTGCAATTACAACAATAAAAACTAATGCATACTAAAATGAAAAGAAAAATAGAAAATGCATAAAAGAGAAAAAGATAAGACTATAATAAAAAAGGAAAGAAATGCTTTCCACTTCATCTCAAGAAGTATAAACAATTTTGGTAACTTTATCATCTTTTTCTTAAAATACAACAAATGATTTCTTCTTCCCATATCCCATCTCTTGTCTGTAAATGAATTCATGAAATCTTGTTATTTCGGTTCTGATGTCAACAAAAGTCCATTTAGAGTTACTTAAGATAATAACATAACCTTGATCAAATAAACCAAGTTTGTGTAGCCCTTCCTATATATTTTAACAATCTTGATATTTAGTCCTTTCAGATAATATTCTGGAATTTGATTTCCTTTGTTATTACCTCTTACAAAATTTGTCAAAGCTTTAACAAATCTCTTCTGTAGGAAAACATCCAACTTGGTTTGTTATTGTATATCCCTTTTAATTATGAAGGTATCAACCAATATCTTTTATAAGTCCAGTGGAGTATTTTTCCCATATCATTCTTGTAGCCCAGGGATATCAAACTCGATTTCATTGAGGGCCACATCAGGGTTATGTTTGACTTTTGGGGCTGGGCTGGGCCTGGCCAGCTTGATGTCATTCATGTCAAGGGCACCTGTGGTGGCCCAAGTGCTCTGCCAGTAAAAACGGAGCTTGGGAGGGCTGCAGGAGGGCCTTCAGAACTCAGTTTTCACTGGCAGAGGGTTGGAGGCCATTGTAGCTGAAAACAGAGTTTGAAAGGACCATGTGCGCTCCTCTTGAGCTTTGTCTTTGCTGGCACCATGGGCTGGTCCACCACTGTTTCCAGGGTGGTCCCATGGGCTGGATCACAGCACCTCACTGGCTGGATCCAGCCCCCAGGCCTTGAGTTTGACACCCCTGCTATAGCCTGTTATATTTAAATCCACTTTCAGATCACTCTCAATAATGTCAGGTAAAACTTGTTCCTCTTTCATTGCTTCTTTTAGATACAGCCTATCTATGGAGGATCCATTATTCAAAAATATGTTTCAATGTCAGATGTTAAAATATTTTGCTTCATTCTGTGCTAGTAACACAAATTTAAGAGTTTCTCTCTTTTAAATGAAATTGTTAGCTCCTTCAGGTTCCCTCTGGTATTCAATCTTCAGAGTCTCTTCCTATCATGTTTTTTTTAAAGAGAATTCATGAAAAAAAATTATTTTCCATGGAAATAATTAATTCCAAAATCTTATTTCAAATCCATCTGGAATGAATGAATGAATCCATTCATTCATCTGTAGCTTTACAAAGCTGAAGTTCTAATAATTCCTTTGCTCTTTACTATAAAATATTATTTTTAAGCTCTTAAATTTGTATTTAAAACTTCTTCTGCCAAGGCTTGATGGAAAGTCACCTGTGCTGTATAACTTGTTAGTCCAAAGCAGAGGTGGTATTCAGCAGGTTCTGACCAGTTCTGGAGAACCGGTAGCGGAAATTTTGAGTAGTTCAGAGAACCGGCAAATACCACCTCTGACTGGCCCCCATCCCATCTATTCTCTGCTTCCTGAGTCCCACCCGATCATCTGGGTCTTCTTTGGTTGCCCTGCATAGGAGAACAGAGCTGGAAAGCAGGGGAGGGAATGTGGATTTTACAGTACCTTCCTCTGCCATGCCCACCAAGCCATGCTCACCAAGCCATGCCCACAGAACCGGTAGTAAAAAAATTTGAATCCCACCACTGGTCCAAAGGTCCATTAGTTGAAAATGGTTAACAATTTCTGAAAATGATTAGGAAAGGAAGTATATGAATTCAATGTCCTTTTGAAGGTGCTGGTCATGATTTGAACAAGACAGTTATTCCCTTGTCTATCAGAGCTGTAAGTCCACCAGATACTGTTGCCTTGCCATCTTCTCATGAGGAGCAATTATATGGAGCACTTGTGAGGACTCTCAAGTACTTTTATTGTCCAGAGAAGAATTACAAATAGTTAGCTTACTTGCTGGCTCTTCATTATTGTTGGTTCCATTTTTAATGGAGCTGTTTTGAGTTAATTTCTTCCCCATAATTCTGGAAAATGCAAATCTAATAACTAATAGTGAAGAGACTGGCAAAGGCAAAATTATAAGAGGGAACACTAAGGTGATTCATTACCACATTTACTACGTGTTTCAGCAATGATTTCACTTAAATAAAACCAACTGTGACCAACATCTCACAAAGTAATGGACAAAAATGAACCACTTACAATAAAGTAATAATCTAAAATTGTTTGTCAAACCAGAAGTAGAATATAAATCTCTCTTGGACACTATTCATGTATTCAGTGAGGAAATTTGAAGATAATTTAATCTAGACAAGCAGGCAAACTTTGGTGATTAAAGGTGGTGAAATTGTTGCAGAAATGCCGTAAGAGCTTTGGCACTAGAAGAAAGACAGGAGTGCTTAGAATGAATGAAAGCTGCTGACAAGGTAGAGCAAGGTAAAAAGAAAACCAGCTCTATAAAATGAATCTGAAAACAAAATTAAAACAAAAATAAATGCAGGAAATATAATTAAAACCGTAAACACTTGGGCTGCTCCAATTATTTTATATACTACAGGTAAAATTGATTGGACCCACGCTGACTTAGATCTACCTGGTAGGAAGGTAGAAAAATTAATGACCACGAATAATGCTTTCTATTCAAGAAGCAATATTAACAGGCTTTATTTTACCAGCAATAAAGGTGTGGGGGGGGGGAATCACATCAAGTAAAGCAGTAGGAGAAACAGTTTAAATGCTTGTATTTGAGATAATAAAGATTCACTACTTGTGAAGTTTGTAAAGAAAAACTACAGAACAACACAGAACCAAGAGAAAGTCAGTTATTTCTTGGAAATTTCAATTGTTTCATGGTCATGATATATATGATCCTGAGGGAAAAAAAAACCCAGTAATTTGACTTGACTATAGCTGAAAACTGGAATTCTGGGCGGGGGCGGTGGGAAACAGCTGAAGAAGCAATCATGGAGCACAAGAACAATCACGGTAGCAAACAAATATGGCTTTGAAGCTAACCAGGTGGGTTGATATCTTAGCAGAAGACAAAGCAATGGACACTTACCAAACCCAGCAAATAAGAGTCGCAAAGGAACCTTAGCAGAAATATAATAGCAATTCATAAATATTGAAAAGATTATCATAGGCAAGAGAGCACTGATTTGTCCTCTATTGAAACTGCCAGCAACACGATCAAGCTGCAAGCAAGAATGGATTAAAAATAAAAAATAGAGGCAGTTTGGGCTGAAGGTTAGGAAAATACTTGACATGAGACTGTTAAGCAGTAGGATAGACCGAGCAACAGTAAATCTTGCCTTGCTAGAACTTTTCAAAGAGGGGCTGGAGGCCACCTGCAGATAATGGTTAACTTTAGAGGATTCTCTCACTACTTCTCCATGCAGAGAGCTGGATATGGTGATCCTAATAAGATCCTTCCTAGTCATTTCATTCTATCAAAAGTATGTGGGTCACATATTTATGGGTCACAGTATGTTCAATTATGTCTAACAATAGGCTATGAACAAAGTCTGTCCCTTCAATGTAACACTTCTTCAGTTTGGTCTAGTGATTAAGGCACCAGACCAGACAGTGAGAGATGTCACTTTAAGTCCTACTTTAGCCATAAAAACTTGACTTTGGTCCAGTCACTATCTCTTAGTCCATATCACTTCAGAAGTTGGTCCACACATATGAAAATGGCTGAGGTTTTAGACCCAAAGAGAGGGATTTTACTTGCATTGGCTTTGAATGGTTTTCTTTTCAGTCTATAATGTAAGGTCCCCAATATTTGAAGACTTTGATTAATGTCCAGACAAATACAAATGTGCATGAAAACTTGCTGCTCAGCATGGCAAGGTCAGGCACTAAGAGTGGGGAAAGAGGATGTAAGCCATAGCAGTTTAGGAGGTAGTATAGTATTTACAATATAGCATAGGAAATGGTTGGTGGAATGGACATGTATCATCCCATTGATCTTACACACATTTTACTACTTCAGATTTGTTCTTCCACAAAAAAAAAAAAAAAAGCTTTTATTCATTCTGGGTATCAGGATTCAGTGGAGGTACCCTCTACAGGAGTTGTGCATTATAGGTTTTCTCAGCTCGTCTCCTCCAGAGTTTTCATAGCACCTCCTTTGCCATTCAGAAGTGTTATTTTCCTTGAATAGTATCACTACGGAGGCAGAGAGAATTATTGAAATTTGCTGCCCTATCAGTTTCCTTCAATATCTACTTGGAGGAAACTTGGACTTGCTGAGGGCAAGTCTGATAATAGCCATTGATTTGCAACTAAATTACATCATCCTACAAGTTGGAATCATAATCCAAAATTTTGGTTATGCAACCACAAGAATTAGTTTTCCTTTTAGTTCTGTTTATATGCATGGAAGGCCACTCAGCATAATTAACTGGAAATACATCCTGTTGATCAAAACAATACATACCCTCAAATAAATATGTACAAGATGGAACTAAAAGTGGCCATAACATAGCTTAATTGAGGGCTGGTTGTGGTGGAAGAAAATCAATTATTTTGTCTTTCATAAGCTTCGGAAAGTTTTCATTTGAGGAAATGAATGTTTGTTACAAATAGTTGTCCATGTCAAATTCACTTTCTCACTTTTTAGATCTATCAAGTTCTATCACATATAAGGATTTTTAAAAGAAAAACACTACTTTGCACTAAATATTTTGTTGTCTATTTCTCTAAATATATGCCTTTGTGTTTGAAATTTTATCTAATACAGATTTTAGCAAACAGATAGCCCCATTGATTGAGAGACAGTATGTAGTCCAAGAGAAATAAAATTATATTTTCATTAAAGACATTGGTTTTTAAATTCATATCATTTGCAATAAACCATGAAAACAGAAACTGATGAGTTTTTAATGGTGATCTATTCCATCATCTCAAGGATTCAGTTGAGGCAGTTTGTAGCAGAGTGAATATTAATTGCCACACCATTACCAACTACAACATTAGCACCTCAGTTTTTCTTGCAAGATTATCTTGCCTTTTCTTTTCTTTTAAAATGGTTTATATTTTAAATCACTTTGAAAAAAGTAATTATCTGGTGTCAGGGTCTAAAAAGCTAAACAAGAATGAATGCTACTCAAAGGATTATAAAGCCTTATAAAGGAGAACAGGAAGTTGATCTGTTCCTTTCCATCAGTCCATCCATCCATCCACCCATCTCCTCTTCTCTCTGCTCCTTTCACATCACAGCAGTGCTTTACAAAATATCAAAGAGAATTAATAGGGAATTGTACGTGGCAAATGCAGATGGTTTAAAATGAATTAAGTTATAATCAGCTACAGACTTTCCCAACGCATCCAAAAGTGTCTTGTCAACTGAGGAAATTTAACATGGTAGAAAGTGTTTTGCCTTCCTTATAAGCTGTCCATAATGTTTAAGGTCCAATTTTAAACATTTTGAGTAATGAATGTAATGGAAGCTTGATAAACTCACATGTGGTTTCAGATTTAAGTTTCAGATGCAATATATGTGATAAAATATTTGTAAGTTGTATTTAGTAGACCTCTTTAGAAGGTTTCCCAATTTGCTCAAATAGAGCCATTTAGCATGGCTTTATGAGATGTGCAAAGGCATAAATATATCTCAGACATATATAGTCATGCATAGTAGAAAATTACCTAAGAAAAGAGCAGTAGATTACCCCAATTTGGGAATGAATGATTAATGACATACTTATCAGGAATAAATATGATGTCTTGTTCTCTTTTTCATTTAATTCTTCTGTGGAGACTCTTCAAGCTTCTGATTGCATTTCTGATAAATCAAAGATGTATACTGTATATATTTATATTATTTGGCTTCATAGTTTTGGCATCCAATTCTCAAAAATAGAAGCTTCTGTTTAGTCTCTTTTTATTTAATTATGCAATCAGTGTATTGTAATATACTGTAGTTTTTCTTGGTGCTGACATTGCTATAGGAATTTCAGAATGCCTGTGTTTTTAATCTATTTCAAAATAAAATTCTAAGTTGGAAAAAAAGAAAATAGTGTACTTTTAAATAAAGCTGCTGATGGAATCCAAAGTTAAAATATAAGTTTGGGAAAGGGTAGATGAGACTATATTCCATCAAGTTAGAACTAGTGACCGTATAGATCAAGGGTCTTCAAACTTGGCAAGTTTAAGACTTATGGACTTCAACTCCCAGAATTCCTGAGCTAACATGACTGGAGGAGGAATTCTGGGAGTTGAAGTCCACAAGTCTTAAAGCTGTCATGTTTGAAAACCCCTGATATAGATAGATTTTTCTCCATGACAATCTGCTTCTAATCTGGTCCTTCAGGTTTGCCAATGAGGCATTTGTCATTGCGTTAACTGAGTCTTCCTCCTTGCTGCTTGTCCTTTTCTTCTCTTTCCTTCTACCTTTCCCCAGAGAGGTAGGTTTTTGGGTAATGTGTAGGATAATTTGAACTTCAACATGCGTTCCATAAGTGAGAACTCCAAATTGATTTGTTTGGTGAACTATTTGTTTGTTTTCTTGGCTTTCCCATAATATTCTCAAAAGTCTTCTTTAACACCAAAAGTTCAAAAGCATCAATGCTTTTCATATTCTTCTTCTTCAAAATCCAACTTTCACTTCTGTAAGTGTCAAAGCTAATACCATGGTTTGTACAATTTTGGCCTTTGTAGGTATTGACAAATGCACAGTATTTGAATATCTTTTCTTTTATGTATACTGAGAGCATTTGCACCAAGACAAATTCCTTGTGTGTCCAATCACACTTGGCCAATAAAGAATTCTATTCTATTCTATTCTATTCTATTCTATTCTATTCTATTCTATTCTATTCTATTCTATTCCAATGTCTTCATGCTTCCATCTGCAGCTTCTTGGCTGCTTGTTCCTTTATTCTTGATGGTTGATCCTAAAAGGCAGAAACTACCCACCACTTCAATTCTTCATTGTCAGTTTTAAGGTTGATTGTTGTACCTATTTCCAGTAGTTGATTTTCTTTATATTTAATTTTTGTTCCATTTTTCACTGTGCTCTTTGACAGCATGTGAGCAAGCATCGACTGTATATCTACAACTATACCATCTATATCTGTCTGTCTTTATGGGAATGGTTTATGAGTTGACATTATATATATGTTATGTATATATCTCCATGAAAACATAGGTTATTCAGGTTTACACCACACATTCTGAAACCACATTTCTACATTGCGGCTCTAGAACATTCTAGTGTCCCTGATTTTTCAATCAAGATCTATTTTCTGTCATAAAGTTCTCCAGGTTAAAAAATATGTTTTTACTTGGCCTTATAAATAGTAGAATGTTCTATATATTGCTTAGCAGAACAGGAATGATTTTGTGGGCTAATAAAGAAATACAGGGAATGGGAATACATTGTACTAAAAATCCTTTAACAATATAATCTTCTTAGCAAAAGAAGCTCATTCATTAAAATTTGAACACAGCTCAAAAATCCCATTTATGTACTATATTGCTCAATATATATATGGTTTTTCTTTCTACTATGGGACTATTCCAAGTATTATGAACCTGAAACACAGAGTCTGCTGATGCTTTATATTCTAGTAAATATTTGAATGTTCTTAAAAAATATATTTCTTTAGCTGCTGTCATTTTAGGACTCCAGATGCTGGAATGATTTTCCATATAGTTAGTGACACCAATAGCAATAACACATCAGTAGCATTTTCAGATTGGGACAGGCATAAGAAAACCCAATTACTTAGTTATAGCTGTTCCATTTTCAATGGAGGCACATATGATTATAAAATCTAAAAAAAAATCTTCATAATTAGTTATCTCTGGAATGGATCATATAAAAGTATATTTAAAAGGGATTTCATGTATCTATCCATTGCAGGTTTTGAGCCCCCAATTTATGCAGTGTCATCTAACCAAATTTGCCTCTTGGCATTTTCAACTGAATCCTATGGCATCCTGAATTTTAAAAGCCCATAGTTTTCTTCTAATCTGAGATTTAGCAATAATGCCACCTTCCTTTTTCTAATATTGGCATTTTGAATAGTTTTCAAGCATCTTACTTCGAGCAGCCCAGAATGAAGGAAGATCAAAGCCCTTTGTGAACTTCAATGCAACAGGAATTAGGTTGTTGTTAACAATCCTCCAGTGAGATTTCCAAGCACTGAGGAAAGGTGTAATGGCATTTTTAGCCACTCCAATGTTTGGAGAAAAAAAAGATAAGAGATAACCATTCTAAAGAATATTACTACTGAATGCTTTTTCAAACAGTGTATAAAGCTGTCCGTCAATTCAGTGACAAGATTCAACATATAGCGATGTTGTGTTAACACAAAAATCATTGTTGTGTTAACACAAAATCATCACAATGATGTAATCCCCAATTATAACTTCAAAAAAGGCAACTATGATCTTATAGACAATGATCTCTCATCCCTTGATTGTCAATCTCTATTCACTGGATATAATACTGTTGAAAACCATTACAACATATTTTTACTTGAAGTCAAAAGAGTCATCAAATTATATGTACCAATAACAACTCCCAAAACAAAAATAAACTGATTACCAAAACAATAAGGAAACTTCAATCCAAAAAGAGATCACTCTGGCAGAAAAACAAATCTGGTCACATTGCCAACTTCAAAAGCCGATACAAAAATGTATGCCACCAGATAAAAACTAAATGCACCAATTATCACATTAAACAAGAGGAAAACCTTCTATGCACCAATTCCACCCGTGCTTTTTACAATTTTGTAAACAACAAACTAAAAGACTCAAGGTCCATCCCACCCCTGATAGGACCTAATAGTAAAGACTGCAACGATGACCCCATTAAAGCCAACCTCTTTAACACATTCTTTCGTTCAGTATTTGTAAACAGCAATGGATCATGCCCAGCATTTCCTAGCCGAACCACAGAAAACTACAATGATCTAATACATATCAATTTTATAGAAGACAATGTTGAAAAAGCACTACGCAATCTAAAACCATCTGTATCTATTGGACTGGACGGAATAAGTGCCTACTTCTTAAAAAAGCTATCCACTGCCATAGCAGAACCTCTAAGCATAATCTTTGAAAAATCTTTCAGGACCAGCTCCTTGCCTAACCTATGGTCACAAGCCACGGTCATCCCCATCTTCAAAAAGGGAGACCCCAGCCTAGTTGAAAATTACAGACCAATCTCCTTATGCTGTGTCACCTGTAAAGTCATGGAATCAATTATTAACCAAACCATTACCCTCCGCTTAGAGACAAACAACCTACTCTCTAATAAACAATTTGGTTTCAGAAAAAAACTATCCTGTAATCTGTAACTCTTACACTGCAAAAACATATGGGCTACACAACTTGATCAGGGCAAAACAATAGACGCAATCTACATAGACTTCTGTAAAGCCTTTGATTCAGTGGTACATGACAAACTACTCCTAAAACTAAAATCTTACGGTATCTCTGGACAACTGCATAATTGGATAGAAGCATTCCTGTCAAACAGACAACAAACGGTCAAAATTGGGAGCATCCTATCAAATTCTGTACCTGTCAATAGTGGTGTCCCCCAAGGCAGTGTTCTAGGACCAAGCCTCTTCATACTCTACATAAATGACCTCTGTGATCATATTAAGAGCAACTGTGTTCTCTTTGCTGATGATGTAAAGCTGTTCAATACCACAGACAATACTGCTACCCTTCAAAAAGATCTTGACTATGTATCAGAATGGTCAAACAAATCGCAACTTCAAATCTCAACAAATAAATGCTCTGTCTTACATATTGGCAAAAAAATATCAGAAAATAAAATACAGGCTGAATAGTCAAGACGTTGTTGATGATCCAAGCTCTGTAAAGGACCTTGGAATACTCATCTCTAATGATCTAAGTGCTAGAGCCCACTGTAACTACATAGCCAAAAAGGCATTAAGAGTTGTTAACCTAATCTTACGTAGCTTTTTCTCTGGTAATATTACACTAATAACTACAGCATACAAAACATTTGCTAGACCAATACTCAAATACAGCTCATCAGTCTGGAACCCACATTACGTATCTGATATTAACACAGTTGAGAAAGTCCAGAAATATTTCACAAGAAGAGTTATCCACTCCTCTACTCATTGCAGAATACCTTATGCCACCAGACTTGAAATTCTAGACCTAGAAAACCTTGAATTATGCCATCTTCAGTCTGATCTAAGTATGGTATATAAAATCATACATTGCAATGACTTACCTGTCAATGAATACTTCAGCTTCAACCATAGCAACACAAGAGCACACAATAGATACAAACTCAAGGTTAACTGCACCAAACTTGATTGCGGGAAATACGACTTCACCAACAGAGTGGTCAATGTCTGGAATACTCTACCTGACTCTGTGGTTTCTTCCCCAAACCCCAAAAACTTTAACCTTAGACTGTCTACTATTGACCTCACCCCTTTCCTAAGAGGTCTGTAGGGGGCATGCATAAGTGCACCAATGTGCCTACCGTCCCTGTCCTATTTCTTTTATTTTTCTTATATGTACCCATTTCATGTATTCATAACTATGTATATACTTATACCTATTATCTTGTAAGCGATTGACAAATCAAAATAAATAAAATAAATAATAAATAAATATTGCCACAATAGTGTCTTTACAGGCAACAACTGACAGGTAAAATAAAATGTATTACACAATGGCATTTTAGGGCATAAAACAAGATAGGCAAATTCTTTTGGTGGGAGAAAAACAGTTCTTGTGCTGGGAGAATATTGCATTATTGGCAATCTTGGAAATTAGTTCAAGTTATTTCTTAATTTTAGGAAGAGGTTTAGGGACTTCCAAGGGTTGAGACTGCTCGGTTCATCCTGACAATGTTCCTTGTCTAGAGATCAGGGAGATTTGTTACCAGCTGCAGGGATTTAGAAGGAGTCCATCTCAAAAAGAAATAAAGTCATCTCTATTTTTTTTAATGATGATTTTTATACAACAGGATATCAAAATCAATTTCCAAAAGATGCCATTCAGAAAACAAAACTCAGCTAATTCCATCAGGGTGAAATCACTCAGTACAGAATTGGAATGAATTATGATTAATTAATTACAATTAGAATTCATTAGAATTTGTTCTGGGAAACCGGACTAAAATCAGGCTCTACTCTCAAAGTAGGAAGACAGCAGTCCACAAAATCTTCTATTTATACGTTTGTATTGTTGTGGCAATCTAGTCATTCTGGAATTAAAGTTGTTTCTAACGTAAGAAACTTGAAAAAAATCTGAACCTGACTGCCTATAAAATTTGAGAAATGTTTTTTTCCCACTTGGACTGATGGATATTATATTGCTAAACAGCACCACTTTCATTTTAAATTTCTGTCCAGATGACAGTCTTATTGTATAGGAGACCTAGTGGTGCAGTGGTTAAAGTGCAGTATTGCAGGTAGATTCTGCCCATTGCCTGAAGTTCGATCGTGATGGGGCTTAAGGTTGATTCAGCCTTCCATCCTTCTGAAATCAGCCAACAAGGACCCAGATTGTTGGGGGCAATATACTGATATTGTAAACCACCCTGAGAGTGCTATAAGAGCACCATGGGGGCAGTATATAAGTCTAAATGCTACTGCTGTTGCTATTTCAGCTTTTATGTGCTTTTGGAGGTCCCATATCAATTGAAATGAGATAGCAGACCAGAATAAATCTTGCAGGCCCCACCTAAGCAGAGATTTTCCCATGCAAAAGAAGCAAATGCAGGAGGGTTATACCATTGACCTGATCCAGTTTTATTTTTTATTTTTATTTTATTTTATTTATTTATTTATTTTGATTTGTCAATCGCTTACAAGATAATAGGTATAAGTATATACATAGTTATGAATACATGAAATGGGTATATATAATAATAATAATAATAATAATAAGTTTGCCATCCCAACCCATTCAACTCCTCTCATAAAACCTCTCCCCCTCCCCTTTCTCTTCAGGGGGCACAAAAATTATATTTGCAAATGTTTCAGTGAGAGGATCTTGGAGTATGGCTCTGTTTCACTGGCCTTTTCTTATTAGTAAATGTAAGATCATGTTTGGATTACAGAAATCCAGATGAGCCTAAAATAGCACAAATCCCACCTGACACTTGACCCTATTTCTGAACCCTGATAATCTTAAAAAAAATAAATTCAGAAGAATGAAGAATCTGAAGCCCCAAACCTTATGGGAGGGTGGAGAAGCTCTTGTTAAAGAAGCTGCTGAACTGTAATTTGAATTCCATCAAGTCAATTTTGGCCAGTTGTAATAACTGGAGAAGGGAAGAGAGACCTTTTTAGGCATTAAAATTTATTTTATTTTAACATGCACAATGAACTTCTTAAACTAAACAATACTGTCTTTGTACAGAACCATTTGTATATCATGACTCTTAAGGCTTGGAACAAGATTAATGAATATGTCAGGTGGGACACAATGGTGTTTTTCTACAATGCTTCCCACATATCCAATTATTTACTGTAATAGAACAACAGGAAACTTGTAGGAGATCATGATGCCTTCTGGCATGAAATTATTCTCAATGTTTTAACTGAATAATTATATCCAGAGATAGGATGAATCATTAATCAGATGATATCTGAAAAATATGTTTTCGGTCCCCAATTTATTTAGTTTGCTAGATACAGATAACATACAGATGGATTTTCCAAGACATACCTTTTTTTTTGTTTTCTTCTGGCTAGGAAAAAAAAAACATAGAGAAGTGTCAAGCATTAAATCTTCTAATTCCAAACATTTAGGGTGGAATAATATTGCTAATGAGGAAACTGTTTGCTGGCCAGCTTTATGTTTAAGTTTTGGAAAAGGGCATTGCTCAATTTGCTTTTGGATTAATGCAACTAGGACAAGAAAAGTGGGCAGGTTCTGTTGATGATGAGGCCTTGCCAATGCTTCATGAATTGCACTCACTTTCAGTTTAGTCCAGATTCAATCCAAGGGATTGTTTTTTAATTTATAAAATCTTCTTTCTTTGTTCCTACCCTAACAGTAATATCACCTTTGGATGATTGACCTCCCACACTGAAATGTAATGAGGAGCAACTTGGAAGAGGATGCTTTTAGATGTAGCCTCCTCCTTCTTTAGAATATTCTCCTCATGAGGCATGCCTGGCACTACCCTTATTGTTTTTTTCAGCACCAGACAAAAAAGTTTTGAATTTCCCAGGCATTTTGATAGCATTCAATAGGAAATAATATATGTAGCATAGGATTGGAACTGTGTAGTCGTTGGTGCTCTCTGAGCTTGTTTCTTTGCTTGCAGACATTCCACGGCTCTACTAAGTAACATCATTAGTGTAGCAAGTGTGGTTACTGAATATATAGTAACTTGCCTTGACAATATTGGTGGGAGTGTGGTTTATTCCTTGGTAGTTTCTTGATTAGGAATTGTTTTCTGCTTGAGTTTCTTGTGTTAATCTCTGTTTATCTGAGTGTTGATTACTTGAGAATATGTTTTTCCCTCTTCTTAGTAGGAAACAAAAGGAAGGTAGCAATAGCAATAGCATTTAGACCTATATACCACTCCACAGCGCTTTAAAGCCCTCTCTAAGCAGTTTACAGGGTCAGCAAATTGTCTCCAACGATCTGGGTCCTTATTTTACTGACCTCAGAAGGATGGAACATGGAAGGCCGAGTCAACCTTGTGCCGGTGAGGATCAAACTCCTGGCAGTGAGCTGAATTATCATGCAATACTATATTCTAACCACTGAACCACCATAGCTCAAGGTAGCAAGTCTTAAAGTAGCCTGGTGCATCCCTTCATGCATCCTTGGATCCGAAGTTTGGGATAATTGCCATTCAGTAACTTTTTTTTAATGGAAGATTGTTGAAATAATAAAAATGGGCCAGTTTGGCAGCACTCCAGAAGAAAAAAAAATATTTGGGGTCTTTTTGTGGATTGGGTACAGGCTTAAAGATGGTACTAGGCATTTTTGTGAAATTTTTATTCTTTTGTTCTTGTTTGCTGTCCTGATGGAGGTTTTATGATGTCATTATTTGTTTTTAATCATACTGTGTATGTTTTAGGGTTTTTTTGTAAGCCCCCGAGAGTTGTCAAATTGCGGAAGGATATAAGTTTGATAAATAAGTAATATATGCAGACCTATGACAGTAATAAATAGTAGACCAATTTGCTCATCCATAACAAAAATAGTAAATACAGTAGAACCAGAGATAATGGATTAGGTCAGAGCTTAAACATATTTATTCAGAATGCAAGCTTATGCATGTTTATTCAAAGTTAGGAATAGAAAATGCAACACATCAAGTAATTTTGTTTGCTTTTTCATTTTTCTAGCCTTATATTAATTTGTGTTTACACTTATTTGTAAATTTATTCATACACTTTTCATGAATACTGGGGTCATCAAATAAGAGTTAGCTATGAAAAGTCAAAAACACCTCTAGCAAGCCACAAATTTGCTAGTTGATGGGGGAACAATTTTGTATCTGCAGGATTAAATCATTTAAAGCCAAAGTTATTGACATGCTGCTATATGGATCAGAGATGTGTATTTACAAAAACTTCCCAGGCCTTGAACAAATACAAACACAATTCTTAAAATCAATAGCACATCTCCCATACTTTTATCTCATTCAAGGCTCTGGCAAGATAATGTCTAAGATTCTGGGTGAAACAAATCATTTGTGGAACCTCACTGGTACACTTCATTCTATACATTATACATTAATCTGTTCTGCAAAAACAAATAGACCAAAATCTGAGATTGTGTAGGCTGTCAATACCAACCCTATTTACTTTAGAAGCAGGAAAAAAAATCTCTGTACAACTTAAGAAGAAGGTATGGGATTTAGATATTCAGGTAGACTGAGCCAGCCTTTCCCTTTCACATACAAATAAATTGCTTCCTCCCCAAGATATTTACCAATTACTTCTGTAAGATTCTATATGACCTACACAGAAGGCTCTTCTCCCTAAACCATAGAGATGCTCTCCTGTGAAGAAAGCTGGTGGATGTGCCAAGCTTCCATATGAAAATCATGTATCTATTTGTTCAAATGTAGAGGTTAGGAGCACAGGGGCTCATGTGGTTAGGAAGTTGGCTAACAAGCAACAGGCCAGCATTCGAGACCTGAGTGATGTATGGGATGGGATGAGCTCTCAGTTCCTATCAGGGACATGAAAGGAGCCCCAACTGGCATTCCCCCAGTGATGACCCCAGCTAATTCTTTCAACCCAGAAGTGCCTCAGTGCTTCTGACATGAATACAATGATAATATAGAGATTGAGTTTGCTCCACTCATCCTTTTAAAGTGTCCACTGCACAGATACTGGTGATCTCACAGCGAGACAGGAGGCCATGTGGTGCACCAGTGCTGTGGCTGCAAGGTGAGATGGTGGTGGAGCTGCCCCACATGCCACCCACACCCCAACACCTGCCTCACCTCGTGGTGGTTGCTCCAGCAGTCCCCTCCATCAGGACCTCGCTAGGCCACTTCTTCTGCTTGCTCGCATAGCTGCAATGGAGCAGGAAGCCGAGTGAAGCTCCAGTGACATAGCTACAAGACAAGGCGTGGTGGTGGTGAAGCTGTCCCACTCACCACAACCATCTTACCTCAGGGCCCCCACAGCCAGGCCATCCATGTTCCGACACCTACCTCACCTTCCATCTGTGGTACCAGCACATCAGAAGAAGTGGGCTGGCAGCCACATGAGATCCTGCTGGAGGGGCTGGTGGACCTGATGCCATGAGTTGAGACAGCTGTCAGGGCATGGATGGCCTGGCTCTGGGGGCCCCAGAGGAAATTAGTGTAGGTCTTGTGGGACAGCTCCACCCCCCACCTTGCCTCATGACTGTGGCACTGCAAGCAACCAGATGGAATGGGTGTGTGGCCGGCTGTGCAAGCATTTAAGTGGGGCTTATTCTGGGGGTAAAGCTTATATTAAATATATATATTTAAATGTGTACTTTCTATAAACATTTCCATAAGAATATAAGTGGGGCTGGGGTGGGAAAATGGAAAATTACTGAGTGTTCCTTTAATATTAGGGAATACTCTTCAACAAAAAATAATAATAAATGAAATATAATTATGGTTTAAGATTGAGTCTAAGAAAATTCAGCAAACTCTGCTGCTCCTCTTATATAATCATTAAATCAGAGATGACCTAGAGAATGCCTACATGAATCCTCTTTCTACAACTCAATACGTATGACAAGATATTAACTAGGATAATTCATTCCATACATTTGTTTATAAACTTTGGCAAAGCTATCTTATTATAAAACACTTTTTTAAATGTACAAATCTTGCACATGGTGAGTTAATGCATTCTTAGGAATCAAATTATCTCAACTCAAAGCTAGTTTATGAAACAGCAGGGGGAATGCTTACCTAATCTCAGATAGCACAAACTTGGGATGTAGCATATCCTACAGAAATAAAGCCTAAAACAATTGTGGCATTTTAAGGAATTGGAATGAAAATAAGAGCATGACATTTAACAAATAAAACTCTTTAGGAAACAAAAATAAAATGTGAAGTTACAGGATGGGGGATTTATACTTTGGTGATGGTACTTCAAATGATTCAAAACTAAATATGAATAAACATTGTGATATGATTAAAAAGAAAAAGAAAAGGCCATTTTAGGCTGTACCAACCAAAGTAAAAGAATAATAGCTCTACTTTTTCCAGTTTGATCAGAACACTTATTAAGTATTATGTCTTGTTTGGGACACCCTACTTAAAAAAGAATTCAGGGACATTGGAGCAGGTTCAACAAAGGACAATGATACACTTAGGGGAGTTTTTTAAAAAGGCATGTGTACAGAGATTGACAATTGGTCATACATATAACCTGTCAGATTAAAGAGGGTATCACCAGGAAAAACAGAGATTTACTCCCTATTTTATAAAAGGAAAGACACTTTTCAACAGTATGTTAGAAAATACAATACTTAGTTATTACTTAATGGTAATGGCAATTTGACAATGGAACTGATAATCTAGAAACACAGTGGGCTCCCCATGACCGCCTATGTTCAAGACGCTCTTCAGCCATATGTCTGGGAAGTTTAATTGGATTCATGCGGCTAAAACCTGCAATGGATTACACTGACTCTAAATAGCCCCATCTCACTCTTTTGTTGTTTCTACTCTTGTTTGACAGTCTTCCATTTAATCCTCCTGTTAGTTGTACAGCATATGTTTTAGAATCTATGTTCAAGAAACTGATTATTTTTTAGATGCAAATCCAGTTGATAGCTGCTTGCACATTTAAAATCTCAAGCTACAAGTGAAGTTATGAAATTTGCACTATATTATCCATTGGAAGGCTCTACAGTTTTTTTGATGCAGAGTTGCCCTCTATTACAATTGTGCTTTCTTTGAGGACCTATAAACTAAGGAACCAAAGTGATGACCAGATCATCACAGACTTCTTAGAGTATAAATAAGAGTTTCATTGCTCATTTATTCTATGCCTTGGGCTACATTTATATCTTAGGCCTCAAGCATCATACTAGGCTATTTTGATGTATCGGTTAAATTCAGATTTTAAGAACCTATAAATGTACTGTGTAGGTCAATGTATAGGCTATGGTTTCTGCACTATATGAATTGTATTTTTAATAAGGTGGAAAAATAATATTGTTAAAGATGTCAGTGATAAACAGGTTTCTTATACTTAATTATATAATATATCCCCATGTAATTTAATTTGAATTGAATTAAATCAAGTGTAGCTTTTCTCCCATGTCTGTCCATTTTCCCACTAATCTCACACACTTTTTGAATAGCTTTCCTCCTCAAATGGTCCTTGGTCCTTTGTTACAGACCAGTGTTTCTCAACTCCAGCAACTTTAAGATGCATGGACTTCAATTCTCAGAATTCCCCAGCATGTTGAAGTCCAAATATCTTAAAATAGCAAAGGTTGAGAAACACACAGGAGTTGCTGTTAATTAACACTGCTGTTAATTAATTAATAAAAATGTAGAGCAACATGTCCTTCACCTGGCAATAAATGGCCTTCTGTTATGTGGTGTTCTGTTTCACAGTGCAAGGAGCTGTACAGAATATCACATGCCTTTAAAAATTCCTTAAAAGTTACAAGATCCATTCTGGGTTGGTCACCCGGATCAGAAGTTTACTCTTCTGAGCTTTTGGACTCATGCTGGAGCCCATCCTCCAGGAACTGGATTAGGTGCTTTGGGCTATTCTATGAGTTGTATTTATGTGGTGCCTTCCTAATTAGTTGATTGGTGTGTTGATGGCCAGAGATTGGCTGTTATTTCCTTATGCTGCCAAGTCCTTGGCTCCTAAGCACTTGATAAACTGATGGTAAATCAGCATTCCTGTTGACTGACAAAGGGCCCGTTTCCCAGGCTTCAAAATTTTCCCTGAGTATCTTTGTACCTGCATGACCAACAATCTTAGTAGCTTCTGCAATTGAATGTATGTCCTTGTTCATTGCAGTGTGAGGCTATCAATTCGTTTGGGTCACTTCCCTCATGTTTTTGCAGTCTGGTGGTTAGCTTCCTCTTCATCTGTCCTACATTGTCACAGGGGCAACTTATTCTCTAAAAGTCTTTGTCCCTAAAGGCCAATAAAGGCATTCTTATCCATTCTAGTCACATTTACATGTTCCAGTGATCAAGGCAGAAAGAGAATAAATGAAAGAAGATTGCTTATGTTAAATTAGTAAAAAAGAAAAACAACTTGGACTAATTATCTTACTCATATTCTGTAAGGCAGTCACCTATAAGCAAAAAGCTATGCAACAAGATTGAGCTTCAGTGCAATTGAATGACCCACTTCATTTTTTCCATAGGAAATGTGCTCTGATTTGCCAGCGAATTTTGCTCTGACATCCCCATTCAAAGAGAGGCATATCTTGCAGGACCACTCTGGGCGTGAATCTGGATGAGTGATGCTATACAAGTCAGTGAGCTGAGCTAAATATATATTATTCTCAACTCAACACACACACTCAAAGAAGTATAGCGGTTAATCTTGGAGGTCATGCTGTTGGCACCAGTATTAGCTATGGCATGGGCAGAAAGCTGGGCTGTGTTGTATGTTGACAGGCTAGGGTAGTACCATTATTTATGGAAGACAAATATCTTGGTGGCTGCACATCTTTCGAAGGCTTGAAAGAAATAGCTATGCATCTAAGGCTTGAAAAAGATAACTATGCAAAAGCAACTGTTGGAATCATGGAGTGTGTTTGTTTTAAGAACTTCAAAGAGAAGAAGAAAGGTAATATGAGGAGGTCCCCTTTCGTCATTTGTTTCTGGAACAGTAAACTTTCTTTCTCCTGAAAAAAATAATTGCTGATTTCTGGAAGGTGATATTTCCCTGTACTGCAGATGTTTGATGTAATGAAAGCGTTACCGCCATGCTGTTAATTGGCACCACTGGGAAGGAGAACAACAGAAATATACATAAATATCAGATAAGCCATTCCCTTGCCTTTGGAGCATAATAAGCAATGGAAGCATGGAAGATAGTAATCAGTGGAAAAATTTGGGGCCCAGTCCAAGGAAAGATCTTGACAAATACTGTATGGAAAAATCCAAGAGGCTTCAACTTTTGTAATTTACAACAGAATGGGACAAAATTTTCATGAGGGGGAAAGATTAGAAAATTTCAGAGAAATCAGTGCAGAGAATTTGGAATTTGAATGCCTGTTAAAATTTGATACATTGGACTGGACAGAATCTGATCTTGGCAAGGGTATCTCAAGTATAGAGTAAATCAGTGGTGGATTTCAAAACTTTTTCCTACCGGTTCAGTATGAGTGTGCGCTTTGCACGTGCACAGCATTTGCAACCCACCTTTTGCTGCAAGCCTTGTGTGTAAGACAGCTGAAATGCAGCAATAGGCTGTGCTTCTTCGCTGAGGTTGAAAAGCTGGAAATAAAGGTCAGTATAAAGCCAGGGCAAGTGGAAGGGTGGTCCAGCAGCTGATCGTCAGAGCGAACTGCTTCGCTCACAGATGATCGTCAATGTTACCAGTTTGGCCAAAGTGGGCCAAATCAGTAGAATACCACCACTAGAGTAAATCATACTAAACTTCAGAAGGATAGGCAAAAGAGCTTTATGAAAAGAGCATCTTAGCAAATTGAGAATGATCCAAAAAAGATTCATTTAATTGCCTCAGTGGAAAACTTCCATGAACTACTGAAACCAAATAAATAGGCCAAATATCTCAGCCTTCCTGTAGCAGAGTGCCAGAAGAATAGACAGAAAATAGTGTGTGACCCATCTGATTTCTTATGAATCAATGAATTGAAATGGATATTCATTCTTTTAAATACATCCTCTTCCTGTAGGTAAAGCACTCCAACATACAGGATTTGGAAAGCTTCTAAAAGCAGGATTCCATTCAGGAAAGTGAAAAGGATTATATTAAACACAAATGAACAGCTAAGGTTGGTGGGGGCACTTTACCAACATCTTTATCATTGTTCAGGGACACAACTGGCAATGTTGCATGCTGTTATAGCTTCTGGAAGGGAATTGGGAACATGTTGGCTTGCTTTCTTGTTTATTATATTTTCATGCTACTGAATTTATCAAGACTTGTGGCATTTTTCAGCTAGCCACTAAATATTTTACTACAAACACTACACTGACAATGAATAAATAAATTGAAATGCTCAATGAAATAAAAATTTAAACTTAATTTCTTTAAATGATTAACCATTTAAATTAACAACTTCTTTCACAATAGTAATTTGTCATGGAATGCTTTCGGGAAAAATGCCGTTTTTGTAGTCTTAGAGAAAGGTAGTGGTGTTGGAGCCAATGTTATTAGAAAGAAACCAGGGTCATGACTATGAAACAGAGTTTCCTGGCTTCAGCCTCCACTCTCTGTGTTACATAACAGTCAATAGCTTTTCCGGGGACGATCATGTAAAATGAATTAGCTCATGTTTGAGTATACAGTTCTGCAGTTACCTAGGCTTTTATAGCTTTATATGTATTCTACCTGAGATTGCCCTTGAAGATTAGTTGGAAGTTATACCTGATTTACTATATAGCATGGAGACACTAAGGAGTATGCTTCATTATGTTCAAGGATCACTGTTGCTCCATGAATTATACTGAGGGGTGTTTGGTTTCTAGGAGTAAATCAAGATACTTATGCCTAAGCCCTTCATGGCATAGGGTCTGGTTATCTGAGGAACCACTTATCTCCAATAGTTTCTGTTTGCCCTGTAGAATAATAAATCAGGGTAAATATAGTCCAGATCTCCTCAATGAAACAATATCAGGACCTGAGAAGCATGCCTTCTCTGTTGTGGCAACTGCCTTTTGGAACATAATTGTCTTAGAGATCCATATGCCTGCTACCCAAATAACGTTTAAAAATTCATTGAAAACCTCCCTGTGTTCTTAGTTCTTAGAGTAGGGTGGTGTCAAGCCCCTGTACAATTTGAGTCAAATTGCCATCTTTTCTTCTGAACATGCATAATCTTTGTTTTTATTGACCTGCTGTTTTCTTGCTTTTAATATTTTGAGCTACTCAGAGTCTTATGGTGTTAGCCAGCTTTTAATTTGAATGAATGGATGAACAATTGACCAGTTTGCTAAAAGGATAAAAAGAAGGTAAACCATACAGTTTTACTGAATTTTTAATTCATAGAACCATATATTCCAAAAGATGTTTGACTGTAAATGTGAAGATTTAGTTTAGTTTAGTTTAGTTTAGTTTAGTTTAAGCCAGAAGCAGCTATTGTATTTAACTTAGCAAGGAGGATTGAATATACATTTCTAGACATCAGAAAAATGTATATACATAATAACAGGGGTAGGCATGGTGCCTTTCAGGTACTTTAAACTAGACCTCCAAGAATTCCTGGTCATTGGCCATATTGATAACACTATTGTGAATCCACTTTAAACTACATATGTGACAAGTTATACTCACAAACCTTTTGTAGAAAAGTCAGCTTAATCTCGTAAGTAAGTGTGCCACTGATGATTGTTCTCTTCTGATAGGAGAGCTTGGGCAACACACAGCAGTTATTAATATTTGAGTTTTTACAAAGCAAATGAATTAGAAAAATCTAAAAAAGTGGAAAGTTAAAATTCACGTCTCTAGTGTCAATACAGGGAAGCATAGGAATACACTGAGTGCTTATTATATGATTCAGAATTGAATACTTAGATAATATGTCTCTGCGTAGTGCATTGATCACAACGATAAACAGAATTATTCCTGTATCTCATTAACAAGTTAAATGTTGAATCTAATATTTAAAAGATAGAATAGTAATATTTTCAATGTACTATCTATAAAGATATAAAGGAATCAGACACTGATTTATTGTGACTGCAGATATACATAATCCCATCAGAAAAAAAAAAGATAAACAGCAATATTGAAGTGGCTTAAAAATTGAAAAAAAACACCAAGCCCAATAAAATTTTGAAAGCCACAGAGAGAGCCAAGATTCTTCCCACCATTATTTATATACTTCCCATGTAAAATACACACACACACACACACACAGAAAGGGGGGGAGGGAGAGAGAGACATGTTAATATGTATATCAACACTGAAGGACAGGTCAATAGAGATAGCAAAATGACAATTTTTCTGAAAATGCAGGTTTTACACAAGAAAGGACTATTTTTGACAAGGTAATATGGTCAACCTTACTTATTTGAAGGCCTTTAGTGACAATCTGAATTAATTATAGCATTATCCCTCTTGTCCTTGCTGATACATTTTCAAAGACTGGCGTTTAGAGAGAACCAAATTTGGTCTCAACAAGAAGTCATACCAAAGGTTCAGAATCTCCAGAAAAAGCCTGTAATAGATACTGCAAATTCATTTTCCCTTCAAATGCTCATGCTGAACTCAATTAATAATTAGCCTAAATCATGTCACATGTAGTTGACACTGATATATATACATAAATATACTTAATATACAATTAATAATAAGTCAATTTGCTCAATCCAATTAAATATAATGGTAGATTTTTCTGCCATTTCTGCTCCAGGTAAAAAGGTTAAATGCTTATGCCTGCCTGCCTTCCTTCCTTCCCCTCTCCCTCCCTCACTCCCTCTCTCCCTCCCCCTCACTGTAAATCAGGTTTACATGCTCTTATAGATGTAAAAATTGTCTTTGAAGTGATATTCAGGGAACATAATTGGCATCAATCCATGTTTTCAAAAAAAAAAAAAAAAAGAAAAATAACAACATCAGAATGCATTTTTTATTTTATGTGCCTGGTGGTTTACATCACACACAAATAGGTCCTTAACGGCTGAGTGAATATGAGTTCAGAAAATATTCTGAAAGAATATGAACAAAAAGGTATTCGGCGGTCTTCGTAACAAAGTATAATAATGAAACTGGGAAATTCTCAAGAGACTAAACTAGCTTCAAAGAAAGTTTGTGCCAGAATCTTTTTCTTTGAATGTCTTTTAATTTTCAGAATATTAATGCATGGACAAGATTTTCTATATTTTACACATGCATTTCACAAAATAATGCAAATGTGTATATGCAGAAATAAATTTATGAAATTCAGTTACATATCCTGTTGGGTATGAATACAAAATCAACTTTAGGGAACAGGGAAAAAAACCATATAGTTTTGTTGACATCCTTAGAGTAGAATTCAAGATAGAGCTTGAATTCCACCTGTCCCCAACATGATCATATATTTATTTAAAGGACTATAAGTAGCTAAAGATATGTAGTGCTATCCCCATAAGGCCTGCTGGAGTCCAGGTTCTCCTGGCCCTCTTTGTATGGCCACCGGTCTCCACACTGGTCTCTTGCTCAGGCACTTCTACCTGCCTGTAATATGTAGTGTCGAGGTGGTCAGTCTCCTCTCAGTAGGAAAGTCACATGGTAGGGTGATGGTCAGTCTTTTTCCAGCAGTTGGTTCCCTTGATGAGATGGTATTCAGGTGGCTGGTCCTTTCTCTTTCTCTTCCTCTCTCTCTCTCTCTTCTCTCTCTCCTGAATTGCCTGCTGGGCTCTCCTTCCATTGTCACTGATCCTTCATGGATTCCTCTGCTTTCTCTTATCCTATCTCCTTCCTTCTCCCTCAGGCTTGCCCAACAAAGCCCACTTTTTCTTCTTTTCTCTAGGCCTCTTTTCCTATGCTCTCAGGCCTCCTTTCCCCCAGGCAACCCTTCCTATCCTTACCTTCCTGCTTTCCCCACAGAAAAACCCCTTCCTTCCTCTTCTCACACCCCCCTCTCCCCTCCTTCCCACCAAAACCTCCTCCTTTTATTCCCTTCCCTCCCCCCACCCCCAGCTACAGACATGTTGATTTCAAAGGCTGGTACAAATCTGTAGCACTCTTCACAACTTGGCAACATAATATTTAGACACAGATTTACTCATATACTTCTACTTGGATGCTAAGTTCTTTTTCTGCTCTGAATACCCTCCCATATTAAGCTACAAATGTAGCTAGTTCAGTGTAATCAGTTTCAGTGATATCCTTTATCTGAGATGTAATCTTCTTTCCTATCCTCCAATATGATTTTGAAGCAATTCTGATCTGTTGTGTTTTAGTGGCTTTTTGCTGAAAAAAACAAACAAACAAAGACAAGGGAGTCAAACTATTTTCCAAAATAGCAGAAGGCAAGAGGAGAAACAATGGATGGAAATGAACCAAGGAGAGAAGCAAGCTAGAAATACGGAGAAATTTCCTAACTGTGAGAGCAATCAATCAATGGAACAGCTTGCCTTCAGAGGTAGTGGGTGCTCCACCACTGTAGGTTTCAAAAAGATGCCGTACAA
The DNA here is from genome assembly GCF_049901715.1 of Pseudonaja textilis. Taxonomy (NCBI): domain Eukaryota; kingdom Metazoa; phylum Chordata; class Lepidosauria; order Squamata; family Elapidae; genus Pseudonaja; species Pseudonaja textilis. Next base: position 242,311,539 of record NC_141990.1, read on the forward strand.
ACATTTATCTGAAATGGTATAGTCTCCTGCTTGAGCAGGGGGTTGGACTAAAATACTTTTAAAGTCCCTTCCAACTCTATTATTTTAAGTTCTATGAATCTGATTGATTTATTAAGTTGCTGGTTGTATTTGTGGCTATCATATACTTTTTGAAACACCCCCAAAAAGAAAGCAAATAAGGATGGAGTTAGGAAAATGCAAAGAGGACTCTTGAAGAGAAATAATGCATTTGTCTAGATATTAAATGTAATTACTGATAATATATCTGATCCATGAATATATCTATAGACTGAGTGTTCTCCCTTCTTTTCAGTAGCAAAAATTAGCTTTTGTTAAATTAGTACTATCCTTGTCTATGGAGATTCTCAGTCATCCAAGTTATGGTTGTCCCAAAAGTGCTTTTTCAAGAGGCAACTGGACTTTTTGGTTTTTTTCTTTGAAGATATTTCACATCTTATCCAAGAAGCTTCTTCAGCTCTGACTGGATGGTGGGGAATGGAAAGATTTATACTCCTTGCAGACAGCTGGTCATTTGCATTCTTTTAGCAAGTCATTAAGGCCACCTGGAGTACATATTAAAGAAGGAAGAAGCTTTAACATTGAAGTTTACAGAAAACTCCCCACCCCTCCACAGATCAATATTTATATTTTGATTCCCACCACCACAAAATGGGAGCACAAAATGGGAGTCACCAGAACTCTCCATCACTGAGCTGACGGCCTGCCTACCAGAAAAGATGGGAAAGAAGAAGAACTAAAACATATCAAGGAAGGCCTCAGAACTTGTGGCTATCCCAAGTGGACCTTCATCAAATCTCAAAAAAGACCCTACAGGAGGTCTTTCACAACAGACAATGAAGAGAACAATAAATGAAGCAACGTTATCATTCCATACATTGCAGGAATGTTGAAAAAGCTCAGGAGGATCTTCAGCCAATGCAACATATGTGCACACTTCAAACCCAAGAATACACTAAGGTAGAAGCTTGTCCATCCCAAGGATAAAACACCCAGACAACATGGACAACATGGTATATACAATACAATGTACAACATGGGAGAACAAACCCATCTGGACTTGATTCAGCGGTCCATCTGCATTTAAAAGACTCTTTTGAAGATAGAAAAGTCCACATTTTGGACAGAGGGGACCACTGGTTTGAAAAAGGGGTTGAAGAGGCCATCTATGTCAAAATTGAACAGCCCTCTCTCAATGGAGGGGGAGGGATACGACATCATCTATCTCCAGTCTACAATGCAATCCTTTCAGCTGTTCCAAGAAGGCTCCACGTCAATTTGCACCACTCAGGTGACTCTGATGACACAGATGAACCTCCAAGGTGGCCTTAACAACTCACTAAAAGAATCCAAATGACCTGTTGTCTGCAAGTGAATCTTTCCATCCAGTCAGTGCTGAAAAAGCTTCTTGGATGAGAAGCAAAATATATTCAGAGAAAAAAAAAACAGAAAGTCCAGTGCCTTTTGAAAAAGCACCTTAGTACTAGCCTTGTTTCTTGAGTAATTTAATCTCCCATGTAAGAAGTTGCACTCACATTTGAAATGGAATTGGTTATAGAACAGAACTGTCCAAGGTGCTATTCTAGTTTTAGATTATCTATATCCATCAGCTCTTGACATTTCTTTAACATCCATGTAACTTTCCCCCTAAACAACTGGACTTTGCTTATACATTATGTTTCCTTTATTTCTCCACAGGACTCACTCCATGAGGCCAGCGTACACATCATTTGTTCAATGCCAACTTCCAATGCATTAAATTCTAGGCCATTTAAACACACCCTCCATTTAAATAAGATGTTGATGGCAGTGGCTTTTTCCTCTAGATATAAGAATGGAAGGTAGATTACAATTTACAGCTACATGTACTGGGTGCATAGCAACATCACATGGGGTTATTTAATTCCCTGTCCAGTAAATGTATTTAGATAATCTTCATTGCATGCAGAAAAAAAAATCACAAATTTCCAAGGTTTTTGTAAATATTTCTTTACAAAAAGCTGCTCTTTTGGGATGGGACTGGTGACAAATACCTTTATATTATGACATGTTCTATCAATCCACTTGTTCTTATATCTTCCAGGCTCATAACTTCTTCTGCAGTTTTAGAAATACTGATACAATTCTATCTTCATAGGAATCCTTCTGATTTTTTTAAAAACAATTTTAAGCTATTATCAGCTTCACATTTTTTTATTCTTATTATTTGATTATGTTATTTCCATAGTACATCATGGTACCTATCTGAAAAATGACCAGCTCAGATTGTACTTTTATATTTGTCGCTAGTGCTTCATTTAGGTACATAAAATTTAGATCTGCTCTTTTTAATTTATAGGTTTATTTATTATTTCTATACATATGAAAGCTGCTGTTATAGAGTAATTCACAACTTTTTTAAAAATACCCCTTTTTTCTTCAAACCTTTTTACCATGGGGGAGGTTGAAGGTAGAACTGTGTTGCTAAGCCATAATACAGTTTACAGTATTCTTTCTTTCACACGTGTTATGATCATTTAAGTGATTCATTCAAGAAATTTAATCACAGAATGTTCATTTAATTGGAATAGCAAATAATTATTTTTCAGTTAAGAAAGGTAATGATATATGCAATTAAAAGCCAGATACAAAACAGCACGTCACTCTGTTAAATTTTCAGTGAGTAAGAAGAGAAGGAAAAAGTGCTTAGTCTAGGAGCTCAGTTAATGAATTTTCTAGATACATCTGCCTGGAACAGAAGTTCCAGATGCCTGTAAATCCTCAGAGGCACAAATTTAAGGCCAGATATTCAGCCTGGCTCTCTTAATCCAGAAGGCTGAATGTAAAAATGAAAAAGACACACACAGAGAGGGAGGGAGAGAGAGAGAGACAGAGACAGAGACAGAGAGACAGGCAGAGACAGACAGACACAGAGAAAAAGACAGAGAGAGAGAGAGAGAGGAAGATAGAGAGAGTCTGCATTTCCCCTAAATATGTAAAGCTGTAGTAAATGGTGCCTTCGGGCTAAAATAAGGATCTGACTCACTTCCTCTCCACTCTTTTGTCTTCATTTGCTTTATCCATATGTAGCTTCTGATTGACTTAGTTCCATGGTGTGCTAGATATGGAGAGAAGCAGCTGAGGGAGCAAGCAGAAGGAGCAGCCAGAAACCTAGGCAGGGACAGGTGCCAGACAGCATGCTACTCAAATTTATGCCCCTTTTAGACTTTGTAACTAATTAGCATATCTATATTAGTTATTCGGGTATCAAGCAAGGCAGCTGGTCGAAATTTGCAGAACCAGAAATAGGATCAGTCTTTATTAGTATGTGCAAATGGGTGCTCGGAAATTGCAGTATAGGATTGGGAGATTTTAGCTTTCATTTCAGATGCTGAACTCTATGCCAGCTGTGCTTTGCTCCTTCGCAGAAATATCATTCAACCCCAACTCCTAGGTCCAATCCTGAAATTACTACACAGCTTTTACTTGCCAGAAGCAACAGTGCAATGGAAGTAGCTGGTTGGGCAATTACTAGGAGGATATTTACACCGGAGGCTACTGATATTTTATGTTAACAGGAGTTAAGTAGAGTATGAGTAGCCAGGTACACATACTGGTATTGTTCTACTACTACATATGAATAGCAGTTCTCATTTCTTTTAAATAAATAACATTTTTGGAATCATAAAGGCATGCAGAATTGAGCACTTTGGTGAGCTAATGGTACTGTTATGAAAAAGATGACAGCTTGAAATACTAGAAACTGAATATCATAATACTTTATTTTAATGAAGCAGCTCAACCTTTAGGAAATGCCACAAATTTATTTATATTAATGCTTCTGTTCTTCCTTTTTTCAGTGATATAAGTCTAGAAACTTTCAGACTTCCTAAAGAATGCCCAGGTCATTTGGTATCCATAGCTGCTTATTTTAAGAAAGGTTTTGAATTATGCATCTTCGGAGCATGTCCTGAGACATTTGCAAAGGGCTGCACAATTCATTTCTTATATTCCAAAATTTGCAGGCATTGGGTCCTATTAAGTTCTCTTAATTCAACTGGCACAAAACTTTTCTGTATTAAAAATAAATTTATGGCATGTAACTGATACATTAGTTTAAGCTAATGCCACCTGATTAGAGTGATGGCATTTTTCTTTTAATTAACATTTAAATAGTATCCTGCAATATTTTGTGACCTGTCGAAATATGATGTTGATGATGATGATGCCCTTGCATTTTAATGCAACTGAGAATTTGGGCAGTTATTTTTCACATTGCTGAATCCTTGAGCATATTTATATAGTACATATGCATTAGTAGGGATTAGTCACCTGCCACTGGGAATATGTTAAACTATACATCAAACAGGGGCAGAAGCTGAAAATAATGAAGAGTAGCAATGGATCTTCAAAGCAGATTTCACCATAAAACAAGTTTTAACATAAGCTCAGTTAGCAAGACAGGCTGATTGCTCCAATCCCCACTAGCTTTGACAAAATCCTGTTATCTTTTGTTAGAAGCTGTTGGGCTAAGTGCATAGTATATTCATGATATATGAATATCTTCTTTAAATGCCACAGTGCTGAAGTCAGAGTTGCAGGTCTCTTAAGGTAGCTAAATATCCTGGAAGATATGTCAGTCTCTAAGGCCAATAAGCAGCCTTTATACATTATTCAAAAACCTTTCAACTTTTCATATGTGCTTTGACCATTATGGGGCCTGCTCTTTGGAATGGTTCCCCTCCAAGATACAGCTGGCCCTAGTAAAATCTTGGCTTTTAAATTGAGCTTTTTGATTGGAGATTCCATCTGGAGAGGGATATGAGTTTGATTTCCTGGTTACCCATTTAATACTGTGGATTTTAATAGAATTGCTCTGTCTATTTTTCAATACATCATATGCTACCCAGGGTCATAATATTTGACTTGGGCAATTAGATAAAATAAACACATATTTGGAGACAGTCATAAATATTTAGAATACCCCCACCCCCCAAATTTGGCATTTTCCACGTTATTGGTTTAGATTTCTGGGAGAAGTAACTCCAATATGTCCAGGAAAAAACAGTCATGAGGGTTGCATTAACATCCATTATATCCAGACTTTTGAAGGGAGTAACACTTACAAATTATGTGATCACCAAAGCAAGTTTTGGTGTAAACCGCTTTGTGATATACCATCTAATCAGTCAGCTTCTTATTACAATGATAAAGTTGACTTAAAACAGAGTTGACTTATAAGCAGTCTTATACCACAATAGCTGGAAGTTCAGTACATTTGCTGAGAAGTCCCAGATACTCTTTTTCTTTTTTAAAGAAGGGTGAAAAGCCAGTTTTCTATTTATCTAAAATATCATTGAGGTAGGGCAAGGACATGATTTCCTTCCTTCCTTCCTTCCTTCCTTCCTTCCTTCCTTCCTTCCTTCCTTCCTTCCTTCCTTCCTTCCTTCCTTCCTTCCTTCCTTCCTTCCTTCCTCCCTCCCTCCCTCCCTCCCTCCTTCCTTCCTTCATCAAACTGGTTGTTACACCAGTTGAATTGCACCCCTGCCTAGAAGTCTATGTTTGTAGGCAGTGTGCACATAAAAGTAATTACTCTGGGTTTTCTCTTAGAAAGGATTTTGCATGCAATTTCGTTTTCATAAAACAAGTCCCAAGTTAGAAAATTGCAAGGGTCCGTTGTTTCCATGGGGCTTTCCCAACATTCAGTTGGCTTTATATTCCCAGTTTGTGATGATTGACTCTTGATGACAATACTATAGAAAATAGTTGCGTCTTAAAGCAGGGATTCTTAAAACTTTTGCCATCATGCCTCCCTTGAGTGTAATCTTAATGTATACACTTCACCTAAAAATCTGGATTTTAAAATGGAGCAAAATGAGCAATTAAAACAATACAATGGGAAAACTGGATTGTAACGAAGTCACTAAAGTGTGACAAAGTCGCACTTCCCCTGAACTCATCTGCATCACTCCAAGGAAGGGTAGAAACTGTTCCTTCACAAGTTTGAGAAACCCTGCCTTAAAGCAGTGTAAGAAATAACCAGAAAACTGATGTACCATGAAATATGAACAAGAGTGAAAAATGATTTATTTTATTATGTAAGACCTTTACAAATATTGAGGCAGGTGTTTGAATTCACATGGGAACAACCTACCACTATGTTTCAAAATCTAAAGAGTCTTAATGGCTTCATTAATATGCACCATCAATAAAATAAATGTTATTTTATGTAAAGTATCATTTAGAAAAATTGTGAATCTGCACAATGGGATAAGTGCAATTCAAAACAGTCAGCAGTTTATGTTAATGAGGCCCCGTAAGACTTCCAGGTACTATAACCAAATCAGCAATTTTGTGGAATTCCCCCCTTTGAAGATCACAGAATTAAATCCATGCAATCCTAAAGAACCTTAGCTTCTCCAGGATTGCAGATTCAGAGGTTTCAATGCATAAAAAGAATGTGAATTCCCAGCCAGAAGAAGCATTATTAGTAAATGGAATTTTAATTAATTTAGAAAGAAAGAAAAAAAGCCCTAACTTATCCAATTTACATGTGTACACACATGAATTTAAATTAGTGTTGTCCTGGTTGAAATTGTGTGCTGCCCGCTTATTAAGAAGCAAAAGAAGGGGAAAAAAGAGTTTCAAAGAAAATGATAGCGCAGAAAAGATCTTCATAATCCTTTCATTATATAAGCTGACTCTATAGCTATATTAAAACAATCTCCTTCTCAAATGTACTTGCTAGAAGTAGAGGGATTCGACTTTACCCCATCTAAAGTAACGTTGCCTCTTAAGATGTCCCCTTGTAGCAGAGTTCAGGAACCAGTGATTCTCCAGATTTAGTCCATTGCAATGATTGAAGATAATGAGAGTTGTAATTCAGCTACACCTGGTAGTCCACGGGTTCCCCACCAAAAGGCCCTCTTTAATGGCATCCTGTTATTTAACTAGAGTTTCATAGAACAGGTGCACTCATATGGATTTATTTAGAAGTTATCAAATCAAACCTTTATTACAACTATAGACCAGCATATGGACTGATGTAATTATTATATGTACAAGCACATCTCTTTCTCCCCTTTCATTTTGTACATTGATAATGTGATGTGCTGAGTTAAGATGTCACTTTAGCAGCAATTCATTCTTATCAGGAATTACAGATCCTATTAAAAAAGAAAAGCACCACTGGCTCTGTTCATTGGCTCTTTTCCCATTACAAGGAGAAACATGGAAGGCTGGTCCAGGCTTTTCCCCTCAAAGGCAGTTGTTTGAAACACAGCATCTGGAAATAGGAAAAGAGTCTCTCTGAATTAAAAACCATCTGAATTCAAATTAAGATTATACCTCTTCTGTTCAAATCTTGTCAAGGTCCAAACTATGTCCTCAAAGTGAGAGGGGCTTCTTTTAAGAAGGAGAGAGGTTTTCTTGAAAATGAGTTAATAAATAATTTTCTCTGTTGGAAGCATGAATCTATTGCCATGGCAAGTTTATTTTCCACTAGGAAAGCAGAGCCAAAGGAACATTCATTTTAGCTTCTCGTTTGGCAAGCGCCAAAGGGCTACAGGGAAGCTGCCCCTTCCTTTGCAGGGAAGGGCCCAAAGGACATCCCAGATGTAATTCCTGAAGGTGTTTTACTCTCCAGGGTTGCAGAAAGCACATTCACCTTCTCCAACCATCAGTTGCTCTGGCATTGCAGAAGGAAAGGCCAGACAAACAAAGCCACCAATTGTTATTCAGAGGAAGAACAACAGGAAGGGAAAAGCATTCAACTCGGACTGCATATAAATGTCCACTTATGACTCTTCACTTCACCCTTGCCTTGAAAAATTGATCACTTTCCTCTCCTCCCCTCTTCCCTTCCACTTCTCTTCCCTTGTGTGCCTTGTCTTTGTAAATCTGACAGATGGGCTTGTCTTTCTTTTTTATTGATGAGAATTGCTGTGGTGGACAATAATGGTGTAAAAAGATTTTTTTAAAAATACAGTAAGTAAACAAAGGAGACCTGGCAACTATATCTTGGCTCTTCAAAGATTCTGGTGAAATACCAGAATAGTCCTCTGAGGCTTTTAAATTGTTAATTGGCTGTCTTCAAAAGCCCCAATTCCCTTACAATGTGACTGATGAGTGTTTTCACTTTGCTTCCTATTATTTCACCCTTTCACTCCTGTGTACAACCCACTCAGCTACTTTCCCCACAGTGGGACTAACACATGGCCCTGCATTGTTATTTATTCACCTCTTTTTTTTCCAATTTTGATGCACAGTTTAATAGTATGATTCAAAAGACAAGAGTGATTGAAAATTCATCCATATCCCTCAATAACCCAGCAATTGTTGAGTTATGGCTATAACTGAGCTCAGAATTATGGTTGTTAGTCATAAGTGGCTAACTTGTTAGTCATAAGTGACTAACCTGATTTTATGATATTTTTGTGGCAGTTGTTAGGTGAAGCAATTATTCACAATGTGCATTTTGTTTCAAAAATTTCAAAGTAAATGCCAGTTTCAAGTGAAAGATGTAGTAAATGCAGGCATGTGACTGTGGGATGCTGCAATGCAAGTAAAAGTGACCCAGTTGACAAGTACTGAAAATACAATTTCATGTGGTTTTGTTTGTGTATGTGTGGATATTGGGACTTTAAATCTGGATCTTAAATATTTTGGGGGGAATGTGTATGTTGGAACTTCAAACAGTTGCTAAGTGACTGGTAAGTAAGTCAGGACTACCTATATCCCATAAGGGATGGGGTGACTCAGTGGCTATGATCAGAAATGTCAGCAGTTCAGTGGTTCGAATCCCTAGCATCATGTAATGGAGTGAGCTCCCGTTACTTGTCCCAGCTTCTGTCAACCTAGCAGTTTGAAAGCATGTAAAAATGCAAGTGGAAAAATAGGGACCACTTTGGTGGGAAGTTAACAGTGTTCCGTGCGCCTTCGGTGTTTAGTCATGCTGGCCACATGATCATGGAGACATCATTGGACAGCGCTGGCTCTTTGGGTTTGTAACGGAGATGAGCACACTGCTCCCTAAAGCCAGAAACAACTAGCATGTATGTGCAAGGGGAACTTTTATCTTTACCTATATCCCATAATAGTGAATAATATGAGACTCCCTAGTCCATCACACAGAAAACTCTGCAGAAGTAGAGGTGTTGAAGAGATCAGTTTTACAATGGAAGATTTTTGGTTAATATTCTTTTAAGGGAAAGAAATCTTGAGGTTATTATCTACTGAACCACTGCAAGATAGGATGTTACTCTTCTATACGATTAGCACTTTCTAAACAAATACAGTATTATATTTTTTTCCCCCACAGCTGTAACAGTTTTGCATTTCTGATTTCAACACTATTGAACTGAACATTGTTCTTTTTATTTATTACAAAAGACTTTGGATTAGCTCCTGTAAGCTATCAAGACCATTAATCAGGATTCTTTTAAATTAAAGCAATTCAATTTTCCAACCTCTTCTCATGCCAATTGACATTCTTTTTAGATTAGCTTGTTTGCATAAATCATTGGCTTATTCAACAATACTCTGCCCAATCAAATGTTCCAGTGCATTTTTCTTTGTATTCTTAATCCTTTTTCCTTAGTCCATATATGCCACCCCACCGTTAAAACTACTGTATTCTATTACCCTTCACATGCTCTTGCCTATGACATTTCCCTATCTTGGCACCCCTTCCTTCACTCCTTCTGCCTTTTATTTGCAGTCTTGATATATGGCTCCTTTTGTTCTCTATTTTTGACAGCTATCATTCATGCACATGCTTTCAATTACTGTAAGAGGTGATTTACTAAACTTATATTTTCAACCCTGACCTTTCCCTTTCCAACTAACTTCTATTAAAAAACCCACCTAACATTCCCACGAGAAAGGAAGCTTAGAGAACAATCTCTAATTTAAAAGCCCAGTTCTTCAGTGAAAGACAGACTTGTAAATAGGTATTCTTGCTTCAGTTAAGAAATGAATAAAGTAAATTCAGCACGACAGGTGAAGCTTTGTAGTACTAAGGTGTTTTGATATTTTGCAGAGCATTTGTAATTTGGTAATCTGAATGTTCTTATTATTAATATAGCATATAAATACTGGACAAGTCAAATCTCTTAGAATTTTCAACAAAAGTACAACAGGCAAGAGGAATAGTTCCATATACAAATTATGGATGTAGGTGGCGAATTCGTGCTAATGGCTAATACCAGTAGTTCCCAGAGTTAGAGTGTCCAAGATATTTGGAAGAGAACTAAGAATGAGCCAGAGGATGTTTTCTACATACAGGAGGTGAACTGGGCATTTTTTTGCATAGCAATATGGAAGCTTATAGAGTCCAAAGATTAGGACTATACTTATAAATCCCTTTAATGAATTTAAGCACCTTAGTAACATCAATATGCAGGCAGAGAGAAGCCTTTAGCTACTTATTTGTTTATCTGTTAATTAGTTTTGTTAAGAGTGTCCAAAACGACTCCATGCTCATGAAAGCATTATTAGCAGTAAAGAACTTTCATTCAGAGAAAGTGAAAGTAACATGCATTCTAGAAATTCTAAGCTGTCAGTAAATGTTCCAAAATCATTCAGCCACTTTGGGACTGGAGAGGTAAAGACTACAGTGGGATGCATGTATAGGTAGACCTGTTTTTCGTTTTAAATCAGTGTTTTTAAGCATAAGCGATATCTCACATTTTTAGACAAGTTGGCAAAATTTTGTTATGTGGCTTTGCCATTTGTGTTGGTAACTTGTTTGAAAAATGTGATAAAATAGGAGAGTTGATTTATCTTTTAGCTTTTCTATTTCTCTCTCCTATAGATGATTACAAAACTCTCCTACAGAGAATTATGAGGCTAAAACAGTAATGCTTCTTTTTTTCTTTGGGACAAATAAGAATGGAATGGAACTACAAATTGTAGTCTCTGTTCTAATACAATGTTGTCACAAGAAGTGGCTTAAACAATGAATATTCAACTGAATAGATTGAATTATTATCCCTAATAATGAAAGGCATGCATTATTTATACTCTAGATTTCTGCAAAGAGCTAAGTATGTTCTGTCAAATATGCTTAAAAATCTCTTTTACACTTTCTAACAATGCAAAAAAGAGAGAGTAGTAGTAATGGGATTACTGTGAGTTCAAGTACAGTGAAAGTAATTTGTTTGTTTAATGTTTAGACTATGGTGTGAATTTAACCAATTGTGATTCATTGAATAAACTGTGGCTATGAAAAAAATATACCTCAATACAATGTGTAAAAGCTTTCTTATGATTTGATTTCTGCTGCTTTCCTTTTAAAACCTGAAGATATCTGCAATTGTCAAACTTTTATGCCATATAGAGTTTTTTGTAACAGGTTTCTAATAGATTCATATGGCAACAGGCCTTTTTGACTCTTATAATACCCCCTTGTTAAATCAAGTAAACAAGTTAATTTAAGAGCTGACATGATTTTGTCTTATTACCCAGAAAATAGTCCAGTGGGGCCTTGCACTTAACCTGCCTTAAAAAAAAAAAACCCTTGGCCTGCTTTTGTTATTAACAAGGTTACTGTCCTTAGCCTCATAAGCTTAACTCTGTCTCTGCTGCTCACTACAGATCACTTAAATATGTATGAGGGAGTGAATTATTAGTGGTTCCATTAATTGAGCATGCCAAATTGTTTATAATTAACTCAAGAAATGTATGGCTTTCAAAAAAACAATTACAGTAGCTGATATAAACACATTAGGTAATGATAGTAGTGCCAAATTTAATTGCTTCCAAGAAGAATTGCTGGTATTAACACCACAATCATCACTATTCATGTTTGGTGGCATTATGTAAATGTGGCAATTATTAGTTTTAAGCTTCAACTTTTAAAAAGTCTACTTTAAGTAACTAATTGCATATGATTAATTTATCACTAGAAATGTTATTGCAGACAATATCCTAGCTTTATTTGAGTCTTTGCCACCCAAATAAAAAGCAAAGCATGGCATTCCAGTACAAGACAAATAAAGAAACAAAAAAAAAAATGTCTCTGAAATGTCCTTCTCTTCTTCTTTCTCCTCCTTACATTTATCTCTCTTAAGCACATTTGGAAATATTTTCCATTTAGAAATGTGACCTGCAATCATTCCTTTGAGGTAATCCCACCTCTTAAATATAGGAAAACCTTAAGCAAAGCAGGACTCTGGAGAGAAAGACAGACAGATTGACCATCTACCTGTTGACTTGGAAATCTACATCATTAACTTAGATCCTTTATTTTTTTAATCACAAAACCAGCAGGTATTTGATTTTCATGTTTTTAATATAATAATGTGAAGTTGAAAATATTTTTTTCTCTTTCTCTCTTTTTTATTTTTTCTTTCTTTTGTCTTTCTCTCTCTCTCTCTCTTTCTTTCTTTCCCTCCCTCCCTTCCTTCTCCATCCATCCATCCATCCATCCATACATCCATCCATCCTTCCATCCATCCTTTTCCCAAAGATATTCTCCATGTTTTTAATTCTCTAACTAAGGTGCTTTCAAGTCAATGTTAAATCTTATCCTAATTATCATTTCTGAAGACTGTTTTTTTGAGAATGCTTTCGTCATTTCTTTAGAAGCCATGATTACATTTTTCTTGCTGTTACAAGAATAATATATTGCCTGGAATTTTCTAAATATGAAATGAAGTGAAGATGGAAAAAGAGAGCTGAGAGGCAAAAGGAAAAAAATTGAAAATAAGTAGAAAAATAGAAAATTTATTTGCAGAAGAATACTTTGGAGAAATATCATTGTATCAAATTGTATCAAATATTTTTAAAATATTATTGATTTCAGCTCCAATAGCTTTAGACTTAGCATTTCCTTGAAATCTACAGGGCAGATAATCTACAAATAATTTAATCTTATTTAAAATACCTTTGTGCAGAATTAACTAGATTGTAGATTGGGGCTATAGTTCTTAGGTCAATAAAATTTGTAGAATCTGGAAGCCAATGTGAAACACAATTTAAGGGACATATAGAAAGGCAAATAAGGTAATAAGGTAATTGCAAATATACAAGCATAGACAGTGTAGAAAATTAAGACAGCCACAAATAATTTGCAAAATAATACAAAAATACTTAGTGCATATCCAGAGTAATTCAAAATACATCTTTAATAATTTATCACTTGACTCTATTTGGGAAGTAAGCTCTTTAAAAGCATCGATTTTAAAATGCCAAATCCTCTTTTTAGATATCCAGAGTTCACTTTTGTTTCATCTTCTTAGGAACTTGAAAACAACTTTGTAATGTTAAAGAGGAATTTTGCCTATCTATATCAAGATGTTGGCTTATCTTACACTCTTTTCAAGAGAGAACCTGCTTTGAATTTTGGAAAGCTCTGTCACTGTAGTGCAGAGATGAAAAAGCAACAGCCTTCCTTTCATTATTGGTTGTGGGTGCCATCATTACAGCTAATTATTTCACAAGGACTTTAAAAAAGAATAGAATAAAATAGAATAGAATCAGCCCATTCACCTAAAAACAGTAAAACTGCTTTTTGTAGACTTAGAAATGCAGCAATATAAAAAGCAAACTACATGCACTTTGCATGTTAGAAATATTTTTTTTGCAAGCAGAAATAAGGGGCGTGCATAAGTGCACCATCGTGCCTACCATACCTGTCTTATTGTACCCGTTTATTCGTACCTATTTCCTGTATTCTTACCAGTGGTGGGATTCAAATTTTTTTACTACTGGTTCTGTGGGGGTGGCTTGGTGAGCGTGGCAGAGGAAGAATACTGTAAAATCTCCAGTCAGAGATGGTATTTGCCGGTTCTCTGGACTACTCAAAATTTCCACTAACGGTTCTCCAGAACTGAATACCACCTCTGATTCTTACTCATGTTTACACTTATACCTATTATCTTGTAAGCGATTGACAAATAAAATAAACAAATAAATAAATAATTGAATGCAACTTTTTCTATGAATAAATTTTTCACATATTGAAAACATTTTGTTAATTTAAGTTATCGAGTCCCCTCAACCCACAAAGAGTTCACAAAACCTTATAGTCTGCTGTTTTATTGTGGTGGTCTCTCATGAAAAGAAGACACTACACAAAGTTGTCTTGGGATGAGAGCGCAGAGAGAACTCCGAAACCCTCTTTTATTAGAAGCAATCTTTGTTAATGTAGCAATTTTGTTAACGTCCTATCACAAACGCATTACATCACACAACATGCACTGATCATTTGCATAAAGCATACAAGGCTGCAGAGTTTAAGTTTGCTACAGTTCTGGTTAAGAAATGGCAACAATTTGTCCTTGCTCCTTGCTCCGTGTTCCAGCCAACCACCAGAAGGCTCCATTGTCCTAGCACATACACAAAGAACAAAGAATCATAGTTCCCACATTTTATGACTACTTTTATAACACAACAAAAGGATTGTCAGGAAGCTATGAATGTCTCACAGCAAATTACTTTAATTGCAGGAAATTATGCCAACAAGAAGTAGAAGATGGGTATAAGATGCACTAGTCTTACTTGTGGTTTAGACTAATCAGCTTTCATATACTTAGAATTAGTTCCAAGTAGTACATATTCCAATTAGGTTTGTCTTTTGCCATGGGCATTTGTAAATAGCAAATCTGGCCAGCTCTCAACAAATTGCAGAATGAGGAGAAATATAGTGGTAATTAAGATGAATTTCTAAAATAAGACTGGATAACTTTTTCCAGGTGGAAAGCTCCTCCTTGATTGATGAATCTGGCTTAGAAAGCAACATTCACAGAACAAGTGTTCTCTGTAGAGACATACATCTTTTGCATTCAGGTGCATGCATAAGCTTTTGAATGTTACAAACATTCCCTCTCCCCCCCTTGTTCACAGATACACAATATTCCCATAGCATGTAAGTAGTAGTAGTATTTATTTATTTATTTGGTAAATAATGAGCAAATGTAACAGAACAATAAAAAAATGGAACAAATTAACATAGTACATACTAAAATACAAATCACATAATGATATTATGTTGGAGTCAACCTCTATTGCTGTCTGAATTCATTACCTATTCAAGTAATGATAAATTTAAAAATGGAAAGGATGGAATGAAGGGGTGTAGCTCAGTCTTTAAAGGATGCTGAAGCCATTGCTAGAAACTACCCTGATGGACAGTATTTATCCTGTAACCAGAGGTGGTATTCATCAGGTTCTGATCAGTTGTGGAGAATCAGTAGCAGAAATTTTGAGTAGTTTGGAGAACTGGCATATACCACTTCTGACTGGAGAGTTTACAGTATCTTTCCCCTGCCACGCCCACCAAGCCACGCCCACAGAACAGGTAGTAAAAAATTTTGAATCCCACCATTGTCTGTAACCAATAATTTTGGGAAGGTTGCTGAGAAGGTAGTTGTTCAGCAACTGCAGAGGATTCTGGAGAAATTTGCATGACCGTGTTTGTCAGCACCTTGATGGATCCTGGAGTTTTTAATATTATTGATTTTTTAATGTTGTGTGCCACCCAAACACATTGTGTGTGAGTTGAACAGCTATATAAATCTCTTTAATAAATTAAATAAAATACATCCTTGTCACACTCTTTTCTGCATTTTTATAATGTCAGAAACAGTTCTAACAGGTTTTTACTCACTCTTAGGGTAGAGTTAGAATATAATTCTTAGGTGAAATGGATGAAGCAGGTATCAATAGTTGTATTTTTTTTAATTTAGCCCAAAGAACATTCCTGGATACTGAGTTAAAAGCTTGCTTGAAATCAAGCGAAGCTTCATTGAGAGATACTTCCTTTTTGTACACATATTTTTTGCACAAGATGATCAAAGACCAAAATAATGCCTCTTCTGCCTCTTCATATTGGGTTGCAACTATTGTCTTTATCCAGTCTTGTAATGTAGAATTTAAGTCTTTAGCATATAACTTGCTAATGACTCTAAAGGTTAATAGGCCTGTAGTTATGTGGCTCATTCTTACTGCTTCTTAAATAATTGGACAATAATTACCATCTCCCAATCTCTTGGGATATATAACAGGTCTAATATATAAATGTATAGAGAGATTCTAACAAGGTACCCACCAACTAGAATTCTTTTAATGAATTTGGGCATAACACAATCAGTCAGGAGGCTTCAAAAATTTTAGCAAAGGGTTCTCTGCCAGGTTGCTGGGTGGGCATGGCCATGGTAGGCATGGCTAGTTGGCCTCCTGCACCATGGCAAGTGGGGGGGGGTGTTTTTGCCTTCCCTGGGCTCTGGAGGCTTTCCTTGAGCCTCCAGGAGAGCAAAAATGGCCTCCCTGGGGTCGGGAGGCTCTCTGGAAGCTGAAACAGGCCTGTTTCTAGCCTTTCTGAACGAGGAGGCCTGTTTTTCACCCTCCCCAAGCCTCTGTGCATCCCCTACACTTAACCTGCATCCAAAACGGACCACATGGGGACTCCTGAGAGGGGTGGGGTGGGGTGGACAGAGCAGCTAGGAGTGGAATTTGGGGGTTCTCCAAACTGCACAGAATCTTAGCTAGGGGGTCTCCTGAATCCCTGCAAACCCCCAGCAATCCACCCCTGCAATCAGTACCAGAAACATGAATGACCTTAAGTGATTCTATCAATCCTGATGCCTCTTGCCCTGTAATTGATGGCCAATTATCTGTCCAATCCATGCAATCCTACACTTTGGATTGGTGTAGAGAGCCCTGCAGATGACTTTGGAGAAGTCATCCAACAGCAACAAGGACAAAAAGACATGTTAAGCCCAGGGAGGTAGGAAATATTAGAAAAAAAGACTCAGAGTTGCTTTTTTTTGACTCCATAGGGTACAAGAGGTTGTGAAGGGAAAACATAGGCAGATTTGCAAGATTCCATATTAGAGCCTCTCTTAATAAAGCAGAGCTCTATTTTTCCAGTGGAGTCAGTCTACCTCATGGGTCTGACAGCTGAATACTGCTCTAGCAATGGCATTTTTTTTGCGACTGCTTCTCTGAGAGTAGCTAGCTGCTAGTCATCATCTGTCCAGAAAAATCAAACTCATCATCGGGACGAGCTTCTCTTTTGCTGAAAAATGTAAAGCAGAGGATACACTGGGGAAAATCAGTCAGCTGCAAGGACCACAGTGTCCCCTTGCATATCTTAAAGAGAAGCCCTAGAGATAAGCTTAAATAGGCTCTGTCTGTCACAGGTCTGTATATATGTGACGTTCTACTTTTATTTGTTAAACTTTAATACAGAATGATGAACCAAATTTAAATTCCCACTCAGATATCTTAGTGTGACATTACTTTAAGCCTAGATGCTTTGAACATGGTGTAATTAACATGCTTTTATGGTTGACCCCATTGGGTCCCTAGAAACACTGATGTCAGTAAAGTTAATTGAAACAAATATTTCATTACCAGATTAATTTTAGTGCTTACAGCCTGTGTCGCTGGGAAACTTCATGGTCCAAGGTGATTGGAATAAGAGTGTTTTCTAACAGACAAGCAACAAACAATACCTCAATAAAGGAATTGCCAAACAAGCTAACAATAAACAGCCCAACCAAAGAACCATCAAGCCCGTTCCCATTACCTAGATGGCAAGAAGGCAACCAAGCTCAGAGAGCACCAAGGATCCCTCATTTCAGCTCTGAGCTACAAATATTATCCTCTATTGCTATGGAATTTTATTGAACATATGAATGGAGTAAAAGCACCCTGAGGACAAAGGCAAGATAAACGTGTAACTTTATTTAGACAGGCACATGCAATTTGTCACTGTAAAACAGATCAACGGTTTTCAAAATTAAAACATTCTATATCTGTCATGGTTCTTTTTATCAAGCATTTTTATGAGTGTCACAGGAGAAAGACCAGGGTGAAACACCCCCCTTAGATCTAGGAGAGAAGATAGAAAGCTTTGATTTGGTTTGCTCTGATTTTTGTTTGAAGTGTTAACTTTGATAAAAGTGATTAGGATCCTTTTTGATGCTGTCATCTTAAGATCTGATCACCCTTTCAGAAACTCAACAACTTGGTACTTTTTTTTACTCACCCTTAATGAGCGAGTACAGATGCAGATGGTCAATGAGTAATCAGACATTTCTAGCAGGCTTAGAGGCATTTCAGGTTATTATTCCATATGTTTGGGGGCTGAGAACTATTCTGGGATGGCCCAAGACACTTTGTTGTTCAAAGCAGCTGGTGCTCCTTATCATTCTTACTTTCAGTGCTGAAAGTAGAACAAATACTCCAACAACAACTGAAGGCAGCAGGCAAGCTTGAGAGCTACAAAATGGATTCTGTGCCACGAACAAAATGGACACTGTGTCCACAAGATGCAGAACTGGCTGGAGATTCAGAAGCAATAGTTGAGCATGGCTACTACCACCTAAGGCAGATGCAGATCCTTTCAAAGAAATGTAAGCAGAATTGACCTTGGAAGGTCAAAATTATAAACACAGAAGTCATGGACAATATGGAGAAGGCAATCACAGAAATGCCCAAAGAAACTTCCCTCGGATCCGACAGGAACACAAGCCTACCTGAACACCCATCTGTTCCTCATCCAGAAATGCCTGAAGCTGAGACGCCAGCTTCGTCGGCACCAGAAGTTGCCCAGCAAGCAGAAAAGTTCCTTCCAGCAGCAGCTTCGTCAGGCCTTAGAAAATCTGGCCGCCTGCTCAAGCGCCCGAGTTATATGAAGGACTACACATGCTCCATTCTGGGAGAAAGGAGTGTGGCATTTGGAAAAGACTGAGCTGAAGTCTTCACTCCGGTCCGTGTTTCCAGCGGGAATATGGACCGTTCCTATTGGCTGATGCCATTTGACAGCCAGCTATAAAAGGGAGCTGTCAAACGGCATCAGCTCTTGTCTGCCAGCTGGCTTCCTTGTTAGCGCAGCAGCCGCAGCAACCCTTTATTGCTACAATAAAGTAAAAGCTAAAGTTTGCTCCATGTTTGCCTCAGGTTATTCTGCCGCTCCACAACATCATCCAAATTGTCTTCCTCATACTCTGATCCAAAATGATTGTGACAATTGCCTTATTTTGACTGCTTCAGTTGGCCATAGTATTTTATTCTTGGAAAAAGGGGAGGTTGAACTTTGGAACAAAGTTTGCCTTGTTTGTTTTATACTGCTATTCTTAGATAGTCACTTTGACTGCAGAAAGAATAGACTGCTATCTCAGTTTCTTCCTAATTGCACATGGAACTCAAGCATACAGTTCTTCCTAAACATTATCAAGGCAACTGGGAAGAGTCAGAGAAAGACAAAAGATGCGTATAAACATTGCCTTGTGGCCATTTCACTATCTCATGTCATTGACCAAAAGTTATGAGGTAATTTTTGTGAACTTCAGAACAACCAATCAAATCGGTTTGGTGAGGAAAGTGCCTTCTAATCTATTTGCCCAGAAAAAAAATTTCATTATGAAAGTAACATGAATAATGATGGCTATTTCCTCTCTTTGATCTAGATCACGAAGATCACCTAAATTAGTATAAGCAGGTGAGATAAAGGCTTTCATAAATATTCTAGGCCCATCTTCTAAAACCATGATTTAGGGCAAAATTTACAAATGAAATGGAAACTTCACCTAAATTGAAACTTCTAGTTAGGAATGAACATTGTAGGAAGAAAGAACACTGGTTAATGACTTCCATGTTCAGATATATAAAGCTAAGCCCAGAGCTATTGTCCAATATCTGTCTCTTTAGGTCCTTTTTAGACCACTGCCAACTCTCAGATGTGGGTCTCTTTATATTCCTGTCACAGGAGGCCAGCTTCTCTGTGTTTGTGTCATATGAGGTTTTTCAATAGCTATCTGAACATTGTTCTTGTAACTGTCATTCTCCAGGCTGTTTTTCAAATGTCACCATTCAGTGAAATGAAGAAGGAGAACAAAATGGAGGTAAAGTTTATTAATGTGTTTGAACATCACTTTCCAGACTTGTCATGCCCCTGTTGGAATCTGACTCAGAAGTGGAAACTGAACAGCTGACAGGGAGTGGGAGTGTGGCTTCGTTGCCTGTGGAAGAAACTGGGAAAGGCAAAATCCATCTGTGCAGAGCAAGGGAGAAGTAGAGCAAGGGAGAGGGAATTCAGAGGAAGACCCAGGTTCACCCCTTCTTCATCCTAGGGCACGCAGGGAGGAACGG
Organism: Pseudonaja textilis; assembly: GCF_049901715.1. Lineage (NCBI taxonomy): Eukaryota > Metazoa > Chordata > Lepidosauria > Squamata > Elapidae > Pseudonaja > Pseudonaja textilis. The sequence goes on from NC_141990.1 coordinate 242,331,636, forward strand.
AGAAGGGAGCAATGTGGGTTACGTGCAGGGGTGGGATTCAAATTTTTAACAACTGATTCTGTGGGCATGGCTTAATTGGTGGGCGTGGCTTGGTGGTCATGTGATTGGGTGGACGTGGCTTGGTGCTCATGTTATTGGCTGGGCATGGCCAACTCAATATCAGTCACATTGAGGCATGCATCTCCTTGCCTGGCCTCTCATGACTTTGGGGATGCTGCAACAGTCGTAAGTGTGAAAAATGGTCATAAGTCACTTTTTCAGTGCCATTGTAACTTTGAATGGTCACTCCACACAAGAAAATACCAGCAAAGGAGGGGAAAAAAACTCCAGAGATGTTCCTGAGACAGGAAGTCTAGTCCTGCCAAGAATGTAATAAGGGTTAATGGAGAGGCAGTTTCTGTAAGCAACACCAGAATGTTTCCTTCCTGCCTTCCTTATATGATTAGGCCAGTAATTTCTTCTAACAACCGGTTCTCCGAACTGCTTGGAATGTTAACATCCAGTTCTAGCAAATAGGTGCGAACTGATAGAATCCCACCCGTGGTTGCGTGGCTTACGGGGGAGGAAAGGGCCCTAATTCCCTTCATTAGCTGCAGCTGGGAACACAGTGTATAAAAGAGGAAGCTGTGCACAGCAAGTTGTTGGGAGCAAACGTGAATTTATCTGGTATCATCATGGCTTATCTTTTTCCTGGCGTCTTCCCAACTGTGTGAGTTTTGCCGTGCTTTCAGGTCAGAAATTCCTTCTCCTGCCTTGTCAAGTTAATTACTTCAGCTTGCTTTGTTTGGATTTTTAGTTACAGTTTGTATGTACCTTGTTTTGGACTGAATTTTCTACAGTTAAAGGCTGTTCCTGGGAGAGTTTTTCTCCAGCCAAAGGTAACCTGGACATTGGGGGCAAAATTGGAGACAATAAAAGGGACTCTTATTGCTTATTTGACTGTGTTGCCTTTGTGCCACACCCCAGGTCACCACAAGACTCAAAACAAGACAAAGTTGAAGATATATGTTTTTTGCTGAAATCCTGAAAATGTTTGTTATTAAGATTAGGAAAATGTATTCATTTAATTATCCAGACTAGTTAGTCCAATAAATAGATGTTTATGGTATTAAGTAATGTTATAGAACCAGTAAAACACTTATTAGGGAATAGTCCATAATCAAGCTGTACACATACTGATAAATACAATTTACAATTTAAAAACCACTCTAGGACCTTCAAGATTGACCTTAAATTGTGATCAGCTAACAGTAAAATGACTTATTCACCAAAGTGGCTTAAATGTTAATTTGTGTCAAACTTTATATGTTATAACATTTTGCAACATTATATGTAATGAAGTCATTTTTGTCTGACAGCAGAAGAAAATGTGAAATTGCTTTGCTCCACCTAGAAAATACAATAGCAAAGGTGTAATAAGACTTGGTACAAGAAACAAAGGTACCGTAAAATAAAATATATTAAGTGTTTTCTATCATTCCTAATCCACAAGAGGTACATTGCTATTATAATCATGAAAAGTATTCAGAAGATGAAAACAATGGTTTGGGGTTAGGGTTTTATTAGGGGGAAAAAAGACACATTTGATTGTTTGAAGCAGAAATGTAATAAGAACTAAAATAGTCATTGCTATTCATCTGAATGATGCATGAACAGTTTCTGAAAATTATAACCATAACGTTACCAAACGTGAAATAATATTGCTAGCTTAATTTAATTTAAATTAATTCAAATTAAATATGTTCGTTGCTGGTCCCAATCTGATTGTCTTGGAACCATAGAGAAAAGATCAGCATAATTAATTGTCACACAGATTCATGAAGTTTTAAAACATGAAAAATAATGAGAATAATAATGATTATTATCTAAGCAGATGTTGTATTGCCTGTTTTAATGAACACAAAAGAGGCCTGTTTAACTGTGGGTGTTTTACACTGTTATTGATAATATTTGCTGTCATTCCACCAAGGCATCATGAAATAAAGGAAGTTCTCAAATCAGCTTTTCCAAATTCAACAGCCTTTGGAGAACACTTTGGTTTAATATTTCACAACTGTTAAAGTTGACTTTGAAGCCTTTTCTAATCCAGGATATTCCCCTGCCTCCAATTTAATGTAATTGTTCCTTAGGGATCACACTAAAAATGTTGAGACCTCTTTTGAGAATCATCATTTTCCTTGTGAATATGAAGCCCTTCTGTTAGACCTGGAATTTACTTACTTACATCCTTACTGAAACAACATCCTTGCTTCTTTCATTGCTTCAGTTTGTACATTACTTCTAGATAATGTAACTGAACAGAAATGAAGCTTTCCTTAATGGAAGACATAATGTCCTTATAACGATGGCATCTGGGAATTTTTGCAGAGATAAAAATATTAAAGTGAGGACAATGGGAGCTTATCATCTTGGAATCAATACGCAGGAAGACCAAGAACAGTTATGCTGAGTCTCATAAAAAAATAAGACTTGCTTGTTTTTCAAAAACCTTTGAAATATACACTAACTCCTTCATTTTACATTCAGAATGACTTCTTTGGTTTAATCAACTCTTAAAATATAATTTCATTAGACAGAAATCAAATATTCACTTACATGAACTGCATGAAAGAGCTGAAATAATATATGGTAATGAAGAAAGAACTCAATGGCAGCATTTATATGCTGCAGAAAAGCAAAACAGTGAGGAACTTTGCTTTACCATGAGTATGCTGCTTAGTTGCTTCTGTTGAAGAAGCAGAGCAATTTATGATTTGTTTACTAAAACATGTAGAACAGGAACTATGATTTTCTCCTCCAAATAAGCATTATCTCAACTGTTGTCCCTCCAGGGCACATCACATATCCAAACATGCAACCAAGATCATTTCAGTCCCACATCCAAGCCTTAAACCTGGCTGGAAGGGGTCCAGATAATCTGCTTTACCCACCTTTTTCACAAAAGTGTTCAAGAAAGGAAGAATGTTTTCAAAAACAGTCAGATCTAGAGATGGATTCTTGAGGAGAGGGTGGCAACTTTAACAGATGGGGGAATTGCCCTGCCTCTCAGAGATGCATTTGTCACTGTCCATATCTAACCACATGTGATCTCCTAGGCCCCTTACCCAGCCATGAAGGACCTGCATACCACACTGATATGGGAGAACTTAGAGCTGCAATATAAGTTGTGAGATGTAACATACGTTCTTATGTTTCTGCAGCACAGGCACAACTTTTAGACCTTACCCTAGTTGTTTCTGAGATATCCATATATGTTGGTTCACCTTCTTACCAAATAATGGAATGAAATTGAAATGTGCACATTTGAGAAACCCAATGAACTATTTCTTCCTGGAGCCTATTACAAAATAGGATAAGATTATCTCAGGATTAATCTGTTTCAGGATAAATTGTCCATTGCTTTCTTCCTTTCCTACATAATTCTATTAATTTCTGAATGTCACATGAAGCATATGAAATATGGTTCATGAGCTTCCAGATACTGCAATAAGAATTCCTTGCTTTTGTTTTCTGAACAGTTCATCGTTCCTATTGCAGAAGGAAAATAAAAATATTTTTATTCTTATGCTTCTTCTTCTATTTTTCCTTTATTTTATACTCCACTTTTTCTTTTCAATATGTACTTTACTTATGGAAGTATTAGCAACTAAATATGCAGTAAATATATCAAATATATCAAAATATATCAAGGATCAGCAAGCCCAAGACCAGGATTGACAAAAGAAATGCAGACCAGCCACGAATCAAGTGGTGGAACCAGAAGAAGATGGCGGGACCCCTCATCAAACCGGAGCAGTTCCCGCAGATGGTCGACGGGCCACAGGAAGCGTGGTCCATGCTGAAGAGCACTGTTCACACTGCTGGCTGCCAACAGCTTGGTTGCACCAAGCCAGGACGGAGACGCATCGAACGAGATACATGGCTCTGGACACCGGAAGTACAAGATGCCGTACATCTGAAGAAACGGCTCTACAAGGCCTTTCTTCAGGACAAGACCAGCGAGAAGCTCTGCAAATACAAGGCGGCCAAAAAGGCAGCCAAGAAAGCAGTAGCGACAGCCAGAAGCTCCCACTACGATGACATCTACGAGAAGCTGAACACGCGAGAAGGCGAGAATGAGATCACCGCCTAGCCAAAAGCAGACACAGGAAGACCCTGGACATTGACCAGTTTCATGGGATCAACGCACGAAAGGGGAAATTTGATCGTCAACCCCAGAGACGCTGCGGAGAGGTGGCGGCAATATTCGAGAAGATCTCCACCGAGGAGTTCCCACACCCACGAACCCCGCGAGGTGACCCAGTTGAAGGCCCAGTCTCAGGCATTTATGCCAGCGAGGTCGCCGACGCCATCAAGGCCATGAAAACGGTAAGGCAACAGGACCAGACGACATCCCTGCCGACTTCTGGAAAAAGGCACTACCGGGCTCGGCATTGTGGCTGTGCGAGCTGTTCAACAACATTGTCTCCACGGGAAAAGTGCCACACGACTGGTACCGCAGCACCACTGTTCCGATCTGGAAGGGAAAGGGCAGCCCAGCGGACTGCTCCAACTACAGACCGGTCAGGTTACTGTCACACACTATGAAGATCTTTGAACGCGTCCTGATAAGCGCATTCGGGACACCGCCGACATCAGCGCTAACCAGGCTGGATTCATCAAGAACTGCGGCACCACCGACGCCATCTTCGGTGTGCGGATGCTGATGGAGGCTCACAGAGAGAAGAAAATCCCGCCCACACCGCCTTCCTAGACTTGGAAAAGGCCTTCGACCGAGTCCCGCACGATCTCATCTGGTACGCACTGCGAGACCACGGCGTGCCTGAGCTGCTCACAATGGGTCCAACTCCTATACAGATGTCACAAAAGCCGCCGTAAAAGCGGCAGCTGGGATATCAGAGGAGTTTAATATTACCGCCGGCGACACCAGGGCTCTGCTCTCTCACCACTGCTGTTCATTCTGGTGATGGACACAATTACACACGACCTGTACACGCCGCCCCATGGACGCTGCTCTCACGCCCGATGATGTGTTCCTGGCCAACCTGTGCAAGGCTGAACTAGAGCACCGAGTCCAACAGTGGCACGCACCGCCGAGCAGTTCGGGCTCCGGCTGAACCTAAAGAAGTCCGAATACCTGACCACTGACAATGAAATGACAGGCTCCATCCACGTGAACGGGCAGGAGCTACCGCGCGCCCCACCTTCAAGTACCTGGGAACTACTCTTGGGGAAGAAGGCCTACTACAAACTGAGGTGGCAGCCAGGATCAATGCAGCGTGGGGCAAATGGAAGTCCGTCACGGGCGTCCTCTGTGACAAGAAGATGCCGAAGATGCGCCTGAAGGCGAAAATCTATAACTCTGTGGTGCGCCCCATGGCCATATACGGGCGCAGAGTGCTGGCCGACGACCAAAGTAGTCGAAAGCAGACTCCAGATAATGGAGATGCGAATGCTCCGATGGTCGGTAGGCCTCACCCTACTCGATCGCATCAGGAACGAAGAAGTGCGTAGACGGTTCAACGTCGTGCCCATCCCCACGGTCATGAGGCAGTCCCGGCCTACGATGGTTTGGCCACGTGAGCCGCGCCAAGGAAGAATCCATCATCAAATCTGTAATGAAGGTGACTGTCGGAGGAGCGAGACCGCGTGGTAGACCTAAACAACGCTGGATGGACACGATCAAGGCCGTTCTAGAGATCGCGAAGGCAGACCCGACACACGTGGCAGACAGAGAGGTGTGGAAGCAGTACTCAAGGACATTAGCGGACCTCGCCCGAGCGCGAGACAAACGCTGAAGAAAAAGAAGAAGAAGAAGAAATATATCAATTTATATTCCCAGTGGCAGCACATAGACAACCTTGCTTGATCTCAGAAAAGCTAAGCAGACTCAAACTTGGTTGACTCATTGCTAAACTGATTTGCTTCTGTTGACAAGAATGACACCTTGGCAGTAGCTTAGCATCAAGGAACATTATTTGAGATGGATCTATGTTTAAAAGAAGAATAGTTCTTAAAAAGCACAGCCCTTCAGAATACCTATTTTTCCCTAGCTTTCTTTGAATGATCTAATTCATGGGTGTCAAACTCACATCATCACGACATCATCACATGACATATCATGACTTTTTCCCCATCACTAAATCGGGTGTGGGTGTGGCCAGTGTGTGATGCATCCAGCCCACAGGCCACAAGTTTAACAGTCCTGATCCAATTTAATTGACTGTTCTTTCTCCTTTCTCATCTCTGATTATTCTATTAACAGGAAAGTTATGAATGGATGAAAATTCCTCAGAGTGTTAAGGCGGAGAAGTGCTGCTTCATGTGGCTGATGTGTCAATAATGGCTTCGGTTACAATCTGGGTTATGTTGTAATGTTGGGAGACCCAGCCTCTTGGTGCTATGAAATAGCAATGTGTGTGACTCATTGTGTAGCCCCCAAAACTGCAGCTACTGTGAACTGTTTGGAAAGTAGACTCTTGCTGTGAGGAGAACATCTACTGGCCACACAACACTTACTAGATTCCTTTCCTGACATCTCCATTTAAATGGCAATAATAATGTAGGGCCTGACTTTGAAGCACTTCTTCCAATCAGAGCAATTGGTAGTAAATGAAGAGATTACATTATAGATTTTACATTTATTTATTTATGCCTTAGTTCTATCCATCTGTACAAAAAAGTACATGGCATATGAATACAAATATACCTTTTATTTCTTACCTTTCCCCATAACACATTTTGTATTTAAAATATATATTTTAGGGTAGATTTGATAATACAAATTTCACAGAAATGTAACAAGTAATAGACAATTGTATTAGATTTGTGCATTTAACAGACAACACAAACCATAATGCTTGTTTAATAACCTACACCAAACCAATTCCTCAGGTCTTATTTGAGAAGCCTGGATTAGAAAGAGGGAATCCAAAGATTGTGGAGGGGAGAATTATGCATGTGAAACACATTCACCAATCATACTTGAGTTTAAGATGGAGTTAGTAGGACTTTTGGTGGTTTTGCTGATAACCATTGAGATAATAGCAATTATGTCATCACACAAAAAGGAGGAAAGAACTGCTTTTCTACTGCACACCTCCATTCTTCCTCTCCCATCTTTTCATTCATTTTTCGAAATGTTTCTGCAACCAATAAAAAGGAGGATTTTGAAGTAACATTTTGCTATAAGAAAACTAATCTTGGTGCTGGCTTATCATAGTAGTTTCTAAATGATACCTAGAAATGGCTAGATCCGTCATCTCTAGTCATCCATTGTTAAGGCTGATATGTCAGATAACTGACTGGGCAATAATTTTCAAGAACAGTTTTTTTAAAGTTGGTGGGAAGCACTAGAATGAAAATATACAGCATAATTTATACCAAACTGTAAAAAATATCATCACTTCATCTGTTTACAAGCCACAATTTATAGCAAGAGTTAGAAATCTTTTATTTACTATGTAAATGATATAAATTGAGATTTTTCTCCAATATTATTACTAATGTTTTTATTATTGTATTATTATAGAAATAAAGTTAACTGATTAAACATACTGTATGTGAATCAGTACTAACTCCTGGTGACTTCTGGACAGGTCCCTGCATTGTTATTATTCTTTTTTGGCAATGTTATTCAGAAGTGGTTTGCCATTGCCTTCTTTCTGGGTTTGAGAGAGATTGACTGGCCCAAGCTCATCCAGTTGATTTCCTACTTCAGGTGGGGACTATAATTCACTGTCTCCTGATTACTAGCCAGGTTCCTCAATTGCTAAATGAAACTGGTTCTTGATATTAGTCAAATGAGACAGTAACAAAAATGTTGAAATATGTTTTGGAAACCCCATCCACCCAAATACTAACAATTTTTCCTACCTGCAATAGTTTTAAACCTGGGATACACTTCTCCCCCACATTAACCATATTCCATATGTTAAGAGCACAAAGATGGCAGAAAACAGATCTTGGTGTAGTGATGACCATCAGGAGGACCGATGTTTTTCCTTATCTTCTCATAGCCCATAATACATAATGGGCAGGGAAAAGGAACTCAGAAAGGAACCTCTCTAAGACTGTAAAAGAGACTGGGGGAGATTTGTAGTATAAGATTTGCAAGACTAATATTAACCTTCCCAGGAAGACCAGACAGGAAATAGGACCAGATGAGCTAATTCTACTTTATTGTAAGACTACATTGACAGAATGTTGCAAATCTGATAAAATAAATCTCCCGCTGTCTCTTTTACAGCTCAAGAAGTTAGGAAGGTTTCTTTCTGACTTTCTCTTCCATTATGCAGCTGTGGGCTGATTTTCTTATCTGATCATTCTGTGCTCCCCCACCCATCTCCCAAGGTCATTCCTACATACCACGACAGCTATTCACCTGGACATATGACAACTTCAGATTTTGTAGAAGAGAGTGTATGTTTTCAGCCATCTATTCTCTTCAACTTTCTCACGGTCATTCAGAAGACCATCATGTGCTTGAGCATAATTATAGCTCTTCATGCAACTTGGGAATTTGCTTTGCTAGAATAACATGTTCTGCAGACTTCTCTTCTTCAACATATAAAGTTGGGTTTTGTATAAAAGAAAAACTGACTTAATAGAAACAATGAACATTGTTGGGAAACATGAAAACGATGGTCTAGCCAACTCTTGTTTAATTGGCTGCCCCCCCCCCCCCATTCCTGAGACAGGAGCTCCCAGAAGTCATTATAAGCAGGGCATTTAAAAGGTTGTACCTTACCACATCTGGAGGACAGACGATAGATTGCAACTAGGTGAATCCTTGGTTCACACTAGTTGCTTTTATTGAAATGGGTCCCAACTTGAGTTTCCGGGTGTTTCTACAATTGGGGTTACCAGATCTGGGCTGCAAAATGATCATTCGGTGATCATTATTCAGTGTCAGCAAAAGTTTAGAATGTTCTGTATCTGATTGCTGGTAGCTAGAGATATTGCAATTACATCCGGATGAGTAATTAGAACTGTTACCATTCTCAGCAATATAATTAAAGAATGGTAGTTATTGTTCAATGTTGTTTGGGAATGTAATGTTGGAACCAATGTTTTGCAGTATGAGTAGCAAGAAGCAGATCTGAGTTGTCATTTCATTTTGGATGGATCCAAGTTACTGTTGAATTTTGAGAATTTCTTAGTTGCTGATTTAATTTTGAAAAAAAAAAGCCATTATGCAATATAGGATTATTTGATGGCTAATCTTAATAATTATTTATTGAGTGGAGTTTATAACCCCTAAAGTGTCAAAGGTAAATTTACTGAGTTTTCTTCAATGGACTTAATATCTCTGTTTAAATCCCATCTTACAGTCATAATATTTATATACGGTGAGTAAATGAGGAATGCCAGCAGTTTTAAGAGTTATGACCCAACTAGCAAACAAATTAATATATTCTAAACAAATATTTACTGTACTGCTTTGATTAGGTAGATCTATTTTCCATAAATGATTATGTAGTTGTGTTACTGGAAGAATGGCACTGAAATTAATTGACCATTAAGCTCTGAGATAAGTAGTCTGACTTATTACTGGCGGACCTAGTTATGTTTCCCATGTAATAGGTTTTGTATTAAATTTCTGGAAGGAGCGTCAACTTCATGACTCTTTTAAAAATAATTCTGAGTATTTTTTTAAAGCCCTAGGATATTTTCATTAAGCCTTGAATATCTTTGAGCTAATAACAGTTTGATGGAAGAAATCTTATGGTATGAACAATTGGTAGCTTGAGAGTAACAGGGTTGTCAAACTCGTGGCCTGTGGCCCAGATGAGTCACATGATGGCCCTGCTCCCGCCTGGTTTAGCGAAGAGGGGAAAAGTCCCAATATGTCACATGATGCCGCTGTGATGACACAAGTTTGACACCCCTGCTCTAGGTAACTTAGAGGTAGAAATCAGGATACATGCAAATAACTAGGTCTCCTTTCTTTTTCATACTGAAAACTCAATTCAAAGACGTTTTCAAAATTTTGTTTAATAAATAAAGGAATCAAACTTTAAATAGAAGTAGCAGTAAACTTATCTTGTTTATTCGATTAGGTCATTATTTTGAAGGAACACTGCAATCTAGTTAAAGCCATTGTTTCAAAAAAATTGAATGTCATTTATTTTTATTTGTTCACCCTAGAGTTTGTTGTCATTGTTATTATTTTTTTTAAAAAAATGGCTAGGCTTCCTAAAACAACAGTCTCGGAAGCAACATACAGAAAAACACAGCTAAAATCAAAGCAAACACAGGATAGAAATCTACTAAAACAACTTGTGCATCTTATGGCCTTTGTGACAGTCCTGCAAAATAGGATTAGCTACCAGAAGCCCTTTGTTACACATTTCTAAGATATACTGCCAGCATTTGTTTGTTCTACAGCAGCTAAGAGACTTCGGCCTGAATACACAAAATCCAGGTATAACATCTGGCTCTTTCATGGAAAAACAATCCCCTTTTTTCAGATCTTTTATTTTTTTCCTCCTTAAGAGTCAGGTAGGTATATTTAGTATAGAATAGTATATCCAGAAATCTAGTATATCAAGAAACCTAGCATAGGAATAAGACCACTTCCTATTCTGCAAGTCAGAATGGATTCACCTTTTCCACCCCCATTTATCCAGGGATGGGATTCTACTGGTATGGCCTGGTTCTATAGAACCAGTTGTTATGATTCTGTGCAGTTCAGAGAACCGGCAAATTGCACCACTGGCTGGCCCTGCCCACCCCACTTTGCCCAGTCACTCCTTATCTGGCATGCACGCCATCCAACTTGCCTGCATTGTGCCTTTACCTAATTTTTGGTAAGTTGCTATTTTTCCTTTCCCCCGAATGATCAGCTGTTCTGACTATCAGCTGTGCCAGGCAATTTAGATTAACTAGAAAGCAGGAAATCTCTGTTGTACTGTTTGCCTTCTCTCAGAAGGCTTCCCCAAGGCCCAGTCAGGGGTTGTATTCAGGGGGTTGGGCGGGGAGAAGTGGCCTGAGAAGAGAGCTGAACCTTCCTTAGGACTGAAGCTTCTATTTTTCAGTGCAGACTCAGGCAGCAGATTGCAGAATGGTAGATCTGTGAATGAATCTGTGATTCTGCAAGCAACTCAATCTGACTGACTGCTTTGCCTGATTTTGGGTAAAAGTTGCTGTTTTTATAAAAAAAATGCAATATTTACATAAACATTTACAATATTTACATACAAGCCATGCCCACCAAGTCACATGACCCCAAAGCCACACCCACAAATTAGGCCATGCCCACAGAACTGGTTGCTAAGAAATTTGAATCCCACCCCTACATTTATCCTTGTGAGAACTAGGGATGAACTGTTTTGAGGTGCTTTTCTACCCCAGGCTCAAATTTATTTCATCTGACCACTTTCTTGGTTGAAGCTCTTCCTCCTGTTCCTTATGATTACTCCTTCTGCCATTACATCACCTGACTGTTACAAACCCCAGGCTGGCACCCTGCTCCACAACTGAAAGCAGTTTTGCTTATGGTTTGTGATTACAGCCAGAGAATTGCTGCTGTTGTAATTGCTGCCACTATAATATCTATTGCTGCCATTATAATACCCCACGGTGGGATACAGCATGAAGTTTTCTGGATTTTTTAATCAGGACAGTACAGTTGATACTGACATGACTCTTCCCAGCTCCAGGATGGGAGGAAAGCACAGCAAAACAGCGAAACAGCTGATAACCTCATAGATTTTACTAATGAAAACTTATAATACTTTGTTACCTAAATTAGTTACCTAGAAGAATGTTAATCTTTCATTACAGAAGGGAAATTTCTAGAACTCTCCAGCACTTTCTCTCTCTACTCTCTGCAAAATCTCTGGAAGATAAAATTGGTTCACCTAACAAGGTGATTTCCTGGAAAGTGGGAGAAATTTCCACAGAGGGACATTCAAATGGAGCACTCAGTTGTGGATGACCACATTAGGTATCTTACAGATGATTCTTGGATCACAGCCTTAGAACATTTTTTTCAACATAGATTTTTTTTCTTAAAATACTGAGATTGCCAGAGACAAAAGCAACTTTGAAAAAAAATCAACACATTTGGAAAAGTATTTGAAATTCACCCTCCATTTTAAAAAAACCTCTCTAAAATATATGTGTTAAAATCAAATTACTTTTAAACAAAGGATCCTAAAGTTGAGTAGGAAAAAAGCATATAAATATAAGATTACCTAGAAAAATGCTAACATTAGGAACTTTTGCTTAGAACAGATAATGTGTAGCAGCCACGTTATTTATTGTGGTTCACAATAGCAACTCTTGTCAATGCAGTAATGATAGTTACTCTTTCTCTCCTTTTCTGCAATAAAACACCTGATCCTCCTCTGATATGGTGATTCATTTCAATTCATTTCAATATACTGATTGTCAGAATGTTTTTGCTTTGGCAACATCAAATCTGCTTTGATTCATAATTCTGAGTTCTATATACAAAAGGCATATAAATCTTTGCAGCATCATGCTTTCCTTTTGCTTCTGCCCACACCAGCAACTGAATGTCCTTTTAGCTTTAATTCAGTTGAGGAGACTCAACTGACCTCAGCTTTTCTCCATTAGCTTCTTGGGATCTTCTGATTTGTGGTGCACGTTGTCTGCAGTCATGAGGTGGTTTTGCTGCTGGCTTGTTATTGCCTTCTCCAATGAATGTCTTATTTAATCTGACCCCCTTTTTATGACCCTCTTGGACATGTATAGTCTCAGCAGTTCAGAATGCCACTGGGATATTCCAGCACCTTCTCCACAAGAAGGTTATAGTTTTTACAGAGATTAGTGACCCTAATAGGGGTCAAATTTCCACATATGCCAAATCCTGTATGAAGGGATGATGTTTACATTTAAAGACTATTTTTCCCCGCAATGTGATATAGCTCTTATTTCCAATTGATTGCTGTCTCTTGCAGTTCTAAAGAGTGACTGATATGATAATAGCATTGTCGTATCGGCCGATACGATCATGAAAGACGCGAGGCAGTGACTGGTTTTGAGCTCTTTTTATTTCAGGTTTTAAATCTGCTGCCGGCTGGGTGTGCGGCAGCTTATATTGAACTGGTGCCGGGCGCCGCGGCCAATGACAGCCGTTCGAATAGCCCGCAATCGGCTCGGCCAATCGCGGTCGCTTCGGAACGGCCAATCAGTGCTGCGCGCTTGACCAATCCGGTTACTGTGCGTTTGTCCAACCAGGGTTGCAGGATTCCAAGAATGCAAATGTCCATACAGAACAAGCATCATTTATTAATTGCTCAGAAATATGGAAGAGTCCATATGAGTTGGCTGTTCTAAATAGAAAAGTCTATCTTCAGACAACCCTCTTAACTAGATCAAGTAAAGAACTAATGGTTTCATTCACGTAATATACTAAGCTTGGTTGGTGTTAGTCTTAGACTGCTTCTCCTCCTCCTCCTCCTCCTCCTCCTCCTCCTCCTCCTCCTCCTCCTCCTCCTCCTCCTCCTCCTCCTTTTCATTTTTATTTTGCTGTGCAAATCCATCCCATTTGGATAGTTTAAGCTTCAACGTAAGCTGAACCAGCAAATGGATTAATGCAGAAGCCAGGTTAAATATACTGAATAAGTGCAGCCTCTCTGTCTATTAGATGCAAAATCAGATGAGTCTGCACAGCATCTCAGCATGGAAGATTTAATCCCATATACTACTTCAGATAGTCATTAAAATGTGTGATGCAGTTTATATCATCTCATGTGTTCATCGGATGAACTCTTCTTTTAAAAATGCTTCACACTTAAATCTTCTGTCTGGAAGAAATGAGCTTAATCTCCTTCTGTCTTTCCATATTGGGATCTCAAAATCCTATGTTGTTACACTTGCTTCAAGGATGCAGGGTGCTTTGCTTTTAATTGAGACGATGAACCACAGAAAGGCCATTCTGGGCTCACTGATAAAGCTGTCACATAGCATCTTTTTTGTTGTATCTACACTCTCTAAAATAAATATAATGCCTTGATGCCATCAATGCCCTTTGCACCTGCACAGAGTTTTAACTGTCAGGAGAAGCTATGTTCATATATACAATATCCTGATGGTAGCATACTTCCTACATTATCTAGAGAGGGGTGTACTGAATTCCAAGCCTCATGTCTCATGATGTTAATTAAACAAAAGAATCTGTCAGAAACTATATTATAAATTAAACAATAAATTTACCGAATACCATTTGGACGGAGAAAAAAAATCTTGCCTGTTGCTATGGATTGCATTTTTTAAATACTAGAGTTTTATGAGAAACATGGATGGTGAAAGGAATGATGAAAGGGTGTAAATGTTGAACCCTGCCTATTGGAACTTTTGGAAAAAACTATGCCTAGGGCTTTCCAGCTCTGAATTTTAAAATTCCCAACAATTACTAGCCAGCAACACAATGTTAGTATCTGTATATATTTTTTCTATCTTCAGGTTTTGGGACTAGATCTGCTAGCCTTATTATTATTATCAGATAGAGTAGTTATCCAGTAATATAGTCTGAAAGAAAGTAAAATAAAACAAAAATAATGTATAAACTAACTCTGTGCCATGCAGGATGACATTTAATTTCTTATTCCCAGTTATGAATGTGTGCTAATGTTCTTTTTCAATCTCTGCTTCTATAACATTGTGTTTGAACAGAGCCATAGGTTTGAATTCAAGGATGAGCCATGAGTGATTGTTTTAAATGACTTTCAACATTGTATAATTTTCCTATCCTGCCAGATTCCCACCCTCTTAATCTTTTACAGAACACTGGGACAGCCTTTAACAGCAACAAGGCAAACCAGAGTTGAACAGATACAACACAGAGAAACCTGGTTAGAAAAAAGTTGCAGCAGCTGAATTTCTTACAGTAATGCATTTTTAAATGAAGAAGAGCCTGTCAGAAAAAAGGCACTGATTCCTTTGATTAGTTTTTTTTATGTGTGTGTGTGACATATACAGCTTACTACAGTAGATGGAATATTGCTTTGATACAATATGACTGTTTTGATGTCTTTAATATCTTTCAGACAAAAGCTATGACTAAGGTTAGAAAATCACTAAAGATTCTGTTGCACTTCACAGATTCCTAGATGAGAGGCATACACATTCTGATGGCATGTAACACGTACCTTTGATCCAAGGGTGAGCACTGCAGTGCTGAAATCTTTTTAAGATAGGATTTTAATCTACTGTAAGTTAGGAAAGAACACACCTCCTATTTGCCACCCTTCACTTTTTCCTGAAGGTGATTGGAGTAGTTGTGTTGGTCATAGTTAAGTGGAGGGTGTGGTGTGGTCACAGGAGGGAGGATCTCTCTCATCTTCGAGAATACAAAATTCAGGGTAATTCAAAAATGTTATTGCTGTAGCTACACTGCAATTCAATTTAGTATTCTCATTTTCAAAAATGATGATTTAACTGCAGGTTTTCTAAAGAATATACACCTAACACCCCCCCTCCCCTTTTTAAAAAAGATCCAGTCAACAACCATTTGTGTGAAGAAATTTCCTAGAGAAAAGAGGGAAAGTTTATACAAACTCTTTCTGTACTTGAAGATTTTCCTTCTCCAAACAAATTAAGGTTTTTCCCCCCTCCCTAAGAAACTATGTGATAGTTTAGCTGTAATACTAAACACTGTTCTAATTCTTCTATATGTTTTATATGCTTGCATATTCCCATTCTTTGTTTTGTTTGATCATATTTTATGCATGTAATTTTCCAAAAAATTAATCTAAATTTTAATATAAAATGAAATTAAATGACATTTTATATCATCTTGCTCAGGTGAGCCTCCTCATTAATTAAGTCACAATAACTACAAAGAGCGTGGCAAACTTGCTTAGGGGAAAAAACTAACATTTCCTGTCAAACTCAGATGGAGCTTCTTGTCTAAGGACTCCACAAACCTGGGAGAGATAGATTCCGCCAGTAAAATATAAATGCTTTTCACAACAGATTGTTCCAAGAAGAGAAATTAAAATGCAATTACCAGCTCAAAGATTCACATACTTGTCTAGTGTTTCCCAACTGTTCTCCATCAACCAAAATAGGTGTTTAGAAAAAAGCCACATGGCTGAAGCATGACTAAGACATCACTCATAAATTGTATTAAATAAGGAAGTAAGAAAAAGCTCCCACTGTGATAACGTATGTAGTACTGTTAATAAAACAGCTTTTAAAGATCTCGCCTAAAGTTTCTAAACCCTGCCTTGGAAAACTGCTACATTAGTAATGCTAATTGTTGTAAACCTCTTAGAGCCATAAAAGTAGCAAGTGTTATATAATTCTTTAAAGAAGTGAAATAACAATTGTGAATCTGGAAGTACCATACTGTCTCATGGTCCTATTCTAGTGACTAGATATATGGTTTTTTTTAAAAGGTGTGTGTGGAGGGGTATAATTTATAAATTAATTGTTGCATAAGGTTTAATACAGTGGCCCCAACCTTTTTGGCTTAGTGGCCCTGCTAGAAGGGGAAGAGGGGAACTGGGCTGCACAATCACATAGGCAATTTTGATGCAAATGGCAGGCTGGTGAGCACACTCGCATCTTGCCTTGCATGAGGTGCAGGCTGGCGCGCATGCACCTGAGTGCCTGCTAGCCTGCTGCTTGTGCAAGTTGAGTTTCATACACTCCAGCCAGTCACTCACACAGCCCAATTCTGAATATGTCTGGTAATGGGGAATGGCCCAGGGATTGGGGAGCCCTGCTTTAATGCAGTTGAATTGAGTTTCAAGCTACATAACATAGATGAATCAGTTCTCATGCATTTTGATTCTGATTTACACAGAACATTTTGTACCTTGTACACCATATTGTGTATACCAGTGGTGGGATTCAATTTTTTTTACTACCGGTTCTGTGTGTATGGGTTGGTGGGTATGGCATGGGTTGATGGGCGTCGCTTGGTGGGCATGTCTGGGGAAGGATACTGCAAAATCCCATTCCTTTCTCACCTCACTAACCTGCTTTCCAGCTCTGTTTTCCTGTGCAGGGCAACAAAAGAAGACCCAGCCAATCAGCTGGGACTTGGGAGGCAGAGAATAGATGGGGACAGGGTCAGTCAGACATGGTATTTGCCGGTTCTCTGAACTACTCAAAATTTCCACTATAGGTTCTCCAGAACTGGTCAGAACCTGCTGAATACCCCTCTGGTGTATACTATAACAACCATTTGGGAGACTAATAATTCTGAAACAGGACTGAGAGGGAATGAATGGTCAAAGGTCACCCACGTGACTTCTTGCCTAAAGCAGGACTAGAATTTACAGACTGGCAGTCTATCCAGACACATTAATTGCTACACCAAACTTGCTCTCCTTTATTGTGTTACATGTATGATAATATTAGGGGCCATTCCTACTTATTTATTTATAGCTCAACTTAATAAATAATGTGGCAAACATATATAATATTCCTTCCCCCTGTATTCCCTGCAGTAACAACCTGTGAGGTGAATTGGGCTGAGACAGTGAAATTAGGCCAATGTCCCCCAGTGAGCTTTCATGTTTAAAGAGGGACTAGAACCAGTTTCTAGCCTGGTGCCTTAACTCCTAGGCCAAACATATATTACATAATCTTCAAAATCTGAGTGAAGGAGTGAGTGTATCTTAACTAAGAATTAAAAGATTTTGCTGTTTTTAATTTTGTATCATTTTTTGTATCACCATTTTCAGTCAAAAACCTATTTCATTCCACTCTTACTTTAATTTGCATTTTTCAATATTAACCCCAAATGTACATTTGCATGCATATTAATATGTGTCTTTAAGTGTACTTTATGTTAAGGTTATAAGTATGTATGTTAAATATTTGTAGAAAATTCATACATGTGTGTGTATGTGTTTGTGCGTGTGAAAATAGGGTAAACAATGTTTTGAAGTCTAGTGATTTACTTTAAAGAGGCAGATAAGATTCATTTTGATTTTGTGGACATGGAATGTTCATGTTTTATTAATATTGAATTTGTTTTCATGCACTTTGCTGTAAAATAGAAATTACTTTGGGGTGTTAAAAATAAATGTAGTACCTCAAGTACAGTGCATTATTCTGACTCTTAATATGAATTGGAATCCCCAAAACAGTATCCTGTTTGTACATTGGGATCTGAGTGTGTGGGTGTGGGTGTCCATGTGTTTATGAGAGGGGTTAATGTAGAACCAGAAAATGCATAACACAGCAGTGATAACAATGCAATAATGAATCAAGAGAGAAATCTTAATAAAACCTGTGTAAGCATTTAATAAAAATAAACAAGCAAAATGCATAAAACATGAAGATCTACAGCAGGGGTGTCAAACTGCTGGCCTGAGGGCCAGATGCATCACGCACTGGCCACACCCACCCAAGCTCTGCAAATGGGAAATACATTGTGAAATGTCACATGACGGCAATGTGACTCAGCAAGTTTGACACTACGGAAACTTTCTGAAGGAACTAAAAACAAATAAATGTTTATGTAGTACTGATATACCATTATTTGGATGCTATATGAACCTTGCTGAGCATTCACATGGTCAAAACTAAAAAATCACCTCTGTTTTACAATATATTTTCAACAGGTAGAAAAAAATTGATGTATACCATCATGTAACCCAACCCCAAGTTATTTAAAGCTCTAAATGTTAAAGCCCACACTCTGAACGCACTCTGAATTGGTTTTGGAACCGGATTAGCAGTCAGTGCAGATGGCAAAGTACTTGCATAATAGAAAACTGCCTGATTCATTCACACCTGCCAATCAAGATATACTATTTTTGTCTTGCAGAAAGTTTTGGGCTATTTCAAAACCAACTCCATCATAATAGTCCAAACAAAGCTTGCAGGAGTATAAATAACTGTTGCAAGACTATTTCCACATAGGACTGCTGTTGGAATCACGTGTACATTGAGTTTGGAAAATGAATGTGGTTCTTGATGGCATAGTCAAGTAAAGCAATATAAACACTAATAACCAGTCTGGCCTAGTGGTTAAGATGGTAGCCTAGAAACCAGGAAACTGTGAGGTCTAATCTCACCTTAGGCATGAAAGCCAACTGGATGACCTTGGGCCAGTCACTCTCTCTCAGCTCAATTTACCTTGTTGTGGGGAAAATAGGAGGATATTCATTGTCTTGAGTTACTTATAAACTAATAAAGGCAGGAAAAAATTAATGAACAAATAAATAAGTTAGAACGAATAAAATATAGGATAAATATATTTATCCCTGAATATATATAGAACAGGCTTTACACATTTTGAAAATAATTTGGAAGAAGCACTTTTTCCCTTCTCCATATTTCGTCTGCTAATCTATAAAACAACTCAATATTTGCACAAAGCTGAAAGGTAAAGATGAAAAAAAAGTCCTGCTATTTTAATGCATGGATATCTTAAAGCAACTCCATCTTTTCTTTTTTCCGGCTCCAACTTTTTTCAAAGTGTGCATAGTCATATTAGCTAACTTATGGAGATCATTTTTAAGACAGCAAGAATAAGCCTCCAGAAATTAATTACTGAAAATATAATTTAATGGTCTTCAGGTGCTTTAGCTGTTAAAATGTGTTGACTTCAACATTTTTATTCTGGCAGTGGAGGATAAAAGACAGAGGTTTTATGTCATATCACATCATGTCATGTTATGTTATTTTATTTACCTCAATAGTCTCTATATATTCTGTGAAGCTCTTAATGGCACAGTAAGTGCTTATTTGTGGACTGCCTGCCTCCATTTCAGCCTATCCCACATATTGTAACAGAATTTGTATGCTCCAAGGCTCTTCTCTTGAAACAGTGGCATCTAATAGTGTTTCTTGGTTATGGGTGTGAGCTGGGTGCAAACTAAACAATGATTATATGTACTTGACTGTATTATTATGGTTGGTCACACTGTCACTCAGATGTTTAGATTAGATTTGTATTTTTGTGCATTATTGGGTCCATCCAAAGGACCTGGAATCAGCAGGTGTTTTGGAATTGGACCCAAGGCATTTATTATTATCAGTATTATCTTTGCTTTATTTCATCATTCTACTTCTATTTGCAGGTCTTTAACTTTTGTGATTTTTTGCAGTTATTTCTCTTCTATCTTGCTGTCTCCAGGTATTGCAACATCTACTCTCCATACTTGTTTGTCTTTCTTATCAAAAATTGTTAAGTGTGATGTTATGTGGCAGATGCTTGTTTGTTTGAATTATAAGGTCCCAGAGCACCTTAGTCTCTTCCTTTTCTAGTACTTTGTCTATTTTGTGGTTCCACCAGTTCTTGCTTGCCGGCAAATGATATTTCTTTTAGATATTCCAGTGCACCGCTGTTCTATATTGTCATGCAAATTTGCAGCTATTTTGTGCTATTTTTATTATTATTATAGTTCACTGCACAGTAAGCCAGATGTTTAGACTGGATTTGGTACTTTTAGCCACCCATTGAGTCTTTCCTAAGGACTAGCAATAGGCAGATTTTATTGATTGATGATGTTAATTGTTACTGTTATCTTCAGCTTTCATTCTATCTTTCTCCCAAGATTCTTACTTAGGTACTATGTTTTTAACAAATAAAATTCTGTTTGAAAATTGTTCTTCTTGTGTATTATTTATGTTGGAGGATAAGTAGCAAAAACAGAAAATGTATAATGTAGGCTGCCCAATGAAATAGATTTATTTACTAAATTTATATGCCACCCATCTCACTGTTCAAGTGACTCTGGACAAGCATTTGCAGATGATTTATTATTTATCTTAGAAGAACAGTTGGAAACGGGTCCCAAGTAGGGTGGGATTCTACCGGTTCACACCGGTTCTGTAGAACTGGTTGTTAATATTCCCGTTAGTTCGGAGAACCAGTAAAATGGCCCCATGGCTGGCCCTGGCCCTCTCCACCTGCTCCTCCGCTCCTGGAACTGGTTTTTGTTATTGCGCATGTGCGACATCATGTGCATGTGTGACATGCCTGCAGCCTGATTTTGCCTACCAGGCCAGCCATTGTTGCCTGCCTTTCCCTGCAGCAGAGCAAAAGGCTTACAAGTCCCCCTCCCTTGGGGAATTGGTTTAATCCTGTATCTCTCTGCTCCCTAGGAGCCATTTCCAAAGGAAGGGGGACTTGTAAGTTTTTTGCTCTGCCAGGAGTGGCTCTCCCAGCAAGAGCAAGTGAGAGAAGCAGCCCTGAGCCAACACGAGCCTTGCCTGATCTGCCTGCTCACAGGTAAGCCTGTGAGTTGTGCTAGCCCTTCCTCCACTATCCCTGGGGCTTCCCAGGCCTCGCTCAGCCTACCTAGCTGCCTCCCCAACATTCCTGGGCTTGGCTGGCTGGCTTCCCTACTGGTGCAGCCCCATCCCGCCGGCGCCGCTGGCTGGGGCCTACCTAACTGCCTCCCCAATGTCCCCAGGCTCGGCTGGCTAGCTTCCCTGCCAGCGCAGCTCCATCCAGCCAGTGCTGCCTCCCAATGTCCCCAGGGTTGGCTGGCTGGCGCGGTGCTCTCCCAGCTCTCTCTACCATGTGGCAGACCAGTTGGGCAGCAGATCTGGCTGCCACCCATAAGCAGCGTTGTCACCACAGTGTCTCCACAACCTCTGCCGGTTTCTCCTGGGGGCAAAACGGGAGGCAGCCAGGTCATCCGCCTCTGCCACCCGTGGAGATGCTTTTGGAGGGCTGGGGTGTGTGTGCTCACGCTTTAAAGCAACATACTTTAAAGCATGCAGCCATCGCTACAAGCTTAAAGCAGCAGGGCCATGAGCACCCTCACCCCCACAGCCATCGCAAACACACACACACACACACACACACACACACACACACCTGGTCTGGGATGAACTGTGATCCTGCGAACTCCAGTAAGCAGTGGGTGGCAGGAAAAGGAAGAAAGTGGGGAGGGGGTGGTATGCAACTGCAACGGGACCTTGAGCACCCACACTCCAGCCGTCTCTGTTCCAATCGGAGATGCTTTCGGAGGGCTGAGGCAGTGGGTGTTTATGCTTAAAGCATGCATGCTGCTTTAAATCCTGCCTGCCACTTTAAAGCCTGCCACTTTAAGAGTGAGCACCCCTTTTCTCAGCCCTTCAAAAGCATCTCTGAGTGGAGCGGAGACTGCTGGGGTGGGGGGTGCTCAAGGTCCTGTTGCAGTTGCATGCCACCCCTTCCTCCCCCCCCCACTGCTGACTGAAGTGTGTGTGTAGATCGTTTTGTTACGGTTCCTGGTAGTTCAGAGAACTGGTAAATCGGGCCTCTGGCTGGCCCCACCCCTCTCCGCTCACTTTTCAGCTCCCTGTTCAGTCAGTTCCTCTCATGCATGTGCAACATCGTGCCCTCTGCAGACCTCCCCATAGCTCCCCAGGCCTCGCCTTGCCCTCCTTATAGCTTCCCGGGCTTCACCTTGCCTTCCTCGTAGCTGCCCAGGCCTCACCTTGTCCTCATAGCTCCCCAGGCCTTGCCCAGCTCTCCCCGTAGCTCCTTAGGCCTCACCCTGCTCTCTGCAGGCCTCCCTGTAGCTCACTGGGCCTCACCCTGCCCTCTCCAGGGCTCCCCAGGCCTTGGAAATTGGCAAAAAACAAAAAACCTCAGTCACAAGACTGTGTGGGATGTTGTAATTTGTCATAAGTATGTGTGCGTGTGCGTGTCTGTGTGTGCATTGCTGTCAAAATACTAAAAACAGGTCAAGTAGCTCTGTGGAGGTCAGTCATTAATTAGAACACTTGCTAAGCAACTGGCCATTAAGCGAGGACAACTTATATTTGATTTGCCAGTCACCTAGCCACCTGGCCACACCCACCCCAGTTACATGACCATCTAGCCATGCCCAGTCAGCAAGCCACATCCAGCCAGTCACATGACCAGCAAGCCACACCTACAAATTAGGCCACACCCACATAACTGGTTGTTAAGAAATTTGAATCCTACCTCTGGTCCCAAGTTAATGGGAAAGATAGAAGAATATGGAAAAGTTACAGGATTGAAAATAAACAAAGAAAAAATTAAAATCTTAATTGAGAATCTTACAGGAAAACCGAAAGATGAATTGACAAAGAAATTAGAACTACAGATAGTTAAGAAAGTAAAATACTTGGGAATATATTGAAGAGCAAGCTGTGTAACAATTAAGAAAGATGATTCCATACACCTACTACAACAAATTAAAATGTATTCATTTATTTATTAAATTTATATGCCACCCATCTCACTGTCCAAGTGACTCTGGATCACTTTAGAATCACAAATCTAAGCATTTATTGAAATAATAAAGAGGAAAAAAGACACGTGGCTTCTTGCTATATCTCAGGGGGAAAAAATTGCCTCACTAATCCCCATATCAGCTAGCTAGGCTATTTGAGAAAGTTCAAATGTGAGTTTCCATCAAGCTAACAACACCTTTTAACATGGAAGAACATGATGAAGATTATATCACAGTATTTTGAATGTTTGGGGAAAATAATCCCTGATTACAGTCCAGAGTTTAGGAAGAAATTTACACTGTCCATGTACTTTGAATACATATTTTTCTCTGTAATGAACTTATGAAAAAAGTTAACAGAAATGAAATGTTTTAGTGTGAGACTTTTGCAAAGTAAACGCTGGTAGTATTTATTTTTTAGATCTCTATTTCTTGCTATTGGTCCTTCATGAACCTGCCCTTTCATTTGAACAAATTAGCAACTGCTAGTAGACCTCAAGGCCATCTTCATTATTGTTTTCTTCTTTTTTGGTTTCATTCAGAACACTGCAGTACAATTCTTTTACTATAAAGTGATCAGCCAACAAAGTTGTGGGTTTATTTCACAATCTCATCTGTACATTTCACTTTTCACAGCATCTATTCTCTGTAGACCTGAAGACTCTTATATTCCAGTAGGTTCTCTTAATCGGACAGATAGAACAGATAAATATTTCTCACCTTTATTTACCTTCTGCTGCATGTTCATAAATTTCATATTTCATCAAGATTCTATTACTTCTCTTTCACTGAAAATATTCATGAAGTCAGCCAATGCCAATGGAGCCAAGCAGCAAATGACAAGTAGGTATATACAGTTCCAACTTTCTAAAAATTATAAGATGCTATCCAAAATAAATGACAAGAAAACAGCAAGGTCAAAATTTATAAGATCAGATAGCAAGAAGGGTGCTTAGGATCAATGTCTATAATTCCCAAGAAGGAAACCAAGTCATGCAATTTCATTGTTCAGAAATATAAAGGAGAGACTAAATGGATAATTCTTTGGTTTTCTTCCTAGTATTTTCCAACAAGCACATGATCCACTGAATGTATTGTTGTTGGAGTTTCTGAAGAAGAGGAAGGGAGGAAGAGGAAGAAGGAGGAGGAGGGAGTGATGAAGGCTTTTTTTCAATCGATCACTAATGCAACAATTAATAAAGAAGAAACACAAAAAGGGCAAATAAAACAACAAATCTTACAAAACTAAAATTACACAGTCAACTCATATTTGAATTCTATAAATGATGTAACAACATTGTGCAATATTTCAGGAAATTAAATCTTTCTGATTGATCAATTAAAATTGAAGTTAAAATGAATCAAAGTAGTCTAAAAAGTAATTAACATGGAATAATACAGTGACTATGAATGTCTTAACAAATTGCAACATATCAGAATTGGCTCTTGTATAAATAACAACCACAGCACATGGACAAAACCAGACTATATACAGATTTTCTTGAATTTTCCTCTCAATACTGTCATAATACAGTATTTTTTTAAAAAAATTAGCCCTGTATATTTGATTTAAACATCTTGTCAGCTCAGACTAAAATATTGATTCTCCTAAAATATATCTCTTGGGAGTCAAGATTGTTCAAACTGCTCTTCCATTTCCATAATTGTTTATTCAAGTATTAGCTTAGCCCGCACAGAGCCCATTGCTAATACAGCCTTCTATGAAAATCCATGAGAGTGTAGTTTCTGCTAGAAGAACCTTTCCATCTTGAGTCAAATCTGTCAGCTAAAGGGAAAAAACACATTCCTGATCAATAAAATAATAATAATTGTCCATAGCAGTGGTGGGATTCAATTTTTTTTTACTACCGGTTCTGTGGCTGTGGCTTGATGGGCATGGCAGGGGAAGAATACTGTAAAATTTCCAGTCAGAGGTGGTATTTGCAGGTTCTCCAAACTACTCAAAATTTCCGCTACCGATTCTCCAGAACTGGTCAGAACCTGCTGAATACCACCTCTGGCCCATAGCTTCATCTCCACCTTGGTTGTAACAACTTCTGGTGGGCCTCTTGGAAAATGATTCTGATACCTATCTCAGATGATCTTTCCCTCCTTGGATCAAGAACAGCACCCATTTTTCTTAACAAGATTTATATTACACTCTTTAATACAGTTGGATTGTGGATGTGGGGCAAACAATTTTAAACCATGATCATAACCAGTGGATTAACCAGAGTTCTCTGGTCTCATACAATTCTACTACAAATTAATTATGTCTTTAGTTCTTTGAGGTGAGCTCTCTATGATTCAGCTATCATCTCACCCTCCTCCAGACAATTTTGGAGCTTTTTTTGCCAGGTAACAACACCCCCACCCCAGTTGTTCCTTCTTGATACAGCAGTATTATTCTGTTACAACCTGGTTTAGTTGTGTGGTTCCTCCTACCTGGACAAAACCAGGTTTTTTTTATATATAATTTCCTTTTTTAAAAAAGGTCAGGGCTCCAATTTCAAATGCTGAATGATAACTTCTTATCCTAAATGAGATTTTTTGGTCTAGTCTTCAAGAAAAATAATTATACAGATATGACACAGGCCAGTGTAAATGTAAATGTACAAGACTAATTATGCATATTTAAACCCAAAAGATAACATGACAGCCTAAATACAGTATGTGGAATAACTGTTCCTATTATTCTCTTCTTCACTGGAAATTGCTTGCTTTAAACCTAAACCTTAACTATCACATCTAACTGGCTCTTGTGTAATAGGTGTACTATTGTAGCATGGCATCCTTGGTCTAAATTCCTTTGAACTTTATCAATTGCCAACCTACCCAACAACCAAATGTTCTAATCATCTGCTATCTTTTCCTGGAAACTTTCTCCCCTTCTCTTCTCAGCCAAGAGAATATTCAGGAAAATTATGTGTATTTTACAATAGATGTCTGTGTGCTTTTGAGACACTCTTGACACCTGATGACTGTCTATGCTAGTCCCTGAACTATCCTTGGCAAGGTTTTTCAAGTGGTTTGAAAAACTACTTCCCAGGACTGAAAAAGGTGACTGATCTGAAGTTTTCTAGATGGCTTTGTATTTAAGGAGGGCCTAGAACTCACAGTCTCCTGGTTTCTAGTCAGATGCTTTAACCCAGGGCTGTCACACTTGTGGCCCATGGGCCAGATGCCTCATGTGCTGGCCATGCCCCCACCTGGTTTAGCAAAGGGGACGGAAGTGTCAATACATCATGTGACGATGCCATGACGATGCAAATTTGACACCCCTGTTTTAACCGCTACAGCTAACTGGTTCTTGTGCGATAGGTATGCTATTGTAACATGGCATTCTTTTCTGTGTGATAGATTTTTAAAGGGGAAGATGCTGATGGGCTTGAATATGTAAGGAAGAAGTAAGACTGGAGTATCTGGGATCATTCTTTACCTATATTTTGAGGAAACAATGGGAGCAAACAAAATACAAGTAGGCAGGCTTAAAACATTTCTAGCTTGCACATTGAGCCTAGTATCAGAGTAAAGAAAATTACTTTTTGCAAATTAGAGTAATTGCTTCTGATTGCATATGCTGGCAGTAAGGAAGTATTGACAAGTTGTTGAAGGACATATTTGTGTCTCCCTGTTTATTTAAAGTTGTCAGGCTGATCTGAAGGCAATAGAATAGGCACTGGAATATTAATTTAATAAAGTTAATCTGATCAGCTGCTGTATAGACAGTTTCCATCTTTCTCCTTTCTGTCATGCAGTAAAATTATTGTTCTGTAAGTATACCTTAAATAAAAGGTGAAAAGAATGTGTTTTAGTATTTCACATGAGTAAATGTATAACTAAATAAAGCATAAACTATTATATCTTCAACGAAACAATTTTATTATTATAATTGGAGCAGATTCCTTGAAATATACGAAGAGATCCATCTGAGACAATGCAGAATAAATTTTCCAGGATTGATATTATTATCAGTTTATGATTTGGCGGGGTAAAGGTTAAGATTTGCCTCATGCTTTCTTCCTCTTAAAAAGTGAGATATTTTCTACTGAGGAAATTTAACAATAACAGAATAAAAGTCTTGAAAGGGACCTTGAAGGTCTTCTAGTCCTCCAACCCCCTGGTCAAGCAGAAGACCCCATACCACCTCAGACAAATGATTGTCCAATCTCTTTTTAAAAGCCTCCAGTCATGGAGCATTCACAACTTCTGAAGGCAAACCATTCCTCTGATTAATTGTTCTAACTGTCAGGAAATTCTTATTTCTGGATTGGATCTCTTCTTGATAAGTTTCCATCCATTGCTTCTTGTCCTGCTTTCAGGTGCTTTGGAAAACAGGTTAACCCTATCTTCTCTGTGGCAGCCCCTTAGATATTAGAAGACTGCTATCATATATAGTCCTTCTCTTCGTTAGACTACACATACCCAGTTCCTGCAACAGTTTCTCACATGTTTTAATTTCCAGTCTGCTAATTTATATTTTAATTTTGTATCTAAATTTTCTATTTTAAGTCAGTATTTATAAAAGTATGTTTCATTTCTTAGAACAGGAGTCTCCAACCTTTTGGACCTCAGGGACTACCAAACTCATAATTTTAAATCCTGCGGACCACTAATATGAATTTTGACTGATGGTGGCTTGCTGACGTTTTCCCAGAGTCTCTGAAAAAAGCAGCAGAGACCCTGAGAAAATCCAAAAAACAGTCTGCAGGAAAATTCCCCACCCTGTTTTCCTACCGATCAATCATTCTTTATTTGGGATCACAGGATACCATCTCCAGCTCCGTTCTCAGAGGGAGGGAGGGAGGGAGGGAGGGAGAGAGAGAGCGAGAGAGAGAGAGATGCAAGGAAAGTAGCAGAAACAGCAGAAGTCTTTCTTTCTCTCCCCCAAACTCCACCAGAAATGAGTCTTTGTAAGACTTGTCATGCAGGTGCAGCCTCTTGGAACAGGATGCCTTGCAGGGTCCCAAAGACTCATTTCTGGCAGAGTTTGGGGGAGAGAAAGAAAAACTTTTGTTGCTTTCCTTGCATGCAGCCAAAAGCAGAAGAAGAAAGAAGCAGCCCAGTGGCCAGGTGAAGCACGTGGGGTGAGTGGGGCAACTTCCCCCCTCCACCCTTTCCCTTTCATGTTGTTTGCAATGCAAGTGATACAAGCTTTGTGTTCCTGTGGGCCATGTGGGTGGCGCAGCCTTGTGTTCCTGTGCAACTTGGTTTAATTGCTTTGGGGGTGCTTTGGGGATGACATTACTCTGTGGACCACCAAAATTTTCTCATGGACCACCAGTGGTCCCTGATCCCTGGTTGGTGACCACTGCCTTAGAAAATAATTGTATGCCTCACACAATTGCGAAATAGATTTGAATTTATTCTATTTTTATTTTCTGTTTGCCTTTCTGAACTAATTAATGAGCTCTTTAGAGATTATGCTGATCTTACTAACATTTTATTTTCCCAGAAGGTAGCATTGGATTATTCTGGGATGTTCTGGAAGGGAAAATGGTAATTGGGATACTGAAACACTTGGGATATACTTGAGAAAGCAGTCTTATTGCTATGATTGATCATATCTTGGCCTCTGGCAATCAGTCATCCATTAGGAAGAGAGTAAAATAGGTCAAGTGAGGAAAACAAACACTCTTTACATAAATGAATAATGATATAATACATGAATGTGAAATAAACATTCATCCAATAATGGAACGTGATTTTTCTTTATATCAGAGGAACACATCTTTTTTTATGAAAAAGGTCAATTGTGGCTTTTTAATGGAATGCCAAAATAATGTCAGTTTGACAAAGTGGATACAACCAGAACAAAGCTTAACAATGTTTTGAATTAAATTACTTCAGATTAAGTCAATTGATTACAATTCATGCAAACATACTGTACACACTACTTTCTCCTACATTAAAAATTATAAATTGCATCCAGGGTTTTTTTTTCTGAACGGTGTAACTGTCACTCTACAAGGAAGGTGATGAGCAACTATATGCTTTACTTTATAGCATTTTGACAGCCAGAAAAATATAGGCTCATTAATTGGATTCAGTTTTTTTAAAAAGTGTCAGTCCATGGAATGTCATTATACTCACCTGAGAAATAATAATTCAATACTCAGGATTTGTCAGGAAAACTCATGATTACAGTTTTTTGGGACACAGAATCTTTTTTTGGGGGTGGGGGACACAGAATGCTACAATACTACCACCTCTTACAATACTAGACAACACCGTATCAACAGTAGAGACCTTCAGATTTCTAGGTTCTACTATATCACATGACCTAAAATGGACACCTAACATCAAAAACGTCATCAAAAAAGCACACCATAGAATGTTCTTTCTGCGCCAACTCAGGAAGCTCAAACTGCCCAAGGAGCTGCTGAGTCTGTCATCTGCACCTCTATAACTGTCTGGTTTGGTTCTGCAACCCAACAGGACAGACTTCAGAGAGTAATTAGGACTGCAGAAAAAACAATTACTACCAACCTGCCTTCAATCAAGGACCTGTATACAGCACGAGTCAAAAAGAGGGCTGTGAAAATATTTACAGATCTCTCACATCCTGGACATAAACTGTTTCAACTCCTTTCCTCAAAACGACACTATAGAGCACTGCACACAGAACAACTAGACACAAGAACAGTTTTATCCTGAACGCCATCACTCTGCTAAACAAATAATTCCCTCAACACTGTTCAACTATTACAAAGTCTGCACTACTATTACTGTTAATCTTCTCATTACTCCTTATCACTCATCCCTTCCCATTTGTGACTGTATGACTGTAACTTCTAAAATCATCTCTATCTATTGGACTGGACGGAATGTGTGCCTACTTCTTAAAAAAGTTATCCACTGCCACAGCTGAACCTCTAAGCATAATCTTTGAAAAATCTTTCAGGACCAGCTCCTTGCCAAAACTATGGTCACTAGCCACGGTCATCCCCATTTTCAAAAAGGGAGATCCCAGCCTAGTTGAAAATTATAGACCAATCTCCTTATGCTGCATCACCTGTAAAGTCATGGAATCAATTATTAACCAAACATTATCCTCCACTTAGAGACAAACAAACTACTCTCTAATAAACAATTTGGTTGCAGAAAAAACCTATCCTGTAATCTGCAACTCTTACACTGCAAAAAACATATGGACTACACAACTCGATCAGGGCAAAACAATGGACGCAATCTACATAGACTTCTTCCCCAAACCCCAAAAACTTTAACCTTAGACTTTCTACTATTGACCTCACCCCTTTCCTAAGAGGTCTGTAGGGGGCATGCATAAGCGCACCAATGTACCTACCATCACTGTCCTATTGTTTCTTTTATTTTTCTTATATGTATCCATGTATTCATAACTACGTTTTTACTTATACCTATTATCTTGTAAGCAATTGACAAATCAAATCAAATAAATAAAAAATAAACTTTGCTGCTTCTATCCTTACGATTTATAGTGACTGTTTCCTAGTACGATTTGATTGCTTATTGTACCCTATGTCTATCATTAAGTGTCGTACCTTATGATTCTTGAAAAATGTATTTTTTCTTTTATGTGTACTGGGAGTATTTGTACCAAGGCAAATTCCTTGTGTGTCCAATCACACTTGGCCAATAAAGAATTCTATTCTATTCTATTCTATTCACATAAATACCGTGTTTCTCACAAAATAAGGCTGGGCCTTATTTTTTTTTGACCCCTGAAAAAATGGGTAGGCCATCTTTTCAGGGGTGACTTAATTTCCTCCCCCACCTAGAGCGGCCCATACGCATGTACCTTGCCACAAGGCCACTTCTATCGGCCAATGAAAGCTCCCCAAAGGCAGAGTCCCCAGCTGGTTCAGGGCATGGAGTGGCTGCCCATGTCCCCTCGCCTTTAGGAAGTCTCTTTCAGGCAATGGAAGCTCCCCAAATACAGTCACCAGCCATCTCAATCAGCCGGTAGAAGTGGCCTCAGGATGAGCACACACACACACTCCCTTCATCGCGAGGACCTTCTATCGGCAGACAAAAGCTCCCTTGAAGCCAGAGTCCCCAGCCACTTCAGGCCGTGGCATGGCTACCCATGTCCCCTCGCCTTTAGGCAGTCTCTTTCAGGCGATGGAAGCTCCCCAAGTGCAGTCACCAGCCACTTCGATCAGCCGGTAGAAGCGGCCTCGTGGTGAGGGGAGTGTGTGTGTGTGCGCGCTCACCCCGAGGCCGCTTCTACTTCGATTGGCTGGTGACTGCATTTGGGGAGCTTCCATCGCCCAAAAGAGACTGCCTAAAGGCGAGGAGACATGGGCAGCCACGCCTCACTCTGAAGCAGCTGGGGACTCTGCCTTCAAGGGAGCTTTCATCTGCTGATAGAAGCAGCCTCGCGGTGAGGGGAGTGTGTGTCCTTAGGCCGCTTCTACCGGCCGATCGAAGTCAACATATATTAACTTTAAGGAAGATCCAAATAACTTGTTTCAATGAACAAAATAATAATTAAGTAAGGAGTTCAAAAAGTTTAGACTTTTCCATGATCCATTATATTCTACTGCTTCCTAAAGATGCTCTAAGTATGTATTATTGTTCAACATTAAGCTAATTGATTAGGAAATGCCTTTCATTAAATAAATGGTGTCCACCATAAAAATTCTGAGAAATTAGGTAACAGGGACTTCCTTATAATGAGACTAAGAAGAATGTTTGCTCTTAACGGAACTCCACAGAGAGCAGCAGACAAAGCTAACTTAATATAAAATACTTCCAGATAAATGCTTTTAAACAAGCAGCAAAGTTAGTCACGTCTTTTAATTTTAACTGTTAGAAGGTTGAAGAATCTAGTTTACTCCACATTAAAGCTAATCAGCCTTATTGACATGTTCTGATCATATAGAGAGATACAGTATCTTTGGATTTCTCATTTTTGTAACACTATGTTCATATCAAATATTCCATACAACTGGAATGTGCACAGATCTGAAGCATACATACTTACATGCATAAATGTATGAAATTGGCATAAGAAAATCCACATTGAATTATATTCAATAGAC
This sequence comes from Pseudonaja textilis, assembly GCF_049901715.1. Taxonomy (NCBI): domain Eukaryota; kingdom Metazoa; phylum Chordata; class Lepidosauria; order Squamata; family Elapidae; genus Pseudonaja; species Pseudonaja textilis. The sequence continues at coordinate 242,363,800 of NC_141990.1, forward strand.
TTTTTAAAACAGCAAATTTTTGCAAAAATTGAATGGGACTGATTCTATGAGATCCTGCTCTAGACTAAAATTAGAATGATTCTTCCATTCCTATTTAATAGTTCCAATCAACAGCTCAGTTGTAGCCCATCAATGCTTAAATATTGTATGTACCCTTTCTAAAATATCATAAAATTCTGCTATTTTATTGGAATAAGGCTAACATAACTATCTCTCTCACATTTGATCATTGATGCTTAACTAACAAACACATCAAACTAACTCCTGTAAAAGGTGAGTTAGAAGGGACTAGTTTTTGCATCTATTCCCATATTGCTAACCCTAGCATCAGCAAAACAATCATCTTATTATACCCCTCTTAAATATAGCATTCTAAAACTTCCCTCTTTAGAGGACTATCAACTGTAGGGGTAAATGGGTGTGGTGGAGTAGGGTGAAGACAAATGATGGCCTGAAAAAATGACCTTTTGTTCGTGCTTGGATTTGACACTGCATCTTCAAGATTTCCTATCTCAGAACTTCCAAAATTGTTGAACCCCACACTCAGATGTAAAAAAGAAACCTGATATATATGTTATTCAAATTTCAAGGAATATCTTTTATTCTGTGTAAAAAAAAAAGAAAAAAAGATATACAGCACTAGACTAGGAGCAGGGCAATGCAAGTTCTAGTCTTCCTTGAGGCATAGAAGCCACTTCAGCTTTCTTCCTCCTTCTCTGTCTTTCCCTCTCAGCCTACACTGAGAAAAGGATAAATATCTACTAATCTGCACTCTGCATATGTATATGTATATATGAAAAATAAGTCCTCCATTTCCTAATCAATTAGCTTAATATTGAACAATAATACATACTTAGAGCATCTTTAGGAAGCAGTAGAATATAATGGATCATGGAAAAGTCTAAACTTTTTGAACTCCTTACTTAATTATTATTTTGTTCATTGAAACAAGTTATTTGGATCTTCCCTAAAGTTAATATATGTTGACTTTTAGTGACCACATGGATAGATTCTTTGCTCCATGACAATGGAAATATGTACTATATATACAAATACTTCCATACAGAATCTATATATGCGTACACATAATAAATCACTAACTTCCTTTCTCTGGATACTGCAATCACCCTTGCAGTGATTATTGATTTTGGCTTTTAGGATTATTTTTGCATGCATTATTGCATCCTTTTGAGTAATTTATTTTCAATCTCACATTCTTTTGGATTGTGGTCAAGGTTTGTACTCCTGAAGGTTATTTACCAAGGACTGAAACCCCAGGGCTGAAAACATTTCCATATCCCTCATTGATCAGTATCAAAGTCCGTTTCCTGATTGATTTCCTAAGGAATAATAATTCTGTAATATAATAAAGAAGAATGCAAAGAATTATTGCAAAAGGATAGTTTGATCGTGCAGAAGTACATACTAGAAGAATCAATATCATGCTCCATGCAGAGCAGGTTTTTATTATCCTGATTTACTCAGGCCTCATTGACAACCTGGATTTATAACAGGGTAGATCAGGCACTATTCCCAGAGCCCGTGGGCACTGCCTTGTTCCAAATGGGGGATTCTACTCTAACTGTATTTGAGACTCATAACACAGTGGAACAGACTGCATTGAATGAGGTCTTCAAAACTTGCATATTGATTGTTGATATCACTTCCCCTCCAGTCTTAGGTGCTCTGCAGTGTTTTTAGTCTTTTTTTTTAAGTGATGATTCTGCCTATTGTTTATGACTAGTTCTGAAATTTCTTGTTATAAAAAAATTATATAATCTCTGGTATTCTGCTGCTGAAATCTAGACAGCATACTAAAAAGCAGAGTCATTACCCTACCAACAAAAGTGCCACAAATGTGTGTATAGTCAGGGCTATGGTTTTCCCAGTTGCAATATATGGCTGTGAAAGTTGGACCATAAGAAAGACTGAGCGCCAAAGAATTAAGGCTTTTAAACCAAGATTCTGGAGAAGACTCCTGCAAGTCCCTTGGACTGCAAGGCAATCAAACCAGTCAGCCCTAGAAGACATCAAGAAGAAGAGATCAACCCTGACTGCTCTGTAGAAAGCCAGATCTTGAAGATGAAACTCAAATATTCTGGCCACCTAATGAGAAGGAAAGACTCACTGGAGAAGAACCTAATGCTGGAAAGATTGAGGGCAATACAAGAAGGGGACTAAAGAGAATGAGGTGGCTGGATGGAGTCACTGAAGCAGTCAGCATGAGCTAAAACAGACTCCGGGAGATGGTAAAGGACAGGAAGGTCTGGAGCAGGGGTGGGAATCAAATTTTTTAAACAACTGGCTCTGTGGGCGTGGCTTAGGTGGTGGGCGTGGCTTGGTGGTTATGTGACTGGGTGGACATGGCTGGTGGTCGTGTTATTGGCTGAGAATGGCCAACTCAATATCACTCACATCGAGGCACGCATCTCCTCGCCTGGCGTCTCATGACTGTGGGGATGCTGCAACAGTCGTAAGTGTGAAAAATGGTCATTAAGTCACTTTTTTCAGTGCCATTGTAACTTTGAATGGTCACTCCACACCAAAGTACCAGCAAAGGAGGGAAGAATAACTCCAGAGACATTCCTGAGACAAGAAGTCTAGTCCTGCCAAGCATGTAATAAGGGTTAACGGAGAGGCAGTTTCTGTAAGCAACACCAGAATGTTTCCTTCCTGCCTTCCTTACAGGCTTAGGCCAGTAATTTCTTCTAACAATCAGTTCTCCGAACTGCTTAGAATGTTAGCAACTGGTTCTAGTGAAGAGGTGCGAACTGATAGAATCCCACCCCTGGCCTGAAGGAACATTGTCCATGGGGTTGCAATGGATCTGACATGACTTTGTGACTAATAACAACAACAAATTCTGCTGCTGAAGAGATATAATAACAAAAACAAGGAGAAAATAGATATGATCTTCAAAACTGTTAAAAAGATAAACTGTTCAAAACTGTTAAAAAGAGGCCATTTACAAGAGTGTAAACAAATTTACTAATACCCAACATAGATGTTTCTCCATGGCCTTGAAAAGGGATTTTTATCCAATATATTTTTATCCAATAGGGCTGTGCCAGTAATGCTTCTTTTCTCAAGCACTTTGAAGTTTCTTTTTGTTGGTGTTTAATTGTGCTTGCTCTTCACCTTTTGCTGTTACACAGATGTGAAATGTCGCTGTTAATTTCACAAATCAACCTCAGTTTCTTAATATCATTAATTTCCATAATGTGCCATGTTTTAAAATCATAGTCCTCTTTTCAGCTGTTAGAATCCACCATTTTTTTTCTCTTAAAAATTTTAACAGCATACAGTTAATGCCCTTGAATCACCAAATAAAGATGTTGCTTATCATTCCTAGCTTTTCATATGATTATAGTCTGTAATTCCAAGAAAGTGTTTCGATATTCCATTATACTTCTGAATTTTTTAATAATATGAGATTTTGTCAATTTTTAGTATTTCTCTCTCTCTTGGGCTTAAGAAGAGAAATAGGGTAGAATGGGAGAGCAGCAAAAGGAAATTTTCTCCTTTCTTTCAATCTGCAAATGTCTGGGACTACAATCCTATAGCCTTCAGCCCAAATGGTCAAAAGGGATTGGAGTGGCTAGAATTTTAATGCAACTCATTTAGAAAGTGTCAAGGGAACGCTGGTCAAGAAAATAGCCAGAATTTTTCCATCATCCTGTGGTCTTTTTCTTCCTGTAACTTATTAAAGCAATTCTTTCAGCCTGGAGTGCTGAAGCATTTAGAGTGGCTGCTGAAGGAGAAGAATTTTGACAATTCCCTTTTGTCTGTCAGTGCATTGCACTTGACAAATTGGTTCAAACTGGAACAATATGTTTTTATTCGACCCAGCCTTATAGCATTGGGCAATAAATCCAAACTGAAGTCTTTTTCTCCAATTAACTGTAAGACAAACTAATTCTAAACATGGACAAAAGCTGAAGTTCTTGATGACATGATGGGATATAGACTTTCCATGTATGCGATTGCAGCTTGGTTCTTGAAATTCCTGAGAATACTTATTCACACCCTACGGTTCCTATTTATAAATTCAACCCTTTGTTTCTACTGAGAAATATGGAAGAATAATACATTAAAATGGATCATTTGTGTCATAAGGTTTCACTGGGATAATCTAGTCTAAAACAGTATGACACCGTTGATGTTTTTTTTCTCTGTAGAAACTATAATATGAAAAATATATGAGTCTAAATCTCTTATTTGTGAACCTCTATCAGGTGAACCTTTAGAAGTATGGCTGCAGGTAGGGCTTGGTTGGTCAAATATGTATTTTTCTAGCTGGAAGCTCAGCACATGCATAGGTGGGCCAATCAATTGATTTCCTAGATAGATACTGTTTTACTGGACAAGCTACTCTAGTAAGCCAGTTTGGTATAGTGCTTAAGGCACCAGGCTAGAAATTGGAAGACCCTGAGTTCTAGTCCTGCCTGAGCTACAAAGCCAGGTGGGTGACCTTGAGTCAGTCACTCTATTTCAGCCCTAGGAAAGAGACAATGGTAAATCACTTCCATTTTTTCCCCCAAATAAGCTGCAGAGATGATAACAGGCAGTAGCTGTGAATCAACAGTAACTCAAAGGCACAAAACAAAACAAAAATTTGCCTAACATAACCCCAGAAGAGAAAACAGAAAGATGCTATTGTTTTAAGTAACAGTTTACTAAAACTTTCAAAGATGTTGGTGCCATATTTGTATCGGCTCATATGCTAAGAACTCCAATGGCAGTAGTCTTTTCTTCTAAGGGACCTAATCTACCCCGCTAATAAGTTGCTTATTAATTAGTCATTGCTAATTTTGAAACCTTCAGCAATGGAGAAAGAAAGATCTTGTGAGTATGGTTCTGCATTATATCTTAGACAGAGAAAGCACAGCGAGAGAAACTATACAACATACAGATGAGGCTTAAGTATTTTATTCCAAAGGAATCGGTTGGCCCCTTGCCTCCCTCTCCCCATTGTAAGAAAGCTTTTATTACTGTTGTATGGTTAATTCCACATTTGTTCCAAGTTTTGTGATACAATAAAACAGTTATCAGAATGTGTGTTTAATACAACACTAGAGAATCTTTATTTTGTGTATTATTTTTATTATCACTAAAGAAGCTTAGCTTTTGTATTCACTATATAGTCCTAAATATAAAAACCCCTTCTGTTGAAGAGTAGTTTCTTTCAAGACAGGAAAGAGAATGTTTTTATGAAATGGTAACCAAGGAAAGTTATGGACATAAGATTTCACTTCTTTCCTTTTAAACTCAGTTTTGTCAATCACAAAAATTCAGATAAATGCTCATAAACTCAAAAAAAGTTATAATCCTATTTTTAAATAGTGAAGAATATTATAGAGTTATTAAAGCTTTTATTGCAAGAAAAAATGTTAAAATATAACTGATCAGGATACAACTCTAAAGCATAATATTGCTGAACTATTCCTTTATATCTAATATTTAAACCACTTATATTTAAATACTTAACAACTCTTTTGGGGTGTTTTGGAGATATGTAAAGCACAATGTTTTCTCAAATCTTATTTTTAAGGTTTTTTTAAGGGTGTTATAAAATCTATTTTATATTATTTAGATAAATAATTTCCAGAATGGTCAGATACTATTAAAAAACTTTTTTAAAAAATGATGGTGGAACTGGAATCAGACCTCATTTCTTATCAAAAGCTGATCTATAGTTCTGAAGAAACTTCTTGGATGAGAAATGAAATGTTTTCAAAGAAAAATACTAAGAATGTCCAGTTTCCTTTTGGACCTTCCAGAATGTCCTTTTACCTTTTGGAAAAGCACAGGTGGGATTCAAATTTTTAACAACCGGTTCTATGGGGCTTAGGTGGTGGGCGTAGCTTGGTAGTCATGTGACTGGGGAGGACATGGCTTGGTGGTCATGTTATTGGCTGGGTGTGGCCAACTCAATATCACTCACATCACGGCACGCATCTCCCCACTCTCATGACTGTGGGGATGCTGCAACAGTCGTAAGTGTGAAAAATGGTCATAAGTCACTTTTTTCAGTGCCACTGTAACTTTGAATGGTCACTCCACACAAGCAAAGTACCAGCAAAGGATGGGAAAAAAACTCCAGATATGTTCCTGAGATAGGAAGTGTAGTCCTGCCAAGAATGTAGTAAGGGTTAATGGAGAGGCAGTTTCTGTAAGCAACACCAGAATGTTTCCTTCCTGCCTTCCTTACAGGCTTAGGCCAGTAATTTATTCTAACAATCGGTTCTCCGAACTGCTTAGAATGTTAACAACCAGTTCTAGAGAATAGGTGTGAACTGGTAGAATCCCACCTTTGGAAAAGCACTTTTGGGACAATCATGATGTGGATGATTGAGAATCTTCATAGACAAGTAGACTGAGAACTTGCTAAATATCTCTAAAAAAGACAGCAGTAAGCCACCTCTATATTGTTGCCAAGTTATCTGAATGCATGTGTCATTGAAGTCAGAGAGTAGAGCTTGAGTGAAAGGAACATTTATAACAGTCACATGAAGTTCATAAGATTTTTAATTCTGTTGGTTCCTACAGCAATATATCAACATTTATGGAACAATTCTTGGATTTTTCAGTTTGGCCTATATTGACAGTCAGAGAGTACTTTTATTTAAATATCAAAACATTGGCCTATCTTCAGACTCTGGAGAACTTATTAAGTTCCTATGAATATATTTGCAGCTAAACTGACAAGGAATGTAATTCAAAGTTCATGTACTCTAATTATGAACAAGATTCTCATTTTCCACCACAAGGAACACAGTCAACACAAATCACTTTCTTATCTCACCATTCCGTGAAGCCTATCTAGCCTGTTCAAGCAAAATTGGACTGATTCAGGTTGACAACAGCTGAATTATATTATTCTTTAAAGTTTTTAGATTGTTTAAGAGTTGACAAAGTGGATAGCATTAATCAAACACAGTTCACTTGATTTGGCTCCCAATGGTCCATTAAAATCAGTGAAGAGAGACAGAGTGAAATATTCATAAATAAAGCTGTCAGATACTACTTCATTTATCAAGATATCATCATGGATATCTTGGTATCACAAGTCACATGACAAGAAACATTATGACAGCCATGTATAATATGAACCCTCAGAGGATCACAAATAAAAAGTACTTTTATTGATGAAGTCACCAGGAGTCAGCTGTGACTTGATGGGAAAATATCACCTAATAGAAGTGGGACATTCCATTTGATTATGGGACCATAGAATATAATGGAGTATGCAAAGATTTTAACTGGAGTAAATTCTTTAATTTCCATGGCTGGGAGTAAGATCTCTGACTCTTTTCTCTGTCTTAAGTGTCATAACAGAGCAGGATGAAAAGACCACAAAATCTAAACTTGGCAATGTTTGCCATACCTCAACATGCAATCTTTTGTTTCATGGTATTGACAAATACAACACACTACATGTACATCTTATTCTTGTGCCTTTCTTGGTTAGGGCACAGCTGACAACAAGGGAATGGAATGCCAAATGCCATTTTCATTTCTATTATTTCTGATCCAGGGAACATTTAGTTTCATCTGCCCAGAACTAAGGTTTTGTGCTCTGACAGTAAAGATTAACTGCAGAGCCGTTATATGGAACTGCTAGAAGAAGGGTCAAGCCAAGCACACAACACTGGTATTAACAAAGCCTGCATTAGGGAAGCCAACTGTATTTTTGAAAAGAGGAAATATACTTTTAGCTGCAAAACGGTTTATACTTGTAGCTGCACCACACTTATGGAAGCAGCTATCCCTTGTTATAAGGATAGCAAACCCCATTAACATTCAGGAGGCAAGTGAAAACAATCTTTTGCTGGACTATTGGGACATAGTTTATTAGAGGCTGTGTTATTGCCAAATCTTTCAGGCAGTTCAGGCAGAAAACCAAACCTGTGAGTACTCATGCTTTATTTTAAGGTTACAGCAATAGAATCTTGCAAGTCTGAAAGCATTTTCCTTGCCTTTACTTTCCAAAGAACCAAGGAGGATCCCATTCAAGACTGTTTCTTTATCCACATTCTTGCTGTGGACTGAAGTATTTCTTATCTGACCATTGCCCTGGCTGCAGCTCTTCTTCCTATCTCCAAAAGTTACTCTTATAGCCCATTAGAGTTATAATATTGGCTATTTATCATTTTTATTATACTATTTTTATTTATTGAATAAAATAAATTTTAGGGTTTTTGATGTTTTTTACCTTTGTAAGATGTCAGACATAAAGATCTCAAGTGCCTATATACAAATGCACAAAGTCTGGGGAACAAACAGGGTGAACTCGAACTACAAATACATGAAGGTAAATATGATATAGTTGGAATAACAGAAACTTGGTAGGATGAAACCCATAACTGGAATATACTGGTAGAAGGATGCAAACTATTAAAAAAAAAACCAGACCCCATAAAAGAGGAGGTGGAGTTGCACTGTATGTAAAGGACCACTATATTGCTACAGAAATGCATGAAACCAAAGATGAAAGCCACCTAGAATGCATATGGGGCAATATAAAAGAAAAAAAGAATGACATGGCCATAGGTGTATATTATAGGCCACCCAATCAAGCAGAAAAAATAGATGTCCTTTTTGCCAGCCAACTAACAAACATATGCAGGAAACACACAACAATAGTAATGGGAGACTTCAATTATCCTGATATCAATTGGAAAACTAATTCTGCATCAAGGGAGAAATCAAATAAGTTCCTAACCAACCTAGCTGACAACTTTGTTGTCCAAAAAGTAGAGGGTGAAACTAGAGGGGCAGCCATACTGGACTTAATTCTTACAAACAGAGAAGAAGTGATAGAGGGAGTTGAAACTGCAGGAACCTTGGGTGAGAGTGACCATATCATACTAGAATTCAACATAACACAAACACAAGCAACAGAACATAATGACACCAGAGTCTTGGATTTTAAAAGAGCTGATTTCAATAAACTCAGAGAGAACTTGGGAAAGATTCCATGGATGAAAATCCTAAAGGGGAAAACAACTCAAGAATCTTGGGAAACTCTGAAAAGTATGATCATAGAAGCCCAGAGCAGAACAATACCACTGAGAAAGAAAAAGAAGAAATCCAAGAAGAAACCAGCATGGCTACACAAAGATCTCTCTGGCAAATTGAAAGAAAAAAAGGACAAGTACAAAAAATGGAAAGAAGGACATACAACTAAGGCAGAATATCAGCAGATAGCCAGAATCTGCAAAGACGAAGTCAGGATAGCAAAGGCTTAGAATGAACAAAGACTTGCAATAAAAGTCAAGTTAATAAAAAAAGTTTCTTCCAACATATAAATAAAAAGAAAAACATCAAGGAAACAGTCGGTCCGCTAAAGGGAGAAGACGGCAAGGAAGTAACAGGCAACAGAGAGAAAGCAGAACTGCTTAACTCATTCTTTGCATCCGTCTTCACACAAAAAGAAACTATAGTTGAACCCACCAAAAACATAACTGTAAAAGACAGTCCAGAAATAAAAGTTAAAATAAGCATAAAAATAGTAAGAGAACACCTGTCTGATCTTGATGAAAACAAATCACCAGGGCCTGATGGATTACATCCCAGAGTTTTAAAGGAGCTGGCAGAGGTCATCTCAGAACCACTGCACCATATCTTTCAAAAATCCTGGACCACCGGGGAACTACCAGAGGAGTGGAAAAGAGCTGATGTGGTTCCCATCTTCAAAAAAGGAAAAAAAAACAGACCCAGGAAACTATAGACCAATCAGCCTAACATCAATACCCGGGAAGATACTGGAAAAGATAATAAAAAAACAGATCTGCCAACATCTAGAAACAAGTAAAGTAATAACTAGCAGTCAGCACAGATTTGTTAAAAACAGATCATGCCAAACCAATCTTATTTCATTCTTCAACACAGTGACTAAATTAGTAGACCAGCAAAATACTGTGGACATAATATATTTAGATTTCAGCAAGGCATTCGATAAAGTAGACCACAACCTACTTCTTAGTAAGCTAGAAAAAAATGGAAGCACCATCACTAGATCGACTCGCAACTGGCTGGCAAACCATACTCAATGAGTAGTCCTTAATGGGTCTAAGTCTACATGGAGGGAAGTAAGCAGTGGGGTGCCACAAGGTTCTGTCTTAGGCTCAGTACTCTTCAATATCTTCATTAACGACTTAGATGAGGGAATAGAAGGGGAACTTACCAAATTTGCAGAGGATACTAAGCTGGCAGGAATAGCTAACACCCAAGAAGATAGGCTCAAGATCCAGATGGATCTTGACAGACTAGAACACTGGGCCATATCGAATAAAATTAAATTCAATGTAGAGAAAAGTAAAGTCCTACACTTAGGCAAGAAAAACCAAAAGTACATATATAGACTAGGTGAAACCAGGCTCAATAGCAGTAACTATGAGAAGGATCTTGGAGTCTTAGTGGACAACCAGCTAAATATGAGCCAGCAGTGTGCAGCAGCCGCCAAAAAAGCTAATGCAATCCTAAGTTGTATTAACAGAGGGATACAATCAAGATCGAGGGAAGTACTAATACCACTCTATAAAGCCTTAGTACACACACCTTGAATACTGCATCCAGTTTTGTTCGCCACATTATAAAAAAGATATTGAGACTCTAGAGAAAGTACAGAGAAGAGCAACCAGGATGATTAGGGGAATGAAGGCTAAAATATACAATGAACGGTTGCAGGAACTGGGCTTGGCTAGTCTAGTAAAGAGAAGGACCAGAGGAGACATGATAGCGATCTTCCAATATTTGAGGGGCTGCCACCGGGAGGAAGGGGTCAAGCTATTTTCTAAAGCTCCTATAGGCCAGACAAGGAATAATGGATGGAAACTGAACAAGGAGAGATTTAACCTGGAAACAAGGAGAAACTTTCTGACAGTGAGAACAATCAACCAATGGAACAATTTGCCCTCAGAAGTTGTGGAAGTATCATCACTTGAGACTTTCAAGAAGAGATTGGACTGCCACCTGACAGAAATGGTGTAGGGGGTTGGACTAGATAACCTATAAGGTCCCTTCCAACTCTGATTATCTGTTACCTGTTAGTTGCTGAAGCGACCAGGATTGTGCAGGCTTGCAGGAGGCGAGTGAGAACACCTCTGCACCTGCGCAAACACCCTTGGAAGTTGTGGGAGCGCCATCAGTTGAGACCTTCAAGAAGAGATTGGACTGCTGCAGACTTCTGGTTTGAGCTTCTTCAGCGACAGACCAAAACCTCGTCTCTGTGAGGCTTCGATCCATGCTCGCCGCTGGAGTGCCCCGAGCCGGCTGGTTTCGGGGCTAAGCCACCCCGTAGAGGTGAAGAAGGGGGAGACTGCCTGCAGGGTTGAGGAGAGCCACATCTCTCCTCCCCAGCTGGCCATTACTCCCTTTCCTGAAGGCAGTTGCAGCGGTGGTCAGAAATGGTCACCACAAAGAAGAACTCGACCAGAAAAGAATGTACAGAAGGAAGATAAGAAGAGAAACTTTTGGTTGACCGGGTCAAACAGCAAAAGCAACAAATAAGGTATCCTGGAATTGAAACAATTTAAAAAAAACAATAACATTGTTCCCTAAGAAGATTTTTAAGCTGCGAAGGAGAGAGAAAAGGGAAAAGATTTGTTTTTTTTTTCTCCTTTTCCTATACTGACAGCTAAGAGACTTAAGCAAGAAATTGGAAAAAAATCCACTTTGACATTAATAGGCCTTTAATGCTGAAAATAAAAAGTCGAAGGGATAATAAAGATTTCTGGATAATCAAAAGCTTTTGAAAACAGGAAAGGAGAGAAAAAGAATAAAAGGGCAGGATCTGGAAGGGAGGAGACTGCCTGGAATTAAAAAGAACTTTCAGCAAAATCTCAACAAGACTTCCAAAAGATACATTTTAACTGAAATATCGCAACAAAACCCCAGGAAGAGAAAGTGGAAAAAGAAATAAGAAGAAAAAACTTGGGACTATTTGGGTTATTTGATGATTTCTGGATTTTTGGTTATTGTATTTGAATGACTAAAATCAATAGGGTGGTTGTTTAAAACCTTAAAATGGCCCCACTTTTAGAAGAACTGAAAATGGAACTTAAAAAGTACAAAGAAGATGCACAAGAAGGGAGAGGTTCTTTTAGCTTCATATTTCAGTTTTTATAAATGGAGATTTGGAATTACGAGAAACAACAAGAAATGCCTGCAGAACAAGAAGATTGTCACAAAGAAGAAGCCATCTTTAATGAACAAGTAATCTTAGGTGGGGGGAAAAAAGGAAAGGGGGGAAAGAGAATGGAAAATTTAAGGTTGGGAAAAACAACTCCAAAAAAAAAAATAGAGTGAAAAATAAGTATAAAATCAGAAAGCAACAGAAGAGGGAAATGCAGAAGAGAGAATTAGAAGTAGAGAGACAAGAGGGTAAAAAGGGGAGGGAAAAGATGAGAGGGAAGAAAGAAAGGAAAAGAAGTCATAAAGGATAGAAACAAAATATAGAGAAACAGGGCCTAATTAGAGTTAATGGGTGAAAATTTAATGGAAAAAGGGATTTTGCAAAGATACATAAGATAGTATTGTTATATTAGAAACAGAAATAATTTTAGAAAATATGAAACAATGTGTGATTAAAATGTTTGATAAAATAGCTATCATAATTCAGTAGAATGCTTGTCAATAAATAAATGTAACAAAATGAATATTTAATGATTTAGAAAACATATGTGAAGAGAAATAAGGGAAAATTAATTATGGAGATTATATGTGTTTTTAAGGAAGTATGATATTTAATTGAAAAGAAGTGTTAAAGATGTTAAGATTTTAATGATTATTAATGATAGAACTGAATTGGAATGGAATGTGGGTTTATAATTACATATATTTATAATCTTTTTTAAAAAAAGAATATATATTATAAGAATGTACCAAACAGAATTTGATTGGAAGTTATGTATTATGTATTATATTGAAGGTCATAACCTTAAGGTATATATTGAAGTTTAAATAAGAGTTGAATGGATGTAGTTAAAAGATATAAAGGTGTCATACTCCAATTAGTAACTACAAGAGAAAATTTGTTTAATGAGAAAAGATAATATGAAATTGAAACAGAACAGACAAAAGTATAAATATCATGATTTGAATTGAGACGAGATAATCAAAATAAAATTGAGAAAATTAAAAGAGGGGAAAAACTATATAGAAAATGTAGAATAGTATAAGATATTGAATAAAACACAAAAAGGAGCGTGAAATTGAGTTTTGTGTCTGTATAAAGAAGTTCAACCCGGGACCATGCTATTTTCAAAAAAGATGTTTTATTTGTATTTGTGTGAAAACCCAAATAAAACTTTATTAAGAAAAAAAAGAAGAGATTGGACTGCCATTTGTCAGAAATGGTGTAGGCTCTCCCGCTTGGGCGGGGGGTTGGACTAGATGACCTACAAGGTCCCTTCCAACTCTGATTATCTGTATCTGTATCTGTTTTGAGGTCTATTGTTGGGCTCAGATAGAAATATTTTTAAACGATTGATATATTATGTGCCATCAAGTTGTTTTAGTCTCCCAACAACCACAGAAATAGTTAACTCCCATGGCTATCAATCCCTAACCTTTTCTTTCATATCTACCAATGGTGCACTCATTGCCACTGTGAGTCATTGGTGGTCATTCTCTTCTCTTTCTTTCCATCTTTCCCAACATTAGAACCTTTTCCAGAGATTCAGATTTGTGCATAATGTATCAGTAATAGGTTAATTTGAGCCTGGTCATTTGTACCCCGAGTGACAGCTCTGAGTTGATTTGTTTGATGGGCCATTTGTTTGCTTTCTTAGCTATCCACTGTAGTCTCAGAAGAAAATACACTTATATTTGTCTAGAACATAACAAGTGTCCTTTTCTGTGTTTCTTGTAATTTTCTTACCTGTATTTTCTCTTTTTAAAAACATGCCTGAGCCATTGTTTTCCTCCTTACTATTTTCAAAACTTCTTGAATGTTAAACTTTGATCTTAATTGAGATAGTAATCTAACTCCTGGTTCCAGTTAGAGAACAACATGAGCTGTCTTAATAACACCAACTTTTCATGACAAGTTTTTAAAAAACAGGTTGACATTTAAGTTGAAGGGACTATGTCTACTTTGGAACAATAATTTTGAAACAGAAGTTCAGGAGAGTAAAATAATTTTGTATGTATTACATGACTATTCACTGGCAGAAATGGACTTTTTCCTTGAAAATCCATCCATAACAGATAATCCCTAACTCAAATGTATATCCTTTCTTCAGTGGCACACCTTCTTACATGTAACAGCTATCAGGGATGACAAATGGCATATTTTAAATTTATAAATGCGATTTGTGTGTTGAGTAAACAGAAATCTTTTGGTCTATGATAATTAAAGACATGTCTTCAGAATAGTTGCATGTAGCATTATTGGGGGGTGTTGTCCATTAAAATATGATTTTTTTTTCATTCTGTATTCACTGATCGACAGAAGAATGCACAGTTACTCTGTCTTATCCCATGCTATCAATACATGGTCCTTGAAGTGAAGTTATTATATTGAGCAAGAGATGATAACACCTGTTTAGAGATTTACAAACTCTTTTGATGTTTTGATATGTAGGAAGAACATTGGGTTAAAATAATATCCTCAATCTCCTCTTAGAAATGGAAGATTACTGAAATATACTGTCTATACTGTCTGTTAGGAATTAAAAACAAAGAAACTGGAGGTATGTGGGACAGAAATGGGCCGAAAAGGATAAAAGCTGAAAGAGAAAATGTAGTTGATAGAACACATTGACACAAGAGATCTGAAAGAATGAAAAATGAATGGAGAACAACTTTCTTTCTCTTCCCAGTGAAAAGAATAGTAAATTATATAACTTCCCTTCTGTTGTTCTTTTGGGATGCTTCAGATTTGTCAATCTTTTGAATGGGGTATTTGCTTAACTCTACCGGCTTCTGGAAAAAAGGAAAAAAGAAAGGCAAAACCTGCTGGGATACATGAAGAATTTTGGAGCTGAATATAAAACCCAAGGAAAATATGCAAATACAAATAACAGGAAAGAAAATGGGGGAAGGTCATGGATGTGTACAAAACAAAAGTTTATTGGCGTTATGCATTTTATTTATTTATTTATTTAAAACTTTTATATATGTTTATACTATAAATGTCTTGAACTCTGCCTCATCCGGGGTCTTTATTATAGATACCATGTTTTTAGTGCTGCACTCTGTGAATGAGATGAACTTTTAATGTTTCACTCTCCCACTTCTTTCCCCAAGTTTTACTTTGTTTTTTCCCCCCCCCCCACTCAAAAAATTTTCTGCTACCTCATCCATGTTCTTCTTCCTCTTTTTCATTATTAGCCCTCTCATAAATGCTGATCTTGTCTTTCATTTGACTTGTCCTTCTTCCACATGTGCTTTCCCATGTTGATATCTGTCTCTGTTAGCTTTCTTGTTCCTGTATTAAGGTTATATTTCCTTCTTTTCTGACTTTTCTGATACAGGCCATCTCTGTTTCCTACTAAATGGGCACATACAGAAAATATACCAGGAAGATGGGGCATCACTCATCTGAGTGAAAGATTACGGAGATGAAATGTACATTTTTCAGTTTTAGTGTTGGTTGCTTTTCCCATTCTCAATCATTCATTTAAGTAATTCATATTTCTTCTAATATTTTTACTTAACTTTGATGTTTTCTCCCAGCTTTCCTGGCATTGTCTTGCTATATCTCAGTTTAGATTATGTATTACACTTTAAAAAGCTTGGACCACATTAGCTTTTTCTTCTCTCTCACTTCCTCACCAATCTGATGAATATGCCAAATCAATATTAATCTCTGAAAATAGGCAGGCCTTATATTATTATTCACTTTTTGCCAGAGTTCAATTTTAAAGACACTTTTTGAGAATCAGGACACTTGACCTAAAATTCTGTTTCCTGTTTTTCATGAGAAATAGACTTTGTTGTATTCTAAGACAGTCATCAGACTTATTGGGATTTCATAAATCATAGAAATTACAGATCAAATTATGTAAAACATTGAGCTAAATGAAAGCCTCTAGCACTCAATTTTATTACCACATATTTATTAACTCTGAGTCGATTATATGTCAGGAGTAAAATGTGAGTTTCATGAAACTGGCTAAGAAGTTGCCTTTGATTTTCTACAACACAGATTCAAATCATCATCATAAAGTAGGTTGTGGATGATGAATACCCGGATTTAATTTATTCAGAAGTAAGGTGTGTAGAATCAGAGATTTGCAATTCCACAAGAGGCTAAAACAATCTTATTGCTACTTAAGTACTTTCAATAGCAGATAATTCATTTAAATGAAAAGAAAAGTTGAACGTAAATATATATTAATGAACTAAAGAGGTTTGGTTCTTTGGTTGATTAATCTAGTCCTGAACTCAGTCCTAGTTTAAGATTTTAGTTAGTAAAATTACATCCGGCTTTTCAGTTTTAGATGTAAAAATAAATATTAGTTTAGCAAGCAGGTTGACCATGCTAAAAGCTTTGAACAATATACAGTGTACACGATAGTAAATATACATATTCTAAAAGAACATCACCATATGGAAACTTATGTATTAATAGGAGAAGGCACAAGCTTGGATACTGTCTGCTTATTTTGTCTTACATTTTAGCTTCTAAAACGATATCATATCAACTCTTTAAAAACAAATATAATTGGGCATTTTGGAATTATTCAGGGAGAGGCAGAAGACAATATCCTTCTGTCTCAATTTTTTGACTCCAAATTGACAGTTAAAAAACAGATTACAGAAGCCATACATTTTAATTATAAAATGTATTTCTACTTCAGTGAGAATCCACTTCTGAATTTGTAGCTATGTTGGTAGATTAATAGATACATTGTTATGCAAATTTGTCATTTTCTAATAGGTTGGGAATATGACTAATCTCTTTCTCTGAAAGATGAAAAGAGTTTCCAAGAATATTTCTTCAGTTTTACTCATTTTAGAATGCCTTGAATCATTATAATCTTCTCATGTATCTTTTTCTCCAATCCTGTTTTAGTAATTGATGGTTTAGGTTCAGAAAGGTTACTTTATCTATGAATAAGAAAAAAAATAGCATGGCAGTAAAGGTGTTTTATTCCTCCAGCCATCTCATCTCATTTATTTATGCTTTTTGGAGGAGACAAAACTCAGACATATTTCTACACTTCTTGATTTTAAATTGAGAACATGTTGTATCTTGGCATGTTGAGCCCACATATCAACCCAACAATATGACTGTTATCTTGATAGAAACATGATCACTTCTTTATATGTCATGTATTGGATATGTAGTGGTATTCTTTATAGAAAACATTTCCATACAGGAAAAAAAAACATGCATGATTCATACTTCTTCAGATTTTTTGTAGCACTTTCTTCAATTAAGGCACCTCAGAACAGCTTACAATAATTTTGATATGAGTTCCAGATGCCTCATTGGAATAAATAAATTGACTTACCCATCAGAGGTGGTATTCAGCAGGTTCTGACCAGTTCTGGAAAACCAGTAGCGGAAATTTTGAGTAGTTCAGAGAACCAGCAAATACCACCTCTGACTGAGATTTTACAGTCTCCTTGCCCTACCAAGCCCAAGCCACGCCCACAAAACCAGTAGTAAATTTTTTTGAATACCACTACTGTTACCCATGCCCTTAGATTCAAGCAATTCAAAACTTCTTTTTCAAGCCTGCAAAGATTACACCAATAACTTTTAAAAGCACATTAAGATCAAAATATCTGAAGTTTGACCATGAAGTCAATGGAAGCATATTGTTCCCAAGAACTGGAAATAGATCCAAATGGATAAAAGATCCCAATTAAATATTTGGGGAAATATCTTAAAATCTCCCTTTGATAATGGAGCATACAAAGACAGGGCACACTACTAGGAAATAGAAGGCATGCCAGCTATTTTTCAGGAGTTATTGACCATACTTCATTTAATAGTAGATCATGCATTGAACAGAGGAATGGATGAGATACCTTCAAGCTCCTCCAATTATTATTCTCTGTGACTGATTTCTGTGAGATCCACCAAGATACATCTGCTTTTATCATCCTTACACAGTTTTACTAGGTTGGCAATGCCCCAAGATTCAGCCTAGGATTTAATCAATTGTAGATGCAATAGAAAAACATATCCACTATGAGGTGTTCCATTTCCAAATAATATCCGCACTGAAACAGGCCAAGTCCATTATATTTTGTGTTGGTGTTGGTGGAATTACTCACTACTATTTAAAATAACTCACATGCATTTTGGAAATGTTATATTGAGACCATCTGGTCACAGATGCCTGTACCATCATTAGTCTACTGAATAGCTGTAATTGTTCATCAGTTGTAACATTCTCATTTGGCACAAAAAGTTATGGGAGTTAAAATTACTCCTAAAAAAGAATGGCTAATCTTGCATAATTTTGCAAATAAGTGTGATATGGGGAAAATACAGCTTTTCTCTGTTGGGAGACTGGAAAAACATTTTTAAAATGAAGGCTGGTAATGAGGTTTTTTTTCCCCCTTTAAAATATATCCAGAGCACAGCTGATCACTTTTTGAGAGTATTTAAGCCAGGGGTGTTAAACGCTCGGGCCTTGAGTTTGACACCCCTGGTTTAGGGTAGTTAAGCACTCACAGCATCAGCTCATGCAAGTGTGGCCACAGCTCTGTATAAATGTTAAGAAGATGTTTTGCCACAGCTCTGTATAGATGTTAAGAAGATGGCAGTAGCAATTGTAACTAAAAATAGAAAATAAATACAAATCTGAAATTACAAAAAATATTGAATAACTTTTCACCTTCTGTGCAGTTCTTTCACATGAAATGGAATGGTTTGAATTAAATCATATGTAAAACTCATTTTGACTTGGTAGAAATTGTATTACAGTTTTCTCAGAAGCTAATAGATATATAACTAATTTCAACAACTGTGAAAATAACTATTCTACCCCACCTCCAAATCCATTGGGGTTAAATAAGCACCATATAGCAATTGAAACCTCAAAAGCAATATGAAAATGTAGATTTACATTGAAATGTCAGTACAATATTTAATACTCAGTATCTGCGTAGTTTTAGCCTATTCAGTATGGCATCTTATTGCAAAAGGAAATATTTTTTCCAGTTTCAATTATGGATATTTTAATTACACTGCATTTTATTTATTTTTAAAAATCATACATACATGCACATAAGCCCAATATGTCAAAATAAGTAATTAAGAAGACCAGAATACAGCTTTCTCCTATTGAAATTAATGTCCTTTTTCTGGTTTCTGAAAGGCTGAGTTGTTTCAACATTGGTGTGTGTGGGCTGGAAACTGAGCAGCCAGCATTAGAGCCCAAGGTATTAATTAGGATTTTATTGTTCTGCACAATGGCAAGCTTTTCTCTTAGATGTCTTGTATATGTTTAAAAGATACACAGTGGGGTTAAAAAAGCAATTTCTTCTTCTATAAAGTAGTCTCATATTTCTCCCTCTCTCTCTCTCTCTCTCTCTGCAGTACTGGAATTTAATTCATTACAAATATTGAAACCATTCAGAACAGTTGTTATGACAACCATTTTAGGTCCATAGATTCTCTTTTTCAAGGAGAGAAGCAACCTGGAATTAAGGAGAAATTTCCTCACAGTGAGAACAATTAACCAGCGGAACGGCTTGTCTTCTGGGGTTTGGGGTGCTTCATCACTGGAGGTTTTTAAGAAGAGACTGGGCAGCCACTTGTCTGAAATAGTATAGGATCTCCTGCTTGAGCAGGGGGTGGACTAGAAGACCTCCAAGGTCCCTTCCAACTCTGTTCTGATTCATTTTGCTGGGCCTACCACAATCGCAATCCTTGTAACACATAAGCCATATGTAAGTGTATGCAAGTATATGCATGTATATAGATATCTGTGTATGTGTGCGCATATGTGTATATACGTGTATGTGTGCCTCTGTGTATTATAAAAGGTGAGAGGAGGGGGAAAAAACAGCTAACTACCTTTGCCCTATTTTCCTGGGACAGTTCTCATGGTCCTTGATTCAAATCCCTCTGGTGAACCTATTTTTAGAATCCCTCATTTTGTTTGGTGGGGGTGTGACCCATGGCAAGACAATATAGGGGAAAGTGAAGGTCATCTGCCCATTTTGATTTATAAGAATTCAGTTGGTCTGCAAGGCTGTGGAGAGTGGACATCACTCAAGGTTAGGAAAGGTGGACCAGATCAATGTGTGTTTAGACAAAAAGCTGTGTAGACTAAGAATTTGAATTTGCTACCTGTAGCAAAAGATGCTGCACCCCAAGCAGAGGGTGAAAGGAGTTTGGAGAGTGTCTAGAGTCGAATCCAAGCAATATGAGCTCATGTGAATGTGACCTAGTATTTGGCTACTGCTCAGTTTTCTTACCAGGCATATATGGGAAAAAGAACAAGTATGTTGGTCTTCGGGAAAATTGCCTTTGTATTGAACAAACGGCTTGCTTCAACCATAATATTTATTCTATCTATGTGTCTCTTCAGAGAGCATCACAGCATGCTTATTAAAATGCTGGATCAAGAGCAGGAAGATTTTGTGTTCCTTTAAGCTCTCCCAACAAGCTTGCCGACAAACAAAACTTCCTGTTAGATCATATCCAGTTAGATTTGCTGCAAGAATGAAGTGAGCACAGTGCAACTGAGTGGAGGCTGAGTGCTGAGACAAAAAGCTGGCTATATTGTATGGACCATGGGTGTCCAACTTGCGATGTCACATTGCTGTCATGCGATGTATCCCAACGTCTTTCACGAAGCTGGGATAGGCATGGCCTGCCTGTGACACATCTGACCTGCAGGCCACCAGTTTGACACCACTGGTGTAGACTATCTCCTTTCCATCCAACAAACCAGGATTTTCAGGATCAACAACATAAACATTTGAACATGAATTAAAAACAACACAATAAAAGCATTTTAAAAATGCATGTTGTACATAAACACTAACACAATGAAAAATTAATTTAGTTTGAGTTGACCCCTTTAGACCATCAAGCCCAACCCCCTGCTCCATCTGGGAAAGCAGATCAAAGAATTCTTAATAGATCAGGGATCGCCAACCTTTTGGACCTCAGGGACCACCAAACTCATAATTTTAAATCCCAGGGACCACTAACTGGTTCTGTGGATGTGGCCTAATTTGTGGGTGTGGCTTGGTCATGTGACTGGGCATGGCTTGTATGTAAATATTACAAATATTTATATAAATATTGATTTTTTTTATAAAAAAGAGCAACTTTTACCCAAAATCAGGCAAAGCAGGCAGGCAGATTGAGTTGCTCATAGAATCACAGATTCATTCAGAGATCCATCTGCAATCAGCTAGCTCAGTCTGTCACATAAAATTTGCTTGCAAACAAACTCATAAAATTTGCTAGCAAGCAAACTCACAAAATTAACTCACAACACACCATGTATGTAAATATTGAATTTTGTATTTAAAAAAAGAGCAACTTTTATCCAAAATCAACCAAAGCAGGCAGGCAGATTGAGTTGCTCACAGAATCATTCAGTGATCTATCTATCTGCCATTGTCTACCTGAGTCTGTGACATAAAATTTGCTTGCTGTGAGTCTGCACTGAATAAGAGAACCTTCAGTCCTAAGAGAGGTTCGGCTGTGTTTAAAAGCAGAGCCGAAGATCTAAAGACTAGCTAGAAAGCAAGAAATCCAACCATTCCCTGCTTCCTAGCTAATCTAAATCTCCCAGTACAGCAGAACAGCTGATGGTTGGAAAAAGGAAAAATAGCAATTTAGTAGGCAAGTTTGCCGGGTGAGGAGTGAGTGGGTGGGGAGGGTTCCTACAGGCCATGTGGGTGGCGGAGCCTTGTCTTTCTGCGCAGCCTGGATTAATTGCTTTGGGGAGGTGCTCTGGGGGTGAGATTTCTCTGTGGCCCACCAAAACTTTCTCATGGCCCACCAGTGCCACAGCCCACTGGTTGGTGACCGCTGCAATAGATGGCTTTCCAGTGTTAATTAGGAACTTTTCCCTATTAGCACTTAATGATAGTACTTACAATATATATCGCTTCACAGTGCTTTTCAGCCCTCTCTAAGTGTTTACAGAGTCAGCATATTGCCCCCAACAATGTGGGTCCTCATTTTACTGACCTCAGAAAGATGGAAGACTGAGTCAACCTTGAGCCTGGTGAGATTTGAACTACCAAACTGGTGGCAGCTGGCAGTCAGCAGAAGTAGCCTGCAGTACTGCATTCTAACCACTGCGTCATATCGGCTCTTACTATTCAGAATTTTTCTGTTTCATACATCCTATCATTGCTTTCTTCTGCACCCTTCAAGGCAGCTTTTAAATATTGTTCAACAAACAAATAGACAAATAATACATAATATTATGAAAATATCTATAAATAATATTATCCTTCTCTCTTTTCCTTGAGCATTTATTTCAGTCTCCTAAAAATAAATTTATTGCCCTTCTCTGTACATGCTGTGGTCTGAATTGTTTTGGGTGCACAGATCTGGGTTAATGCCTGAAGTAGCCTCTACATAGGTTATCTAGAATATTTTTGATTTAGTGAGGGTAAAATACAATAAACTAAATTAAGCTGAACTCCAGGCTTGATTTACATTTATTCCATAGCATTATTTCACAGGGCATTAAATGCATTTCTTGGACCAGGACATTTTCGTTATGCAAACTACAAGTATCTATTGAGAAAAGTGAAAATAACTTCCCCTAGTTTCAGACCTCGTTGCACATTTACCATAGGTACATTTATTGGCTGGAATAAGGAACTTCAGAGCAGTGAAAATGTCACTTTCATCACCATGACTCTTTACCTTCTCCAAACTACTGATCAAAAAGGGCCATGAGGGTAAATACAGTTAGAAATTTCCTCTGGGTTTCTTCTCTATTTTTAATTCTGCCTGCTCTTTGTCTATGACATTGCTAATCTCAGGATGCTTTCTTCTCACTTTTGTCTTCCTGAGTACACATGCCCTCTGCTCCCTGACTGATAGGGTATGGATAGCTAAGCTTTGCCTGCCATTGTCCACGTATTATTATTTCAATAGTCTTTGCTAAGGTTAGATTTCTGCTCTCTTGAATACAGAGATCAGCTCCTCTTTGAGCTCAGGTAGAAAGTTAGAATCTGATTCCACTAAAATCCAGGCAATCTCTTCACAGGAGTTACACTTACCATCAGGATATAATGCAGGATCAATGTTGTCCTTTGTTGGGATAATAAAGAAAGAATTGCTGATGTGTGTTGATTCTCAGCATTTTTGCTTTGATATAGCAGCAAAGAACAACAGGGTTTTTTGGGGGGGTGTGGGGAGTCCTCTTCATATTATTTTCCAAGGCTTTCATTCCTTCCCTTCTCATTTTCTTTTTTATTATCATGATTATTAAATTTGCAGCTATATTCTCAATACGATTTATACCTTTTCTGTTACTTTATTTCAAAAGTGTATTTTTTCCTCGATACTTCTATTTCTGTTCCATTATTCACAGTGTATGTTGAATTTAATAAAATGTGCTTATCCACATTAGAAATATTTGCTTGTCACACAATCTGCATTTTGTATGAGACACTCTCTGTGAGAAACAGAGAAAGACCTGGAGGGGAAGGGGGAATGATGGAGATAAGAAATGGTTCATTAGGACTTCTGCCATGTTGTATTGCAAAATATGAAGATTTCAGAAGAATCTGTATGATCCGTTCCTGCTTTTCAAAGCTCATTTATATGATTGTGTCCGTGCTTTTGAGTCAAATTTGTCTCCTGGGTCATGAACAAACAATTTGCTTGGCAAGATTTTCAGAACTGGTGTGCCATTGCCTTATTCGTAAGTATGAGAGGAATCTGTGCCTAATACAGGACTAGAATTCACATATCTGCTGCTTTTAATACTACACCAAATTGGATATATACATGATTATCCATCATGTTTTCCCCTTAAATAATACTGAGCAGGAATAACAACTAAAGCCATAGAAACAGGTATCAAGGCATCAAATAAGAAACAAACAAACTAAAACACCAACTCCAATTCATCAAACCTTTCAATTCCCCCTTCCAACCACCTTAATGCTGTTCCACATATTGCCTTTGATTCTTTAGGCTTCCTGCTTGTCTCTTTCAGGATCTCATCAAGTCCATCCAAGCATGACTTTCTTTTCTTGCTCCTCTCAATTCATTCCTTCTATATCTCCTTTTGTGACTGAGTCATCATTCATTCTCTTTATATGTCTCGACCCACTTTAATGTAGTTTTCAATTCAGCATGTTCATACTCTACTCATTTGTTCTTCTACATCTTCTTATTTCACCACAAATGCTTCTTAAGTATTCCATTTTTACTACATTCAACATTTATGTTTCTCCTGACACAAATAGTTTTCATCTCCATATAACAAGTGGGCAGAAGCACATTCTTATAGCCATTTTCACTTATTTCACGAACACCTTTCCTCTAAGAAAACTACTTGCCATCCATCACTTTTTACCAGTATTTCCATGTCTTAATCTTTTTCCATGCCATCTTTAAAAAACATTCTACTTGAAGTAGTTCATTCCATTTCCCTATCAAATATGACTACCTTGAATTTTGGTTTTTATATCCATAATTCTCACTGCAAATGTTTTCTGCAAAATCGTTCATATCTTCAGGCAACAGCTCAGCATATTTGCATGTCACAGTATAAAGTGGTTCTTAAATGTGGGTGAATCTTTTCAAATTCTCTATGGCTCTATTTCTTCCCTATTGCTCTATTTTCTATTTCTATTCCAGACTGATAGAAGAATTTCTCCATGAAGTAAGCATGGACCTCTTCCTATTTATATTTAAGATGGAATTCAAAACCAACCACTTTGACTGGGTTTTCAAAGTCTAAGTATATTATATATATTTTAGTTGGATTGATTCATTTTAGTAAAATTGCATGTTCTGAGCTGTAACAGTTTTCATTTACTATAACCTTCTGTACAGATTGGGATGACATATAAACAATGTAGAAGTACAGCAGACAACATGTATTGATAGTATTAAATGGTGAACTGGCATTGAAAGCATTACATTATCAGGAAAGCAATAAAATTCATTAGCCTGTTGAATGGATGTCTGTGACAAATCCTTCTCTTCTGATACAATGTGGCTGTGTCTAAAAAGCTATTTGCATTTTCACATTTTGGAAGCATTGGATTGCTTTCTATTCCCATCAAAAACCTGTGAAATTTTATGTATCTTTATCTGTAGGATTTTTTAAAAATAGTTAAAAATACAATCTTTACAAAGGTAGTTTCAAATACACAGTGACATTCTAGTGGGATTATTGTCTCCAAAGCAGAAGATATCATGTTATTGAGCTAAATAATTGAATTGGTGATGTCATGGAATTTGGGCCATTCTACAAAAATTAATTTTTTACAAAGGGCTTTTTGGGGGGAGGGGTGTACCCATAAGTGAAACTGTGAATTAGTGGTCAATATCTGAAAAGATTATCATGGGGATTCTGTTCTTTGATAGAAAAAATGATTGCCCATTTCTGGTATAAGAAAAGTCTGGGTAGGGATCCAATCTGGGTAGGGACTACTGCTTTCCCATAATCCTTCTTATCCAGCCTTTATTTAATCTTCACTTTCCTTTATATGGGCATGGAACGTAAAACAAAACTTATTATAATTTCTGGAGTAAATACTACTAAACAAAGCGACAGGAGTAAGAGTTAATGTACCAATATCACAGTCTGAATAGATTAGAGAATAGATTACTTCAGAGCTGAAATAGGCAAGTGATTTTTAATTTTGAGGGACAAATTTCCTCAAAAATAACCTATTAGAGTTTACATAATGGGTGGAAGCTGTTGACTGAGCCAGAGTAGAAATAGTTATGGATGCTGTTCTACCCCATATCCCTTTTTCTCTTTGTGAAACTCTCTTGTCTCTCTGTGTCTCTCTTTCAAGCATTGTCCTTGTCTAGTGGTAATGCCTATGATGAGACCCAGGTGATGCTATGGCAGAAATTGAGAAAGTGTGAGTTGTGGTCCTGCCTTAGACACAAAGCCTTAAGCTAATAATTTTCTCTCAGCTCTAAGAAAGTAAAGTTAAAGCTTTCCCTATCCAATCATGTCTGAGTCTAGGACACAGTGTCATCTCTGTTTCTTGGCTGAGAAAGCCAATGTTGTCTCAAGACAGTTTCCATGGTCATATGACCAGCATGGTTATATGCCAAAGTGACAGAACACTGTTACCTTCTCAATGAACGCTCAAGTAAAGTATACCTGCAAAAATATTTTTGCAGCGTTCTCTTCAATAAAAGTTGAAAGTAATTCCTATTGCTTCCCATTATTCCCACTGTGCAACGGAACAGCCACAAGCTAATGCTTTGGTAGATTTTATGGATGATCTTGATTATATAGATTATTTTAGTACAAATTTAAATATTTAATATCATCATCATCAATGTTATTATCATCACCACCATCACCATCACTTCCTTTAAGATTCAAATGGCCCTCAATCTGCCCCAGATTTTTAAAACATGGCTCTTCATTAAGGTCTTTGTGAAAAAGTATTTGCTTGCTTCATTATATTTGCCATCTTGTATGTTTAACTTTATCTTTTAATTATTTTATTGTAATTTCTTGTTTCGATTGTTGTGAGGTGCCCATAGTCATTGAGAATTGGGTAGCAAAAATGTATTATTATTACAAATTTTATAGCAAGTCACGCAAAAATACTACCGTGTTTCTCACAAAATAAGGCCGAGCCTTATTTTTTTTTGACCCCTAAAAAAATGGATAGGCCGTCTTTTCGGGGGTGACTTAATTTCCTCCCCCACCTAGAGCAGCCCATACGCATGTACCTCGCCACGAGGCCACTTCTACCAGCCGACGAAAGCTCCCCGAAGACAGAGTCCCCAGCCGCTTTGGGGCGAGGTGTGGCTGCCCATGTCCCCTCGTCTTTAGGCAGTCTCTTTCGGGTGATGGAAGCTCCCCAAATGCAGTCACCAGCCACTATGCGGTGGGTAGAAGCAGCCTCACGGCGAGCACACACACACACACTCCCCTCGCCACGAGGTCACTTCTTTCGGCAGACGAAAGCTCCCTTGAAGGCAGAGTCCCCAGCCACTTCGGGCGAGGTGTGGCTGCCCTTTAGGCAGTCTCTTTGGGCGATGGAAGCTCCCCAAATGCAGTCACCAGCCACTTTGATTGGCCAGTAGAAGCAGCCTCGGGGTGAGTGCACACACACACACACACACACACACACACACACACACACACACACACACACTCCCTCGCCGCGAGGTCGCTTCTTTCAGCAGACGAAAGCTCCCTTGAAGGCAGAGTCCCCAGCCACTTCGGGGTGAGGCATAGCTGCCTGTGTCCCCTCGCCATTAGGCAGTCTCTTTCAGGCAATGGAAGCTCCCCAAATGCAGTCACCAGCTACTTCAATCGGCTGGTAGAAGTGGCCTCGCAGCGAGGGGAGTGTGTGTGCGCCATGCCTCACCCCAAAGTGGCTGGGGACTCTGCCTTCAAGGGAGCTTTCGTCTGCTGAAAGAAGCGGCCTCGTGGCAAGGGGAGTGTGTGTGTGTGCACTCGCCCTGAGACCACTTCTACTGGCCGATCAAAGTGGCTGGTGACTGCATTTGGGGAGCTTCCATTGCCTGAAAGAGATTGCCTAAAGATGAGAGGACACAGGCAGCCACGCCACGCCCCAAAGTGGCTGGGGACTCTGCCTTCAAGGGAGCTTCCGTCTGCCAATAGAAGCGGCCTCGCAGCGAGGGGAGTGTGTGTGTGCCACACCACTCCCTTAAGCGGCTGGGGACTCTGCCTTCAGGGAGCTTCTATTGGCTACTGGGGGTATTCTAGCCTAGGCTACCTGCAGGGCACTCCTAAAGGCAAGTTTTCTCACCATCCCCCCCGCCCTTCCCCTGCCCATTTCTCACCTCGTATAGTTCTAACAAACGATGTGAGAAATGGCGGGGAAAAGCATGGTTTGAATAGGCCTAAATTTTGGGGGCGGGGCTTAATTTCACCTCATGCCTAGAAATCATGCTGGGCCTTCCTATTGGTGGAGGCCATATTGTTGGAGAAACACGGTATATAATATATCTTCTAAAAAGGCTAATGATTTACTCCACTATCCACAAAGCTCAGGTTCTGCAGCTACAATTGCAAACTGAGCAATAGCAAAAGATATTTTAGGATCTTTATCTCCTAAAATCCTTCTTTCCACCCAAAAAATAATCTAAACATTAATTAAATATTAATTCATTATGTGTATTTTGATAAAAAATTACAATAAAGTAAAACATAATTTAATGCAATCCTGTCTTCGCAGTGGAAAGTCTTTCAGCAAAAATCCCAATTTTGTAATTTAACTTCTATGTGATGTTTTCAGGAAGAGTAATAGTTATCTGTGGGAAGAAGATGTGTCAAGTCTTGAGATTAAAAGTGACATTTTTTAGTCAGTAGGACACTCATAACCTCTTCCTTGTTTTGGAATTTTATGAGCCATGACTACAGATGTATGACAATATTGTTACATATTTCACCCCTAGGAATAATTTTCTTAGCAAGCTGGTTTGCTCTCTCTTTCTCTCTCTCTCTCCCCCTCCCTCCCTCCCTCTTTCTCTCTCTCTTTTATTATAACTGATGCCTGGATTTAGATGTGCCACTATCTTACCATTGGGAAGTTTCAATATATCTGGTATGTAATGAGCACCTCTAGAGAAAAAGAAAGAATTCCTGTTGAAGTCCTTCAGGTACAGAGAAGAGCAACCAGGATAATTAGGGGATTGGAGACTAACACATATGAAGAACTGTTACAGGAACTGGGCTTGGCTAGTCTAGTGAAGAGAAGGACCAGGGGAGACATGATAGCAGTCTTCCAATATTTGAGGGTCTGCCACAGGGAGGAAGGGGTCAAGCTATTTTCTAAAGCACTTGTAGGCCAGAAAAGGAATAATGAATGGAAACTGAGCAAGGAGAGATTTAACCTGGAAATAAGGAGAAACTTTCTGACAGTGAGAACAATCAATCAACGGAACAGCTTGCCCTCGGAAGTTGTGGGAGCGTCATCACTTGAGATTTTGAAGAAGAGGTTGGACTGCCATTTGTCAGAAATGGTGTAGGGTCTCCCGCTTGGGTGGGGGGTTGGACTAAATGACCTACAAGGTCCCTTCCAACTCTGATTATTTGTTATCTGTTAGGACAGTAACCTGGATAGTGTGAGTGCAATGCAAGGCCCGAACACTTAAAACAGGAAAACTGCTCTATTTTGTATCCCTCAAAAGCCCAAGCTATTTTCAAAAGCCTCTCATAAAACAAATGGCCTTTGTATTCTCATGTTAACATGTAATAAGAAATGGGCCAGTAGTCTTGTAACTATTCTGTGGACTACTGATGCTTATGACAGTTTTATAATATCTTCTACTGTAAAGTAATTTAGGTATTAGATTATTTACCAGTTGGGAGGGCCAAGATGCCCTCTTTTTAATTTCCTTACTTGTCAACACCTCAACAAGGGCTGCTGTTATGTTCATCTGTAGAGAATTATAAAAGTTATCATAGCAAAGTATACATGGATATTTTTTTTTAAAAAAGATGACTATGGTTCAGAGAGGATGGTATTGTAGAATATAGAATTAATATCAGATTTTATGACATTAATTTCTATATGCACACTCTCTTGATCACAGGGATAATATAGATTTGGGGATTTTAAGTCAAGAAGTTAAGTGAGCACTGAGCTTTGGACATACTTCTAAGTGAATGGCAGTTCATATTTCTTTTGTATATCTCAGCCTTCTTTGGGTGAAGAGTTAGCTTTCCAACAATATAAACTGGATTAATTTTCTTTGAATTAGTCTTATATAGTTGAGGGAAAAAATGAGTCTATCTTATGTATGAATTGCCAACTTATCCTATTTGGAGGCCTTCTGTAACACCTTGGTCCCCTGTGCCATTTGCCTGGTAAACACGCAAGATGTGTTTCTCTCACTATGTACATGTATATATCCAAATTAGACTGTGTTGTTTCTCCATGTAATATAATATATGTGGGTACATGCTTGCTTGCTTGTTTATTTATTTATTTTGTCATTTTGATGTTTATGTTTATATTATAGGTGGAGACCCTTTGAGAGCTGTATGCAATCTAATTTCATTTTAATGTATGCAAATTAATGTACATTCAAAGTGACAATAAAGTTATTCTAAGTCTTCTAAGTAGAAATGTTGGGGATTGCAGATTTAGCAATATTACATTGGCAAACCATTTTTTGACATTACAAAGCAATGCAAACACAAGGAAAGAAGCTGTCTGAGAAAATCCACCTTTGGTGTTTTGGGCATCGGTGACTTCCTTCCGGTGACACTGCTTTTCTTGTCAAAGCAGTGTTGATGTCAGGGGTGGGATTCAATTTTTTTAACAACTGGTTCTGTGGGTGTGGCTTAGTTGGTAGGCGTGGCTTGGTGGTAATGTGACTGGCTGGGCGTGGCCAACTCAACATCACTCACATCGAGGCACACATCTCCTCGCCTGGCCTCTCATGACTGTGGGGATGCTGAAAAATTGTCATAAGTCACTTTTTTCAGTGCCATTATAACTTTGAATGGTTATTCCACACAAGCAAAGTACCAGCAAAGGAGGGGAAAAAAACTTCAGAGACATTCCTGATGCAGAAAGTCTAGTCCTTCCAAGAATGTAATAAGGGTTAACAGAGAGGCAGTTTCTGTAAGCAACACCAGAATGTTTCCTTCCTGCCTTCCTTACAGGATTAGGCCAGTAATTTCTTCTAACAACCGGTTCTCTGAACTGCTTAGAATGTTAACAACCGGTTCTAGCAAATTATTGAGCTATAGCAGATGCATATTTTAAACTTTCTTTCTTGAAGTTCTGGTTCTTTCAGAAAATACAGTATATTATTTTACATGTACATGGGACATTAGTGATTATACCAAATATTGATACATTCTGCAGGGACCACTGAAGGATTAGCTGGACCTTATGGAAATGATTTTACACAGGGACAAGTTTGAAACCTACAGTTTATGCAAATACGTCCCATCCTTACTGTCATTCGACCAGCTTCCTCAAACAGCTTTTAAAGTTTGTGGGCTCAGGGCCAAGCAATCCCATGAAGATAGGTTTTAAATGATCTCCATTTGGCATCCATAATATTTAAATTGGCCCTCTGACAGTTTAAAAAGTCTCTTGAAGAATGAATTTTAATACCCAGGATTAATGTTCTAAGGTTTCTGCTCTTTATTTATCTGTTTATAGTTTATGACCTAATTCTGTTTTGCATTGCTTTGGGGTTTCATTAAAATCTTTGCACTCCTCTAGTTATTGCAAAAGCTTATATTGCTGTTGCTGTTGAGAATACTATTGTGTGACAGCAGTGGTTTTTGGAGGTTTAAGATTATTATTTCTTCCTGAACATTGATGGGTGAGGAAGATGCTCTGTAAATCTCGAATGAGATTGCTCTGTTATCTGGAATTTCTAGCACACAGTATGCCTAAGGGATTTCTGCTTGGGTTTAAATGCCAACACAACTCAAGTGCTGCATCTGAGTTAAAGACTTGATGCCTGTTAGGATGCAATATGTGAGGGCAAACAAGGAGAGCAGCCTCAGGGTAAACGTATCACCAAACCAGTAGTTAAGAATAATCATTTGATGGCTGGAGAAAAGAAAATGAGATGAACTTGTGTGATGTTGACATCTATATATATCTTGTGTTGGATAAAGAAAGTGAATATGAGCTGCCATAATTATCTTTGGGCTGTTGGTCTGAACTCTGAGCTTGGCAATTTGGTTGCAAACATTTTGTCACCATTTGAGGAGACATCATCAATGTACTTTGAATTGTGCTCGTCTGTCAGAGCACTAATCTTTAAATACCCTTTTATGTGATGGAAATTAGTGTAGATGTTGTTTGTTTGGTACTTCTGAGTCATGGTCTGACTTTGGACTGCTTTATTGGCTGGCTGTTGTTCCTGAGGCATGGTCTTTGGTTTTAAGAACCTTAAAGCTGATGGGTTTGATTTTTGTTGTTGTTTTTTCTTGTGAGCTGATGGGTTGTGATAAAAATCATCCTCAGTTTTCTTGCCTGAGCTGGGGGTTGGACTAGAAGACCTCCAAGGTCCCTTTCAACTCTTGTTAAACACATGTGTATTTTATGCTCTGGACTATTGACACTGAATGCATGTAAACCCTGAAAAATATGTGGTACCCCTGGGTAAAAAAGGCAAAAAAATCACTCTAGGTGTAGGGACAGTGTAAAATATTAACACATGATAAATAGTGGAAGAATTAAAAATAATAGCATTTAATTATATATCTCTCTCTCTTCCTATTTTTTCTTTCTTTCTCTCCCTTCCTCTTTCTTTCTGTCTTGCTTTCCTTCCTTCCTTCCTTCTTTCCTCCCCTGCCTCCATCTCTCACTCCCTCCCTCCCTCTCTCTCACACACACAAACACACACATAGAGCACTTAACAGACAAGCATTTTGGAAGCAGCTCCTTTAAATTTCTCCAAGGCTTGAGTGGATTCCCCCACCCACTCTGTCAGATGGTACTCCTTCTCACTCCAGACACTTTAACTCACACGGGGAAAGCGATACGTGCAGCGTCCATGCCTTTCTTCCTTTCCCCTGGGGAGAAAGAGGACGTGGGGAATGGAAAGCTAGGAGAGTGATCGCAAGTGAGCGACCAGGTGACCGGGTTGAGGGCGTGGCCAGCCAGGGATTGCCACCGGTTCAGCGACCCATGCCAAATAACTGCTACCGGTTCGCCCAAGTAGGTGCGAACCGGTTGAATACCACCTCTGATATACAGACAGAGACAAAAACACCAAATTTTCTGCAATAGTATCAATATCAGTACTTTTATACAGGGACATATGGTTCTAGTTCACATTTTTTCTTTGCATACTGGTGTTGTATTACTGAGAAGTGTAGGAGTGTGTTACATCCCTGATCTTTGAAAAGATGGAAGTTTTTCAAAGGGAAAAAATGGCTGCTGCCTTGCTTTATTTTGGAATGCCATGGAATCACTGGTTTTATGCTGTGCTTTATCTTCACTCTAGCTGTTCTCCCATGGCTTACAAATAACCTTCTGTCTGCTTATGAGAAAATGGAAAGGGTCTGCCCCTACTGAGCATCTATTTTGAGGCAAATTGATTCCCAAACATGCAGAGAAAACTCCTTGCTGAAGAGTGAAGGCCAAAGACATCTCCAGGCGAACCAAGCTGTGAGGTCTTACTTCTCAAGAGAGGCTTGAGGCAGAGGTTTAATACTTGGAAACATAGCTTTTAAGAAGCTGAGCCATTTCAGTCACCCACATTGGCAGTAGTTATTGATGGTAAGCCAGACAGAACTCTTCCTAAGAAGCAGAACAGGATCCTGGATGTCCATTGCTTGAAAAACAGTCTTTCATGTCTGCTCATTCTGTCAAAGCAGTTATTGGATGCTGGTAATTTTTTATTTTGTGTTATGTTTGCATACCTTTTTGTTTGCAGTTTTTAATGACTTGGGTCTGGAAACAGACAGGAAGGGATCTCATATACATTTCTAGTCTTACTAAGGTTTCAGAGTTCAAACACTCTTCCCTGTTCTGGGGTGCATACGTGCATGATGGCATTGGGGTAAGCAAAAGACTGCACAAAAATTGGGGTAAGCAAAAGACTGCACAAAAATGTACACTTGTGAGACATTACAGGAGTAGGGGAATACTTGTTGTGCATCTGTCTGGAGCTACAGTGCCAATTCCTATATTGTATTATAGGATTTTTTAGGATTAAAACTTTTTTTTTGTTAAAACGTAATTCCAAGAAACAGAAAACAAATCCATGTGTTTGTAATTGATCTTTAATTGTAATTGATTTTTTTTGTTTTGTGGGGTGGGGAGGGGAAGGTTCTTGCCTAACTGGATGGGGTACATTTAAGAAAGTATTGACATTAAAGGAGGTGTTACCTTTATATAGGAATAAAGTTCAATCCTGTAGCAGCAACATTTAATACAGTTTTGGAATTTCTGTAGGCTGCTAAGGTCCTGTTTACTATTAAATTGACAAATCTTTAAGTTATTTTTGACTCCTGATGACATGGAATTGGCTTGAACTACTTTCTCTCAAAACACTTTTTCAGCTTGCATGCCTGTCCCTAGCCCTTGTTATTCCCTGGTAATCTGTCATTCAGTACTACTCTGATCCAATTATGTTTCTCTTCCAAGACCTGACACCTGGCCTTGTGTTGCCATTTACTATGACCTTTCCGTTTTCTATAACCTGATATTAAAAATTATTTTGTTTTTCAATTTTGCTCTTAGAGGTTTGAATATCTTTGATTAAATAAATCTGATTCTGAATTTCAGAGCTCAGAGAGCACCAAGGACTCTACAATTCAACCCTGAGCTACATATATTCTCTTCTATTGACTCTGTATTTAGATTTGATCCAGATTTTAAATCCAGGATCTGATTGTATATTTCCTATAATTAGAGTCAAAAACGTGTGAAAGACAACAATTTTGTATATGTAAATGATATCTCCTCTATTTATTAAAGCAAGATACATGGAAGTAACATGCAGCAATAAGAACAAGACAAATGCACATACAGGTACAAATTCAGATAGATGTTTCTATCCCATGTCATCTCATTTCTTATTTTTGATTGTGCTATAATGGCATTGCTTTGATGTAAAAAAGTGGCATAGAAGCAATAAACTAATTAATCAGAACTAGTTCACAGTTGACTTGATTATCACCTACTATTCTACCTACTTGTTCACTTATGATTAAGCTGATCTTTATCCTTTAAAGAGTTTCTGTTTGAAACTGAAAAAAGTTGTGATGTTCTAGGCTAGTACCATCTGCAAGTCCTATATGTCACTGTTCTCTGAAAATATCAAGGTGGATAGTTTCAATTCAGGAATCACAATCGTGTAGTACCCACATTAAAATATTGTATAGTACATTAAGGTGCCAATGGATCTGTAACAACACTCTGCTCACGCTTCTAATATGTATTTAAAAACTGGTTAAAAATCTAACTTGCATAATTATTTTTTTAAATGAAATGAAAAGTTTTATTGTTCTTTAATGAGAAGTTATTTGATTGCAAGTTATTTCCAAGGCTTCAGAAATCAGGTGAAACACCAGCAAACATTTTAGTTTAGGGCCTAATTTAAATTATTTTGGGGCATGACACCACAGTGACAATGGATCTATTGTGTCATCTTCATAATCACATGGGACAACTGTAGGGTGGCACCATCAAACTTGGAAAGCTTTATGACATTAAGAATACTTGCAAGCAGAAGCAAATTAGTAAGGACCATATAAGTCATTCAATATGTTTATTTCTTATTACCAAGGTTCCTTCAAAAATCACAAAGTTGTAGATACATTATCCATTTAGGCCAATATTTAAAATAACACTCGAGTTGTCTTATTCTGACAAATTATCATTAAGTTGTTCTGGCTTATAATGGTAGTGAGGCTAATTGTTGCCTTCATTAGGCATAATGAAATGGCAAGTGGTTGAAACTACCGGTAGTGGTAAAATCCTAACAATAAGTTGCAGATAAGGATGTAAAAGAATTCTAATCAATATTCAGTTCTATACTTATTCACTCTCCCAAACAACAAAGTAGTTAATGGATCTGTTCAAGTTTATTTTGGGGTTGTTTGTAGAAAGCCTCCTTCCTTTTTCTCTGTCATTCCTGGAAAAATCTTGGTATTTACCATATGTTACATTGCACAAACCTCTACAGTTAAGACGAGTTGTAATATGGGTGTTTCTGCTCCATTCTTATGCTTTAATCTCAGCTGTCAAATTCAGAGATATTAGGCTGGAAAATGTGATTGGTGATCCTAAAACTGCAATATCTGTGTGATTTCCTGATTCATATTTTATTTTTGTAGGTACATCTAGGAAAAGGACAACTTGTATGCTTGACTGGTGTAACAGGACATACATTTTCTTCAAACAAACTAATTTTTCATTCCTTCACAGATCATCTGCCTCCTGTGGAGGAGGAGGAGAGGGAGAGAGAGAAATTCATTTTACACTTTAGATTTAGCCTAATTCTGAGCATTTTGCTTCTACTACTTCTATTAGCTATTTATGAGATAACTTTCTTAAAATATGAAATAAAATTTAGATGAACATCTTGCTAGTAAATGCTGCTTCCTTTTATCTGCTATTTATTAATAATGCAGTCAACTATTATTTTTTCCAGTTTGGGGGGGGGGGAATCCTAGTAATTAATGTTCCTGCATGTTACATGATTTCTGCTTATATTACCATTAAAATATGGTTGTGTAACTGCATTGGAAAAGCTCAGAACCAGGGAGTGGAAGCTAATGTATGTGATGCCTTAAGCCTGCCTTGGAGAGAGAACAAAAAATTATTACTACAGTCTGGAGTTTGCGTAAAGCTCTGCAAATGTTTTTTAGTGTAATTTGGAGTTATATAATAGGTCGCTCGTGTGTTCAAATGGGCACAGTGAATTCAGAATTCAAATACTAGATTTTAATCACATACCACGTTTAACTGGTATATCCAGACTAAAGACACAAATGGTACTGAAAAATGTAACCGGAATGGTTTGCAAAGAGAATATTGCGTGTTTTATCAGTTTGGTTCCTTCTCCTGATTATTATGCATAATCTAAATTTATGTAAAATATCACTTACTGACAATCTTGAAGATTAACACGATTCTGGAAATAAGCCAAATCACATTTCTTTGCCATTTTGGCATACATTTTGTTTGAAAACATCCATGCATCTTTGTGCTTAAGGAACAACACAGACATGATGGTGGGGGCACAATTCTTTAATGGTTCTCCTTGCAAGGCCGGTCCCAATTGGTGTTAGCGGGAGGGGAATAGCTGATCCTTAGGCACTATCCTGTGGCTCCTGCCCCTTTATGGGTTCTCCCCTTCCGCCTCCTTTTCCATGTCCACATGAAGATGCCGGGGATGTCATTTCTTGGTTTGAGATTAATATGTCAATGATATCCAGCTAAAAATCTTTGTCCTCAGCCTAAGTAAAGCTGTCAAGGTCATTTGCAAATGTCTTGAGGCTGTGAGAATCTGGATGGGGAGGAACCAGTGGTGGTATGCGACCAGTTCGGCCCAGTTCGGGCAAACTGGTAGTAAAAATCACTACCAGTTCGGAACTGTAGTAAAAAAGGCTCCAATCAGCTGAAAGGAGGGAAAAAAGCCTCCGACAATTAGCTGAGAGGATAAAAGACCGAAAAGTGCATGGGAGGGCGGGGGAGTCACTCTTAGCTTTCTGTTTCTTCATCCTGTCAGCTAATTGGTTTGTTAGTGGCACGCAACGTGCGATCACCCACCGAACCGGTAGCGACTAAGGAACAGGTTATGGCTTGACCCTGCTGTGTGGCTATGGGTTTGGGAGCGGGAAGGAGAGAGCCCTTAAGGGGCCAGAACCCACAGAATAGTGCCTAGGGGTTAGAGGAAGAAGGAGAACCACTGCAGAATAATGCCCCAACTGACTTCACAATATTGTCTTTTTTTTGAATAGTTTGTTACCATTTTACTCCATCTAACTCCTTTATCTTTAAGAATTATATTTTGTGCTACATTGTACTGTTCTTTTTCCTTTTTCTTCACAGAGAAGTTCCTTCATTTTCCTTATGAACAAAATGCACAAGTCTAGTAACATCTTTGTGAATTGAAATGTCTAGAAATTTAAATGATAATAAATATGCCGAGAAAGGGTACAGTATTAACTTGAACAACTCTTAGCTGCTATCCAAATGTTTGGATTTTTGTTGCTCGCTTTTGTATTTTTAACTTCAGAAAACTGTAAAATCCTGTGATGTTTTTCATTGTACAAACTGTAGATTCAAAAGTCTTGAGAAAACCTATTGATTGATGTTGCCTTTGCCTTAGCATTTTAAATACTTTGAGTAATTTTAAATCCTGTTCCTCCCCTCAGTAGGAAGAATGCTAGAATATTTTATATTGCAGTAGGAATTTAGTTGAATTTAAATTCCTTCATTTTCCTAGACAACACTGCTTTAATCACAGAATTTTTCAAACTAGCATAATTAATACCAACAAATCTTTTATCCATCTGGCGATGATTCTTTTTTTACAGGATATAGCCAATTTTCAATTCTGCCTAAAAGAACTTAAGATTTTGTGTAATAGCTTTACAATTTTTATAACAACTCTGAGACTGAAATTTTCTGGCTCATTTAACAACTGTTGGAGATGTATTTTAATGAGTAGAACTGATGCTTTGATTAATCTAGCAGGCCTGGATGCTGAGAAGAAGAGCTGTTTAAAAGCCAAGCTCCATCCTGGTTCTGATTTAATGTAATTTTTGCTGGCCATGACTAAAAATAGTCTTTAAAATTTACTGTAGAATGAGACTGCAAGATTTATTGAATATAAAGAAATAAGAAGAAACCATTTGCATAATAGTTTAAACTGAAGGAGAAAGAAGTGCCTTGATTCCATATGGTTTTTCAGGAACAAGAAAAATGGTGAACCCCCTCCCAAACAGTAACAAAAGAAATACAACCTGAGGAAGAAGGTTTCTAGAAATAAGAAATGTCTTCATTATGTTCTCTTAGTTAATGAACAGATGAGTAAATCCTAGACTGGTTCTAAAGAAGAGCTCAATTAATCCTGGGGAAAGTTAAGTTATAGAAACTAAATTAACAGAAATGGATGAGTAATTGAGATGGCAACTTATAAAGCAGTGGGATAAGGTGAGAAATAATGCCTCACTTATGAAAATTCAGGACATTAAAATAAAATGGGGAAAATGACGACAATTATATTCAGAAGGTAAGAGTTAAAAATGTATGAATTTGCAGAGGATGATTTAAAAGAACTATTTTTGGCTTGGTTTTTTATTTGAATTAACAGTATTTTTTTGGATTTTAGTTAGATAAATGTAACTCATCATCTGCCAAAACAAAGGACTAAACTTCATGGAGCCCAGATATGTTCTTGTTGATTTTTTATATATATAAACAAGCACACACATACCCCTAAGCTGATAGCAAATTTGAACAATCTTCTTGAACTACAATTTAATAAGATAGAAATAATTGTTTCATTAAAAAATCGTATGAAAAATCCTTTTACTTTTACAGGACATTAAACATAGATGGATTCCTCTTCCTACACAATGATTAAAAAGATAAAAGATTTGCAGTTTCAGTAAAAAGGAGCTGATTGCAGAGTTTGTGGCTCTTAAAACTGAACTATCACTTGTAGCTGAAGACCAAAAGATGAAATTAATGAGCTGAGCTCATCTTGATGCAGTAGTAGGATAAACAGTTCAAAATTAAGGATTTCATTTTCAGATAGATAACTTGATCTATGAAGAAGAATAAAGAAATGAACTCAGGGTGAATCTTTAATACCTATTGGGGGAGAGAGAGAGACAGAGACAGAGAGAGATTATGAAGGGAAAACAAGTCATCCATTCACTCGTTCATTCTGTAGACTTTAGAGAACAGCAACATTAATGTATCTGGAACATTCCTATCTCTTATTGCACTCTCCAACACATCTATTTTTAAAAAGGATTAAGACAGACATCTATATAATATTGGGTGATTTACAGAGGTGGCATTCAGCAGGTTCTGACCAGTACTGAAGAACTGTTAGTGGAAATTTTGAGTAGTTTGGAGAACCAGCAAATACTTCCTCTGACTGGAGATTTTATAGTA
Organism: Pseudonaja textilis; assembly: GCF_049901715.1. Lineage (NCBI taxonomy): Eukaryota > Metazoa > Chordata > Lepidosauria > Squamata > Elapidae > Pseudonaja > Pseudonaja textilis. The sequence continues at coordinate 242,403,508 of NC_141990.1, forward strand.
TTCTTCCCCTGCCACGCCAACCAAGCAACATCTACAGAACCGGTAGTAAAAAATTTTGAATCCTACCACTGGTGATTTAGTTCCAGTTTGAGAAGTGAGATGATTATTTCTGATGTAGTATTACATTAGAGAGAATGTTGGGTGGGATGGATTGAATCCTCCCCAAGTCACAGAAAAAAAGTAGTTACGTGTAAAAAGTATAGTACATATAATGAACACCTATGCATGTGTCCATTTATAAAAGATATGAAGCCACATTACAAGAAACTTATAGTCTTGATTGGGAAAACACTTAATGGTCTTCCAATCCAGAGGAGTTTCTTTTGCACCAGGCTAGTTCAGTATTATTTGAAAATACAGAGATATTAAATGGGATTATGGTTCCCCTAGTATTTTATGTTTCAAATAAATCACAATTGACTTTTATTTTAGAATAGCTATTCACCAATTCACCTTATATTATGATCATCCTATCTATGTGGGCACTAAGTGTTAACTTGATAACACATACTGTAACCAATCAGCAAAATTCCAAAATGGTGAAACTTATATGGACAGATCTGATTAAAGTAAGAGATCATCTACTTGTGGAATGTGAATTACAGTGAATAATCAATTATAAACATACCTAATGGTGAATTTTTTACTTAGTTCTGTGATCAAATTTCAAAGCACTGAAATGTTAAAGCAAACTATTTACCTTTCCAATAGATCTAAGTATTCAAGCCAAGTATTCAATGGGAAATTTTAAAAAGCAGTTGTAGGAGAGAAATCAATTAAATAATTGTCAATGATTACATAGAAGACAAGGAAAAATTGCATCTTTTCATAAGAAAATACCAAAATGAGGTATTAAACTTTTAACAGAATTTAAGTATTTATTGTAGTAGTAGTAGTAGTAGTAGTAGTAGTAGTAGTAGTAAAAACTAGAGTAACTGAAAAGATCATTCTCAAATTTATAATCTTAATATTGGGAACAGTTATAAAAATGCAAATGTTTTTTAAAAAAGATGCCAGAATTATTTAGGGAGAGAAATGAATAGAAATTGGAATAAGAATATTGATGAACTTTGTTTTTATATGATTTACTTTGAATAAAACTTTTTTTTTTTAAATGGATTAGCAATCCTAAACATACTTACTGTACCTAGGAAGAAAAGATGATTAAACTGATTGGATTTACTTCAAAATAGGCTTGTAGAAAATTGTACCATACTTTGATATAAAAAGTTGGTGTTCTGCTAGTTATTTAGACAACTATATTCCTCCACAAAAGAGGATATAAAATGTTCCTACTTTATGTTTTATATTTCAAGTTACAGTCTTAGCATAATTATTTCTCTGTGGAAACCAGCTTCTAACACCAAGAACCAGCAGGCAAATCCATGTTTTGGGTAAAGTGAGTCTTGTGAGTACTATGAAAGTTCTAGTAATTAATAGAAGACTTTTAAGTACAAGGAAATGACATGTAATTAGTCAAATGTATTTTTTAAAAATCAGATAAGTTATATGCTCAGTACATAACTGAAACTCTATGAATGCCAAGGGATTCTTCTTTTTCCTTTAATGAATCTACAGAATCAATGCAGGAACACTGTGTGCTTTTGTATGGGTTTAAAAGTTCCCTGAATAATGCACTAATATTGGTAAATTGTAGTTAGAAGGAAGAGACAACAAATAGGGAGAGTCAGAAAGTCTCTGCGCCATGTTTGGTGCACGTGCCCAAAGCATACCCACCAAGCCACACCCACCAAACCGGTGGTAAACTTGTTTGAAATGGACCACTGGACTAAAAAAGATATTCTAAAATTCTAAATGTTCTTATGAAAAAGTAAAAGAAAAAACAAATGGGATATACATTACGTGCACAGATTGCTCTGTAGCTTGCTTACCTCGGTTAATTAAACAAAGAGACTACTGTGTTTTTATTCAATAAAATTTTATTGTCTGAATTATAAATATTTTCCATTTTCCCCCTATGTACAATTGCAAAATACTTTAACATATTCTACCATCACCTGCCATTCAGAACCAATCTGTAAATCACATGAAAATGCCATTATGAAATAAAAGTGTCTGTTCTTAGCCCTCAAGTGGACATTCACACACTCACACAAAAATGAAACAAGGAGGGAAACTGCAGGTGTCATTGCGAAACTTTCGCTACATAGTAGCAAGAAGAGTAATGAAAAGATCTCCACTCCCACTCAAAAGTCTATGTCGGCAAGCTTTTCAGGATGTTTGTTATAGACCAGTGCTGGCCAGAACATTTCTGGAGAACTAGTTGGAATCCGAATTCATTGTCGCTGTTTTCCTGCAGTTCCAGGCAACGTTTGGATTTTCTGTTCTGGATTGGACCTCCCTTTTAAAAGTGGAGAAAGAGAAAATGCAGAGTCAATATTTAAGTTAAAGATCAGTTTTCAACTCATGATAGTTCTAGTTATTTAATCAAAGAGATTCCAAGTTTTCATTTATGTAAGTGATTTGGGGAGAATTTGAAAGTTGGATGGACACTTTTCACTGGCAGAGGGTTGCAGGAGGCCGTTTTCGCTGACAGAGTGCTCGGGCCAACACCAGCGCCCCTGATACAAATGACATTGAGCTGGCCACTTCCACCACAGCCCTCCTGAACCCTAAGGTCAAACACAACCCTGATGTAGCCCTCAATTAAATCAAGTTTGACACCCTGCTCTAGATGTTCTCCATCGCATCTATAGTTGTCCAATGAATCCAGTGACCCTTTTCCTTTTACTGATTTCTCTCTCTTTTTTTTTGTAAGCACGTGAACAAAGTTCTAAACTGCCACTACTTAAAAAACAGCTATAGTTGGATATTCTTCAAAAAGACAATGCTGGTGGCTAGCACTTGAGTAAGCAATGCACAATTCTTCTGTACTTATTTTAGAAGACCAACATCGAAAAATATTTCATTTAAAACATTGCACACTAGTGGAAAATTGTTTTATGGAAACAATATTCTAGCAAGAAAGACTATGATTAAACAATATTTTAATATCAATGTTCTGCCAAGCAATCCACAAGAGTACAAACTATGTACAAGGCAAAGCTGTTCTTCCTTTCCCATCATGTGATCCTGTCCATCAATGCTCAGTTTGGATTGCTATGTTGAGACACAAAAAATAAAACTTTCATGATCTATGGAGCAGGACTGCATCACAGCTTTCCTGGGCTTGTTCCTGGGAAGGGTTGGGAAGTGGGAAGCTCCCAAGCAGTGGACAGAACTTCCCAAGTTTTCTTTCTCCAAATATCACACATGTGGGATTCTGAGAAGCGAAGCAGTGGAAATCAAGTTGTACAACACAGATCTACCTCTCAAAAGAGTGTTAAATTATTGAACATAAGGATACCATGTTAGATCAGCCAAGGGTTTTTTTTAAAACATATCTGATTCAACCAGTCTGTGGAAGCCAGCTACCTGGTCTTTCCTGCAGCCCAAGCAAAAATGGTCAGTGATAGGAAGGGAGGGGTGTTCTTGTAGCAGTCTAAAGTGGCCAATAGGAACTGAGCAGATCCCAGCAGATCCCATCATCAACCCCATCATCTGTGAAGCACATGGAAACTAGGTCAGGACAAGAGGGAAAGCACTATTTTAAAACTGGAATAGCTAAAGAAATTTTGCTTTTAGCATGGGCTACGAATGAGACGAAGAAAGCATCATGATGCCATGTCATATAAAAGGAGTTGATGGGAGTTCATATCATAGCTAGAGGGAATATGGATGACTTGTGGGACAAAGGAAAAAGTAAGTTATTTATCTGGGAAAAGAGCTATTGATCTTACTTTAAATTGTTACTTAAACTGAATATTCTGCTATTAATTTAACAGATATAATAATAATAATATTAATATAATATTAATTTTAATTTACTTTCCCCCCATTTTCAGAAAAAAAGAGAAAAGTTAGTTCCCTCTCTCTTCTATTAAATAAAGGTCAGATTCTCAAGGTTGAGTCTGAAGTATTATTCAGTATTAAGACAAAAGCTGCTCTATAGATAAAAAGATAAAGGGAGATAAAAAGGCTGAAGTTACATTAATGTTAGATACTTTAAAAAATGATGGCATGCAATTGTGCATAGTATATATTTCCAGTTGACTGTGTCAAAGAAATGACTTGTGGAATATCTTAACTTCATATCTTTGCAACATTATCCATAACTGTTTGGTTTTATATTTATTACCACTAAATTGTTGCACTAGCTATCTCATACCCATTGGACAGACATGAAGAAGAGATGGACTGATCAAATATAAATTACAAACTGCATTTTGGTTGAGAATTTTGGCTAGTGTGGGGGATGAATGCAACTATGAAATTATCTCATTGAATACTTGTATAGACTCAAATAATTCTTTTATTCAGCTTGCCTTACTGAACAACTTAGGTTAAAGTTATACCATAATCAAGAAATCAAGTGAAAGGTTGTAATTATCAGATTTAACCTTCTGCAGTATTTCAAGATATTATAAGAATCGTATCTCTTTATTATGCAACTAAGGAGTTGTCACCATATATCCACAAGAAGCCTATTATGCGTAGCATAAAAATACATTAAATAGATCCTCAATTTAATAATTCGCTAGATGGTTCTGTATTGAAGAAAGATGGGAACTTTGCAAGTTAGCCTCATCCTCCCATTCTACCAGATATTTAACAGCTAGAAATGAATTCTGTAGAACTCAGTTCTTCTAGATGCCTTTGCAATCCACCAATAATTCAAAGTGCCAGATGTGCATTCAAACATCTTGTAATTAAAATGTCACCCATGGAATACCTGCAGGAAAAGTGGAGAAGGGGGTAAAGAAATGTAAGAAAGGCGGCAAAGAGAGTTAGAAAGGAACAGGGAACAGTTAAAATTATATTTTACTTTTACCAGTGGGATATTCAGGCAACTGACAAGATGCTCTCAGTCAGAGGACAATATGGAAGAGGGACTGAAGATTCAGAAATATCTTGACAGGCTTGAGCATTGGGCCCTATCCAACAAGATGCAGTGTAGTGGTGAGAAAAGTAAGGTCCTGCATTTAGGCAGGAAAAACCAAATGTATTGGTTAGAATACAGAATATTCTATCAGAATAGGCAGAACCTGGCTCAACAGAAATCCTGGTGGACCACCACTTAAGTATGAGTCAGCAGCAAGCTACAGCTGCCAAAAAAAGCCAATACAGTCTTAGATTCTATGAACACAGGGATAGCATTGAGGACACAGGAAGTGATAGTACCCTTCTATAGTGTACCAGTGAGGCCACACTTGGAATACTGTGTCCAGTTCTGGTCACCACGATACAAAAAAAAAATTAATGCTGAGACTCTAGAAAGAGTGCAGAGAAGAGCAATAAAGATAAGATGATAGCTTGTACAATGAAGAGAACTGGGTGTGTTTAGCTTAATTAAGACAAGGCTTAGGGATGACATGATAGTTGTGTTACAAAACTTGAAGAGCTGCCACAGGGAATAGGGGGTTGATTTTTTTTTCCATAACAGCTGAGGGCAGGCTGAGAAGTAATGGGTGGAAGCTTGTCAGAAGGACTTCCAACTAAGAACTAAGAAGAAGGAGAACAATTAATCAATGGAATAGCTTGCCTTCTGGAATTTTAGGTATTCCATCACTGGAGGTTTTCAAGAAAAGATTGCACAACCATTTGTCCTTGATGGTATAGGGACCCTAACCCTAATCCTTGATCAGGGGATTGGACTGGAAGATTTCTAAGATCCTTCCAGCCCTATAATTCTATATTGAGCCATATGATCAAAAGGCTGAACTAGTCTGAAGTGTTAGTTATTCTTCTAAGCTTTTCTAATGCTTGCCTGGATTTCCATTCCTAACGTATCATTATCACCATAGTCTAGCAAGAAGGTGATCTATAGTGAAAAAGAATTGCTTATTCACTGCGAACAGAAACCTTCTCAAAACAATGAAGAACCAATATAATAAGCTCTAAGTTTAATGGACCTTAGCTTAATACAGAGGTCTCCAAACTTGGCAACTTTAAGACTTGTTAAAGCATAGCTGGCTGGAGAATTCTGGGAGTTGAAATCCACAAGTCTTAAAGTTGCCAAGTTTGTGAACCCCTGGCTTAATAGATTTCAAATGCAACAGTTCATACACTCTCTACTTCTCAGCATGTTAAAATTAGTATTTAATACGTGCATAAAATGCACCCTATAAATATATGTAAACCTACTAATGATTCCACAGGCATTCTGCTTTACTCCTTTCCTCTATTAACCCTTTAAGTCAAGAATTTGCTATAGATATAATTTTATTTTGTTTATTTATTAAACAAACTTATATGACAACCCAATTCATACATGGTTATTCTGAGTGGCTTACAGCTTTAAAATTTCCTAATGTATAAGCCCATAGCATTCTTTCCCCCCATCCACAGCATATAATTTCCATATAATGTTCTCTCAGAGCCTCTGTGCAATGTTCTATCTTGGCATTGCAGTTGGGGTAAACTTTCTCTATATATTTTTCCCTCTTTTTGAGATGGAAATATTTTTTCTTGAGTCCACATGTTTCCCTAGCTATCTATGTGGCATTCACATCACGGGCTTCATCCTGGCCCACTTCTGTGCCCCGTGATTTGATTCTGGGCAACTGGCCACAGTCTGCCTGGCCCTCTTTCTCTTCAGCTTAGCCAGCCAGTCACCCTAATTTTTTTCTAGCAGTGGAACTGTCACATACATCATTTCTGTCCACCAAATTTTCTTCCTTCAAACTTGCTTTCTTCTTCATGTGTGGAATAAAAGGAAGGCTAGACTAATATCATACTTTCCATCTCAATTTTGCCATATTATATACATAAAAGGGAAAAGGCTGGATATAAATAATGTAGTCAGCTGTTATTGCGTCCTTTGCTTTTTTATTAGTTTTACATGCTTTCTGTTCTATTTTGCCATTTTAATATTTTGATATTTACTAATGGTTAATAAATAAATATCAACTATTCTTTCTTTCTTTCTTTCTTTCTTTCTTTCTTTCTTTCTTTCTTTCTTTCTTTCTTTCTTTCTTTCTTTCTTTCTTTCTTCTTCTCTCTCTCTCTCTCTCTCTCTCTTTCTTTCTTTCTTTCTTTCTCTTGCTTCGTTTCCTTCCTTCCTTCCTTCCTTCCTTCCTTCCTTCCTTCCTTCCTTCCTTCCTTCCTTCCTTCCTTCCTTCCTTGTGCTTGCTGTGATCTGGATACAGGAATTGACTGGATCTGTGCTGGATGACAAACTAAACTGGAAATTACCCATAGTAATTTTTCCTTGTTCCTGAACCCTAGCATGCCTGTAGAAGAGGCAGCCTGCAGGAATGCAGGGAGGTGAGCAGTTCAGGCCTGCTGGTGGGCATTGTGAGTTCTCCTCTCAACCTCATCCTGCTATGTCTCAGAGAAAGAAAAAGAATTTAACAGCTGGTTTGCTGCAACCAGGCCAAATCAAATAATACCCTCAAGTGCTTCAACCACACCTCCATAATTAGTCTATGAGACAGCAATGTGGACAGTTCTACACTATAGTTAAGAAAGAAGCCTTTACTTGGCTTTCTTAAAATCTCTCTTCACCATCTCTTCCTTCTCTGAGCACTGAGCGTATGTGCACATGGATATGTCTATTGTCATGTTTAAATGCTTTTATGTTTTTAGTTGTTTTGAATTTAAACAGCTGCAATATTATGCAGTATGGTATTTCTTACTTTATTATTTTTTTAAAAAATTGAATATATGATAAAAAAAATAGTTGATTGGATAAGTTGTTTATTGGCTAGGTATCTCTCTGTGTTCTCCCCCCTCAATTTCCCCCTAAAATGCTGCCGTGGCCTGAAACTGCCTGAAAATGTTGAGTTTCTTCTGCCATGACCATGGCCTGAATTCTCAAGAGAGACTGCATTCTGAGCCGAAACATTAGACACAAAGCTTTCTCTTGAAGCATGAATTGTCAAACAGATGCTTGTGAACATCTGGCTCCCAAATAAGTCATATTCAGTAAAGCCGAAAAACATTTTGTACAGCGTGAATCCTTAGGTGACATAAACACACTACAAAGCATCTATCCTCAGGTTTTAGACAAGAAAAGAGCTAGAGATGACTTCAGCAAGAATATTTTAATAAAGTATAATGCCAATCAAAATCTAATGATAGATTATTTAGATTTTAAAAACATCCATAAAGTATGTCAATAACTGTGAAACGAGAAATAATAAAACCAGCTAACATGTCTTTGTTTATGCCACATTGTTTACATTTTCTGAAATTTAATTTAACTTAATTTAAATTTAATTTAAAAGAAACTTTGCTGGCATTGTTTCAACTTTTTTTGCAATCAGTTCCAGCAAGGGCAATTCAAATATAATCTCAGCATGTAAGAGGCAGTGAACAAAGGAAATGAGGTTGTAGGAATAACTTCAGAAGCCAAAATGTGATTAACAAATATTTGGCATTTACCTAGCTCCAATGTAGGCTGAATGCTTAGAGGAGAAGCAGTAAATGCCATGTTACAATAGACCAGCCTTTCCCAACCTCATAACTACAAGATGGACTGGGATTGCATCTTCAAACAGCCCGAGAGAAAATCAATTGAAAGAACACCTTATCCCTTCATTTTTGGTTTTAAACCTTGTGGTTTCTATTATCTAACCCTTAAATTAGAAAGAAATGAACAATATTTCAGCTTGACAGGCTGTTTCTAAGGAACAAAAATAAGCCACAGGAGAAAATGGTGAAACATGTTGAATTGTGGACTCCTTGGTGAGTCCTGAGCTTGGTTGTTTGCTTGAAGGTATTTTATTACCTGACCAAGTATCATCATCGGTGTTAGCAGGTGTGAGGTTTGCTCTCTGTTTACATACAATTTCCCAGTTGAACTATGAGATTTTTCCATGTGTTGTGAGATTAATGATGTTATCTAATTGGGTAATGAAACATGTGCAAACAAACAACCAAGCTCAGAAAGAACCAAGTTCAAATGTGACTAACATACCTTTGCTTCTATTGTTTTTAAACTTATTCAGAATCGACAAGTCATTTGCCTGGTTATGAGGCAGTATTAAGTTTGCTTTGATGTTGTTTTGAGTTAATATTTGGATTTCCTATCACAGAACATCCTGTTACTGTTTATCAAGCAGCACTATAATGCATGGAAATGAAAAACAAGAAGTGGTGCAGTAGAATATTTAAATATACATACCAATAATGTTTCTCTGATTTCAGGGGGGAGGGTTGTACTGTCAGACTTGCAAGACTGATGTTAGCCCTGCCTGAGGGATAGTATAAAGCTACAATATCAGAACCTTGCAAGTCTGAAAGTACAATCCTACCCATCTCCTTTACTGCCTAAGATACTAGGAAGGATATCTTCGAAGCCTCTTGCCACACCTATTTATTTAGTTGCAAGCTATCCTTTCTCTTATGTGACTCTTCTATTGGCAGTATCTCTTTGCCCAATGTCAAGATCTTTCCCACATATCATTACATGGTGCACAAAGAACAAATATAATTAAACACTCATGCTTTTATTAACAGCTACTTTGGCTGTAATGGGACACTTAAGCGCTTTAATAATAGTGGGGTTAGGAAGTAAAACCCAGCCAGCCATTAGAAATTGTACTTGTTACTAAGAAAGCTACTTTTTAAGAGCTAACAAATAATAGTTAATATCTCTGCGTTGCATCCAAGCTTGCACTTTTAACTGTTATATTTTATCATGCTATTTAAAGAAGAAGAAAAAAACAGCAAAACATATCACACACTGCTCACACTTAATGCATACTCAGAGCTTGAGACTCTGATTTAAATATAAAATAAGCTCCAACAGCCTGAGCAAAAATTTATGACCACCTACTGGAAACACAGGTATTCATTTTGGTATTTTAAAACGGATTCTGAACAAGAGCATTTAAAGATTGCACATACACCCCAAACGCCAAGCTTGCTAAACCAACACTGAATTACTAGGCCTTGCTTTTACACAATAAGAGATACAATAGCCACCTTTGGTTACAAAGCACTGCAGCACACACACACCTTTTGACTTGGCAAAGCCATCGACAGAGTTGCTTTGCAGCTTGCTGGAATGTAGATAATGATTGTTAAAGTAGCCATGTCATTTGCAAAGCTTATTTAGGCAACTTCAGAAGGTACAGAAAATGAGTAACCTTCCAAATGATGCAGCTGTTTTTTGTGACTCAAAAACGGGCCTTTTAGATGTTCCTGCCCCTTTCAAAGGCTTTTCACAGCCCTAGAGCCCATATATCATTGCATGATCAGAATCAAGTGCAACACATATTTGGATTGAGTTATCTAGAGATGGGCTTATATGTAAATATATATAGCAATAGTTTTTAAAGGTACCCATATATATTCATGTATCAGCCCATCCTCATCTAATCTGATCCTTGAATTTTTAAGCAAAATACCATGAAAAATTAGTGCCAGCTTGGTCCAGTGGTTAAGGCTCCAGGCTAGAAAGACTTTGAGTTCTGGTCCTGTCTTGTGCATGAAAGCCAGCTGGGTAACTTTGGGCCAGTCATTCTCTTTCAGCCCAACTTACCTCACAGGGTTGTTGTTGTGGAGAATAATAGGAGGAAGTAAGTGTTGGATATGTTTGACATCTTAAGTTATTTGTAAGAATAATAAAGGTGGAATATAAATAAATAAAAAAGTAATACAAAATATTGGAAGATTGGTGGCTACCACCAATTTTTCTGAGGCTTAACTTCTGCTTTCCTCTCGACCTTTCACTTTCACATTATCCAGACAAAATCTAACCCAAAGCAGGAGGGGTATGACTGGTCCCACTTATTGTACTGGCTAGATGGAGGAAGCCTGAGTAAAAACAGACCAGGCACAAGTTACAGAACAGCCAATTGGATCAATCAGGACTCACAAACCCAGAATTGGTCAAAATAATCAAGATTTATTTCAGTATATTTTGTCAAAGTCTTGAAACAAAGGCCATGGTTTTTCAAGACTTGGCTTGAGGCTAAAATGTTTTGTATACTCCTAAGTTTCTCCTACTTTTTATCCTACATTCCATTTTCATATCCATACCATTTTTGCACATACAGAGATGGATAGGACAAAATATATAATGTTTTTCATGAATTCACATATTTTTGTATGCATTTTTCTCTAATACATGCATTTTGACTGTTATCCCTATTACTTGCAATTTGATATTTTGTGGTTTCCCTAATGTGGGTACATTGACTACATCTTATTTTGCTAAACAGCACAGCATATTGCAAAGTTCTGAGAAGTGCAAACATGGATGGATACCTATGTTCTTTGAGTGACTTGCTTGTTGGAAGTGCAAATTTGATTACTTATTAATTCTTAAAAACTCAAGCAAAACAAAATCACAGCCAGCTTGGAAACTAGAGAATGAAATCCAACAGCGATAGGTTTCATAGTAACACCAGCTAAAATCTTAATTGAGGTGGAAAAATCAGCTATAATTCAGAGTATTTTGTCTGAAATAACACAAAAGCTAACAAATGAATGAATGAATGAAAAATATCATCTGTGGATAGAATCCAAGGTCATCTTGCTAGGCAGATCTGCAAAGCCCACAGCCTCCTCCTCTTCTCTCTAACCAGAATCATTACTGGAGGGTTGAGATACAGAAAAGAGGGGTGTCCTCTTTTTCAGAGAGATGTATTTCTTTTATTAGACCAAACACAAGCACAGTGTACACATTTCCTTCTTAAGCCTTCAATTACTCTATCAGTTTTTTGCAGCTTGCTGCACGCAAGCCCATTTTGCATCCCATTTAGAATCTACAGAAGCAACAATATTTTAATTACCCTGAATATTAGCAAAACAATCCTTTCTCAATAGTGTGACTTCCATTATTCTGTTGCCTTTTAATTTATCACCAGGACACAAAGGAAGGAGCTTCATTTTCTCTTCAGGTCTTTTGTCTGGGAATATTAGGAAGATGGAGAGCTTCCAGATATTTCTTCTGATCTGTAGTAATACTTCACATAATCCACTACATTGTAATAACGTTGATAAAAATTCAAAAGGAAAGTGTCATGGCCAGTGTGTTCAAATCCAATTTCTACCCTCTTCCCCACCTTCTGTGGTGCCAATTTTCCTTCATTTGAGAGTTTTCTCTCTTGTTAAGCCTCCTGATAATCTAAAATGATACAATACAAAAGTTTACTGATCATTTAGTTTGCCATCTTTCTTTATCACTGGCCTATTGCATCGTAGCGTCTTCCACACAGCAAAGAAATGTCTGAAGTAGGCAACCTGCTCTATCAGGCTAAGCTTGATTAGATCTTCCTTTGTCCAGATTTATAAATTACATGAGGAAACTGGAGGCAATCTGGGAAGGCCTGGAGATAGAAAGGTCACTCTTCCTGTTTTCCTTCTTTTTTTGACACCTGTGGAATGCTGGACATAGGTAGCTGATCCCATGCAAAAAAAACCCAAAAGAGTCTAGAAGCAATGTCTCATTTTCCATGTCATCAAAGATAGTTTCCTGTTTCTCCAGACTAAGAGTCACTTCTGAGTGTTAAAGAAATAAAAATAAAAACATGTTTTTTTGTACTGAACTTTATGACTGAAAGTATCTTCTACCAGCAGTTGGAAAGAATCCTTTTGCTTATATTTTTTTATCCTTTTCATGCCCCTGGTGGAGACTGACTCTGAGGGAGAGGAGGAACAGCTGACAGGGAGTGGAAGTGTGGCTCTGGAGGTTGTGGTGGAGGCTGGGGAAGGGTAGAGGTTGGCAGGGCAGTCAGAGGAGGACCCAGGCCCATCCCCTATCCATCCTAGGGCACACAGGGGGAAGAGGATAAGGGACAGATGTGGTCTACTCAGGAGGAGAGGGCCTTGATCCTCTTCATGGGCTGTGACAACTGAATAAGAGAACGGACATGCGTACGGGCGAGCATTGGAAACAAAACATGGAAATATCTCTAGTTTATGGTTCCTCTCTGAGTTTGGCGTCTTTCTCAGTATGTGTTCTGTTATTTGTGGATGTCCTCCAGCCCTTATCTTGCCTGGTTTGTGTTGTTTTTTTTCCTCCTTCTTGTAACTGTTTGTGTGGGAGTTTTTTGTCTTCAGTCAAGGATATTTGGAGTTTGGAAGCAAAGTGAGGGAATAAAAGGGGCTTCACCTGTTTTTTAGGACTGTGTTTATTTTGTATCCCACCCTGGGTCATCACAATCCTGTTGAATATTTTTAGGGTGAGGGGAAGGGAGAGAAGAGGGAAAAAATACCTGAGTAAATTGCCAATAAAGCTTCATTCTTTTGGCTTTGGCATAACTACATTCAATAAGTCTTGGCCTGCTGTTCACATCGACCAGGCACCTGTTGTCATCATCATCAATGGTAGGACTAAGAACACCCACATGAATCTGTTGGTTACCTGTATAGTAGACATTCTGAAAGAAGAAAGCAGAAGATAGATCAGGTAGACTTTCCACCAGAAACTGATGATAAAAGTTAATATGAGGTATCAGGGAATTGACATATCTGGACAGTTTCTATAGAATAGAATAGAATTCTTTATCGGCCAAGTGTAATTGGACACACAAGGGATTTGTCTTCAGTGCATAAGCTCTCTGTGTACATAAAAGATATAAGTGATAAATCATGATCATAGTCATTATAAACACATTCATCATGAATCATAAGATACAACACTAAGTCATAATAGGATACTAAAGCAATCAAAATCATACCAGGAAACTAAATAAAACAATTTAAATTGTAAAGATACAAGCAACAAGATTATAGTCATAAGTAGAAAAGGAGATTTTGCATCCTATCTGTTCAGTTTTAAGTTTCATGAAAACTGTAGCCCATTATCAAGCTTCTATCTATTAGTAATGAAACATGAGGGGGTGGTGGTCCTGGATACTCTCTGAGCCTGCTTGTTTTCTTGCAGATGTTTCATGACTCAAACTAGGTAACATCATCAGTGCTAGTCTGAAACAGTGATGAAACAGTTTTTCTTAATATGCATATATTTACAAGCAACTTTCCTGAAGATAATACATTTATAATACTGTTTTTTCTAATATGGGCATAGTTGTATGCCATATGATTGGAGAACTGCATCATTAATTTCATAAAGATAGGAATACTGAAGTTGCAATCAGATTTGACTTGAAAACATCATTTTTTTTCAGCAGGAAGAGGGGTAATATTTACAATCTATTTTGGGTACATTTTTCTGAGGAGCCATCAAAGAGCTGCCTCTTTTTCAAAGCAGACAGATCTTTTATGCATTATGATATTGTTCTTATTGTAGAGAATAAAGCAGTGATTATAAATGGTAGACAGTCTGGAGGGTTCATGTATAGAAGTGTCATTTTGATTGGAGTTAACATAATTTGAGCATTACACTACCCTGAACATCCAAGAAGAAAGGAGCAAAATTGGGTTTGAGGAATTTGACACAAGACAAATTCTGACACCAGAACTTAAGTTAATCATGTAAAACAGGTTCTCTAATAATCCATGAAAAGGCAAACACAAAATCTGAGTGTAACACAATGCCAAATCAAGGAGAAAATGTTTGGAGGACCTACATACATAGAAATTTAGAAAACCGTTAACCCATTAGCCTAGTGATTAAGCCATAAATTGTCAGTCTGTAGTATTTTGATAAATGGAAGGAAAATATTAAGTATGAAGCAAAAATGAAAAACCTATTATATTTTACCTTCCCTAATTCTTCCCTGAGTAGATTGGGGAACACCCAGCATCTAATGTTCTTGAAGAGTCTACTCCTTCTGAGTCTTGCACAGCCCACTTAGAACTTTATTTCTCTCTCTACTTGATACCACTCTTCTCTATTAGGAGATGCTGTTCAGTGTTTTGCTTACTCTTCATTATTATGTCTCACACATTCCCTTAGAAAACCTTTACTGTATTCCAAATGCTGAAGTTGGATGAATGGATACCAAACCTATCCAATAATTTGGGGTTTAACATTTGTGTAATATATTTATTTTCAAAATTGTATGTAAATTCACTCCTGTTTTTATGGTTTTTGTACAGTCTGGCTTTTTTTTTTTTGAGGAGGAGGAGGAAAAAAATGACTATAGCTTCATTAGGTTTTGATTCAATCTTGAGCTCTCAACAGAGGTGGTGCTATAATGACACTTATTTCTCTTATTTCATTGGAAAATGAAACATTTGCAGATATTTAATTTCTAGATTTCTCCATTCTGATTCGATATAAACTAGAAAAGGTACTATATCCACTCATACTGTAAATTCAATTATGATGTAGCCCACTTTGTTAGTGGAATAAATTCTTAGATGTAACCAACTATATTTATATTTAACATACCACTCATATAAATGTGGCAAACTAAATCAAGATAGCTCAGTACAATGAATGGTTTTGATATTAAGCTGCAAAGATGAAAACTGTTTAGGTTTAAATCCTGTCTACCTTGCAGGTAATCTTTTATGCTGTTTGATAATTTTGCCGATGTAAAAGACAACCTCTTCCAATTCATGATGACATTTTATTTCAAGTTTTCTCTACTGCTTGACATATCATCAATCAAATGCCATTCAATCAGATATCATATACTGCTCTCTTGAATCAGCTTCCAACTTTAGATGCCACAGATGGAATTCCCAGCCAATCTTCCCAGCATGACTGCTGATAAACAAATTATTACACTTATGTCAGACTCATTCAATCATACAGTATTCTATAGGATGTAGATTGAGGCTCTGAGAAGCAGCCAAGCAAGTGGGTGGTAGGTAAAAAGGTGATTGCATGATTTTAATCTGGTTCCATCTTAAACACTGGAACCATGTCAATCTTTATACTCAGATTGACTATGTTTTTAAAATGTTTGAGGAAAATGCCATTTCATAAGACCTGGTATTATTTTTAGTCTATTTATTATAATCATAGTTTATATAACTGATAGCTGGTTTACATGTTAATAATAAAATATTTCTTTTAAAAAATGAATATAAAATTAATTACAAGGATAAAAAACCCATATAACAGATGAATCTTGAAATTGAGGATGATTATACATTACTTGTGATTTTAAGATTAAAAAATAAGATAATATAATAGATGGACATTTCTCAAAATTGAAAAATCAGAAGATAACTGTTTACATTTGCTATAGGAAGCATGGCATGGTTGTCAAACCTCATCAGAGCAGAAGCTTTGCTGCCTTCCCATTGCCTCCTGGGCAGGCATTTTCACCAGCATCTGCACTGAACAAAAGGCTAGTGGAAATGATGGAGCTTATCTTTATGCCTTCGTGTGAGGCATCAGAACAGTGTTCCTTGCTCTTCCGCATTTGGGGCATTGCTCCAAAGTTGATACACACCCACCAAGTCATAAACATAGGCCAGCCTAGAGGAACAATGTTGTAGTATATTTTAAGATAAGTTAATGAAATGAATATTGTTTGGGTATACAAGATAACCAACCTACTCTTTTCCTTAAAAAAGGAAACAAAAGATAACATATATTAACATGGAGGATATCATAATTCTCTGTAGCCTGTTCTTGTCATTACAAAGAAAGGAAGGATAAGCAGAGAAATCTCTAGCTAGGCTTTCAAATTATAAATGACTGGATCAAGATTTTTCAATATGATGAAATGATCTGTTTCTTCAATCAATTATGTCTGACTTACCTCATTGTATAAACATACTGTATAATGACAGTGATGACAATGGACTACCCTAAGTAGCTCTCCTCATCACTGGAACATATTAAATACAAGCCTTTTGGTCTTTCATATAACATAACACTAGAACCAATTATATTTGCTTTGCTATATTTTCATACTACATATTTTATTTGCTTATATATTAGATTTCAAAGATGTGCAAGGCCTTCCTTACATACTACATACTACTTTTACCCTTGAACAAAATGATAAAATTGCTGGGGCAAGAGTGTGGGTAGACTCTGGGTCAGGTCCTCTAAGAATTAAAATACATTGTTTTTTAATTAAAGATTAAAAGCCTACTTTGAATTTGTTCATTTGTTACAAATCTAGCACATACTGTTTTTTCAGTATTTTGGACTTCAACATTTTTTCCCTTGGCCTTAGGCAGCAAGTTTTATAACAAGGAACTGTGGAAGTTGTCAGCCAACTTTTGATCTAAAACATTTGTCTCTTCACGTTCTTAGCTTGATTCAGAACACCTTAAAATATTCAGCTGAAAGGCCCCAAATTTACTTTGAAGTCTGGCTGAGCTCTCTTTGGTGTAGACCAGTATTTCTCAACCTCTGAAACTTTTAGATGTGGGGATTCAAATCCCAGAATTCCCAGCATAGCTGGAAAATATTAGCAGATGGAGCACAGATATCTAAACCACATGCTGAGGTTGGAAACACTGATATAGGCAATCACACCAAAATTAGCTTTACTTGGCATCCAACTCTAAAGAACAATGGCTGCTGGATTTTGCTAATTAATATTATGGGACATTAATTATCATAATGCTTCCCTATTACCTAGGACTACCATATCTGGTCTGCAATTTTTGTTGTTTCATCTAGTAACTGGTAGCTATGACCAATAGTTCCACCAAGCAGTCCAATTTCACAAGCTTAACCATTTTATCAGTCCTATCAGCTTCTCCTTGTGTATCTCCATGCCTCCATCTGGGAGTCATACTTCCTGAACCATTTGTACATTTTTAACCAGATTATCTTAAGATCTATAATTCTGCCTGAGGAAATAGCATCTTCTTTAAACAAAACACTCTGAATTCATTAATATTAATGATAAAGTTGCAAGATTTGACATGAAGTTAATGAGAAATGTTGAAAACTCATTGTCACCAATAAAGACATCATTGGATGAAGAATACTGACATCCTCACAAATGATTCACTGAGACCTGAGCAAAAAATTAAAGTAAAATGTCTAACTTAATGCAAAATAATTAGATAAGTGGCCAGCTTACAAGGAATATATACTAATTTCCAATCAAAAAGCTTTGTCTTACTATGCCAACTTTGCCAGATGAAACCCATATAGGAACATGGTCTAGTTATGCATTTGGAATGAATGAATTAAATGATATTTAGAGTAGTGCTCAACTACTTTGCATAATGCATACTACAAAAACCAAAGTTTGGACTGCTATATTTTTTGAATAATTTTACATTAATAATATTTCTGTTAAAGAATTAGTGCAAGACAATTTTATATTTTGATTCTTTTCATTTCAAAGCAGTGTGAAAGTTTAAGTCATATGCAACTACCTGAAAAAGGATCAGAAGGTAATAAGAGTCTGACAGAACTCGATTTCCTTTTTCTTCATTTTTAAATGTTCACGGAAAAACTGAACATTATTTTACCCAGATGTAAGTCTCATTATGTTCAATCTGTTTACATTTAGGGAATGCCTTTCCTTGAGTACAGACCCTCAGGATCTGAAACCCTTTCATGTCCTTGAAATACTCCAAAATGGAGTGAGAGAAAAATCCTGGAAGTGGCATGGTTAATTTCTCATTAAAAAATAAAGGAAAAAATATTTTATTATTTCTTCTTTCTCTTCTAGTTGTCCAGTCCAGTTTATGTCCTGCACACAGTTTTTGCTAAGGTGATTTCTTTGCCCTTTGGATTTCTCCAACTAATTGGCTGGATTGTCCTAAATTTATTCCTGAGTAATTAAAAATTGAGCTCTTAAGATTCCTTTGCTTTCTTCACTTTGTTGAATCAATTTTTTAAAATTATTCTCATTGATCCATTTGTAATGAAAGAGTTTACCATGAACTGCCAAAAGAAGAGCAAACGTTATAATCCATTTTCTTTCATTTCTATAGCCCTTTGAAGCATGGGTGCACAATCTGTCAGATTGAGAACTGAATGTTGAAGGCAGGGCTGAGTCGGTTGTAGGATGATTTTCAGAAGTTTTAAGAGACTGGGGAAGAACCTGCAGTTGATCCCCAAGCTCTACTTCCTGTACCTTTAATTTAACAGATTATGTTGGGATTTTAAGAGGAGTGTATATTGCTAATTTGTTCTGAAACGGATTTTATTAGGATTGGGCATTTCTTCAGATCTGAGAATAAAAAGGTCCACGGAACACACAAGGATGTGAACAGAACACCTGTGTGCAAATCCTTACAACGATGTTCCATTTCCCCAGTATCATGAAATTCCATCTGCAGTCGCCAAGGGATTCTGAGAAAAGTAGCATTATAATAGGGTTGGAAGAAATGGTGGGGTTCAATTTTTTTACTACCGATTCTGTGGGCGTGGCTTGGTGGGTGTGGCAGGGAAAGGATACTGTAAAATCTCCAGTCAGAGGTGGTATTTGCCAGTTCTCTGAACTACTCAAAATTTCCGCTACCGGTTCTCCAGAACTGGTTAGAACCTGCTGAATACCACCTCTGGTTGGAAGGGACCTTGTAGGTCATCTAGTCCAATGCCCTGCCCATGACAGGAGATCCTATAACATTCTGTCCAGTCTCTTCTTGAAAACCTCCAATGATGGAGTACCCACAATTTCTGAAGGCAAGTCATTCCACTGATTAATTGTTGTCACTGTCAGGAAATTTCTCCTTAATTCTAGATTAGATCTCTCTTTACTTCTTCTCCTGCCCTCAGGTGCTTTGGATAATAGGTTGACGCTATTTGAAGTGCTATGGCAGCACCTCAAAAGGTGTGTTTGGTTTTCAGAGTTGTCTACAAGTGCTCCATTCATGTTGCTGTGCAATTTGAAGCACCTCTTTGCTTTGAACCTGAACCTTGCCTAACTGCAATAGTGATTTGATGAACAAAGCAAAACAAAATGAAAACCAATTCCTTTTCTTCTTACTGGGTTTCTTTGCTGCTGCAGTCTCAGCCCTCCAACCACGAGCAGAACCACTAACAAGCTATTTCTATAGCTGTAATACACCAATGGGCCTGTGGCTTTCCAAGTGTTATAAACATTTTGCTATCAATATAATACACTACAGCTGACTTTTAGCATTTACATTTTTTTTTAAGAAAAAGAGATTTATTTTTATTTTTAATATCTTTAAAGAAATCTTTGTCTTTCACATAATGGAACCAACTCTACATTTTTTCTGAGCTTCTTTCTTCTCCTTCCACATCTGATTAAACCAGACTATGTAGAAATGTGTAGATTTCTTGTACCAAAGAATAATACAACAGAGGGATGTAGAAGGTATGTGGGTGTGTGGAATTTATTCTGATTTTTAAAAGATCATCACATTTGGATTATTTTGAATCAACATTTTAATAATACTTAAAAGTACTATTTTAATTATTTTTAAAATGTCATTCCTTTGAATCAATATTTTTAATGAATGCAAGCCAGTATTTAAGTTAGAATATATTACAATAATATAACCTTTAATTATGTTAAATGTTAAAAATAGGCATGAAAGCAAGCCTGCCTTAGTAATAACCTGGCACTCCATGACAGATGTCATCTATTTCTGCAATTTATATCTATGCCGTCTTCATAATAGAATAATAATAAGATACATGGCATCTTCTTTAGGTTCTTTCAAATGAGATGTGTGTATGTACATGTGTGCATGTGTAAGCATAGGTGTTGCTGTAATTGAGTATCTTTCAGGTAGCACCCTGCAGAAAGAAATTGCAGTATACAAATTAAACTAATTCTTGAGACTTTATACCTGGTGTTTAAATTAAAATGAAGACAAGCATTTTTAGCCCTAAATTTTGAGACAAAATCCGAAGAAATACATCAGGACATGGGGGGAGGGATTTCCTGTCTAAGGCCATAAGCAAAACATGTATATTTATGGGTTTCTTACATTCTGCCTGTCATCACAGAGAAAAAGGCTCTCAGAAACCATTCCAATAAAATGTGGCTTTCCTGCTGCTTTCTGCTGGCATAATATATAAAAGAGTTGATTAATAATACAGATTATGTGTTTTTCCTTGTGAATTTTATGTCTGTTTGGCTTGGATACTGAAGAAACTCAAATATATTTTTGAAAATAGAAAAATCCATTTCCAAATCATACTAGGAGTGATTTGTTCATTTGTTATATTGGACAAAAGTTTTTTTTTTTTTAATTTTGTTCATTGGTGGAATTTTACTAATAAACGAATAATTCCCAAATACCCAAAGTATAACAACTGCTTTTTATCTGGAAGTAGTTTGTTCTCTTCTTATACCTTACCTACATGGCATTTTCAAAGGACTATACCAGAGGGTGGTATTCAGCAAGTTCTGATCAGTTCTGGAGAACTGGTAGCGGAAATTTCGAGTAGTTTGGATAACCAGCAAATACCACCTCTGACTGGAGATTTTACAGTATTCTTCTCCTGCCACGCCCTCCAAGCCACACCCACAGAACTGGTAGTAAAAAAATTTGAATCCCACTCACCCCATCCCTAATTAATTGGTAGATATAGTCCTTTGGATTATTGTTAGAGTTTGCAGCAATCCAACCAGCACAAAGGCAAATAATTCAGCAGGATTCATTTATATAAAACACTTCTTTATATGTAATACCATACAGCAGAAGCCAGAACCAGAACTCAGAAGCCAGAAGTACAGAATCAATAATCACAGAAGCAATATAATACAGAGAAACACACACACACACACACACACACATTCAGATGAGTGAACCTAAGCCATGCCCAGGATCCGAGCTGTCTGGGTCACCAAACAGTCCCCATTGGCTGACCTGTTACCATGTCTATTCCAATTTATGAACCTTATTCACTGACAATTATTTTCTCCTGCAGTTGTTCAGATTAAAACATCAGGAAAAATTACAGATCCACAGGTTGAAATTAGACTAAGAAATGTTAAAACAAAACCCAGGTAAATGCAAAGAAAAATTTAAACAAAATGAAGCTTAGATTTTATTAAATGGAAATTAAATTAGAACAATTAGCTGTTTTCTTCTATGTATCCCCCCCCCCAGTTTTCTCTAACTTTTGGGCTACATTTCATGCATTGATTGGTTATGGATGATTAGTTTGGTGTTGACCTGAGGTAGTATTCAGCAGGTTCTTACCAGTTCTGGAGAACCAGAAATGGAAATTTTGAGTAGTTTGGAGAACCAGCAAATACCACCTCTGATTGACCCCGCCTCCATCTATTCTCTGGCTCCCAGGTCCCAACTGATCAGCTGGGTCTTTTGTTGCCTGCACAAAAGAATAGAGCTGGAAAGCAGGTTAGTGGGGTGGGGAGGGAATGAAGATTTTGCAATAACCTTCCCCTGTCACGCCCACCAAGCCATGCCCACAGATCTGGTAGTAAAAAATTTTGGAATCCCATCACTGTTGATTGTTATTTAGTATACAGTGGTGGGCTGCAACTGGTTGGGCTGCAACTGGTTTAACAACCGGTTCTGTGAGCGCACGCTTCGCACTCCTCTACCATTGACTGTGCTAGCAAGTTATGACAGAAGATGATAGAACTTAGCATTGAATGGATAGCCCAAAGTTGCCCATCCATGAAGTAAGTGAAGGGAACCATACGATTCTTCATTTTGGTACTTTTAAACTATAGTAATATCCACATGGAGCTGAAGTTTGCATCACAATGTTACAACGCAAACTTTAATCATTTTTGTACCTTCAAAGTTAGTTGCAAACTCCTAAGGCTAACTATAGAAATATTTTTCAGTGTTCTTAGATTTTTATTGCTTACATTAAAAACCATGATTATGTCTTGGCTTTAAACCTGCAATACACAATTACACTTTGGAGAATGTTTACTAAACAGCAGGGCCAAATTTTCAAGAAATTTTATATGGTTACATTTGACAAGAGAGAGTTCTTTTTCATCACAATGTTAAGCAGATTACATGAAATTCAGAAAAGTCTCCCTGTGCGTTTTGTTTGTCCAAAGTACTGAAAACTAATGGTTTTCATACCTCCTCCATGTAAGTAATGCCGTTCCAAGGAATTATGCTATATTGATGTGAACACTTCAAAAAACAATTCCAAGGGAGCAAATCAATCCTTTGCTACTAAGGTAGCCTAATAGAGTCGGGATTCGGGCAGCTAATAAATTTAATCAAAAAAAGAAAGAGATAAAGAAAAGAAAGAAAAAGACAGAGAAAGAGAGAGAGAGAGAGAGAGAGAGAAAGAAAGAAAGAAAGAAAGAAAGAAAGAAAGAAAGAAAGAAAGAAAGAAAGAAAGAAAGAAAGAAAGAAAGAAAGAAAGAAAGAATTTTTTTCCCCCTCAGGATTCTATATATGTTTTTGCGGGGCAGTTCAGAGTACTGCCAGTTTAGGAATGCTAATTTAAGGAGTTGGACTCCAGCAGTTCCTTTTTTCAATCTCAAAAATATTGGGCTACTTTAATGAATACTAAAGAGCTGTTGTGTGAAAGCCTGCATGAGATCCAAAGCAGGTCCTCCCCACCCTACTAAGTATAAGCACACTTAGTACTGAACTTAAGAGATCTGCAAATTCCGAGCTTTTGAATTTAGTTTTCCAACAATGAGATGCTATTATAAACAACATAGAATTTTAATTCAAAGAAATGAAGATTTCATGTTTTAGTCAAAGATGGGAAGTGAAGGATAATATGTAAGCCAACATTTGAATATTTTTTCTAAAGATTTTCAAAAGCATTGTGAAATTCTTGTGCGCCTAAAAGCTTGATTTTCTTAAAATGACCTTTACAGAAAGTATATAACGGGATTGTGAAAGCTCTTCTTTAAATCCCAATGATTCAGTGTTTAGGGAGTCTTTTGTATTTAATTCTCAGGAGCGTTGATATTTCCTCTCCCTCTTCAGTTTCCATATAAAGCATTGTTCATTCATTCTCTACAGACAGTGTTCAACTAAGAGGAGCTTAGCCAGGCTCAGAAAATCAGCACACTGTTGACCTGGATGGCTATGTAGATAACATCTATGCATGCCTCCTTATATAGACATCAGTAGTGGGATCCTACTTTAGTTACTACTATGGTTTGGTGGGTGATCATGTGCAGGCACGCGCTCCTAACATATGCACCCTAACAAGCCAATCAGCTGAGAGGATAAAGAAAGAAAAGCTAAAAGCAACCCTCCCACACTCCCATGAACTTTTTGGTCTTTTATCCTCTCAGCTGATTGTCAGAGACTTTTTTTCCTACTCTCAGCTGATTGGAGGTTTTTTTTTTACTACTGGTTGGGCCCAACTGGTAGTGATTTTTATTATCAGTTTGCTTGAACCGGGCTGAACCGGTAGCATACCACCACTGATAGACATGAATATCAATATAGGAGCGGCAGCAGGTTGTGGTGAGTGTCCTCTCAGAAGATGACTTAGTTGATTTCTTTTTATAGTTCCCTTCTTCCAGCTGAAGGTTCAACAAAGGGAGAAATTCTGAAGAGAATAAGAAGGATAATCTGAAAATGAACAAGCTAATAACAAATAATGCTGAGCTAAATTTGCAACTCTCCAAATATTTCAGCCTCTCTATAAGGGCTTTTTAAAAAAGTTTCCTTCTGCACCATTATAGATAAGCAATAGACTAGAGTAGATTTAATTAATAACATAGAATTAATTAATCGTAGAATATAATTATTAATTAAAAATAATGAATAAGAAGCACTTCTGGCTAGAAAAATAATCAGTAAGAAAGAAAAGATTTAAAACAGTCCAGGAGAGTCCATTTGATGAACTCACTATTAAAGCTGGAGGTTTCTATCATTGTTTCCAAGATTCTTGCATTAAAACACTTTATTGAAATCTGTATGACTCTTTCATCTCTGATTGTGCACTTTGTAACAGTGCTTGACACCTGTCTGCTGTGTCACACCACTCTAGAGAGTCTCTTGATCGTCAAGTCTGAAGGGTGCAGAGAGCTGCACAATAATGGAGCAAAAGAGAAATTCTTTGCTCTGTAGAGATAATGCTATTCATGTAGATGCAAGCTGCTTTCTGCTTCTCTCTGCCAGAGAAAATCAGAAATTGCATGTACTTTGAATAAGCCTGCTGAACTGAAATGTAAAGTTCCTACTGGCAATGGGTTTCTGGAATATACTTCTAGGCATCTAGCAATTTTATCCTCCCTCCCTTAATTTAATTAATTATGTAATCTCGCCTTTATTGTTTTTTATATATAACTCAAGGCAGTGAACATACCCAATACTCTTTCCTCTTTCTATTTTCCTCATAACAGCAACCCTGTCAGGTGAACTGAGAGAGAGTAAGAAGAAGGCCAGGCTGGGTGGTGGAGGTGGTGGTAAGAAACTTATCCCTGATTACCTGTTAAAGTTAAAAATATGAAATTGACCTCATTTGTGTCATGACATCATTAACTTGCAGTAATACAAATAAGGACATTTTCATGATTACATGAAAGCATGTAATACTATTAATGTAATTGTGTGTTTATCAAATGACATCATTTGTATAATGAAGCCATTATTTAAATCAGGGGTCGCCAACCTTTTGGACCTCAGGGACCACCGAACTCATAATTTTAAATCCCACGGACCAGAGACCCTGGGAAAATCCAAAAAAGGCTGCAGGAAAATTTCCCACCCTGTTTTCCTACTGATCAATCATTCTTTATTTGGGATTGCAGGATACTGTCTCCAGAGAGAGAGAGAGAGAGAGAGAGAGAGAGGGAGAGGGAGAGACTGACTTTTGGCTTCATGCAAGGAAAGCAGCAGAAACAGTAGAAGTCTTTCTTTCTCTCCCCCAAACTCCGCCAGAAATGAGTCTTTGTGAGACTTGTTGCGCTGGCTCAGCCTCTTGGAGCAGGATGCTTTGCAGAGTTCCAAAGATTCATTTCTGGCGGTTTGAGAGACAGAAAGACCTTTGCTGCTTTCCTTGAGTGCAGCTAAAAGCAGAAGAAAAAAGAAGTGGAAAAAAGCAGCCCGGTGGCCAGGCAAAGTGCTTGGGGCAAATGGGGCAATTTCCCCCATTTAACCCTTTCCCCTGTCCCCTCACTACTTCGTGTTGTTCTCAATGCAAGTGATGCAAGCCTTGTGTTCCTGCGCAGCTTGGATTAATTGCTTTGGGGGGTGCTTTGGGGGTGGCATTTCTCTGCAGACCAGCAAAATTTTCTCATGGACCACCAGTGGTCCCTGGCCCACTGGTTGGCAACCACTGACTTAAATGGGACCAATCACTATGGATCTTGTAAAATTGAAGTAAAATTAATATAACTTCCTTGCCCAGTTTATCCCAGATGCAATGGATTGTCCATTTATTTTGATTTTCAGTTGCATTCATGCCTCTTTTCAACTTTATAATGTGATTTTTTGAGATGTGGCGACTATCAATGGTTGAAAAATCACAGTTTACATATTATGAGCTCTTTTTGTGTTCTTACTTATCTTTATTTATGTCATCCCTCTGCTATAATTATCAACATGGCTTTTAGCTGAATAACTAACACAACACAATTATAAATTACTAGGGTTTTCAATGAATTACCCACCATGACCTCAAGGCTCACAAATGCACACATGGTTTAGATCCTTACCGTGCATCTATTACATTATATTTTCTTAATTGTTTTTTGTCCCAGTGTGTATCATTCCATACTATTTGTAATTTTCTAGACTTCTCATCCAGCTCTTCATTGCTTCAATTTCCCCCATATTAATAATTTGGTGTCATTGAAAAGCTTAATTCCTTCACTACCCACCAGTAGTTCCAGATTATTTAAATAGCTTAAGTCCCAGCAAATATCCTACTACTTCTTTAGTTATAAAATTCATCACTTTCTCCTGCCTCATTACTGTGTCTATTCTTAACCACTTACTAATCCGTAATCCTCTTATTCCACAACTGTGAATATTAAAAAAAAAGAGAAGCTTTTGAAAATCGATTACTTATGTGCTAAAGGTGGGGGTTGTTGTCTTGACAAATTAGAATTAGCTTAAATTGCTTTTAACTAATACACTGTTCCATTTATAATATGTTTTGGACAGTTTAATAAGTATATCACAGAAAAAAGTCATTTCTCTTGCAGCATTAACTTTTATTTTGTCAGTTATTTACAATATATACCTCCTTATCTGTTGGATACAATATCTAATTTGGAAGGAGAAATCTTTTTGTTTTTTATACTTTATTTATTCTATTGAAAAATTTGTAAGTTGGCATGGTCACGTGAGTTTTCATTTTTATGACTGCTTTGTTTAGCCATGAAGTTGGCAGTCCTAACTGTTAAACAAGGATTGCCTGTGGTTGTTTTTTTTTAAATTTTAGAGGTCAGCCCAAATCCAAGCAACTCTGGGTGGCTTTACAAAGTTAAAAGAACCATTCCATAAAACAATATATGTCCATAAAACAAATACTTGTTATCATTCCCAATTAAAGGTGATCACCCATTCAGCTGAACACAGTACCTGTGGGAAAAGCCAAGTTGCCAAAGAGCAACTCAAGGCAGTGTCAGCCCTCTGAGGTTGACAGATTTGAACACCAAAGTTATGAATGAATGTTATGTTAGCAATAGATTTATCCCGAGTTAGCAAAAAGTCAGTAAATGGTTATTGCTATTTTTAATTGTTTCTAAAATTTAAAACCTCAGCCTTAAAAGACTCTAAGTCAGTGGTGGCTAACCTTTTTGGGCTCCTGTGCCAAAAATTGTGCGTGCACTTGCATGCTTGTGCTTGCATGCCAGCACCCAGAAGACAATGCGTGCCCCCATACCTCCTATTCATGCACGCACAATCCCTACCCCCCCACCCCTACTGCCCCCCTTACCTGCACTGCGTCTCACAGCTGATTTTTGGCTGGTTTCAGGCCTTTTTCAGCCTCCCAGAGACTTCAGGAAGTCTTCTGCCGGCTTCTACAGGCTTTTCAGGATGAAAACTAGGCCCGTTTAATCACTTATTTCCGGTATTTCCAGAAAAACAGGAAGTGATGAAACGGGCCCAGTTTTCGGCTTGAAAAGCCTGCAGAAGCCTTCCCGAAGCCTCTGGGAGGGCTAAAAGTCCTCAAACCGACTGAAAATCAGCGGTGAGGCACATGCATGCGCAGTGAGATAAGTTTGCCTGCAGCTCACGTGCCGGCACAAATGGCTCTGCGTGCCACTTGTGGCACGCATGTCATAGGTTTGCCATCATGGCTCTAGGTAATAGTAGGAGCTGCAGCTGCAAGATAATGAAAAGCAATGCGTACACAACAATATGCCACAATATAACAGTTACACAATAACATTATGTAACCAGATCCCAAAGGTCCTCTCAAGTAGCAAAGTTTTACACGTTTCTGGAAAGCTAACACTTGAAAGGGGGTTTCCTATATGGGAGCTCCCTTTCTTTGGAACCACTTCTGAAGATGGGAATTCCTACACAGAATACCCTTTTTATATTCTTTTCTGAGATATCTTTCAGTAGATGGGAACTCCAACAGGTACTTAGATTAGGCAGCAAAAATCTGTCTGATTTTATATATCCCTATGCACTGAAACATATTAACAACCACCATCTTGAATAATATGCATCTCTGCAGCACAAGTGTTAAATGACAGGAAGGAGACTGTCCTATAAACATGCAGGTAACTGCATTTTGCATCATTTATATGTGAGTACATGTATTTTGCACCAATTGGAATTTCTGGTGATCTTCAAGAGCAGTCAATGTAAAGCCAAATACAGAAGTCTTGATTTTGCTTTTACTAGTGTAGATCAAACAACCCTGTGAAGAGGCAATTACTGAACCAATACTCAAGAAAGGGAATAGGAGATAGCAATTTAACAATCTTCCACCAGACTCTTACATACCACCAACAAACATCTGCACTACTGATCAATGGAGAACTGGCAGAAATAAGATTTGATTAAAGTGGCATAGAAATAGAAGTCTAAATAACAACTATAGATATATACTTTCTAACATTCAGTTGAGAAATATACCAGCATCTCCACAGGGATGTTCTCTATATTTATCGAATTTAAAGCCTCCTTTGATTTAATTCCCACCCTAAACTCTGGGACAAATTGAGAGACATGATTATTGGTTTTTGTCTGGTATCCCTAATAAAAAAATCTCTATCATAACACCTCTTCAGAGTAAGATAAAGCATCAACAGACATTACCTGTTCTGAACTAACACTGAGAAATGTAAAATCATGGTATATATTTCAGCCTTTAACTCCTTTAATGAAGGTGGGATAAAAATAAATAATAAATAAATACATACTCCCTCTTTAGTTGAACAATTTACTTAGGATATCTTCTCACTTAAGTTTGAGGACAAACACCTAGCAGGTTTATTACAATGTGGATATGTAACAATCTGTTCTGGGACAAAAGTGAGCCTGAGGTGAACACTGTGTATCCCAGCAAAATAACATTTTATCCAAAATAGAAATCAATAAGCAGAAAAAAATATTGACATTTGAAAAAAAGATCTTTAAAATGCATTGATGAATCAACAGTTCAAATATATGGGGATTACTTTCCATAGTACTGGATCTTGCAAAGAAGATACTAAATATGTACTATATGATCTAGTCATTGACAACAATAGATAACTCACCAACTAATTATTATTATGTCTCATAGACATAAGTGTATTTTTCTCGTCTTCTAGAAAATAGGATCTTGGGACCATTCTTGACAAGAAAAATGCACTGATTATTGTTGGGCTCACACAATATGCAACACTTTATCAAAATGTGATTGGCTTGATTCGAAATACTTGTGTTTTATGAACCCAGTATGAAAATCATGGTGTGTCACTTAGTTTAATATAGTTTATTCAATGAAACATGTTTCTACCCAAAAAATATCTTATGTTATGATGAAATTTCACATAGGACAGAGGTGTCAAACTCACAGCATCACGTTGTCATCACATGGCATATCACAACTTTCCCCCCTTTCACTAAACCAGGGGTGGGCGTGGCCAGTGTGTGATGCATCCGGCCTGAGGACTGCAAGTTTGACACCCCTGACACAGGAATTTTGCCTTTCCAGCTGCCTGTCTTCAGAGTAGGTTAAGCTATTAAGTTATTCATCTTCACATTTTTAAATGTACAGGCAATCCTCATTTAGTGATTGTATTGTTTAGTGATCACTTGCAGTTACAATGGTGATGAAATAATAACTTTGCAACCCATCCCCACATTTAGGAGCCACAGTGGCGCAGTGGTTACAATGCAGTAATGCAGGCTATTTCTGCTGCCTGCCTGCTGCAGTTTGGCAGTTCGAATATCACCAGGCTCAAGGTTGACTCAGCCTTCTATCCTTCTGAGGTCGGTAAAATGAGGGCAATGTTGGAGGCAATTTGCTAACTCTGTAAACCACTTAGAGAAGGCTGTAAAGCACTTTTAAATGGTATATATGTCTAAGTACTAGTGTTATTGCTAAGATCTCCACAGGGGTGGGATTCAAATTTTTAAACAACTGGTTCTGTGGGCGTGGCTTAAGTGGTGGGTGTGGCTTGGTGGTCATGTGACTGGGTGGACACGGCTTGGTGGTCATGTTATTGGCTGGGTGTGGCCAACTCAACATCACTCACATCGAGGCACGCATCTCCTCTCCTGGCCTCTCATGACTGTGGTGATGCTGCAACAGCCGTTAGTGTGAAAAATGTTCATAAGTCACTTTTTTCAGTGCCATTGTAACTTGGAATGGTCATTCCACACAAGCAAAGTACCAGCAAAGGAGGGGAAAAAAACTCAGGTACGTTCCTGATGCAGAAAGTCTAGTCCTGCCAAGAATTAATAAGGGTTAATGGAGAGGCAGTTTCTTTAAGCAACACCAGAATGTTTCCTTCCTGCCTTCCTTACAGGATTAAGCCAGTAATTTCTTCTAACAACTGGTTCTCCGAACTGCTTAGAATGTTAACAACCGGTTATAGCGAATAGGTGCGAACTGGTAGAATCCCACCCCTGGATCTCCACAGGTCTGTAAAGCAAAGGAAAGTTAAAAAAGATCATAAACACAATTGTAGTTTCACTTTGTAGCCAATTTGCTTAACAACCGAGTTGCTAGTTTTAACTGTGGTTATTAAATAGAACAGAATTCTTTAGAATAGAATTCTTTATTGGCCAAGTGTGATTGGACATACAAGGAATTTGATTCTGGTGCATAAGCTCTCAATATACATACAAACAACAAAGTAATAGGTCATATACCTTAGACATATTTTATATGTGTGTGTGAGAGTGTGTGTGTGACTACCTGTAAATAAGGGCTGCTTGTACATTTAAAAGTATAAGGATGAATAACTTAACCTACTCTGATTTGTAAGTGCCTTTACATTTTCAAAAGCTCAGCAGTGCAAGAGTATAAAATGTGAAACAGCAGCAAGTCAGTACAAGGATGAAAGGAAGCAAGGTAACAGCATCAACATGATACACTTTTCTTTTAGAATGGAAGACAATTGCATAGAGTTAACGAAACTAAAAAAAAACAAAATAAAAAATGTTTGTCTCTGTGAACCTTCATTGTCCTAATTTGTGTGGTCCTTTTGAATGTATATTTTTGTACATTAATTACACACCACATATGGATTTCATATTTTGTGTCAGTTTATATAACATACTGTATATTTATATATGTATGTGGAAAATAAACAAGATGATCAAGTGAAACTGTGGATAAAATTACAAAGATGCATACACAGAAAAACATAGAATAAAAGCAAGATCTAATTAAATTACATGATTCCACTACTTTTCAGCCAGAGAATGAAATGTTACCCATATTCCTCTTCATTCTATATAAACCAAGTTTGCAGTGTGCACAATACTGCTGAATACAAAATGTGCAAAATACAAATCTGCACAGAGTGGTAGGAGACTAAAATCTAGGAACACAATCACAGTTTGCTGTTTTTTTAAAAAAATCTGCAGACATGTTTATCTCCATATACAATTAAAATGCACGTTGTATGCATTTCAGAATAATTTGTGGATGGCAAATTGGTTCAGCATGTGTGTAAAACACAAGTTGCCATGCTTATCTAGAGTCCCACAAAAACTCCTAAGGAGAAAAAACTTAAGTAACTTAATAGTATGCTGGAGTACGGCTGTAACAAGGGTTAATTTGATTTGATAAGTGAATGGAAGAAATGTTTATTTCTACTGGTAACATGTTTTTTCATAGCATTTATTTATTTCACCAATAAAGCTATCTTTCTTCAGAATGTTTGTGATGGCTGATCCCACTAGAACCACAATGTTGCACTGAGAAACAGTAACTTGCCCCAAGTCAGCCATGAACTTCAGGGGTCAACTGGGGATTGAACTTGGATATCCCTAGTCTGCACCAAGCATCTTAAGCATATCAAGCTGCTAGGCTGATAAGTCTTACTTTTCAGATTCTATGTATTGCCCCTCCCAGGTATTTAGCAGTGCAACAAAAGGGTGCTTGATGTTATGCTTGTTCTGCTCTGAAGGAAAAGTAAGACGGCAGGAACTATGAGAACCCTTCAGTATCCTTACTGCTACGTACAGTATTAATGTGAATTGGTTGCCAAGCATCCAGAACATAATCATATCACTATGGAGGTGCTGATTTGGCACATGAAGGACCAGTTGTCACTTAGCATTCGTTCAGCACCATCATACCACCAGGACTACCTGTAAATTGCGAAATGACTTGAATCAGATAAAAATTAAAGTGTACCAAACTTGGAAGGAGTGTGATTCATTCAATGATGTTTATGTAAAGCATACCTTTAAAAGTATTTGGGAAGCAATACTCCTCTGTCCCATTTTTATCAACGAAGACAAGTCACCAAATCAGCTTCTTCCTCCTCCTCTTCTTCCCCTTCCCCTTCCCCTCCTCCGCTTTCACTTTTACTTGCCTGACTTTTTTCAGAAAATAAAAGTCCTATTTTAAAGTGGCATTAGAGAAAATTTATCCTAAAATCAATTAAATGACATTACAATACTGTAATTGCATACATATATACTTGAAAATAAATTCTCTGGAATCTGCAGCACAGACTGCGACCCAAGGAGCAATCCTCTACTTGCTGTTTTTGCTTGTACTTGTTTTCTTTAGTTTTTAGTTGCAGCTGTCAACGTGATATATTCATTTTTTGTCCAGTCAGGTATTGACAGCTTTCTTTTAATTAAAAAAAAAAAAAACACCTGGTGCACGATATCCTCAACTAAATCCTTATCTTAGTTTCTGTAGTATTTTTTATAAATGCTTTATTAAAATGTTATAAGCCAGAGCAAGCATCAAAATGAAGAAGTGCCTTCTGCATGCTATTTAGATAATTGTTTTACTTTGTTAAATTTGTTTTAAATTTTGAAAGGCAAGAATAGTTTTCCTTTTCTTCTTTCAATCTATGATTGCAACATACACAGAGTTGCCTAAGTTTTCCCTGCAGATTATAAATATTACTATAATATTTCATTATATAAATACAAAAGAATATTTGGAGTTGTGTTTAGTTGAGGGCTGCATCATACTGCTGCATCTCAAATGACCCATCTGTTAAAATATTGAAGTTTGCTGATGACACAACAGTTATCGGTCTCATTCAAGACAACGACGAATCTGCATACAGACAGGAGGTTATACAACTTGCCTTGTGGTATAACCGGAACAATCTGGAACTGAACACACTGAAAACCGTAGAAATGGTGGTAGACTTTAGAAGAAACCCACCCATACTACCACCTTTTACAATACTCAACAACAAGTATCAACAATAGAGACCTTCATAGTAGTAGACCTTCTAGGTTCTACTATATCACATGACCTAAAATGAACACCTAACATCAAAAACGTCATCAAAAAAGCACAACAAAGAATGTTCTTTCTGCGCCAACTCAGAAAACTCAAACTGCCCAAGGAGCTGCTGATACAGTTCTATAGAGGGATTATTGAGTGTGTCATCTGCACCTCTATAACTGTCTGGTTTGGTTCTGCAACCCAACAAGACAGACACAGACTGCAGAGGATAATTAGGACTGCAGAAAAAACAATTACTACTAACCTGCCTTCAATCGAGGACCTGTATGCTGCATGAGTCAAAAAGAGGGCTGTAAAAGTATTTACAGACCCCTCACATCCCAGACATAAACTGTTTCAATTCCTTCCCTCAAAACGACACTTTAGAGCACTGCACACCAGAACAACTAGACACAAGAACAGTTTCCCCCCGAAAGCCATCAATCTGCTAAACAAATAATTCCCTCAACACTGTTCAACTATTACAAGGTCTGCACTACTATTACTGTTAATCTTCTCATCACTCCTTATCACCCATCCCTCCCACTTGTGACTGTATGACTGTAACTTTGTCTCTTGCATCCTTATGATTTATGTTGACTGTTTCCAAGTATGATTTGATTGCTTATTTTACCCTATGACCAGGAGTGGGATTCAAATTTTTAACAACTGTTTCTGTGGGTGTGGCTTAGGTGGTAGGGGTGGCTTAGTGGTCATGTGACTGGGTGGACATGGCTTGGTGGTCATGTTATTGGCTGAGCATGGCCAACTCAATATCACTCACATCAAGGCACGCATCTCCTTGCCTGGCCTCTGTGGGGATGCTGCAACAGTCATAAGTGTGAAAAATGGTCATACGTCACTTTTTTCAGTGCCATTGTAACTTTGAATGGTCTCCAAACAAGCAAATTACCAGCAAAGGAGGGGAAAAAAACTCCAGAGAAGTTCCTAAGACAGGAAATCTAGTCCTGCCAAGGATGTAATAAGGGTTAATGGAGAGGCAGTTTCTGTAAGCAACACCAGAATGTTTCCTTCCTGCCTTCCTTACAGGATTAGGCCAGTATTTTCTTCTAATAACCGGTTCGCCGAACTGCTTAGAATGTTAACAACCGCTTCTAGAGAATAGGTGTGAACTGTTAGAATCCCACCCCTGCCTATGACTATCCTTAACTGTTGTATCTTATGATTCGTAACTCTTGATGAATGTATCTTTTCTTTTAGGTATACTGAGAGTATTTGCACCAAGACAAATTCCTTGTGTGTCCAATCACACTTGGCCAATAAGGAATTCTATTCTATTCTATCTTGACAAGCATAGAGAAGAATATTTGCAGTGCCACTTCAAACCATTGCATGAAACAAAAGACCAACACTAATGGTGTTTAGTTACTGACACTTTGTCGCATCACTCTGAGACTTACAGGAGAAAATAACAGAAACAACGATGTTGGATGTGCTAGCTAGATAGTTCCCAACCTGTAATTTGTGGACCATTGATGGTGTGCTAGGGTAAAGTATATGATCCATTGGGTAGAGAATGTCCTCACCCTCATCATTATCAACATCACAAAGTCAAACAATCACCAACTCAACAATCATACAATCCAGTATCTTTTACATATTATAGCATTTTAGTATCTTATTAGTATTATATTATTAGGCACAATGCATTTGCTTCAGAAATGTCTTTGCACCATCCTCTGAACTGAAATACTAATGTTTTTTTGTGACACACCACTGTGAACTGACTCATTTTGCCCACTTATGTTTAAAACATGACAGTCCCCAAAAAACAGATTATTGGATTTTAAGGACTATGCATAAGGGGTAGTATATTTAAAATGATTATCTTACATGACTTATGTCTGAAAATCCTACACGTGATAATAGAAGTTTAAAAAGAGGGGGGCAGAGTCATTACTCAATTTAAAACTTCCATAAATGAATAATCAGTGAATTTACCACACCTACACACATACATTACATATCATATATAACTGAAGCTCAGAATTTTAAAAATGTCTTTAACTTGTATCATGTACCAGTTTGTGAATGACTGTCTGTGAATTGAAGTGCTCAAATGCTCATTGCTGCATACTAATTTCAGAAAAAGCTCATAATGCTTCTCTAATCACTGCCATAAGCTATTCTAACCTTTAGCAATTACCAGCACAATAGAAAGTAATACCTTGTTTGAGACAACCAAACTACTTCCATATGTGTTTTAGGTGTTATGATTCATAGGATCTATGAAGATGTATGAAAGAGCACAAATGTCCCAAAGTAAACAAATTGGAATCTTCTGTATAATTTACAAACCACATAAAAACAATGCTTCTGAAACAATAAATCAATATATCTGTCTTAGAGCATTCTGCTGTTTCTCTGCTATTATGTCTGATTATAAACTAGGTTTCACACTAATATTCTTTTTCATTGTTCCAAAAGAGGACATGGACAATTGGAAAGAAGGACAAATGGGGAGGGGAAAAAAAGAGAACTTACTGTTTGATTTCTAGCTATCCATAACAAAAAATAGAGCAAAGAACTGCAAAAAAATGTACTTGGCCTGCATACACACACACACACACACACACACACACACACACACACACACACAAACGTTTTCTTATGTTTTTGCAGGTATTTATATGTATGGTATTTAGGTTTCCTCAGGTATTTTAATATTTGTGCTTTTATTATAGTGACGTTTTGGAAGAATCTCATCTGCCATCTTCAGGCTTGTGTATTGGGTTCTTTTTAATCTTGTGTGGCAGGCTTGGCAGCTGTATTTTGTTTGGGTGCCTTCAAAATGGACAGAAAATAGCAGCCATCCTAACAAACCCCAAAGATAAAATTGACCTAGAAAACCAAGGCATATATGAAATCCCCTGTGCATCATGCCCTGCCACATACATAGGACAAACCAACAGAAGAATAAGTACTCGCCTGGATGAACAGAGAAGCCATAGTGATTGAAAAAAGACTTGAAAGCATGAATAGAAGAGATGACTCCACCAGACTGTCAATTATCTGGAAGCCTGCACTCACAAACAAAAAAAATCTCTATACCACAATCCAGGCAAGCACCTAAACACAAAGAGACCCCCGCAATACCCCCAGCCCAAACACGCCTCAGCCAGCTACCCAAATAAAACCTAGCTTCCTAATAAATAATTATCGTCCATTCACAAGAAACCAAGCTGCACTAAGAAACCCCAATGCACAAAACACAATGTTGCCAACCAATCAAGAACACAGCAACTCAAAGACCAATAAAAACAGATCTAGACTCCCAGCCAATCAGAATGAGGAAAAAACCATTCAAATAAAGCAGGAAGCCAGCATCAAATTCAAACAAAAAAAGGCTGCCAAGCCTGACACACAAGACTAAAAAGAACCCAATACACAAGCCTGAGGATGGCAGATGAGATTCTGCCGAAACATCGCTATAATAAAAGCACAAATATTAAGACAATACCTGAAGAAAAATACTTGAAGAAACCTAAATACTATATGTATGTATGTATCTATGTATGTATGTGTATGTATGTATGTATGTATGTATGTATGTATAGATAGATAGATAGATAGATAGATAGATAGATAGATAGATAGATAGATAGATCTTTGGTTGTTCGGGTTTTCTCCCGCGTAAGATTCGAAGTATCTAGGCAACGTTTCGATGAAGTCTCATTCATCATCATCAGGCCTCTGTCTTCGGCTCTTGCTTTTCAGAGTGATGTGAGATTGCAGCTGCTTTTTCCTTCCAACTGCCAGTGGGGGTGGGACTTGATTGGGTGGGGGCTTGGCTGTGTTCTGATTGGGTGGTGGTGTCTTCTCATTGGTAGGGGGCCTGGCTGTGTTTTGATTGGTTGGTGGGTTGGCCGTGTTCTGATTGGCTGAATTTCCTGCTGCCCGGCTTCGAGTTCGTGGTCACGCTGCATCTCCATAGTGGGTGTCGGCCTGCTTCATGTATGGCTCGGAGGGGTTTGAAGTGGGCAGTGATGCAGCTGCAGTGTAGCTTCTGGTCCATGGTCGTGTCTCATCTTCTGAGTGGGTGTGAGTCTGTTTTCTACATAGCCCACTCAGACCAATAGTCAGCTCCATAGGCTCACCCTACAAAACCTGGCCAAATTTCTCGCCAAACAACTACAACCCTATGCAGAATCCATCAACTCACATGTAAGAAACTCATTCCAGTTCATCGAGATCATAAAGAAACAAAACTTACAACCCAGCGACCTACTAGTAAGCTTCGATGTCATATCCCTCTTCACCCAAGTACCAATAAAAGAAGCCTTGACAGCCATCCAAAACAAATACAACCCCCCCAAGCACATCCTAGATCTGACCAACCACTGCCTATCCAATACATACTTCACCTACAATGGACAAAAATACAAACAAATAGAAGGAGCACCCATTGGATCACCCCTCTCACCTGTCATCGCAAACCTCTACATGGAACACTTTGAAACACAAGCTCTAGAAAAATACGACCATAAACCCAAACTCTGGCTCAGATACGTAGATGACACCTTCATAATCTGGCCACACGGGAAAGAAAAACTGAACAACTTCCTCACACACCTCAACAGCCTACACCCCAAAATACAATTCACCATGGAAACAGAAGCCAACAATCAACTTCTCTTCCTAGATGTCTTGGTATACAAAAGATCCAATGGCTCCCTAGGACACACCATCTACCAGAAGAAAACACATACAAACCGCTATCTACATGCACTCTCACACCACCACCCAGCACAGATCAATTCCGTAGCCAAGACACTCATCTCCAGAACAAAATGCTTAGCCGATGAACAACACCAAAAAACCGAACTACACACTCTCACCAACGTACTTACAGCCAATGGATTCCAAAGAAAGAAGATTACCCACCTAATCCAAAAAGAAACCCCAACCAAAATCCAAGACAGAGAACAAGAAAACGGCAAAGCCCTCCTCCCATATATAAAAGGCACTACAGACAAAATGAGCAAGATCCTCCAAAAACACAACATTAAAACAGCATTCTGCACAAACAGAAAAATATCCACCATCCTAAGAAACCCCAAAGACAAAATCGAATTAGAAAACCAAGGAGTATACGAAATCCCCTGCACTGCCTGCCCTACCACATACATTGGACAAACTAACAGAAGAATAAATGCACGCATTGAAGAACATAAGAACTCAATCAAAAAAAGAAGAAACGACCTCTTCCCTGGTCCAACACCTCAAAGCCACAGGACATGAAATTGACTTTAAAAATACCAGAACTATCGCCAAAACCGAACACTTCAACAGCAGAATAATCAGAGAAGCCATAGAAATAGAAAAACACCCACACAGCATGAACAAACGAGATGACACCTCCCGCCTTCCAGCCATTTGGAAACCCGCCCTCATGAACAGACGAGTACCTAACATGAAGAATGACACCAGACCCACACCCATGAGAGCCACACAAGATGCCACCACCACACTTCCATGTAGAAAACAGACTCACACCCACTCAGAAGATGAGACACGACCATGGACCAGAAGCTACACTGCAGCTGCATCACTGCCCACTTCAAACCCCTCCGAGCCATACATGAAGCAGGCCGACACCCACTATGGAGATGCAGCGCGACCACGAACTCGAAGCCGGGCAGCAGGAAATCCAGCCAATCAGAACACGGCCAACCCCCCCAACCAATCAAAACACAGCCAGGCCCCCTACCAATGAGAAGACACCACCACCCAATCAGAACACAGCCAAGCCCCCACCCAATCAAGTCCCACCCCCACTGGCAGTTGGAAGGAAAAAGCAGCTGCAATCTCACATCACTCTGAAAAGCAAGAGCCGAAGACAGAGGCCTGATGATGATGAATGAGACTTCATCGAAATGTTGCCTAGATACTTTGAATCTTACGCGGGAGAAAACCCGAACAACCAAAGATCCACATACAAATACCCGCGAGAACCTCAGAAAACACACATATATGTATGTATGTATGTATGTATGTATGTATGTATGTATGTTTTCTTAAGTTTTGTTTTCTTAAGTTTTTGCAGGTGCTTACATGTATGGCATTCAGCTTTGTTTGGGTATTTTCATATATATAAACTAGGGACTGACAGGAGACATATCTGGTACCTCCTAGATCCAGTGACAAAGGAGAATGTTCTATGAATTTATTCACATAGTTTTAAATAATATCTCATTCCAACCAACTCTAGATACCTTACGTAATAACAAGTCAAAACAATCAAAAAGAGGAACATGATACCTGTCCAGAAAAAAAACACGCAGACATCTTATAAAGGGTTACCAATTAGCATTTCTCCCAGAATCTGGGAGAAATTTTCAGTGTCTTTCAGAACTTTGTAAGGGTGGGAACCATATGGATCTCTGGGGGAATATAGGGTAGGCACCAAGACAGAGGAGGCATGTTTCCAAGACCCTGATAGATGGCACTATCTAGACTTCAATGGCTTCCATTCTGCTGAAACTTATTAAATGTGGGGAAAAATATTAGAGATAAGTGGTTCTTCAAATAACCTGTCCCGATGCCACAAAAGGTTGTTATAGCTGGTATAAAGTATGAGGTGATACTGGTACAAAGATTGAAACTGGCAAATCAGATCACCAATCTAGGCCAGATAGAACTGTTATGTAAACATGAAGCAGTTGAGTCTCAAGTCTGTGAAAAGAGTGGCCCAAAATTTGTTGACCTGATAATGTGGGAAGATAGCCAAGTTTAGCCATGGGACCTATTAATGCATAGAACAGGATTCTATGTCCTGTGTTTGCAATAGGCAAATCATGTATGTATGTATGTATGTATGTATGTATATAAGTATGTGTGTATGTCATAGGAATTGATTATTTTTCTGTCTCCAGCAAAGTAACTTATCTGGCAGAATTGAATCCACAAGTTTCTGCTGGTTTTTTTTTTGCCCTGAGATTGAGGTAGAATAGATATTTATAGCTGTACCTGGCCTGTAGGCATATGCTTAATTACAGAGAGTAAAAGAGGAGACATGCAATCTGAAAGAACAAAATACAAAAATAAAATTCTCATTAACACATTCATGTACAATTTATTCCAGTGTTTTGTAGAAGTCCAGTGACCTTTCTATCTGTTGCCAAGGATAGACTCTGTCCTAACAGAATATATCTGCCTAATATCTCTTGAAATGAACCAATTTATCTGAAAAAAAATTCTTCCTCTGCTTGATGGTCCCTGCAAAGACACTGTTTAAATAGCTTTTAGAGCCCACCCTCCCCTACTTTCAAATGATAGATTATCTGTGTCCAAGTTGATTAGTAAAGTATACGCTTAAATGGCCAACCACAGAAACACTGTTAATTTGATTACCTGCTCATTTTGTTTTCAGAAAACAAATGCTGATTTGATGCATATGAGCTTTTTTTTTTAGAATTTTCAGTAACAAGAGTGCTTTGTTTAATAGCGTTCTATTGAAATGACTGTCAGATCTGAATTACACAAAGCTGAAATTTGGCATTACCTCAGTGATTTTTGTTTCAAATGATCTTTAAAAATGGGATAGTTCAGACATATGGTAAAATACAAAGATATTAGGAATTTGGTGCCTTACTATAGTTTCTGCTCACCTCCAAAGTTTTTTTTTTAAATAAACATCCTTTTCTTTTTAAAGCTGCCCCAAACCTGCAGGATTTGGCATAATCCTCATACTGTGATATCTAGATTTCCAGAAGCAAGGAAGTGCATTCCAGAGGAATAAGAGACAGTGAAATTTAGATAGTGTGATTGGAAGGAAGACAGTCAAGCCAGCTCTTCCCTAGAACTTCTGATTCTTTAATGATGCAAGTAGCTTACTTTAGTTTAGCAAGATTATTATCTATAGGCAAGGGTATAGGGTGGGATAATTAAATAAAGAATGGCACTAGCAACATATGTGCCAGATCACTTCCTAATACTTGCTGGCATGTCTTATAACCTAAGTCCAATTATTGTATTATTGACTTCCAATTGGCACAGGCCCTACCACATATAGGAGCATGTAGTTAGAGGCTCCGTGTAAGCATTTTCTTTCTGTTGGAATGGGGGCAGCCCATTCTTCACCTAAAGGGGAAAAGAATACAGTATATCTGAGAGCTGCATTCCAAAGTCTACCTTGCCTTTGATGGGGAAAAGGAAAAACTCTGTTTGAATAAAGGGTGAGGGGAAAGGCTTCCTATCATTAAATCAATGGTAATTAATATTAGATGGAATGGAAGGAATTGTCCTGAAAAACAAATTTGATTCAGGGTCATGTCAAAGGCTAGTTAGACATCATGGTGCTGTTGCAAACACTTTGAGAAATATGATTGTACAGATCTGGAAAGTAATGGGGAACTATACATACTTTTTAATATTTGAACATGCAATTGTATTTCACAAAGGGAGCAATTTCCTTAATAGGAAATAAAGACAGTTATATTGATAACAGTGCCAAAGCTTATAGCAGAAGAGTTCAGATCATTAACTGCAGGTCATTTCCACAGGGAAAAAAATTGCAACTTTTCATTCCATTAACTTCCATTAACTTGATCCTGTAATGTTATTTCTATAAATACTTTTAAAAATGTCCTTGATAGGCAAAGAAGAGAAAACATAATGATAGAATTAAAGCATCTTACTTTCTAATGAAACCAGAACTAATTACTTTTGAAAAGAATATGATTCAGGGAATGGTCTTTCTTAATGGTCTTTCTTTTCAGACACTTGTTTCAATAAAACCCAAGTTAATGGCAGAATTATATCCAAATTCATAATAACATTCCAGCTACTACTTGACATTTAATGGATCAACTAACTAACAGATGCTTTAAAAATTGGCTGACAGTGTGTAGACACAACATTTATGCAAAATATTCTTCAATCTTTTCTCAAATGTTCTTCCAAATTCTTGGCCTTGGCCTTAGGTCTCTGTCTA
Source organism: Pseudonaja textilis (assembly GCF_049901715.1). Classification (NCBI taxonomy): domain Eukaryota; kingdom Metazoa; phylum Chordata; class Lepidosauria; order Squamata; family Elapidae; genus Pseudonaja; species Pseudonaja textilis. The sequence goes on from NC_141990.1 coordinate 242,446,035, forward strand.
AAAAAATACTTTTATTGACTGCATTGTTTCACATGATACTTCTTTTGTGTAATTTAAATGTCTGAACACAGCTTGAAAACAACAGCAACTAAGAAACACATATTAAAGAAATCTGACAAACATATAGTAAAATGATATTTGTAAAATATATTTTGTAAAATAAGCAATGAAGCTGCAATGGAATATCCATCTGGTTTGAATACTCCAAAAACAGAATATGCAAGCTTCCTATTTCACATCCCAGTGATTCTCTGATACTGTGAGCATTTGGTATTTTTCTTTGCAAGCATACTCTGGAGATGCCTAGAATCTGCTATGATAGCACAGTATGTATATATTAGTTTCAGTATATTCATCTTGTTAAAATATTGAAGTGTGCTTCATCTAACGCAATTTCTAGATTGAACTAACATCTGCTATGTTAAGACACCCTAATGCATAGGCCATCTTAACTTGTCCTTGGCCAAATTTTCTTTTAATATTTCCTTATTTCTTTACCTTATTTCTTTATTCTTATAGTTTCTTATCAGCTGCTATACATCTTCTTAATTTATTTTTATTTTTAATGTTTCTTTATTGTGTTCATTGCAGGATATATTACTGGTTTAGAACTTTTTTTTCTGTTTCCTTTTTAAAAATATATTAATTATGTAAACCATGCTCATTTTTTTAAAATAAAAAGCAATAGAAAAATATTGAAACAAATGTTGGAAGCTGCAAGAATGATACATATATGTGGATTTTAAATCATCTCTCAGCTTCAACAGTAATTGCTTGGTTCATCCTCTAATTCTGGAAGATGAAGGCAGCAACATCGGGTAGTTGAAACCATCTTGCTAACCATGGCCTCTGGGCAAAAGCCAGCATAAAGGAAGCTATTTATAGATATAGCTAGTCTAAAAAACAATGGCAGAAGTTTTATCACATTTTCATGACATAAGCCATGACAGGTATGTCCACATACATTCTGTTTCATAAACATTTTTGCCAAACATTTTCATCTCTAGAACATGGGTGGGCAATAAAGTTTTCTTTTAGCTGGAACTAAATGATAACAGATGATGTGAGATGCAGATCAATAACATCTGGAGGGTTGCACATGGTCCATGTCTATCTACTTATCAGTATTCAAACTTGATAAACTGGACAACATAGTTGGAAATTAATACTTGTCCTATGTATCTTCATGCTGATATTATCCCCACAAGGAAATATAGTAAACAGAATTATAGGCTAATAAAGACACAAAATTAGGAGTTCCTTGCAAATGCCAACATATATCAAAGTCAATTTTGGAGAAAATCATCTACCGTAGTTCAGATCATAATTTTTTTTCTACAATCAACATTAATCTACATCAAGTCTAATTAATGAAAGTATAGTGCTAATCCTGAGTTTCTGGAAAAAGTTACAACGCTAACAGGACATTTATGCAAGAACTCATTTATGTTGCACTTAGTTGCAAACAGGTCAATCAAATGCAAAAAAATAATAATACTAATATTAAAACCTTTTATGTGTGCTATAATATAATCTGGAAGTTTCCAAGCATTTTTTCAGTCTGAATTTGCAACAGTGTCTTTTTAGAATACTACAAAAGTAATTTCATGATACATCAAAATATGTTATAAAATAATTCCTGAAGGTAAAGAAGAAAGGCATTTGAATAACTTATGAATAACGGAAGGACTTGGTTACTTGAAGAACACTGAATTTTGTTAGAATTTCCCCTTGGCAAAAGATAGTTATTAAAATAAGGTGGAGAAGAAGAAAAAAGCTTTAGTTTGTGCAGTGTCTAAGCAGACTCTGAAAATTTCTCTTCATCATTCATAATTTACTCTACTGTACCCTCACTGGTACAATCAATATTAAATACATCTTAAATACATCCACAAGAAAACCAATTCTACCAGATGTGAAAATAGAGGCTGAATATCTTTTCATGATTATATAGAAACAAAAACTAAACAAAGACAATCAACTTTCCAATATTTCTCAATTTAAAGAAATCTTTTCCTGTTAGACATTGGTTCTTTAGTCAAATGTTTTGCATCCCTTTCATAAAATATGTAGACCACATTTTTGGCAATGTATGGGCAATGTATAAGAATCTCAGAAAGAAAAAGAATGTGATAAAGGTCTTTGAAAAAAATCTTAAGGACAATATGAATATTTATCAATTCACAATTACACAGTTCCAGTAATTTGATTTAACCATACAGTTTTAGATAGCATCGATTCGTACAAATTCACTTCTATTACTATTTGACATTCGACAAGTAAAACTTCTGAAGACAACTAATAGATGCCATCCAGTGATACATGTATGTTTAATATGGGACTGTAAGTCACTAGGAATTCCATGTAGGATTTCTAAGATTCCAATCAACTCACAGAAAGGTTTTCCTTGGGGTGGCTGCTTTCCTGTCTCCTCTCAAAAGGAACATTTATATTATTTACTACAAGTGCAGCTCTCTAGTTTCTAATGGTCTTTGGATCTCTTTATTCCTGGTTCATCTTGTATTATCTAGAAAACATGCTCTTCTAGAAAATCAGAATAGATAGCTCTAAAATAAAACTCTCATAGCAACATTTGAAATGATTAGTGTGGTGCTATGTAATGCTTCTATAACAAAATCCAAAATTAAACCATGGGATTTCCATGCCTGATTGTTTCTTGAAAAGCCAAAATAACTATAATTCTCTACTCATTTATTATAAACTCAAGCATACTTACTGGAAGAATAAGTGTGTGTGTGTGTGCACATGTGTGTTTTAAATGACATTAATATGTGAGATGTAGAAATATAGAGAAAATAATTGTCCCTGAAATAATTAATGTTGCATTCACACTTGGGATTCTATTTTTTCCAGGGAGAATAGTAAAAGTTTATGCCAACAATTTTCTGCATTCTTAATTTTCCATTGTGACTTTTTGACAAGGTACTAATTAATAGATTCATAATACTTAACATCAGGAACAAATATTATTTCCATTTATTATTAACAGTCTTAGAAAGTATTGAAGTAGAAAAAAATATCTGCTAGTTACAGTACAGTTCTTTCCACATATGGGTGTGAATAAAATGCAAGATTAATCTTACTAACCTGTGGTGTCATTCCATGGCAGATGTACATGATTGGAATATTTTCTGTATCTGGTCCCTGATCAAGGCACAGATCACTTTTTAGGGAATTCTGTAGCTAGGAAATATATAGAGGATGGGTAAGGACTCAGAAAAAAAGAATGTAAATTATTTGTTAAAACAGGACAAGAATTATACCTGTTTGAAACTCTACTTTTGTAATAGATATTTAACTATCATTAAGAGAGAGAAAAGCTAATCTGTTTAAATTAGTACTGTGAATTAATGCTGTATACTGTGAAACTTCAGCATAGTCTGTAATATTTAATTAATTAATTAAATTTAGGCACCACCTGACTCTGAACTGTCTATGGACAACTTACAGTATAATAAACTATGAAAGCAAACCAAGATGGTTTGGTCCTTCCATACAAAAACACAGATAAATCACATCCAACAGGGAGCTCCACCCATCCCAATGCAAGGCCTGGGATAAGGTAAGGTCTTCAAGACCTTACAACCAACTTTGAATAAAAAAAAATTCAATTAAAGTTCAAAGAATTTCAATTTAAAAAAGAATTTCAAAATTCACTAGGATTCCAACAAGAGGTTTGTTCAGTTTTGGCTGAACTTCAGGTCATCAATGTGCATTAACCCACCCCCACCCCCCCAAAAAAACCCTTATTAAGTAATTATTACTGCCAGATGATACCATGTAAATTGTATTCAAAGTATCTTCCCAATGCCTTGGATTCAATTTTTTAATATCCAACTTGTTTCACAGTACTACAAAATACTACTGTTTTGTATATAACAGAACAAAAATACAACATTCACATAACCCCCCCCCAACCCCCTTTTAAGGCCAAAATATTTTTATACAAGTTTTGGAATTTGCTATCATGAGATTTGGTGCTGACTACCAACATAACTGGCTTCAAAAAAGAGGTAGACCAACTTATGGAAATCATGGGGATCAGTGGCTTGATGGCAGTGTGACTGCCTCTAAAGGTTATCTACTGAATGACTAGTCAGCTTCCTTATTCAGTTGGTTGGCCATTGTAAGATAAGACTGCTGGAGTAGATGAGTTAGGGATTTGATCCATCAGGGCAATGCTTATATCATTATGAACACTATTATCCAGTGCCAATTAATCACAACATTCTCAGTTGTAATTGCAACACCAGAGCCCTGGTGGTGCAGTGGCCCACAGCCTGGAGTTCGATCTTGACCGGCTCAAGGTTGACTCAGCCTTTCATTTTTTCAAGGTGAGTAAAATGAAATTCCAGATTGTTGAGGAAAATAGCCTGACATTGTAAAATGTCCAGGGAATGCTGTGAAGCACTATGGAGTGTTATATAAGTCTACTGCTATTATAAGTAGACACATTTTGTTCTTAAAGCTTTTCTTTGTGGGCCATGGTCAGTCCACCTGCAGGAAACCGCTTGTCCCTATTTCCTTCCTAAGTCTGCTCAAGCAAATACAATTTCTCTTACCACCCCATAGGCGACAGTGTCAGAGTACATTCTCATCTCGGGATAAACACTGACAAGATACCACCGGAAGGTCTTGCACTGCAGCTTTTTCCTCAAGGCCTTCCTCTCCGAGATATCCCCAATGTCAATTCCAGAATCCTACACGTGAAGGCCAGAAGGAAAGTCAGAAATATCAAAGTCATTCTTGCCATACATAAACCATTTATTTCATTAAGGTTTCAACTTTAGTGACCAAGAGAAAACTTCCCACAGGTATTGATTTTTAATCAGTTCCTCAATGATCATTTCTGAAATTTCCAGATTCCAAAACAATTAAAATCAAATAGTAAGATGGTCTGGAAAACATTTCTGTCAACAAAATCAGGAACATTTTCCAGACATTACTAGCTTGCCGAAGCAGAAGAGTGGCTTTATCAATGCACAGATTCGTATTTTTCAGTCCATCTTTTTCATATATGAATATAAACATTTTGATGGCATATTCATTAGAAGCATTTGCAAAACTTATATAGAACATTGCTGTCACTCAAGAAATATTCATATAAATCCAGTGTTGATGGTACCTCAACAGCACATGTGATAAGGAAAGGGAAAATTGATGAAAGAAAAATGCCTGATGCTGTTTTGTGGTAAGATTACTTTTGGATTGAATGAAGGCTCATAAAGGGTTGATTTTAGTGCATTAATTATTATTTGGGGGGATAAAAATATTTCAAGGTATATTGTAATAAACATTTTTTACAGGATTTCATCTCTCAGTGAAGTCTGAAGCAGAAAAAGCACATCTTTTGTTTTCATGGAAGTGGGGGAGGGGGGGAGGTTAAATGCAATAAGAGATGTCTTGCATTTAAATAGATTTCTTTCCTGTATTTTAATGGAGCATTATCTTCTGCTACATGATGCACACTAATAAAATTAAATACATTATGGAGGTAAAAATTGATTCAGCCTTCCATTCTTCTAAGAGCAGTTAAATGAGGACCCAGATTACTAGGGATAATACACTGAATGTGGAAACTGCTTAGAGAGGGCTGTAAAGCACTATGAAGTACTATATAAGTCTACTGTGCTGATGCTATTGCTAAAAGTGTGGGGGGGAAGGTATTTCCCAAAACAAATCAGTCCTATATTAGAATTCAAGTCTGGAGATAGTTCTTTTATTTCAATACTCTCAATTTCACTCTCAATGATCTTGATATACTGCTATGGATTAATTGACGACTGAAATTGATTTTTAATGTTCAGCCAATATTTCTTGCATTGTGCCTGCACAAAACTAGTCCTATCAAAATCAGTTGACATACTGTTCAATTGAAGATGGAATTATTATATTAAAAAAATAAATAAATAAATCAGTTAGAAATACAACTGAGCAAAGTTTCAGGTGACACAAATCATGTGATGAACATTCATTGCTGAACCAGTTCAAGGCTATTTGATCATATTTTTATGATACAATTATCCTCATCTGGTTCTTGTACTATAAAGTTGCTGAAATAATTAAATGTAATTGCAGTCTTACTACAATTTTAAAATGACTGTTTCTAACTGATAATCCTCTTAGACTTGTCTAAGTGACAGGTTGTCTTGGGCTTATATGTTTCTCTTGACAGACTTCTTAATTTAGCAATATAAGCATTGGTGATTATCAGTTATCACTTGGTCTCACAAGTCAGATTCTTGAAGAAACTTATGAAATTGAATTGGATATTGTTTTGTAGCATAAGGCTACGTGGTCATACTGATGTCCATTTGTAACCTACCTCCTGAGGAATATTCCATGCCATGTAAACATGGCTTTTGAATTCGTCCATCCAAACTTCAGCCACTCTTAATGCATTTCTTCGGACATGGGATGTTAGATCTTCTGTGTATGGCTTATGGGCTCGTTCAATATGGGCAATCCTAGAACAAGGTAGGACTTCAACACTACCGCCACATTGCCAGACCTAGGGAAAAAAATGTATTTTGCTATATTAGATAGATTGATTCTACCAACTGTTCAATAGTCCCTTGACCAGATTTCACAATGTATAGGAATCTCTCCTGGTAGTATACACACTACAGCTCATAGTGTATGAAAGCAAGTTATGAATTCACTTCTGGTATTAAATATAAAAAGTTGTATTTTAATTTTAGAGATATATTTCTCCCCTTCCCTATTTAGAATTTGAATCTGGGTATCTGAATCTCAGGGAAGTAAAAAGAAGAATTCAAGTAACTCCCACAAGGCTGAACTTACCTACTTTTGACCTAAAACATAATTTGCACAAAATTACTTAAAATGGGACCTCTAGTACCCATTTTAAGTAATTTTGTGCAAATTATGTTAAGGCAAAAATGAGAAAATCAGATACCATCTCAAGTACATTAACATAAGGCCTTCCAAACTGAAGAACTCCACTTCATCCCTGGAAAATCCTTAAATAAATCCTCTCTGAAATATTACTGTTGGGTAGAATTTTGGGAGGCTATTGTCTTTTAGCTCTACTCTATCTGGACTTTCTGGATTTCTTTTTTTTTTTTAATTAATCTTTTATCTCATACTGGCTGAAGTAAGTCAGCTGACCATTCAATCAGAAAATGAAAATTAACCTTGTCAGGTTTGTTTATTTCCTATTCATAATAGATGACAATACCTGAAATAACTGGTATGAGCTATGAAACAGTTCTTTTTAGCCCTTGGATGAGAGAAAACCAAGAAATGAATATGGGGTTAGTAGAATAAATTAAGAAGCCAAAAAAGACAATGATGAACCATTTCCATATTGTTGCCAAAGAAATCCATGAGAAGTCCAACTCAGATGAAAGTTCTTTCCATTCATCTGTTATGCTATGTTCAGTGACCTATTTAAACGTATATTTTAGACCATTTGGCTGCAATACAGTAGACCAGCATACTGGCTGGGAACTTCTGGGAATTGAAGGCCACATATTTTAAAGTTGCTAAGATTGAGAAACACTGAGATAGATATTTGATAACATTAAACACTAGATGAATATGGGAAAAGGTCAGGATGTTTATAAGGGTGTTTTCTTTTGGGGTAGGGTTTTTTTTAGTCATTCCCAAATTATATCCAACAAATGCTTGAAGACAAAAGCTTCATGCAGCTTCCTTGATCCTCTATCTTATATTGACTTCATCTTTTATGCTGTTAAGAGCCTCTTTTTTATGTCTAGAATTTTGCTATATAATGAAAAGAAAAATGGGGTACTTTTCGTCTCAGCGATATCAAGCTATTATGGAAAGCAATACGAAATTATTAATATCATATACATTTGTGAAGAATGTTTTTAAAAGTACCTATAAACTGTTTTTCATTAATAAAACAATAATGAATAAATGATGCTTGTGAATGTTAATAGATTTTCCTCTGGCAGTACATGTCATTTGTTCTCATTTTTTTTAATAATACAGAAAGCCACAAAAGGTTCATTGATTTTAAACAGAAAATAAGAGAGAAAGTACAAAATATGCAATTATAAGGAGAAAACAGAAAATAGTTTCTATCCTGAAACATAACATCCCAAAAGTTTATGAATGAGATCCATTTTTGTTTACATTTTATTGGCTTCCAACACAGTAAATTTCACAAACAATGTTAAAGTTCAAATTTTTCTATTCAGAAAATAGGATGTTAGGAGGTTTCAGTGCTTCACAAGGTTTGCAGAACTAATCTTAGATGCTGTTATTAAAAGTGGAGGAACAGTAGATTTATCTCTTTCACCGTTTCTTTAAAGTAGCATATTACATTTGGAGTTTTAATTCTCTGGTAACTGGTTGCCTCTTATATATTGACTGTTACATGACGCACTATATCCCCCCTCCCCCATTAAATGTGAATACAAAGTGAAAAATCTCAGTTATGTGCCACACTGAGGTGGAGTTTTCTTTGACTTTTGTTTTGTTGTTGTTGTTGTTTTTAACAAGCTGTTGTAATTGCCATAAATTTGCTGAAAAGGTGTAGGGACCCCTGCTTCCTCACTAGCACATGCCATGCAGTGGTGGTACTCAATTTTTTTTTACTACCAGTTCCATGGGCGTGGCTTGGTGGGTGTAGCTTGGTGGGCCTGACAGGGAAAAGGATATACTGCAAAATCCCCATTCCCTCCCCACCCCACTATCCTGCTTTCCAGCTCCATTCTCCTGTGCTGGGCAATCAAAGAAGACCCAGCCGATCAGCTGGGACTCGGGAGGCAGAGAATAGATTGGGGTGGGGCCAACCAGAGGTGGTATTTACTGGTTCTCTGAACGACTCAAAATTTCCATTACTGGTTCTCCAGAACTGGTCAGAATCTGCTGAATACCACTTCTGCTTTGTAGTTTTCTAAACATTGAAAGTAGTTTCTGGATTGTTCAAAGAATTAAAGCACATCTTTAACTGAATAAATATATTGAAAAATACACATTTTAACCAAAATGTATCTAGAAATGTGTGCATCATAAAATCTCTAAAAGAGGATTATGTATTTATTTATTAAAATTGCACACTGTTTCCTATGCTAAATCATAAAATACATAACAATGTATCAAAACAGTGGAAAACAAGATTATAATAAATATGCTTTATTTTTAATCTAGAGTGGGAGGGATAGGAGACATTTTTCCAGCACTATACTTGAAAGACTGGTTGAAAAATAAGTTTTCAATGCATACCTAAAAAGGTGTTTCTAGGTCCAAGCTGAACTTGAAGAGATTCCAAGAAAGTGAATAGTTGGTAAATAGCATTCTGTAACTCTTGATATACATTGTAGGATATTCCATGATAATCTTAAGAGATCGTTTACCAGGAAATGCAATCTCAGGTTACCACATTCTGCACCAACCAGTTTTCATATTGTTGGTGTTTCCATGTAGAATACATGGCTGAATACCACCTCTGATGCCATGTAATGGGACAAGAACATACTCATATATTCTGGTTTTACTACTTGATTGAGTAAGATATATATTTGACAATCTGGTATTAAGAGTAATAAGAAAACATTTTAACATTCAATTTAGAATTAAATCCTATTAAGACCAACTGCATATTTATCTTTTTCTTCCAAAATCATTGTCTGAAATTCAGGAAAACTGAACAATATCTCCTTGAAATTGTAATTTCTAATAGCAGGGATCCAATCTCATAAAACTGATATGAACATAACCTGCATTTAAAAAAATCTGTTTCACCTATACAGTGATGCTATTATACACAACACTGATGGATTATTCAAGCTACAAGTTTTGTTTCTTTCAAACATTGGAATTTCACAGATGTTACTATTTCTCACATTAAGATGCATAACAAACAATTATTTTGTACCAATGACTAACAACTTTGAAAGTGTGAGACCAAGTTTGGCATTGGAACTAAGTTAGAAACCTAGAGACATCATTGGTACCATGAACCTCATTACTTTGCATTCCTACCTAAAGAATATATGTTCATAAATGTTGGCCTATCTCATTGACCCAGACTCATTTATAGTCATTTAAAAGATGACAGCTTTTCTTTTCTGTTTTCTATTGTTTTACATTCCTTAACCTGCTATTCTCAAACTAACTGGGGGTGGCGGGGAGATGTCAAGTTGCCTAGGAACTATTTTAACACAACTATATGGTGTTTCCCCATTTTTTCACATCAGTATATTGTATAGAAATTGTATTTTTCTTCATACATAAAATGTCAAATTATGCTACTGTTAATTCTTGAAGCCCAGTGAAGTGTAAATCTGTAAATGGGGGCTGAACAACAACTCTGAATAGTACTGAATAGTTCTGATCTTTTTAATGAATTTGAAATAAGGAGGCATCATTTAAGATGCCACTTTACCATATCTTTGATTTTGCTAATAATTCTGTCATTTAACTGCAAAATTAAACTGCACCTGCTTATAACACACACAAGTACACAATTGGCCTGATTTAACATGTGCTACAATATGGTTTGTAAACAGCAATTACTCCATTCCTTGGCACACTCCAATTAATCAAACCTGTGGGTCTAAACACTGTCAGTCTTTGTTCTATTTCTGCAGTCTCATTAATTACACTGCTTCAAGAAGCATGAATTCATTTCAGATCTTAAATGTTAAGCAGAAGCTGTCAAGGCAAGGGCTGCTCCAACTAGCTGGCTGCACAGAGCAGAATCAAAATCCAATCTAATTATTTATGAGGATTAATGCAACTAATGTTTGACAAATATTGGTCTAAATGCATCCACCTTCCTAAAATAAACTAAAAACAAAAGCATACACTTATTATAAATAAACAAAAGCATACACTTATCCATTGTTTGACCCTGTTAGGAATATAAGTCACCTAACAGGTATTTGGGTTAGAAATAAACAAACCAGGATAAACATTTTAGTACTATGTCTTTAAGAGATTGCAAAAACTGCAATTGGGTGTGGTTTTTGAAATGGCCATAAAATGGGGCCAGAAACCTGGATTGTCTTAGTCTGAGTCTCAGAAGAGAGTGTGAGTGTATCTCTGTTTCCTTCTGTTGGAAAGTATTGCCATTCCTCCATTTCTTCTAATTGATTGATATTCCTGGATTTAATGTAAGTCTGATACTGAACTGTTTTTGACACTGGACTTTGATATTTGGATTATCCCTGGATTGAAAACTGACTGATTTAACTTGTGAATGACTTTGGATTGCTTGTTTGGACTTTGCTTAACATTTCTGGAAGTAAAAACCTACATTTACTGTACAGTGTATCTGTGTACTGTGTGTGTATTATTCCTACACTACTCTCTATACGTCTCCCTGTATGCGCTCATTCTCCTAACGGGGAATTACCTCAACAGACCCCATGATATATATGATAAAAGACAATAAGAACAGCTAAAGATTTATATTGGATGGGGAGAAAAGGCTGGTTCGGGGCTGAATTTCTGTGGCTGTATATTGTGGGTGAAAAAATAACTTAGGAAGATGTTGAGTCAGCTCCTGACTTTGCTGTGTGCTCACAGCATGATGCAGGCAAACAATGACTCTCTAGGTAGGTGAGAACTGTAGTCTACCAACATTATTTCTGTGGCCACCTATGCCTTATGCCCAGTGGAACCCTTTCAACTCAGTCTTTGCACAAGCTATGGATATTTTTGTATAAAGCCTAGGGCAATTAGAGTTGCACCAAATTTGGAAAACATATTTTCCAAAGGCCTTCCTTTTCTCAGAAGTTTTCAAAAACTCCATCCAACTGTGATTATAATACATAGATGAAATAATTTACCTTCTAGGAAAGAAAAATCCAGGAATTCAATATGAAAGAAGGACTCTAAATGGTAAAGTAATGGCTTTTGTATAAACTTCTTATCACCATGGTGGCATGGCCTTTTATTCCATGCTAAATATAATTCAAGCACGGACATGGCATAATATCCTAAGCTTCATATGCATGGTAATAGCTTTTTCCATGCTTTTCTTCTCAGTCTGCTTCTTTCATCTTTTATAGGGCTTCAATTTGGTGGTCTTTTAGAACTGCGTTTGATTCCACAAAGCACTGGCTTTCTTTCTGAAAACAGTTGCAACTAAGACCCAACTGCCTATAGGAAGCCAATCTCATTTGAGTGACATCAGTGGAACTGGATAGAGGTTTATTTAGAGAGGCCAGGCTAGTTGAGCTAGTTTAAATAACAGAACAGGACACAAATCAGTGTCTGAATCAGAACTGTTGGTCTAATTTACTGTTAATAATACTGTGGTTTTTTTTGGGGGGGTGGGGGTGGGGATGGGTGGGATCCTATTTCTCCTTCTCCTCTTAAAAAACAGTTAATAATTATTAAGGGAACTCGAGATTGCATGAACTGAGAGAGTAGAGGAATAGAACAGCAAGGATAGAATGGTTACAGATTAAAGGGAAATGGAAGAAGAATTGAAGTTAGAGAACTCTTTAAAATACCAGATGGCCACATGCTTGCCTAATATTTGCCTGCTGAGCTTGTTCAAACATTTAGTGAGTAGCTTCACCAACCATTTGCTGAATTTACTTCATGATGAACTTGGAACCTTGGAACCAGTTTCAGTCTATGATCATTAGCATGCAATCTTCAGTGAAAGGGTCTGGATTTGGTACATTAAAGTCAATGGTGGGATTCAATTTTTTTATTACTGGTTCTGTGGGCGTGGCTTATTTGGTAGGCGTGACTTGATTGTCATGTGACTGGTTGGCTGTGCTTGGTGGTCATGTGACTGGGTGGGTGTGGCCAACTCAATGTCACTCATGACAAGGGGTGCCTCGCCTGGCCCCTCCCCTCCCAGCCATTCCTTGTCAATTAAAAATCATAGCACAGAGTTTTTTCTCTCTTTCTCCCCCTTCCTTCCTATTTCTTTTTCTTTTTTTCTCTTTTTTCCTCTCTTTCTTTCTTGCTCTCTCTCTCTCTCTCTCTCTCTCTCTCTCTCTCCCACACACACATACACACACACACACCCACACACCTGGTCGGGCGGGCGGCAGAGGCACTGCTGCAGTGGGCACTACTATGGGAGGCAGCCGGGATCCTGCCCTCCCGGTCAGAGCACTCTGCTGTCAGTAGCTTCTCCCAGGGGATGAAATGTTTCATGTTTCCTCCCTTCATGAAAAGCCTGATGCCACTTTCTCCTTTGGCTGCAGCAGGACCCCACAGCCCAGTTCCCTTCTCCGATTGAGAGGAGAACCTTCCAGAGGTGGTATTCAACCGGTTCTCACCGGTTCTGGAGAACCTTTAGCGGTGATTAGGCGTGGGTCGTGGAACTGTTAGTAACTTCTGCTGGCCACGCCCCCGAACCAGTTCTCTGGTTGCTGGTTGCTCAGTTGCCCCACCCACCTGATGCTCGCTTATGCTGCTCGCCCTCCTGCCCCCAACTGAGCAGCCCTGATCTGCCTGCCCTGCTCACTGGTAAGTCTGTGAGTCATGCTAGGCCCTCACCCACTGCACGGGGCCTTTCCGTGCCTCCCCCCACCGCCGGGGACCTTTCCAGGTGGGAGGAGGCCAAGGTGGGGTGCCGGGCCATTCCAGAGGATGGGGGGAGCAGCGGTGGTGGCAGCACGGCTAAGGGAAACAGCCCCAGGAGTTCCTGGCCTCCCTTTCGGAGCATGTCCACCACCCTCCCAGCCCAGCCCAGCAGAGAAAATGGAGGAAAAACAGAGGGGACAAAGAATTAGCAAGACCAGCTCCATTTTTTGATGCAAAGCACCTCAAGCATCCAGTAACATGATCATGCAGTTGATAGGTGACCATCTCCAAGCAGATAGCATCATCTAGTAACCCAGAGTGTACAGGAGTCTTTTAACTCTTGGTAAGGTGATTTTGGTTCAATTCACAGCATGCCAAACCAACATTCACATTGTCCCCCCCCCGCAGCTCATAAGTTCTTCCCAGGAAAGAGGTGTGTGTGTGAGATAGAGACAAGGAAGGGAAGGGAGGAAGGGAGGAAGGGCAAGAAGAAAAGAGCAAGAAAGGAAGAAAGAGCAAGAAAGAAAGAGGAAGGGAGAGAAAGAAATAAAGAGGAAAAAAGAAAGAAAGAAAAATAGGAAGAAAGAAAAAAGAGGAAGGGAGGAAGGACAAGAAGGAAAGAGCAAGCAAGAAAAAAGAGGAAGGGAGAGAAAGAGAAAAAGAAAGAAAGAAAGAAAGAGGAAGGGGGAGAAAGAAAGAGAGAGAAAAAGAAAAAAAGAAGGAAGGGGGGAGAATACTCTGTGGTATTATTTTTAATTGTTCCATTATTTATCATATTTTAATATTTTGCACTGTCCCTACACCTAAAATGATTTTACTGCCTTTCTTTTGCCCAGGTATTTTTCAGGGTTTACATGTCAATAGTCCAGAGCATAAATACAGGTGTGTTTAACAGAGCTGAAAGGGACTATGGAGGTCTTCTAGTCCAACCCCCTGCTCAGGCAGGAAAACTCTGAGGAATCCAAAATCTGAATAGAGGTCCTGGGAAAGGTGTCAGAATAAGAGAATAACACTTAAAAGGGACCTTGGGGGGAACCCTATACCATTTCAGAGAAATGGCTGTCCAGTCTTTTCTTAAAAACTTCCAGTGATTGAGCACCCAGAACTTCTGGAGACAGGCTGTTCCACTGGTTAATTGTTCTCACTCACAGGAAGTTTCTCCTTAGTTTTAGGTTGCTTCTCTCTGTGTTCAGTTTCCATCCTTCTGGTGCTTTGGAAAATACATTGCCTCCCCCTTCTTTCTGGCAGCCCCCGAAAAGCCTGTTGCCTATCATCCTCTTGGGCAAAGCATGTAAGCTATTTCCTCCTTTCAGTGGTCCATGAAAGTACATCTATAGATAGATAATAAAGTCAAAAAAACGTGAACAACATTTTTACAGAACTATAGATACATTGTGGCTGGGTGTGACAAGGAATGGCTGGGAGGGGAGGGCCCAGGCGAGGCACTCCTTGATGTGAGTGTCATTGAGTTGGCCACACCCACCCAGTCAAATGAGCACCCTAGTCACATGACCACCAAGCCACACCCACCCAGTCATGTGACCCTAAGCCACACCCACCAAATAAGCCACGCCCACAGAACAGGTAGTAAAAAAATTTGAATTCCACCACTGGAACCTTCCATCGTCTGCAGCCCCACTGACCCCCAGAAAATGGGGCATTCCAATCTGGCATAGGAAGCCGGGAAATCTGGTAACCCCCAAGGAGCTAAAACCTCATGCATGCCCATCACAGCAGATGCCACAAGGGCCGCACAAATGCCTCCAGACAGTGTCCAGCAATCTGGATTTGGGGTGCCAAGGCTATGCACGTTTTGCATTAGGTCCGGCCCTCGGCAGCAAGATAGAAATGGGGCTGGAGTGACGGAAAGGATAGTCTCTAGGTGATTTACTTGGTGCCCCGGCTCTTTCCATCTCCAGGACAAGCACCAAAGATGCAGGATGGGGAAAGGAAGAAAAGAGGAAAAGAGGTGCGAGAAAGCCCAGGAAAGCAAGCAGGGGAACACACTACCGTTTGCTCAAGGACAATTGCTTTGCACCGCTACAGAGACACAAGTCACACCTTGGCACTTAGTTCAGTGGCCAGTCTTCCTTGCCCTCCCCAAGGCGCTCTCTTTCTCTCTCTCTCTCTCTCTCTCTCTCTCTCTCACACACACACACACACACACCTGGTCTGACTGGCACAAAATGATCCAGTGAGCTCCAGAGCAGTGGGCGGCGTGAGAAGGCAGAAAGCAGGAAGGGGGGGCGGTGGGAGCGAGGGGGCCGGTGGGGGGCGGAGCAGGCCAGAGTATGCTGCGGCCATGACTTTCTTCCTTTCCTCCCGGGAGAAAGAGAATTAACTGTGTTACTCACCTTTTCTTCCTTGCAGGGCTTTTAAATAATGTGCTTTCTCCACCCCCCCCCCCCAAACACTGAGATCGTAAAGATGATTCATAGACAATGGATAATGTTGCTACTATGTAAAATTATGTCTGCTGTAGCTACAGGAAGCCCACTAAGGCATTCATGGGGAAAGGAAAAGAAGAGAAAATTGTGCCACTGGAGGCATGACACAGACAAATTGAGCCAGCCACAGGAATCAACTCTGCACCAAAAAAAAGGAAATTGGAAACACAGTGACAGAAAAATAATTCTTGCACTAATTTCAAAATAGGGCTGTTTCTGTCATGAAACACCAATAATTTTAAAATCATATCCTCCTAATCCTTCATGATATCCAGTTCATGATATCCAGGCCACGAAGCACTTCTCTAATTATTCTATTCCCATGGAAATATACTGAGGAAACTTCAGCTAAATCCTAGCAAATATTTCAGATGTCAAACTCCTGCTCTACATCATTAACAGATAAAAGGCTGCAGACGAATTTTTCCCCCACCAGTCTATCAACATGCTGGGGGCAAAAAAAACTTTGCCTGCTTCTTAATATCTAGCAATTACAGCCTTGTACTGGAGAGTGCATACTTGCCAATCTTATTTATGAGAGTAACATATGAAACCTTTTTTTAAAAATCTTCCTTAACTTCCAGATGAAGGGCATACAATATACTGAAATAGATCTCCGCTGTAGCAAGCAAAGAACCCTCTTCGAATCACTAGAGAGTAGCTAGCAGTCAGTGAGGAGCAAAACACTTCACCATCAGAACAGAGTTCCTCTAATGGTTCATCAACAGTTAAGGAGACAAGCAAGCACTCTGCTCCTGTGAGGACAATCCTCACTGAATTGATCACATTGTTTGTTTATTTTTTTTAAATCCATAGATGCATGCTGAGAAATAGTTATGATAATTTGAATAGAAATCCCAAACAGCTCATCACAAGAGAGAATACTAGCAAGTGTATATTTTATGCAAACTGTGTCATGCTTTTTGGCTTCTGAATTTGCTAGGTTTAGGCAATAGGTTCAGACTAGCTGGCATTCTCTTCAGTTAGGTGGGTGGGTGGATGGGAGAATCAGAAAGAGATCCCTCCTCCCTGTCAGGGTTCCAAATAATAGGCCTATAGCAAACAGAACTCCGAGGCAAGTAGATTCTTCAAAGAAAAGTTTGTTGGACATATCATATGGGCCCAGGCTGGTGAAAACCAACTCTCAATGTTCCCGCAGTTTTCACCTAATTAAAAGGAAAAATTTTCCCCCTTACCCAATCTATCAGTCACATAGTCAAATTAGGGCACCTCCCTGTTGCCTACTAACTTCACTCCTCCTCTCTCTGACTACCGGTGGGGTTGTCCTTGGTTCCCAGGAGAAAGTATTTTGGTTTGGCTACAAAACCCCAGCTATCTCTATTCTGCCCTCCCTATCCCTCAGCTCCAGTGTGGCAACACTGAAGCCTCAAAATGGCCTTGGTCCAGAGGTGGTATTCAGCAGGTTCTGACCAGTTCTGGAGAACCGGTGGTGGAAATTTTGAGTAGTTCGGAGAACCGGCAAATACCCTCTCAACTGCCCCTGCCCCCATCTATTCTCTGCCTCCCAAATCCCAGCTGATCGGCCAGGTCTTTTTCTCTTATGGAACTGGAAAGCAGATTAGTGGGGTGGGGAGGGAATGGGGATTTTGCAGTATGCTTCTCCTGCCATGCCCACCAAGCCACGCCAAGCCATGCCAAGCCCACCAAGCCATGCCCACAGTACCGGTAGTAAAACATTTTGAATCCCACCACTGTCTTGGTCAGGGCAGCTTCAGGGTTGACACTCCCTACCTTATGTGAATAGAAGACTGCTGGGTTTCTGTTGTTCGTCTTAGGAATCACCTCTGTAAAATGTTAATTAATCCACAAGGACAAAAACTTAACATTGCAATATCATTTTTCCCCTGCTCATTACCCGGTAGACTAGAGTAGGGGTCGCCAACCTTTTGGACCTCAACTCATAATTTTAAATCCCGTGGACCACTAATATGAATATTGACTGACGATGGCTTGCTGACATTGGTGGGAAAGTCGTTCCCATATTCCAGAGCTGCAGTAGTCACATGACTGGCCCTTTGGTTATCCTGGAGCAGCTGCTCCTCCACCCAGGTGCACTGGCCTGCCATGGACTGGAGGGAGCAGCTGCTCCAGGATGACCAAAGGGCCAGTCCTGTGACTACTGCAGCTCTGGAATATGGGAACAACTTTCCCACCAACGTCAGCAAGCCACCTCAGGGTGGATTTCCCTCCCCCACCATTGGTCTTACCTTCCAGTTCCAGCTCACATGGCTCTACTCAAGGTAAGGTTTGCACTTGGCCAAAGGATGGGGGCAGTGGGTGGGTGGGCCATGTGGCAGTGCAGCCTTGTGTTCCCACACAGCCCTGGATTAATTGCTTTGGGGATACATTTCTCTGCGGACCACCAAAATTTTCTTGTGGACCACCAGTGGTCCCCGGCCCACCAGTTGGTGACCACTGGACTAGAGAGCAGAGGAATTCTGAAGTACAATGAGTCATGGGAGAAGTAACTAAGTGCCAAGGAATTATAACAAGTAATAATAAAGATGGAGCAATTTGTCTTACAGCAATGAGGCAAGAGACATGTATTTGAAGCAAAAGGTGAAAGGTGAAAGATAAATGACCGAAATATCAGAAAGTTGCAGTGCCCTGCTACTGAAGTTAGGGTTTTGCAAAAAAAAAAAAAAAAAGTTCTATGATTCAGTTTATAATGGATGGACTTCTTGTTAGGATGATTTATTTTATAAACTCCGTTCTTGCAAAGAATATTGTTTTTATGACTTTCTATAAAATTAACTTAAGATTGTGGTATAATGATTTTCTCTGACAAATTGATGCAACATGAGGCTCATTTTATGGTTATCTGCATTCTGTTGTAGTTACATTTGCAAGTCTAAAAGCCTTGGAACTCTCATTTTCATAAGCTAGAAATAAGAGTAATCAAGGCAGACTAATATCCATGTTATAATTATGAACTTATAAAGGATATATTGGCTGTTTACCTCATAGAGTAATTATTATTCATAAATGCTGCAAGTCACTGATGCACTGATGCCATATGCCTACAAATGTTTTCTAAATGCATATATCCTCTTATTAGACTGGAACCATTCTAGAACACTGAAGCTACCTCTGGAGCTGCAATTGTGAACAACCTCTGACATGTGTTACACCATATGACAACAGTAAAATAATAGAACAAATAAAACGATTCCAACATATTTACCTCACATTTATTAAAAAGTATGTATATACGGAAACTAGAACTAGTAAATAGAGAAAAAGATATTTCATGATGTCTACATATAAAAAAGCAATAAAATGTGCTTATTTTTTTCTTTTTCCTTGCAGATTAAGGTTCCTTAGGGGGCTCTTCATTTCATTGGGCTCATTCATGTATTGATTAGACTGTCTTTTCCTTAGAAACCCAGAAACACTCAGAACAGGCACAACATTTAAATAATTAAAGAGCTATCACTAGCATTTTCCTAAGCACATATATCTAGGCCTGAAATATGATTTATTTTAATCAGATTTATAAAGAAATGGTAGAAAGGTCAATCCAATGTTTCCAATTCAATATTTTCTCCTATACACAGGCTTCACATGGTTTAAAACAGCGTCTGAAAGTTTGTCTCTGTAGAACTGCCTGCAAATATTTTTTTCCTCTCTGTCCAAAAGACATTAGCATAGTTTCCTATCATTTTAAAGGCAAGACATACAAGACAGCTGGATGCTAAACTTTACAAAAAGATGACCATGAGTAAAAACAACTCTTTTTCATCAAAACAGAAAATCCAAGTAATTTTTTTTTGTCTTCTGCAGCTAAAGGTTTGGAAGCGCCCCCACCACCACTAACATTTTATTCACCTTAGTTTAAAATTTAAATATTTCTAGGAGGAGACAGACAAAGTCATGGAACATTAGTTTATTAATGACTATTGGTCTTGATGGATGTTTACAGTTTCTGGAATCATGGGGATTTATTTTTGCTGTTTGCCTGTAAATCAGACTAGACACCTGGCAACCACATATCCATGTGGTTGTGCAGGCAACATTTTAGAAGTAATTTGCCTCTTCCTAGGGCTGAGAGAAATGAATGGTCCAAAGTCACCTAGCTGACTTTGTGCCCAAACCAATACTAGAACTCAGAGTTCTCCACTCACAGTCCAGCTTTAACCATTAGATCAAACTGGCTTTCAGAATGATTAAGTAGAATATACAGTATTAGGTAACAGTTGATAAGAAGCAAAAGAAGAGGAGCTCTATTACCCTCCTGCCAATGCTTATGGACTTCTTTAGAGCATTAGATTGTTCAGTATATGATCCTGAATATTGAACTAGATGAGCCTTTGGCTTTGATTCCCATGTCTATAAAGTGAAAACTGCTGGAAGAGATTATCAATACTTTCTGAAAACATACCAAGGATATTCATCAGAAGTGGTATTCAGCAGGTTCTGACCAGTTCTGGAGAACCAGTAGTGGAAATTTTGAGTAGTTCGGAGAACCAGCAAATATCATCTCTGATTGGAGATTTTGCAGTATCGTTCTCCCGCCACGCCCACCAAGCGGTAGTACCCACAGAAGCGGTAGTAAAAAAAAAAATTGAATCCCACCACTGGTATTCATCAATTCGACTGAATCCCAGATCCCAAAACAGAACAGGATAATTCCGAATGGATTTTCTTTCTTTTTTCTTTTTGTGCTGGAGCAGGTGGGTCTGAACTTTTTCTGGTGAAGGTGGGCACCTACAAAGTTACAATACCCTGCAGCCTTGGCAGGAAATTTACTTTTTGCATAAAATGACAGAATATGTATTATGGAGGGAGGGAGAGAGGGAAGGAGGGAGGGGGGAGAGAGAGATTCAGTCTCCCTTCTCTTCATCCAACACTACTTCACAATGGCTTCCCTCAAATCCCATCAACCTTTGCTTTCAGGCAACCTCTGAGTTCCTAGTAAGTGGTGGTCAGGAGACATTAAGATAAAGAAAGAGATCTTTAGTTTTACCATTTTCTCTGCAATGTAGTTATGATTCATAGTTGCTGACCTCTGATCTGAAAAGGCCCTGTGACAATTGTTTCTGAGTGCATTAGCACTTGACTCGATCTTTTACAGAAGAAGACCAGCAAATTAATCCCTGATTCTTTCACCTTACTAAGCTCCATTTAAAAAAAACAACATCTTAGTCCTTATGGACACCTCTTACTATTGCCCACCTGTCCCACTCCACCTCCCACCTCAGCTTATTTGATGGTGCTACTTGTGTTGCCCAAAGCAAGGGAAACAAGATTGCCAATTATCCTCTATCTGTATCTAAACAAATGAATAAGCATTTGAAAAGGACAAAAAGATTTTAAAGGGATGCAGCTCAAAAGCATTTCTATAAATATGGGAAGCTTTGGCCTTCATAAACCAAAGATTTGTCTGAAAATTCTAAAACAATCACTTTTCTAAATCTCCTGACACTTTTTCTCAGGTGGTTCCTCTTGTGCATTTTGAGCTAGGAGCAAGGTACTTCCCTACCTTTAAAGTCACTTGTTTTTATGTTCATCAAAATTCTTACTTTCTTTGTTCTTTGGACTATCTCCCAGGGGTCAATTTGCATCATACAAATATCAATCCATGACTTTTAATCTAACTGTAACTTAAAATTACAAAGTATGTAGTAATCTTCTCCTTTTATTTTGGAAGGTATTTTTCAAAAGCAAATGGAGATCTTGTTAACTTCCACAAGATTCATTTCTTAGTTGCAAACCTATTCTAATAGAGGACAAAAACAAAAGACATTTGCATTGTCTAACAACTATTGTATTATTGCTTCTCATAAGATTGCATTATAAATATATTCATTTATTTATATTCAGCTATAACTAAGGTTAGTTATGAACACTATGTGAAATGCTAGATATATTGTTGGAATTATCAGTCCATTATAGCTCTGTAGTTTATTTTGATGCTGTTAAAGCACTGTAATGTATTTTGATGCAACTAAAAGAAAAAGAAAAAAGCTACTCTTGCACACTATCCAAATGTAAATATATTTTTATATAGGCAAGGTTGGGCATCTGTGGAGTGATTAGAAAAATAATTTCTAATTTGTTAAATGATCCAACACAAAATCATGTGCCTTATCTTGCCCTGTCCATCAGTGTTAACGTCATTTCTGAGCAAGTTGAATTGTCTGCTCAGCATATTACTTGAGAGATTTGTGGCCATTTTCTGTCATGAAAATTATTAGGAAAGTTCATAAGGATGATTGATTAAATTCCTTGCCAGTGAACAGAACTATCAAGTCATTCAGCTCAACACACAGTGCACAAATTAAAAAAGAGAAGTCAGCCTTCTGTGGAGCTGTTCCGATTCTGTCTTGACTCACTGGTGGCTGCAATGGAAGATGTAGCCATCTCTTGTCTGCAATATATTTTTGTAAAGAATTTGCCCTTTCGTCTGTTGACATTTACTAATCTGAAGAAAAACAGGGATTAGAGAATACAGAATAAAAATGATTATAGAGTTCTTTTGTAGCCTTCACTATATAAGAAGTTTTACATAGGCAATTGTGTCTTCTTTTGAGAGTCAGTTTGATTAGTGATTAAGGCATCAGGTTAGAAAATGGAAGATTTTGATTTCTAGTCCCATTTTAGGCAGAAAGGCATCTGGGTGACTTTGGGCCAATCACTTTTCCTCAGCCCTAGAAAAATGGAGGCAATGGCAAACCATTTCTGAAAAACTTTCCAAGAAAATTGCAGGGATTTGTCTAGGCAGTCTCCAAGAATTAAATATGACTGAATGAAGCAAAAAATTAAATTAAATTAAAAATTTAAAAACATCTCAGCTTTAAACACCATAGTTTTATTTCAAAAGGAGGAAATGTAAAATATCATATTTGGTAAAGAGAAATGTAGGGTACAAATATAAGAAGGAGGATTCATAGCTTAGAAGCACAACATCTGAGAAGGACTTGGACCACTTGCTAAATATGAGCCAGCAATGTAAAACATCTGCTAGAAGGGCTAATTAATCTGTTACGGTATTTAATATTGTGCCAAAAAGGCGGCCATCCAAAACAGAATCACATGAGTAGACAGTTCTTTGATTCAGCTGGGTCTAATCTGTGGAAAATTTAAAAGCCCAGTACCAAACTTTGAAATGGGCCCAGAAATGCACAGCTAGCTACTACATTGTAATATAACTCAATAACTTTGCTGCAGTTACGATATAAATAGCCACATTCTGGAGAAAGTGATGTTTGTTCCCTACAAAGAGTAAATTCAAAATTAGGCCTGAAAAAAATTAAAGCATGCCTAACCGATTCTAGTTCAGCTTTCCCCATATACGGTCACAGCCAACATGCTAAAAAAAGGTTGGTAAAAGACATTAATTAAGGCTTCTAAGGCTTCTGTTAATACAGAAAGGAAAAAAACTCAAAGGAAGATTGGAATAACCCCCGACTTGGCTTTTCAGAAGGAAAAAAAAATTCTTCTAGCCAGATAAGAACATTACCCAACATTTTTGTTCCTTTCTAGAAATATCCCCAAAAATCTATGCAGGAATTTTACAGCAGGCCTAGGAATTCTGGGAGTTGAAGTCCATAGGTTGTAAAGGGGGCATAGTTGCTCATCCCTGTTCTAGAAGATTAATATGTGGAAATCATATAGAACTGTATGTTGTTTTCACATTGATGATACTGCCCCTCATACTTTCAGATAACTCTGTGCAATGGTTGCAAGCAGACAATTAATGACAAAGGATATAATGTAGACTATTATGTCAGATATAAGACTATGGGGTACAGCATAGGTTTCCAAGCCCAAGCTCCTGACTAACCAAGAATGATAGGATATATCAGAAGCCTATTTCTCTTCAACTCATTCCAGTCAGCCATGCCTTGAAATGCACAGTGGTTTTTAGACAATTACTATAAATTAAGACAATAAAAGCCACTGAAGGTAAAGATGCAATGTGTGCAATTAAATTTTATATCATGATACCCCCCCTTTAGTAAAATGATTGAAAAAAATCCCGCCATTAAATACTGGGGGTGGGGGTAGGGTTAGATGGAATCCTAAAACATTAGTCATAACAATAACAATGAATACTATTTATTGACATACTATTTAGAAGACTTTATGAAGCAGGCAGCCAAGTAGGCAGCCATTTGGAATTTGCAGCCATTCTTAAAATAACAAGGTGCTAACAAGGTAAGTGGAAGGGTTGTCCATAAGAATGTAAAGCAGCTGCTCAGAGATTAACAGGGGAAAAATTATGGTGGCAGTGCTGGGAACCAATCTGTTATAGAGAAATATCTAAAGGGAAATAACGTAAAAGACCCCTTGTACTAAAGAATCTTTATTTTTTAAAGTGTTTATTTAATTTACCTTGCATTCTATAGACCACTTGTAGAATCCAAAAGAATAATCAAATATACTAGTTGGAGAGAAAATTAACCAGTATTTTTTCCTGATGCAGTGTAATTGCAATATACCCAGTCCAATGAATATCTTGATTTTTAAATGTCTATAAAGAAGTTCTGTAACCCCACTCCTCTTTAGGGTAATCTTTCCTGTTTCAAGTTAACCATAAAAGTCAATGAATCAATGCATGTTTCTACATAAGTACATCTCTGTCTCTAGTTCAAACCAACCCCACTGAGGGAATAAGTTTTTGAATTAAAAAAACATGGGTCCAATTTTTTTTTAAATACAATGATTTGGAAAAACAAACTTACTATCTTCCTAGGAATACTTTTACTCACTATAAAAATCAGCTGGCCTGCTAAAAAGTCAACAAGATTATATTTTGTGAGGAAAATGTTGAGATACCAAAATCATATAGACTGTGATTAATCTATATGTCTTATCTGTGGAATAGAAATTGTATCATTATGAAGAATAAGCTTCAGCAAAGCCAGGGAAGGAATGACATATTATTCATCTTATCGTTTGTCTAATTCCAAAATAGTTCTTCTATCTTAAATAAGCAAGAATATCTTGGAGAAACATTTTCCCTGCACAACAAATGTTTATAGGTTCACTACTTTTTTAAAACATGTAAATACTTCTACACTTTCATTTTGCAGTAATTCTATTTTCAAGGCTATACAAGTAAGGAAGTGATATTAAAACCCATGTATCTTAGTACCGTGTTTCTCATATAATAAGGCCGGGTCTTATTTTTTTTTGAGCCCCGAAAAAATGGCTAGGCCTTTTCGGGGGTGACTTATTTCCCCCTCTTGCATCTTAGGGCGGGCAGCGACAGCTTGGATGTTGACCTTGGCATTGGTGGGGCAGTTTGTATCAGGGTCAATGCAGGCAGCACCATATCCAGGTGTGCAACAAAAGTACTTCCTAACAGCAAGCCCCCCCGCCATTTCCCCCCCATTTCACATGTTTTAATATAGGCCTTAATTTGGGGGGAGGGGCTTAATTTCATTTCATGCCTATAAAACATGCTGGGACTTCCTATTGGGGGAGGCGGTATTGTTGGAGAAACAGGGTATGTCTGCTCAGTGGTCCTGTGAATGCAAACATACTTCTAAATGAAATGGCTACAAAGAAAACAATTACTCATTTAGAGTTTTTCTGTCTGAACAAGGAAATATGAAATATTCAAAATTTAGCTTTGCTGATAAATATGATATTATAAATGTGGTAAATGACTTCAGATAATTTACATAGATCAAAGGAACTGGAGGTTTACAGTCTACAGTGGAAAATTCCCAACCAACACAGGTGCATATTCTGCTAAACACAATTACATTATATTATTTATTTGACATATTTATATAGTTCCCTATCTTATGCCAAACTCTGGCACACCCAATCAAGAATTAAAGTAATATCAATAATAAAAGAAAATAAAAACCATAATAAAACTATTAATATCATAAAAATATAAAACTAGTGCCAAGTTCATCTTTTGAAGTGCAGTCATTTCATATTAGAGGACAATGCAATGATTCAGACTTAGTACAGATTAAAATGGTAATACCCTTAGTTAAAATCTTATGAGCACATGACCATGGACTGGAATATTCAAGGACATAATCCAAAAAATCAGACATTTTTTGAAAAGACATATGACAGTAACAGTTTTTGCTAATGTTTAAATAAGTTTGGTAATATAGTTTTTGACTTTTCTCATGAAAGGAGCCAAATATGCAAAGAGTCTGCTCAGCCTCAGTAATATATTATTTACATTCAGTAATATTCAGCTTTCCAATATATATACAATGTTATTGCCAACATTAAAATTGAAGGTTAATTTTAATTTTATCAAAAATTAGTAAATCTGGTAAAAATGCATGTTCTAACTCTTTGTTTTTATTGTTTGTGATGCTTACATATATTATATAAATCAAAACAATTTTTAATTTTGATTATTCCTTACTCTGATCCCAAGTTCCACGTTTTCACCTCCATAGATCTCCATGCCTTCATCTAGTAGACCAATTTCTTGGAAATACTCCCTGTCTACTATGAAACATCCGATCAGTGCCGGACTCCTGAAAAAAAAGCAATAATGGAAAAATACAAATTGATTTTGAATGCATATAATTTAAGGCAAGCCCACAATTCATGGACTCAGAGCAGTTCATTGTCTCATCTTCAGCTATAAGATGAATTAACATGAACATGAGCAAAGATGTTCCTTTCTGGGTTAGTTAAAAATCATTACTCAGTTTTAATACTAGTAAGATGTTTCACATTGTGGCATTTATTTATTAATTTCATCAATTTATATGCTGTACCCTCTCACTCCTCTATTAGGACTTACGTATAGAAACATAAATAATGTCAAAATTACTAAAGAATTCCACTATTTGGCCTCTATTTCTCAAATTCTCAAAGCACATTTTAAAAAAATAGAGTCCAATAAAATTAAAGGAAAATCTGTTGGGGAAACTGCATTAAGATCTCCATTCCAATCCCTTTTCAACAATAGTCAGATAGTTTTATTACGTTCTTGTCAAGGTTCCGATTGTAATTGTTCCTTTGGAAGTCTTATTTTTCTTCAAAGATTCCTAGGTAAACACCAATTAAACTCCAGTCTCTCCAATAGTACCAAAGTAACAGAATCAATAGATCTCCAGAATTTTTGCCTTAATTGTGAATGTCATGCAAATCCTTTATTAAGATGACATGCACGAAAATGTGACTGCATTGGAAGCAGCAAGCAAATTTATATCCACAATTTATATATGTGTCTCTCTGTGTGTGCTATGTTTACAATTTTCAATAAAAGAATGGATAAGAGAAGGGAAGAGCTATCAGGCAATCACAATCTTGCTCTCTTCTGTCCAAGATTTTACTTTACTTCCTTTCTATTTTGAGCTCCCACCTTCCTTATGTTTCAACGATCAAGGAAAGCAATAAAAAAAGCAGGAAGGACAAACTGCATTGTGCATATATTATTTCCTATTTGGCTTTCACATGATTGAGAATGAAAATAGCACAAAATTAGCACTTATGTGCTAACATGTACACACTGTTAAATGTATGAAAACTTTAGAGTGGGTGTATTTTCTATATATGTGTGTGTGATAGATCAGTGTGGCACTTCAGATTCAAAAGATACTTTGGAGCACACGGGACACTCATTTTTCAACTCCTTAAAATAACTTACAATCCTTTGCAGCTGTTGTGTAATTCCCTGGAAAGTATGCATTTAGTTGAAAGAGTTGCAGACAGGTCCGATTTGTCCATTCAAGCTGTGTTTCCCCTGCTTATGCCCCTCAGCAACTCATTTCATTGTGCTTCCACTCTTTTGCGGCCATTTCAATTATACTGCCATGCCATGCCATGCCCAAACATATCTTCAGGAAAGACCAGACAATTTGGTAACCAGTCTGATGAAGTCAGCTAAAGTGGGAATCAGGGGCCCATGGTATTTTATATACCAAGGAAGAGTGTTAATTCATTTTTAAAAAATCCTAGTGAATACTGTTAGGGATATGAGTCACCTAACAGGTATTTGGGTTAGAAATATATAAACCAGAATAGACATTTTAATACTGTCTCTTTAGGGGAATGCAAGAGCATACAATTGGGTGTGTTTTTCTCAAATGGCCATAAGATGGAGCCAGAAACCTGGGTCGTTTTAGTCTTAATCTCAGAAGAGAGTGTATCTCTGTTTCCTTCTGTTGGAAAGTATTGCAGTTCCTCCATTTCTTCTAATTGACTGATACTACTGGATTTAATGTAAGTCTGTTACTGAACTGTTTTTTGACACTGGACTTTGATATTTGGATTATCCCTGGATTGAAAACTGACTGATTTACTTGTGAATGACTTTGGATTGTTTATTTTGGACTTTGCTTAAACCTTTCTGGAAGTAAAAACCTACATTTACTGTACAGTGTATCTGTATACTGTGTGTGTATTATTCAAACACTTCTCTCAAATACGTCTCCCTGTATGCACTCATTCTCCTAATGGGGAATTACCCCAACACATACTTTGACATGCAGAGACAAAGACAGAAATGTCACTATTATCATTATGCGAGCAGGAGAAGAGCATGGGGGACAACTTGATTCCAATTAAAGGAGTTCAAGAGTTGTTAAAGAAGAGAAGAAACAATTTAGCATTCATTATGACAATGGTGATAAAGCTGTGATAAGGTGAGGCATCTGCTCTTGATGTGATCATTAGATTTCCAAAATCACAAGTCCTAAAATTTCTCCTTTCTCCTTATTCAGATCAGACTCTCTGTGATAATAACAAAATTATAAGAGGCTGGAATGAAGAAAACATCAGTCAATCACTAATATTATCCTTCAGGTCTGTAATGAGCCCTCTTCTGATTTCTTTTACTGTACAATAGAATATTCTGAAAAGATGCTAATGCCAAAACATTCATATTTTATTCTATTTATTCCATTAATGTGCCCTTCCCTTTACTAACAAATAATTAAATTACTTTACTAATGTAATTGAATTTTGATAGGAAAAAGTAAACAGCATTAAACAGTTCCTGCTGTTTAAGATGAACATGTCTATCACCTCCTACATTCTATGTGACAATATTAAATCATAGTTAGTGATTATTCCACATATACATGTAATTGATTTGTAAGCAGCTACTATTTCTAGTTAGCATGACTGCAATTTGAAACTAGTTTTATATTTGGCCAGCACACTGAACTATGAAAGAGCCACTAATCATAGTTACTTAACTATTTAGGGGAGACATGGTTTATCTGACCATGTCATGAAAATTATCCCAATTTGTCATGACATAAATATGTTTTTACTAGAAGTGAAAATGTCTCAGTAGACAGTCACAGGGCATTAACTACATTATGCCACACGCTTCCAACCTTTCACATTTCATTTTTTCCGGTCCTGGAGTGAGTTTCTAGACATTATGTAGTATCCTTCAGTCATCTGCGTGATTGATCTCCCTTTAATCTCCCTTGTGATCTATAAGTTAGCATTACAAATCAGAGGTGTCCACAGGATTGAAACCTGATAAGGAGCGCTGTGCCATAAGCTCTGCTGCCACTTTCATGCATGCAACATCATGATGTATATACAACAGGTATGAAGATTCTGTCACACTATCATGATGGTGCCTTTTTTATTCATACCTAACCCTCTGTGGACCTCTCTGTATGAAATCCAGACGAGCCACAGGCAATGATACAAGTACAGAACAGCAATCTTATTTCTTATTGACTTTTAATGCGATGGCAGATTTTGTCCTGCAGTATTTCAAAGTTCTCTGCTGCAGTGAAAGATTTTGCTACTTTATTCCCAGGATGCCCAGGATTCATTTTGAGTTTCTCGCGATAAGAATTTTGGAGCTTACTTTACTGTTGGCAGGAGGCTAATACTGATGTTTTTTGTTACACGCTTTCCTCTCAGGCTGAAGCTTCTCTAGATGCTCAAACTTCCTAAATAAAGTCCTTAAGAAGATGATTCCTTATGATGCTTCCCTTGAGATTTAATGGAAATATAAGAAGACAGACTGCTGGAGGAAAAATTAGATCACTCACATGCACATCTTCTGCAGCTAAATTGGAACTAGAACAAAATATTCCATCCATGCAAATTTAATAAAATACTCTTCTCCTTTGCAAACAAACAAAACACAATTTTTCCATCAAATTGAAATTAAAAATGATCACATATATGATTTTTCCATGATACTATCTATATTGGGATATATAGTACTGTGCTGTACAGTGGCTCCAATTGACTCATTTAAATATTGGCAGGAATCTGTTCCAGGTGTCTTCAATATAGAAAAATATTTTTTAGTTTTCTGCCATAATTATGAAACCAGCACTTCAAATGTGGACTCTTTTAGAATGTTTCAACTGCAGAGCTGACTTTCTTCTTTATAATATAATGTTGTAAGTGGACAAAGGAATTACTAACTGATAGATGCTAATGGACTCAACATTACAACAGTAATCAGTGTTGGCCTTTCAAGTTCTAAACAGCATCAACTTGGTTGATGTCAAATTCACTCTTCTCTTAACATTTACATTTTCCTAACGTTTACACAAAGCCTAGAGATTGTTGCAGAAAACGACATGATACTTCTCCCAGTCAATTTTCTGCTGATATTATGATTGTTGTGGACAACTTATCGAATAATGTCCATGATATCACTTACGGTATAATTGCAGAAGTGAAGACTTCTGCTTCAGTTGTAACATTGCAAAAACAGCTTTAGTGTGCTTGATTGAATAAGACTGATTATTTATTTATTTATTTATTTATTTGATTTGTCAACTATTTACAAGATAATAAGTATAAGTGTATACATAGTTATGAATACATGAAATGGGTACATATAAGAAAAATAAAAGAAACAATATGGATCTATGGATCAGCAACCTTTCAAATACTATGTGCTGTCACAATCTCATGTGATGGCCTGAGTGCTCTCGGCCTAAATATCTGGAGACCATAAACTTTATTAGCAGAACTGACTTCATAAGATTTTAACAATTTTAAATTATTTCAATTTCATTCTGGAGTCTATATGCATGACAATCATGTGGTGCTTATAGACATTGCCTTACCCAATATGATATAGTATATAACCATATTAGAGATCCAAAACTTGGGTATTTTCTTTGATGTATTTGGCCTTTTAATTCTGCTTTTCATGAAAATATATTCACATATGTATATATTACCTTATAGGAGCCGTAGTGTTTTCCAACTTCCACCATGATTTTGGTGGATTTAGATATCGACACCATAATTCCCAATCAAATCCTTGGGCAGATAGTGGGTATTCTTCTAGTTCAAAGTTGTCATATTTGATATTATCAAATGATGGAGATATAACTCGTCTTCTGTTTTCTTTTATCCTGGTGAGTACTGGCTCAGCCCTTAAGAAAAAGAAGATGATCAGTTTGTTTCAATAGTGATAGGTAGCAAATGATTCTTACCTTTGATCCATGCACCCTCCTCAACATACATATACTTTATATTTCTCACATAGGTGAGAAATGAGTAATTACTTACTAAATAAATACTTCTATTCATTTAAAGTCTTACATCAAAATAGAAACAAAGGTGGGGGAAAGGGAAGCTGTTAGTTAAGATGTCTAAATAACAGATGAGAAGGACACAAATAATTAAAGGTAACTGATAGATGCTAATGGACTCAACATTGCAACAGTAATCAGTATTGGCCTTTCACGTTCTAAACAGCAGAAACTTAATTACAAGCTGTTTCAAAGTTCCCATAGCAATGGAACACTAGATGCTATGTAGCAAATGTCACCCTTGACATTATTTTAATACAAAATACAGTATGATTGGTGCTATTAATGCTATTAATTGGAGCTATTAATGAGGAAGATAGACAATAGGTACTGCATTTGGAAAGTGTCTTCAAAGAAAGTGTCTTTGATTTGGAAATCAGGAGATATTTTGTTTACTAAAATCCTGCTTCTGGACTATTTCTAAAACTATAGCTTGAATGGACAAATATACAGGAAATATTTACTGATGTAGCCAGAAAGAATGCTTAGAATGTTCATAGATGGAACATTATGACTTAAGCATCGTATTTTTCTGGACCACTTACGTTGAAAAATGAAAACGTATTTTGCAAACTATCTCACGTCCATGGGGAAAGAGTACTCTGGATGAACTCAAGTTAAGAGTCTGATTTAACCAATTAGAGGTGATCAAAAAGGGGGTTCAGCATAGTGGGCAAAGGGGACATGTGATGCCATAAATGCAATGATGTCATCATGCAAATGACAACAATTATGTAATTTGCATTTGCCAAGCTGCAACTTGCACAAGTGACACTACTGGAGGATTTGCATAATTATGTCCTTATACTTGTAAGTAAACATAGCTTCTGTCAGAAGCCTTTGAGAATTATTCAAGCATATTCCCCAGCTTGGTGCCATTTCAGATATATTATTCAGAGGCTTTGGGGTTTTTTGTTGGTGGTTATTTCTAAAGATATGCAGCCTAGCACCAGTGAGAGTTAATTTATGTAAAGGGACACAGGAGAATATGTAAAGAAAAACAACTTTATCACCACCTGAGGATGGGAGAATAAAGTCAGCAGTTGTATACCTATTATACTCATGTACTGACACTTGGAATCAGGAAACCACAACTGGAGGAATATAAAAGCAGACTAGAATAAACAGCTTGATCCCTGTCTTCCTTGTAAGCAAGCTACAGCCCAGCCTAGCTATGGGGAAGTACCCATGTTGGGATGTGAGTGAGTGGTGCTTTGCTTGGTTTTGCTTTTTACAAACTGAATTAATAAAACGTTATTGTTGCTGACTCTCCTGTATTAGTCACAGCATAAGATCTAGTTACCTCTCTCTGGAGGAAGCAACTGGCCCCATCCCTGGCAAACAGTTGTGGTAGAAAGCAAGGGTCTCTTTCAGAGGGGGAATTCAGCAGGTTCTGACCAGTTCTGGGGAACCAGTAGTGGAAATGTTGAGTAGTTTGGAGAACCAGAAAATGCCCCCTCTGACTGGAGATATTACAGTATCCTTCCCCTGCCACGGCCACAGAACTACTGGTAAAAAAAATGAATCCCACTACTGGTCTCTTTCTTGGAGCTGAATTCCCTTGCAACCACAAATATTGTATGGACTGTAAATTGACCTTAGTCCCTTTTCTAATAGCCCTATCTGATGGCTGCAGATATTAGAAGATTGTACTCTCAGGAGTCTTTGCCAGTTTTGTTTAATGCACACTTAATTTAATGTATTGTGCTTTTATCCCTCTGACTCTAGGAGAGATCAAGAGACTTTTGATTAAAAAGATGTGAAAAGATGAACCTTCTATAATATATTAATATAGTAGTACCATGTTTCTCCAACAATACACCCCCCCATGAGAAGTCCCAGAATGTTTTCTAAGCATAAGGTTAAATTAAGCCCCTTCCTCCAAATGTAGGCCTATTTTAAAACATGTGAAATGGGGGAGAAGGGTGCCAATAGGAGCGCACCACAGGCAGCCATGCCTCACCACCAGCCGCTCCTAATGGCTGATCATGGCAGAGCATGGAGAGCTCCCTACTCCCTCCAAGTACCTTTCCTGCCAGGGGCTCTTGCGCAGGAAAGACGGGCCGCACCAAGAGGGGGATGATTCCGCTTTCCCATCCGCACAAAGAGCACTGGCTCCCCCTTCCCCTACCACAGCCCTGGCAAGGGTGTGGGAGCTGACTTTAAAATGGAGTCCATCCACGTCCTCTCAAGCATGGCTCGAGATGCCTCTGGCAAGACTGCAGAAGAGTGACACACCCAGCCTGCTGCTGGCGCACCACCCTTTGACCAACACTTCGCTCCGGGCATGAGTGGGCACAGCAGCAGCCCAGCCCAGCCCACATGGCCTGCTCCTCTTGGGGACTGCAAGCTCACTTGCCCTGCTCAGCCTGGCTTCCAGTGGTACCACCAGCCGCTGTTACCTTACACAGCAGCAGTGCCTTCTCCTGCTGGCTGGCGCCTTGCAGGTGAAAAGCGCAGCCCAGTGGCACCCAAGCAGAGGCTGCACGCTTTCACCCTTGCACCCTGCAGAGCCAGAATCTGCCGCCTGCCACACAAACCTCAATGAGCAGCCTCGCCCATGCTCAGGGGAAGAGAAGCTGCACTCCGCCAGCTCCTTTTCCCCCAAGCACGGGCAAGGCTGCTCATTGGGGTTTGTGTGTCAGGCAGCAGATTCCAGGTTTGCTGGGCCCCAGGGCAACAGTTTACAGCCCCCACTTGGGCTGTGCTTTCGGCCTTCTGAGTGCCTGCAGGCACCGTTGTGTATACTTCCGTGGTGGCTGTTTAAGCAGAGAGTCTGCATCCTGTGCATCTCTGGGAGCACCTGAAGCTTGACAGGGCTGCCTGGGCCCTTGGTGGTCCCATGCCCTGTTGCGAGCTTGGAGTCCATGGGTTGGAAAACAACCACCAGACTCCTGAAGAGAACTTGTTGAGGGAAGAAGTCAGGGCAGGTTGGTCATGGCCATCGCACTGGAATGGCACAGCTATGTTCTTTTGGAAAGGTCTGGCTGACTTGGGAAAATCCCAGGAAGAAGAGCAAGGAGGTTAGGGAGGGTAGAACAAAATTGGCACGTGAGACCGGCTGGCTGGTGTTCGCACTTAGGGGAAGAGGAGCTGGCGGAGTGCCAGAAAGGCAGCCCGCTTGCCTTTGTCTCTCTTTGTCTTCCTGCAGTGGCAGGAAACCAGGTATTGCCGGGGCAAGGGGATCTAAGTGATCCAGCAGTCTTGCTCCCCCTGCTCTTCTCAAGCAGGGCAGGTTAAGAAAGCAGCCTCCTGAGTAACGGTTCCGAGCACTGCAGCTTGATCTGAGCTCGAGCATGTCCACATGGCATGCTGAATTTGGCGCTTAATGGAGCACTGCAAGTTTGCCAACCCACTGGACCAAGAACTACCCGCACAGGCTGAGCTGGCATGATGCACAGGGTAGAAAGTGGTTGGCTGCGTGGGTGTTGCAGGAACACGGCCATTCACTGATAAGGATGTAAATACACACACACACACCACCACCAGGCTGCGCGTGGGGGGAAAATTAAGACATCCTCGAAAAGACAGCCTAGCCATTTTTTCAGGGCTCAAAAAAAAAAAACAAAAAACTGGCCTTATTTTATGAGCAACACGGTAGTATTGTTAATATGCAACCAACAATATACTAATAATACAAGCAGTGGCATGAAGGTCAAAGACTTGAGAATCATTTAAATTTAGAGATCTGGCAATAAAAAAGATTTGGTTGAAATTGTGTTGAAGAAATTATTTGGATGTTTTAATGTATGTTGCTCTCTATATAAAAGCTTTAAAGTATAAACTACCAAATATCCCCCCTGAGGTGATATTGACCCAATCTCTGCTAATCTTAGTGAAATCCCTTAAAACATGGTTGTGTGAAAAGGTCTGGAGATCAAAGGGAATAGTGATCCTGTTACATGGTTCTATTGTTTGTCACCTAATCCTGTCTCTTAGCTTAGGAATGTGGTAGCATAAAAAATGTAATAAATAAATCAAAATGATGTCTCACATTGGTGAGAGGAAAATTTCTCTTAAAGGGGCGACCATGACCCATTATTATGTTTATAGCCCAGGAAGATTACCTCCCAGTTTTAAAAATTGTAGTCAAGTTCTAAATGATAATAAAGATATGCTTGGAGAAAAAAATGCAATATAATTTTTTGAAAGTAAACTCTGGACGTTCTGACTACTTGCTAAGTTTGTAAATGTCTGGATAGCTACTAGATGACAGCAAGAAGATACAGAACTCTTTTTGCTATTAGGTGTCTGGATTTTTGAAATCCAGGTATGATAGCCTTAAGTTTACATGACCAGTCACAACAACTATCAAGTCTTCTCATTCTAAGAATTATGGAACGTGCTGCCATGATCACTCCCACAAAATTGTCTATTGTTGTTTAAGAAATCTATAATATGCACTCAACTAGGGTTTTTAATTAAATTGCTCTTTACAGAAGGTTAAATAAGGACTGAAGCAGCAACACTGAATGAAAGAAAAACAGACATTATTGCACAATGCAACGAACATATTGAATTAACTTATCGCTTCTTTCTTAGCTTTATGCAGTCGATCTGAACACCTTGTATTTGTCCTCCAGTGTTTTTATATGGGGGAAATGCTGATGAATGCATTATGAATTAGGAGGCTAAACCATCTATTGTGTTCATATGATAGGACAATGCAGTTTCTATGCATACTTCCACTATATACACGAAGCTCCTCAACTGCCACCAAAGACGCCTCTTTATCTATATATTGACATATAGCAGTGCCAGTCATTGTCATGCCCCTGTCAGAGTCTGAATCTGAGGAGGAAGAAGAACAGTTGACAGGGAGTGGGAGTATGGCTCCGTTGGCTGTAGAGGAAACTGGGGAAGGGCAAAGTCCAGCTGGGAAGAGGAGGGGAGAGAGGTAGAACAAGGGAGAGGGAGTTCAGAGGAAGACCCAGGCCCACCATCTCTTCATCCTAGGGCCGTGATGGTGAACCTATGGCACGTGTGCCACAGGTGGCATGCGAGCCACAGGCAAACTTACTTCACTGCACATGCAAGTACTTCCCAGCTGATTTTTGGCCTGTTTGAGACCCTTTTTGGCCTCCCAGGGGCTTGAGGAAAGCCTTTCCAGGGCAAAAAATAGGCCTGTTTTGTCACTTCCTGTATTTCCGGACACACTGGAAGTGATGAAATGGGCCCATTTTTTGGCCTGCAAAGGTTGCAGAAGCTTTCCTCAAGCCTCTGGGAGGCCGAAAAAGGCCTCAAATGGCCCAAAAATCAGCTGGGAGGTGCAGTGGAGGTAAGGGGGCATGGGGGGGGGGGGCATGCACTGCCTTCTTGGTGCTGGCACACGAGTGTAAGTGCACAAGTGCAGGTACAATTTTTGGCACAGGAGCCCCAAAAGGTTAGCCACCACTGTCCTAGGGCGTGCAGGGAGGAATGGAGGAGAGAGCAATGTGTGTGGCTTATGGGGGAGGATAGGTCCCTGATTCCCTTCATTAGGCACACCTGGGAAGAGAGTTTAAAAGAGATGCAAGCTGAGAGTGGTATCTGTTGGGAACAAACGTGAGTTTATCTTGTGATGCCTTTGGTTATCTGCGTTCCTGGCATCCTCCCAACCGTGTTGAATTACTATCGTTCCTTCACATCTGGAATTCCTTCTCTTGCCCTGCCAGACTAATTACCTCATCTTGCCTTGATTGGACTTATAGTTACAGTTTTTGTTGACCATGTTTTGGACTTGAATCTCTGCAGCCAAAAGCTGTTCCTGGGAGAGTTTTTCTCCAGACCAGAAGGTAACCAGGCCATTGGGGGCAAAGTTGGAGCTCATAAAAGGACTCCTTCTTATTATTTGACTTTATTGCCTTTGTGCCATGCCCCGGATCATTGCAGTCATTGAATATTCATGAAAATAGCCTACCTTTAAAATATTCCAAAAGCACATGCCCAACATATATGGGGTTTTACTTTGCAATTCTGTTGATTTCCAAAAGACACTTTGACTATATTGTCTTTAATTTGATAACCCAACGACACTTACAAAGATCTATCTGATGCTCAATTAAATTATATGGAACCCAAGGAAGTTCTCTTTATACAGATGAAAAGTTCTCTTTATACAGATCTTTATATAGATCTTGCATAGTTTCCCATGCAAGATGAAAAATGTTCTTCTGAATAAGGCAGTTCAAATTGTGCAGAGAAGCAATTCAGAAAGTTCATGAACCCTCAGGTTAAAATACCTCTGGCCATTGTCTTTTCAATTCAACTGAAGTTCAATTTAATGCCTGAAGAACAATGATCTTTTATAGTTCTCTCAGGCATTGGATGGAAGTGAAAATGGAGAGCATTAATAGAATAGCCCACACATAGTAATTCCTTGAATCGCTAGTGTACATTTGTTTGAATTTTATCAGTCAAATAAGCCTTAGAACAGATGCTTCAGCATTCTAAATGTTCCAAAATATTCTTCATCACTGTATTGAGACTGGTTCTATTTTACAGAAGTATTTAGAAGTAAAAGTGAGAATGCTCCAAGTGTTTTGGATTGCAACTCTTATAATGCCCCTTGGGATGAAAATTCTCCTAATGTTATTTACCATGTTCCTAATGGGAATTTCAATCCAAAATACTGCAGAGAAAGTCTGCAACACTGGACTTACCATCTGGCTAGGTAATGTTACAATTAATTATTTAAAAGTCTGAACTTTTACATTTGCACTAGATTTCATCTACTGTAATTAGTTGCTCTACTATTAGTGGAGATGTACACATATGACAGTGCTGCACTTTAAACATCTATATGTTTACTTCTTAAACTAAGTTAATATTGGAAATTATATTCACATCCTTCACTTGCTTAGGTATTCTGATTTTTCTGTGTGTTTCTTACTTCAGCGTATTTGTAGCTCTCATAACTGTGGCCTTGGATATATCTGTCCTTTAGATCTGTCTATATGTGTCTATATGTTTAATATTACTTCTGGCCACATGATACCATCCAATTGGTGAAAATGTAGAAAGTTAAATGATGTCATAATATAATGCGATTTTGATTAAACCAAATGTCAACACAGTCATTTCTTAAAGGCTGAAGTCTTCTTATTCTTCATGAATAAAAACATTGTTTTCAACACATCAAAATTATGGAGTCTTCAAATTTAGTTTTTACTTACATTAATACTGCACTGAAACCTATGGCCTATTGACAGCGGATTTTTAACACTAAAAATCCACTAAAATTTAACATAACTGACAATCAAAAGGACTTTGTCCACTAACATTTAAACCAATTTACCCAGTATCATTACTCCATACACAATTAGAATATTTTTCTCATGTTGCAGCCTGCAGCACTTTTTAATTACAAGTCCACAAGAAATGACACAGATCTAGAAGCAGCAAGACGTACCAGCCGACGTTGAATTCTACGTGTGCATCAAAGAGTGCAACTACTGGAGCAGTAGCTGCCCTCCAACCACTAACACGAGATCGAATCAGCCCCTCTTGCTTGCTGTGGCGGACCATCTTAATGAACCCTGGTTTCCGTATGTTCAATTCATCAACATATTCTTTTAGCTTCTCTTTCAGCTCTTCTGCATAAAGACAAAGATGGTTAGCAACATCTTTCATGCTCCCAGTATCTATAAAGGGCTGTCTACAGAAGAAGACTAACAGTGTCAAAATGGGGGGCACCTGGAGCAATTAAAGCTCTACCTCTTTTTGCATGTGTGAGATGTAAAATTATACATAATAAAATTAATTGCTGCACACATCAATTCAATACCTATTGACCTTCTGATGGACCATCCGGTATTTATATTTGGAACTGGTTTTTATGAAACATAAAGGATCAAAAAGAATGAGATTCTGAAAATTGCTTGGATCCCCTATTTTCAATAAAATCCATTTTCTTTAACATATTAAATAAATGTGCTCACTCTTCATGTAGTGACTGCTCGAAGTTATGACAGACTTCCCCAGGATTACTTAATAGAATAGAATAGAATAGAATAGAATAGAATAGAATAGAATAGAATAGAATAGAATAGAATAACTGAATTGGAAGGGACCTTGGAAGTCTTCTAGTCCAACCCCCTGTCTAGGCAGGAAACCCTACACCACTTCAGACAAATGCTTATCCAACATCTTTTTAAAAACTTCCAGTGTTAGAGAATTCACAACTTCTGGAGCTATGTCTCTCATCTTTCAAATAAATAATTCTTTTTATTTCAATTCTATAATATAGAATCAAAGGTCCCTGAATAGCAAAACAATATTTTTTTAAATAATAGGGTACCTCTAACAATTTAATACAAAACGTATCAGTTTTCCCCATGTCTAATTAAGCTACTACTGCTAATTCTCATGTCTCCAACTATATTTTTTAAATAGAGACCAACAGTCGTTGCCTTTTTTATAAAGGG
Source organism: Pseudonaja textilis (assembly GCF_049901715.1). Classification (NCBI taxonomy): domain Eukaryota; kingdom Metazoa; phylum Chordata; class Lepidosauria; order Squamata; family Elapidae; genus Pseudonaja; species Pseudonaja textilis. The sequence continues at coordinate 242,485,890 of NC_141990.1, forward strand.
TTCAACCTACAAAAGTCCATTTATCACTGTACAAAGTTACAATGGCACTGAAAAAAGTGACTTATGACTGATTTCACTCTTATGACCATTGCAGCACCCCCACGGTCATGTGTAAAAGTTCAGATGCTTGGCAATTTATGACTGTTGCACTGTCCCAAGGTCATGTGATCACCTTTTGCAAACTCCTGACTAGCAAAGTCAATTGTGGAAGCCAGATTCACTTAACAATTGTGTTACTAACTTAACAACTGCAGGGATTCACTTAACAAATGTGGCAAGAAAGCTTGTAAAATGTGGCAAAACTCACTTAACAAATGTCTTGCTTGGCAACAAAAATTGTGGTTGTAAGTCAAGGACTACCTGTATAGCCAATGTAATGATAAACTTTCAGATTACTAAGTGTTAGGAATATAAGTCACCTAACAGGTATTTGGGTTTGAAATATATAAACCAGGATAGACATTTTAATACTGTATCTTTAAGAAAATGCAAAAACTGTAATTGAGTGTGGTTTCTCAAATGGCCATAAGATGGAGCCAGAAACTTGGGTTGTTTTAGTCTTAGTCTCAGAAAAGTATGTCTCAGTGAGTCTCTTTTTCCTTCTGTTGGAGAGTATTGCTGTTCCTGTATTGACTGTTATTCTTGGATTTGATGTAAGTCTGATACTGAACTGTTTTTGAAACTGGACTTTGTTATTGGATTATCCCTGGACTGAAAACTGACTGATTTAACCATGAATGACTTTGGACTGCTTATCTTGAACTTTGCTTACATGTTTCTAGAAGTAAAAACTTACATTTACTGTACAGTTTATCTGTGTGCTGTGTGTGTATTATTCAAACACTGTTCTCACATATGTCTCCCTGTATGCGCTCATTCTCCTAACGGGGAATTACCTCATCACTAAGAATAAAGGAGATGATTAGTTTTGTTATTAGTGAAAATACTTACCTGTTGTCTTATCAACACAAAAGGAGAGAAAGTGTCACGCCCCTGTCGGAATCTGATTCTGAAGGGGAGGCTGAGCAGCTGACAGGGAGTGGGAGTGTGGCTCTGGTGGCTGTGGAAGAAACTGGGAAGGGCAAAGTCCGGCTGGGCAGAGCAGGGGAGAGATAGAGTAAGGCCAAGAGAATTCAGAGGAAGATGCAGACCCAACCCCTCTTCATCCGAGGCATGTGGGGAGGAACAGGGAAGGGAGCAACATGAGTTGCCTGGCTTATGGGGGAGGAAAGGGCCCTGATTGCCTTCATTAGTTGTAGCTGGGAATACAGTGTTTAAAAAGGAAGATTGTGCACAGCAACTTGTTGGAAGCAAATCGTGAGTTATCTTTTATTGTTGGGGCTTATCTAGGTTCCTGATGTCTTCCCAACTATGTGTGTTTTATTGGCCTTTGAAGTCTACAATTCCTTATCCTGCCCTGTCCAGTTAATTGTTGCAGTGTGGTTTGTGTGGATTTTTATTTAGAGTTTATATGTACTTTGTTTTCAGACTGAATTTCCTCCACTTAAAGATCATTTTTGGGAGAGTTTTTTCTCCAGCCAAAGGTAACTGGACATTGCGGGCAAAGTTGGAGGTATTAAAGGGACTTTTCTTACTTATGTGACTGTGTTGCCTTTGTGCCACGCCCCGGGTGATCACAGAGAGAGAGAGAGAGAGAGAAACAGAGAGAATATGACTCTGCCATAATATTTGTTGGGATTTATTGACTATAGATTGAGAAGTTGTATTACTGTAACCTAACCCATTTTTTTAATAAAGTATTGCTAAAGAGACGGTGAGAATCATGCTGGGAAAAGAAATTACTTTGGCTTGAGGCAGAGGCCAAGGACCTTACAGCTAGATTATACAGAATAAATTAATGAAGGTAATATACTTTGCAAGCTTTGTAAAAGAAAAGTTGCTGTCAAAATTTTAGCATCTGTATTTAACAAAGCAATCAGGCTTGCATAGTCTACAGAAATTTTTCCTGGCTTTAATATTACAGTTATATCTGGAAGAGCAGTCTGCTTAGAAAAAAATACAGGCATTTGTGCTGCCTTTCCTCCCATACCCTCTGAATCTTTGTCCCAGTGTCAGCAGAACAGAGTTGCCAGTAAAATTGCAACCTTGAAACAGGTGTGGGAAAAGATGGGAGGAGAACAGAAGGGGGGGTGCATTTGGAACCTCTACAGTTACCAGCAGAGAAAAGCAGCCAACTAAAACCAGGTGTTTTTCCTTCAAAGGTAATGGATGGTCCAGAAGAAAAAGAAGTATAGGGGCCCAGCAAAGCAATTTTGCTTGGAGTTTGTCAGTCGAGGATTTTCAGATCCTGAGCCTAGACTTCCAGGGTCCCCTCCATCTTACTCCCAGGCATCCTACACTCTATATTTGAGTCTATGTTCACTTAATGACCCACACAATTGCTTAACGGATGCAAATGGGAGTATCAGAACTGCAGTTGTTAATCAAAGTAGTCAACTGGGCAATCACATGATATCTCACCCAGACTGACTGAGATTCTGGGATCAATTTATGGTTGCAAATTGAAGACTACCTATAACAGCAATAAGGAAATATTGTAGTAGTAATTCAATAGTAATATAAAAGAGCATAGCAATTATTATAGCAATAGTAATTAGCATAGTAACATAAAAAGAATAGCAACAGAATAGAATGTAAGATAGTGTAGGAGAAAAGCAAGTAGAGCTGGAGAGGGTAGAGTGAAGCATGATATCAGTTTAGAAACACTATATTCCCACAAATGTTCCAAGTCCAACCCCTCTTAAATACTGCTCACTTATCTGACTTATCTGAAGCCAATTTAGCAGTGAACTTTAGTTGACTAAATTCTTTTGTACAGACTTAAGCAATTCATCTTTTGAAATGTCAATTAACGTATGGTCCTGATCTTTTGTGCCTGACAGATAGTGTCATGCCCCTGTCGGAATCTGACTCTGAGGGAGAGGAGGAACAGCTGACAGGGAATGGGAGTGTGGCTCCAGAGGTTGTGGAAGAAACTGGGGAAGAGCACAGACCAGCTGGGCATTCAGAGGAAGACCCAGGCCCATCGTCCTCTTCATCCAAGGACACACGGGACGAGCAGATAAGGGAGAAACGTGAATAGCGTGGTCTATGGGGGAGGAAAGGGCCTTGATCCCCTTCATGATCTGCAGCTGTGAGGATTATTTAAAAGGACAAACTGCACATGGGCCAGTGCTGGAAGCAAAGTGTGAAAATATTTCTGGTCTGTTAGTTCTTATTTGAGTTCTGGCATTCTTCTCAGTGTGTGTATTTCGATATCTGTGGATGTCTTCAAGCCCTTATCCTGCCTTGTCTCATTAATTCTTCAGTGTGGTTTGTGTTGTTTTTTTTCTATTTATAATTTATATGTATTTTGAGTTTGAATGGAAGTTCTTCCTTTTCGCAACTCTTTGTGGGGGAGTTTTTTCTCCAGTCAATGATAATTGGACCTTTAAAGCCAAGTTGAAGGAATCAAAGGGACTTCAACTGTTTTTGTGACTTTGTTATTTTTGTATCCCACCCTGGGTCATCACAGATAGAGACAATAAAAAGCACCCACTTATAGATTTGTAAGGTTTACATTTCACTTTTATATCATATATGTTCTTTTTTTCCAAAATAAAACTTCTTCCCAAACCTTATAGGAGGATGAAGAAAAAACTACCTGTCCAGGTTCCAGTGCTTTTACAGTTCTTTTGACTCTGGGTCAAGGTACAGTTTAAAAAAGAACCCATGACATTATATACATTTCATAAAAAGAAGTAGATAGAATTTCAGTCAAAAATGTTTGTTTATGTACCTTCTAATTATAGGAGCAAAAACAAAAAAGCATGTTAAAAAAATCCCTAATACCATTCTTCAAGAAAAATGTTCAAACTACATGGTTTTCCTGTCTTCATGAATTTAATATTATATATATTAATTCTTGTAGTAAACTGAGCCACCATATTAACAGTTTGCTCTTGTGAGATCATCAAAAGATTAATCTTATGCAAAAAGTCACCAGAGTCCATATAATCAGCACTACAGAATCTAATATAAAAATATAAATGGGTTTTTTTAATTAAATCCAAACCTTGTATATACCCTGAGAATTGTGGAAATATAGGAATAATATTTTATTGCTGCTTTTCTTTCAGCCTTGAAGCCAGTGTTTTATAAAGTTTTTGCCCTAATTTCCAATAATTCTGCTTTAATAATTCATTCTTATTAATGATTTAATAAGTAGTCAGTATCTAAAGCACACAAAGAAAGGATCCAGTTTCAATTTAGCAGATACAAATAGTTTATAAAGTTCCTGAGTAGCATTTCTCACATAGGCACTTAGAGGCTCCTTAACCTATTTCTTTAAAAGTATTGCACTGAAATTTTGTCCTAGTTCATAAAGTACATGCACTAATCAGATTTGAAATATAAGTTTTGAAAGGATTAGTGATCTGAAAGAATCAGTGTTTTGCTGACTGTCTACTAATGTCAAAAATACTTCCAAATTTTCTTTTCATTGTGACATATTTAGTTACCATCTTGAACCATTAAAAACCAATGACTAACATAATGGGGGTATGATATAAATATACAGTTGTGGTACTACATATACACTTATTTTCAGAAGATTGGATACAGCTACATGTCTACCAAATTAAATTCCAAATACTAGATTTAGGATGTTTCACTATGCATAGTGAAATTTGCTTGAAAGAGAGCTAAACCATTTGAAAAATCCAATTTTTTAAATATAACCTTTTTTTTAAAAAAAATACAAAGTTGTAACATAAACAGAAATAGAAATTGGAAAATGGCTCAGAAAAGAATAAAAGTAAAAGTGCAGGGAAATGAAAAGAAGAAAAAAAGTAAGAACAACAGAAAAAGAATGACTTCTGATTTTCTTTGGTACATACAGAGATATAAGAATGAATCTAATTATTGCTCTAAGGTTAATATCTGTCTACGTTATTTTGGTAATCTCATATAACTCTAATCATCAAATTCCAAAAACAGCTTTTCATTTCTTTCAGTTTCTTGCAAAAAGCCCAATGTGTTTCTTAAGTAGAAATAAAATTTGTTCAATCTTTTCTGCAATCAAGACTGTCAATTTTGCCATCTCTGCCAATTCCACCAGCATAACCATCCATTCTTCCATTGAGAATATTTTTAAGTTCTTCCAACCTTGAAAAGTCTTGCTGCCATTTTCATATATAAAAGCAAAATTCCATAAGATGTTTTATTTGTTGGTCCATTAACCCCGAAGAATTATCTCTGATTTCAATTGTATATTTACCATTAGAATATTCTGCATTAAGTTTGTCCTCAATTTCCATTTTTAATAAAGGTTTATACATCTTAGCAATAATATGATCATTTTACAATCCTACATCAAATTCACTTTCAACTTTTTCACATTCACATTTCTTCTTATCCAACTTAAATCCTTCCATTAACTGAATATAGGAAAACCAGTGGCATGTAAAACCTTTAAACTCCATTTTCTCATTTTTAAATTTAATTCTCTTTGAGAAACAACAACAAATCAGCATAGGTTAACTGTTTTTATTTAACTTTTATTTCCCTTCTAATAAAGGCTACTTGGGTATGACTAACATAATGATATTTAAAATACGCATTCACTTTGACTTTATATCAGAAATAACCATGCTATCCAAACCTTAAATTATGTCCTTTCAATGCCAATAGTCTACTATTTCTTAAAATCACCCACTCTTGAATCCAAACGAGACAACAAATTGAAAAAAAATAATTTCACATTTGGTAACCATAACAACCTGCCTTTCTTTAATATCCTATAGAAGTTTATATTTCATTTGTGATTTCTTGCTTTGCCAAACAAATTTAGAAATATCTTTTTGCCATTTTTCTGAAAGAAAAATAACATTCTAGGTAAGACATTCATCTTGATCACAGAAATTCTTCCCAACAATGACAATTATATTTTTTCCCATCCCAGTATATCTTTTTAAACTTCACTCCATACCTTAACATAGTTATTCTGATACAACATTTAACCTTTTTCTCAATTTTGAAATGAGATTTTTTTCATCAGAACATCTTGATCTGGTGCAGTCATATTTTTAGCCAACCTCTTTATTTTCATTTTTTTTCTATCAAAAATTCAATTCCTTTTAGAGGTGGAATTTTGTCAGTAAAAGATTGTCAATTTGAAAATCTCATTTTTTTTATTTTTAAACCCATCATTTTCTCATCTTCTATGTTTGGTGGTTATGCTATACAGCTGAACAGTTTTGGAAAATAATTTACAAAGAATGAAATCAATTCTAAAAGTTGAACTTTCTATTTTTTTTAAAAAAAAAGCCACACTAAACTTTATATCCCCACAAAGTACAATGAACTTACCACTGCAAGGACATTTCATAATTCTCACTAAACAATTCCTTCTGTAGAAGAGTGTAAATAAGTTGTATAGATATGCCTCAATGTCTGAAATAACTTCATATTTGAAAAACAAAATTGTCCCAGAATTTAATTCATAATGAAAGACATTTTTGGAAAATAATTTCATATATGGATTTATACCACATCCATAATGGGGTTTCTCTACTGATAAAGTTAAGTCAAGACAGAGCTTTTGTTGAGAAAATGCAAACTACTGTAACTTCCTATTTCGTTTCATATTTTATGTTGCATTGATTACTGTTAATACTTGCATAATAATTTGTCTTTAATAATAAACCTGCAAATTTTAAAATAACACAAAATTGTTAGACATGTAAAATGAAACTAATATAATATTAAAAAATCCCATCTAACATATTCAACTGTATTTAGTTTAACAATGTTTGTAGTTTTCTTGATTATTATGTTCAGGAGTGTGTTTTTGTTTCCTTTTCCTTCACATGTACATTTCTTTCTTTTAAAATGTTTATTAAAATAATATATCAATATACTCAGCAGCCAGACAAAATAAATAAATATATTCAATAAACTTTAAAAAAATAACTTCGTTTAACTTTAAAAATTGTCCCAGACAGTTCTCTTCTCATCCAAGAGAATTGTCCCAGACATTTTGTTCTGCCAGAACTGAAGAAGCTTCTTGAATGAAAAGTGAAGCATCTTCAAGTAAAACAAAGAAATCCAGTTGCCTTTTGAAAAAACACCATTGGAAACAAGCATGACTGAATGACTGAGAATCTCCTTAGATAACTTTAAAAATGCAATGCTTCACAATAAAATTCTTGTGTATTTTTAAAACTCCAAATAAAACCCCCAAATTAAGAAAGTAAAATGTCATAATATGAATTAAAAAAATTTTTTTTAAATAAAGTTTTATTTGGGTTTTCACACGTACAAAATACAAGTAAAACATCTTTTTTGAAAATAGCATGGTCCCAGGTTGAACTTCTTTATACAGACACAAAACTCAGTTTCATGCTCCTTTTTGTATTCTATTCCATATCTTATACTATTTTACATTTTCTATATAGTTTTCTCCTCTTTTAATTTTCTCGATTTTAATTTGATTATCTCATCTCAATTCAAATCATTATATTTATACTTTTGTCTGTTCTGTTTCAATTTCATATTATCTTTTCTCATTAAACAAATTTTCTCCTGTAGTTACTAATTGGAGTATGATACCTTTATATCTTTTAATTACGTCCATTCAACTCTTATTTAAACTTCAATATATACCTTAAGGTTATGACCTTCAATATAATACATAATACATAACTTCCAATCAAATTCTGCTTGGTACATTCTTATAATACACACTATATTCTTTTTTAAAAAAAGAAAGATTGTAAATATATATAATTATAAACCCTCATTCCGTTCCAGTTCAGTTCTATCATTAATAATAATTAAAATCTTAACATCTTTAACATTTCTTTTCAATTGAATATCGTACTTCCTTAAAAACACATATAATCTCCATAATTAATTTTTCCCTTATTTCTCTTCACATGTTTTATAAGTCATTAAATATACCTTTTGTTACTTTTATTTATTAACAAGCATTCCACTGAATTATGATAGCTATTTTATCAGACATTTTAATCTTACATTGTTTCATATTTACTAAAATTATTTCTGCTTCTAATATAACCATACTATCTTATGTACCTTTGCAGAATCCCTTTTTCCATTAAGTTTTCACCCATTATCTCTAAATATGCCCTGTTTCTCTATATTTTGCTTCTCTCCTTTATAACTTCTTTTCCTTCCTTTCTTCCCTCTCATCTCCCTCTCCCCTTTTTACCCCCTTGCCTCTCTAGTTCTAATTCTCTCTTCTGCATTTCCCTCTTCTGTTGCTTTCTGATTTTATACTTATTTTTCACTCTATTTTTTTTTGGGGGGGGGGGGTTGTTTTTCCCAATCTTAAACCTTCCATTCTCTTTCCCCCCTTTCCTTTTTCCCCCCATCTAAGATTACTTGTTCATTAAAGATGGCTTCTTCTTTGTTGCAATCTTCTTGTTCTGCAGGCATTTCTTGTTGTTTCTCATAATTCCAAATCTCCATTTCTAAAAACTGAAATACGAAGCCAAAACAACCTCTCCCTTCTTGTGCATCTTCTTTGTACTTTTTAAGTTCCATTTTCAGTTCTTCTAAAAGTGAAGCCATTTTAAACAGTTTTAAACAATCACCCGATTGATTTTAGTCATTCAAAACAATAACCAAGAATCCAGAAATCATCAAGTAATCCAGATAGTCCCAAGTTATATCTTCTTCTTTTTGTTTTTCGACTTTCTGTTCCTGGGGTTTTTGTTGAGATATTTCAGTTAGAATGTACCTTTTGAAAGTCTTGTTGAGATTTTGCTGTAAGTTCTTTTTTAATTCCAGGCAGTCTCCTTCCTTCCAGATCCTGCCCTTTTATTCTTTTTCTCTCCTTTCCTGTTTTCAAAAGCTTTATTTTCCCTTTGACTTTTTATTTTCAGCATTAAATGCCTATTGATGTCAAAGTGGATTTTTTCCAATTTCTTGTTTAAGTCTCTTAGCTGTCAGTATAGGAAAAGGAGAAAACCAAATCTTTTCCCTTTTCTCTCTCCTTCACAGCTTAAAAATCTTCTTAGGGAACAATGTTATTGTCTTTTAACAGTTTCAATTCCAGGGTACCTTATTTGTTGCTTTTGCTGTTTGACCCGGTCAACCAAAACTTTCTCTTCTTATCTTCCTCCTGCACATTCTTTTCTGGTTGAGTTCTTCTTTGTGGTGGCCATTTCTGACCACTGCTGCAACCGCCTTCGGGAAAGGGCGTAATGGCCAGCTGGGGAGGAGAGATGTGGCTCTCCTCAACCCTGCTGGCAGCCTCTCCCCTCTTCACCACCTCTATGGGGTGGCTTAGCCCTGAAACCAGCTGGCTCGGGGCGCTCCAGCGGCGAGCATGGATCGAAACCTCGCAGAGACGAGGTTTCGGTCTGTCGCTGAGGAAGCTCAAATCGGAAGTTCCATGAATTAAAAATTTTTAAAACCCTGAAAACAACTAAATTTTGAAGAGACATATCAAGCTGCAGTATGAAAACACCTGGGTAAAAGAGAGTTATTCTGCATTCCAATCTACAATCAGAATGATGAAGTTACTGGACTTCCAGTTGCTCTTCCATTGTGATTGGAGCTGAATCTACGATCGTGCATGGTTCTGCTTCAAGCTCCCTTGTTGGAGGGTCCTGGTTGAGACCAGAACCACCCTGGAGGGATGGTGAAGAAAGGGGGAATTGCTTGGAGGGTTGAGAGGAGTTGCATCTCCCCTCCCTGACAAGAAAACTCCCCTCCGAAGACAAACTGAAGCAGTGGTCAGAAATGACCACCATGAAGACGGGAAGCAGTCCAGGAAATTATGACCATGCTGGAGACGTGAAGTTGTGAGCAGGGTGTGAACCAGGCTAAACATTTGGATAAGGTACCCCAGAATTAAGAAATAAAGGAACTTTTTTTGGATGAAATTGTGTAGAAGAAGTGACCAGTGAGAGAAAGAAGAAAACTGGAACTTATAAAATTGGTTTTGAAAATTAAAACAAGCTAATTTGGAGGTGAAAATTTAAAGGAAAATATTTGATCACAAAAGGCTTGGAAATTAAATTGGATAATTATTGGATTTTTGGCACTAAATGCTGGAATTGAATGTGTGGAAGAGAATAGCTAATAACTGGAATTAGTGAAATTAATAAAAGTTTTATTAAAAAAAGAAGAAGGAAGGAGTAAAAGAAAAGGTGGAAAGTTGAAATAGAATTGAGAGTGCCACCTAATGGTATAGGAAAAATTTCAGTGACTTTTTAAAGTGGTTGGCCTTTTTAAAATTGACTTGGAACTTAAAAGAAAATAAGAGGAACTCCATTATAATAAAATTAAAATCCTGAAAAGTGAAATAATAGAATACTACAAAGGGGAAGATATTTGGAACTACCCAGTGACATTGGGAAACAACTGGGAAAGAAATCAATAGAAGGAACCTGGAAACAAAGACTTATGGGCATTGATTGTTGAAATTAAATATACAAAATGCTGGTTGAAATAACTTACTGGACATTTGGACTGGATATAATTATTAAGGAAGGGATGAAAAAGAGTAGCCTAAAATATGGGAGAATTATTTGAAGAAATGAGATTAGATTTACAAGATATGAAAGTAATGATGAAAACAAGAAATGTGCAGCAAAATATGCAACAAAAATTAGAAATGGCTACTCCGATGGAAGAACAAAGAGAACCAGAGGAGGAGGAGCTAAATGAAGAGGAAACAAGCTTTGAAGATCAAATGGAACAATGAGCATTCAATGAGCATAAAATTAAGAAATGTGTGGTTAGAAGTGATAGCGAAAGGGGGAAAGGTTCAAAAGTTAAACAAAGGAAAGGGAAAAAGGAGAAGACGGAATTACAGAAAAAAGATTGAGTGAGGGAAGGGGATAAAATAAATGATTGGAATAAGAAATGGAGGGAAATAATAATGGGAAAAGGGGGAAATAAGAGAAAGGACTAGAAAATAAAGAGAAGCAGGAAGCAAACAAGAATGAAAAGAAATTACGTTGTTTGGAGGATGAGAGACAATGGAAAAAAGAATAATAAGGAAGGAGATTCTGCAAGGTAATATATTGTGATGTATAAGAATGAGGATTTGAAACTGGATAAGATTGGAACTGATTTTTCTTTCCCTTTTCCTTTCCTTTCCTTTCCTTTCCTTTCCTTTCCTTTCCTTTCCTTTCCTTTCCTTTCCTTCTTTTCTTTAAGGATTATTATAATATCAGATATAGACTCCACTGCAACAGACATTTGATAATCAGCAATGTACAAAATTAAAATGAATCATGAGAATTGTAATGGAAAGATTAATATCAGTTTCTATAATTAATTGAATAGATTAATACTTTTGATTATATAAATGATTTATAAGGTGATTGAGAAGAAGAATACCATGTGGAATCCGACTTAAAATATATGTATGGGTGACATGTAGTAGATAAGAGAATATTAGTATTAATGTAGAATGAGGTAATTATAATAAATCAAAGGGAATAAATGGAGGGAAAGTATAAGGTAAATAGGTGGTTAGCTCGAATTGACAACTAAAGGGGACAATTTTTATCTAACAAACTAAGGATGGAATTTGTGAACAATGGAATAACAGTATGTGTAAAATTGCAAATGTGACAGATAAAAGTAATATGTATAATGAATATTGAATATTGAAAAGAAATAAGAATCCTAGATAATATTGTAAAGCAAGGTATGAGAATATTTTAAGAAAAATGAAATACACTAAGTTATGAACTCAAATTGGATAAAAAAAGTTCAATGAATATGATATTCAGGAATATTTAAAAGAAAATAGAATAAGCAATAATAAGATATGAATAAGAAAGGAGATATAACCATGGTCATGTTTGTATTGAAATGTAAAAACCTGGAACCACACTGCTCACCAAAAGGGATGTTTTTAAAAAAATAAAGTAAAAACAAAAGAAGAAATTGAATAATGAAATTACTATTATTACTATATTATTACAAATAATATGGTGATTGGCATTAGAAGAATTTATTGGAATACTGAATAATTTAACAATGAAGGATTATAATTTAATACAAATATAAGTATTAATATTAGAAATATATAAATTTGATGAATGTAAGGGATATGATTAATGTTGTTGTTTTTATTGGCACCAAAATGTATGATGCTTAGGTTCTGCACTGTTTATGTATTGATGTTTAAAAGTAGAATAAATAAAAAACTTTACCAAAAAAAGAATGATGAAGTTATTGAATTTAAACAATTGAATTTATTTTATTTATTTATTGAATTTATTTCCTTTTTCTGAACAATATGCATGGGATTTCCAGCTGCAACCTGATGAGATCATTTTTTTTTTTCATTTCACAATCTAGGACAGTATATCTCAACCTAGTAACTCTTGCCCATGCTGTCTTGGGAATTTTAGAATTTGAAGTCTTAAGGTTGCTGAAGGTTGAGAAACATTGATCTAAGGTTAAGCAAATAATTGCCGAATGAAAGGGTACTTGGAAGACAGTTTTCCTATCAAAGCAAGGAATAGGCTTTGGAGTAATCATGACAGAAAACAATCCCTGAATTGTTGTAAAGAGTCCCTGATACCTACGAAGACTTATAGTACAAAAGTATATTTCACCTTTTACTACCCAAACCTTCACTTTAGGCTTAACTGACATGAAGGGATTCAGAAGGCCACAAAGCATTTTTATGTCATTCAGAATTAAGGTTCAAGCTGTATCTTTGCTACATCATTTTCTTTACTGCCACATACATTTTTTATCTAAAGCATTATCTTTCCAAACTTCATGCATCTCAAGAGTTTGCTATGATGCTGTTTAATAATTAATCCTTTAATATACAAAACAGATTTTATTATCGGATATTCTACCACAGGGAATGCATTGCATCTGGGAAACTTGGTCAAGGCATGTAATTTGATTAATAGTGTAGGAGGAATTTCTTCTGAAGACATTATGGATGCAGGCTATCTAATCCAAGTTGGAGGCATGATCAACAAAAGGGTATGATCCAACTTGGTCAAATCCAGAATGAGATTTGGAATTTAAACTGGGTCTTTCTTCTTTGTATTGTCTTATACGGGAGAAATACTGTATATCATGAACATTTTCAAAATATTTTGAGCAGTGAAAATGAAGTGGAAATAAAGCTTTTGAAATGTTAAACGTGGTAGAATTTAGAGTTATATTCATTTGAAAATTTGCTTTCAAAAGAATAGTATACCTAAGTATCTTGCTGTGGGTGTCAATATGATGAAATTGATTATGCTTGTGGTTGCAAAGTATCTTGATATATTTCAAAGGAAGTTTTCCTACAAAGTTTTAATCCTCTTGAAGATAATCCAGTTCTGCCAAGGAATGGTTGTCTGATTGCAAAGATCAATTTAAGAGCAAACTGTTACTTATTAAATTCTCCTTCTCTACAGTATATTATATGAGTAGGTTTTGTTCTTGTTTCTATTATAACTGCCATATTGGTACTTTATGTTTATTTTTCTTTATCTTTCTAAGTAGACCCAAAATTGGAATGAAGCTTGGATTGTCCAATTTATCTCAGGGATATGAAAACCATATTCAACCTAATTCAACATATTCATGTGTGTGAATTATCATCATGATAAACTGCTTGGTGGAAATTCTGGGAACTAGTTTAACATACCCTGAAGGCATTTGTTTATGAAGGTCCTTTCAAAATCTTGTTAAATGTACTTGAACAAAAGCTAATCTAGAAACGAAATGGAAGTAAATAGCTTTAAGGACAGGCTGTTTACTTTAACAGGTTTAAGGGGTATAAAGATTTAATTTAGAAAATCACTGTGGCAATATTGAATCAATTTTATAAAGACATACTGTAAATTATCTGGTTTTTGCAGAAACATGTTTTTTAAAATAATAGTTATTAATGTATCAGAACATATGATGTTCATTATTACTAATGGAAGGTACTGGAAAAAAAAGTACACTAATAGCTTTTATAGTACAAATTAAGCTCTTTTTCCATGGTTTGTATTTGAATGTAATTCATTTATATGTTGCAAAGCAAATAACTAAGTATCCAAGGCTTGGATACACAGATCAGAAATTGAAAAATAATGGGCAGTAATCAGAAACCCCAATCTATCTATTGTAAGTTTGAGTTTTTATTTTTTCAGTCATGATTATGGGAGAATCATTACTTGCTAGCATTCAAGGACACCCAGAGAAACATTTCCTGCTGCCTGAATTCAGTTTCAAAATGCAATTTATTTTATGTCTGGATCATTTTAAAGCTGAATTCATTCTTGTCTTATTGTAGAGATATCACATGCAGATTACCATATAATATGCTTCAGCTTCAATACTGACACTAGCCTTAGGGTTCTGCATAATATTCTAATTATTTAAGCTAATTACAAATATTGTGTTTGATTTTGTATGGTTAAATTTGTCCTTAATTTTTTTTCAGGGAAACTAGAACTTGCTGAAAATACAACTTTTAATATATTATTGAGTGAAAAGCAATGCCTCCAATGACATTACTTTATTATAAATATGGATATTTTAATAAATGAAACAAAATAATCTTTGAAAATTAAATCTTTTGTTACCTGCATTTACTTCTCCACATAGTAGTCTGGACTATATGGTATATGAAATAAGATTGTGAAATCCTACTTCACAACTGCCCGTTTGGTAGTTCATGAGGTGTGAAGGCTAACATTAAGAAATTGCCACAAAAGTTATTTTTCCTTCTGGACTCATTTGAATCATTTCAAAGTTATGAGTGCTACACTGTAGTACTCCAAGTGGTGCTGGATTCTATGACACTGATGTAAATAACAGTTTGTATTCCAAAAAGACATGAGTTTTTGAGTTGGAGTCTGGATTTTGGTTTTGTTTTTCAGATGATACTTTGTGATGATATTCAATGGACTGATTTTGGGGTTAGGGTTCATATTTTGCTGATTGTCATCATGCTATAAAAAAATTCCCCACTTAATTTTTCTAGGGTATGAACCAAATCTTGAATATTCCACGAATAATAATAAAAAGTGTACACTCTTTTAAAAAAGTAATCAAATTTTCACAGAGATGGAGGGAAGGAAGGAGTAATTCCAGGTCTTTAAAAGCTTGGAAACCTGAAATCATGACTCAAAAGAGAAAAAAAATCAGAAAGAAGTCTTGCTCAGAGGAAGATAAAGAGCAAAAGGGGCTTTAGATAAAATAAGGTCAGACTTATACTTTACTTTGATACCAAAGGCCTTTATACATTAACACCATAGCTCTGTGATTTATCAATAATTGATGATTGTGTGGAAGGTCCAGAACAGTCCAAATTACACTGGGCAAAACTAGAAACCATGGATGTCAGCCAGGAGACTATTACAATAATTTAGTTGAGAAACAATCAAGGAAGAGACCAATAGAACTGCAGTCTCGGATCCGGTTTGAGCTTCTTCGGCCACAGACTGAAATCTGCGACTGTGCACAGTTTTGATCTGTGCTCACTGCTGGAGCACCCTGAGCTGGCTGGCTTTGGGGCTAAGCCACCTAGAGGTGGTGAAGAGGGGGGAGACTGCCAGCAGGGTGAAGGAGAGCCGCATCTCTCCTCCCCAGCTGGCTATTACTCCCTTTCCCGAAGGCGGTTGCAGCGGTGGTCAGAAATGGCCACCTCAAAGAAGAACTCGACCAGAAAAGAATGTGCAGGAGGAAGATAAGAAGAAAAAGTTTTTGGCTGATTGGGTCGAACTGGAAAAACAACAATACAAGGTACCCTGGAATTTGAATTATAAAGAACAACATTGTTCCCTAAAAAGACTTTGAAGCTGCGAATGAGAGAGGGAAGGGAAAGGATTTTTTTTTTCTTCCCTAAATTGACAACTAAGAGATTTAAGCAAGAAATTGGCAAAAATCCACTTTGACATTAATAGGTATTTAAGCTGAAAATAAAATGTCAAAGGGATAATGAAGATTTCTGGATTCTCAAAAACTTTTAAAAGACGAATGGGATCTGGAAAAAGGGAGGAGACCACCTGGAAGTGGAAGGAATTAACAGTGAATGTTTAACAAGATTCCTAAAAGAAACATTTTAACTGAAACTTTGTAACAAGATAAGAGAACCCCAGGAGGAGAAAGTGGAAAAAAGAAGCAAGAAGAAACATCTTTGGATTATTTGGATTACTTGGTGATTTTTGGATTTTTGGCTATTGGATCTAAAGGACTAAAATCAATCAGGTGGTTGTTTAAAAGTTTTTAAAATGGTATCACTCTTGGAAGAATTGAGAATGGAACTTAAAAAACAGAAAGAAGATGCACAAGAAGGAAGAGGTTCTTTTGGCTTCATATTTCAATTTTTAGAAATGGAGATCCTGAACTATGAGAAACAACAAGAAATGCCTGTAGAACAAGAAGGGCAGGACAAAGAAGAAACCATTTTCAATGATCAAGTATTTCTATGTGGGGAAAAGAAAGGGAAGGGGGGAAAGAGAGTGAAAAATTTAAGATCTGAAAAAACAACTCAGAAAAAGAATAGTTTGAAAAGAAATTATAACATTAGAAAGAAACAGAAGAGAGGATTACAGAAGAGAGAATCAGAATTAGCGAGAGAAGGGGTCAAAAAGGGAAGGGAGAAGAAGAGGGAGAAGAGGGAAAGGAAAAGAAATTATAAAGGACAGAATCAGGACATAGAGAAACAGGGAAAATGTTCAAGACACAGAGATAATGGGTGAAAACTTAATTGAAAGGGGGAATCTGCAAGGATACATAAGATAGTATTATATTAGAAATAGAAATGAACTTTGAAAATATGAAACAAGTGTGATTAAAATGATAGATAAAATACTCATCGTAATGGAATGGAATGTTTAATAAATAAATGAAATAAAGAGAATGAGAGAATGAAATTAGGAAAGGAGGGGAACATTTTAATTATTATAAATGTGTTATAAATATTTAGGTGAAGAGGAATATGAAAGAAACATGAAAAAATTATGGAAATATTATAAATGTTCCTAGAAGTATGATATCCTATTGAAAAGGAATGTTAACGATGTCAAAGATTATAATTAACATTAATAATAGAGCTGAATTGGAATAGAACTGGTATTTTATTTATCATTGTTATATACAGTATATATATTCTCTTTAAGAACTTAGTGTGTATTTTAAGAATGTACCAAGCAGATTTTGACTGAAAGATATATGTTATATTGAATGTTATAATTGTAAAGGCATAAATTGAAGTTTAAATAAGAGTTGAATGGATAAAAATTAAAAGATACAAAGGTGTCATATTCCAATTAGTAACTACAGGGGAAAATTTTGTTTCATGAGAAAAGAAAATATGAAATTGAAACAGGACAGACAAAAGTATAAATATGATGACCAGAAAGGTATTGAAACTTAGAAAAATATATATATAATTGAATTTAGAAAGGAATGAGATAATTAAAAGTAAGATTGAGAAAATTAAGGGAAGGGAAAATTATTGAGAAAATGTTAAAATAATAATGATATGAAATAGAACACAGAGATGAATATGAAGTTGAATTTGTGACTGTATGGAGAAGTGATAACCCGGGACTGTACTATTCTCAAAAAAAAAAAAAAGAAATTTTACTTGTATTATGTTTTGTGAAAACCCAAATAAAATTTTTATATATATATAAAAAAAAGAACTGCAGTCTCTTCCATCAGAACTTCTCACTCCCAGAACTCTTATCTGCCTTATTTACTCCAAGGAATCCTTCCCAAGTTGCTGGTTTCCAAATCTGTTGGGACCTGCTCATGACATCCATACATAAAACTGTGTATAAGCAGAATTATGGGTATTTCCCAGTCAAATATTCAATCAAATTTGATTACTATGTTTTAAAATGTTATTTTGTGTGTGTGTGTGTATGCATGATTTTACACACACACACACAAACACACAAATGTAG